>NC_138380.1:27248766-27323181 GCF_054177405.1 Leptonychotes weddellii
CAGTGAAAAAATAAATTGAGGCAATAGCTTTTGTTGAATATTTTCTGTTCTTAAATAAAACCATTGAGTCACAATGCAACCAAAGACACCAAAAAGGCAGGATCTTTAAAATAAAAATCTATTTCTCTAGGAAAATAAAATACATTATAACTATATTTTGGTGAGGAACTGAAGATGTCTTTCTAAGAAACTTTTGCTATATTATAAAAGCATATACTTTCTTAAATGTTCATATATATTTTTCAATAAATGGATTGTACTTTGATTGCATCAACATTTCTACATCTTAAAAGTATGACTGCTATATTCCATCAGATCATTAATTACCTTAATTTCCTGAAAATTAAAATTCTCAACTTCAATGAAATTTAAGTCTTAAAAGTAACTACCATTTTGCTTCCAAGTTTTGAGAAAGTGTATATACTTAATTCTTCTAAACTACTTACATACAGAACACATGAACTAAATCCATTTCATAGATTTGACATGGGCATTATGATTCAGCTTCTTAAATCGTTTCAAAAAGTAGATGCTTATAAATATTTTATTTATATAGTAAAAAAATCATTAATAGCTAATACTTCCTCTTTTTCTTCCTGAAAGCAAAAATAAATTTCAAAATAAAATTAAAAAAATTAAAGTCATTTCAGGAAACAAATTTTAAAATAATAGTAACTTCTCATGTCTAGAATAGAACTTCTAGCTAGATGAAATTAGCATCTCATCAACATTCATTATAATACCGATATTCATATACAGTATATGGTATTAAATGATTAACTTAATAAAATTTAATTAAAATGATTCACTGATACTTCATGAAGAACACTACCATTGACACCAAATTAAAAAAAATATATATTTCCTTTTAATGTTTCTTTAATTCCTCTTAAAACAGAGTTCTCTTTTTTATTCATATGTATTTCTGATTTGAAGTCCTGATAGCGATTTGCACTATCCGATTGTCCCTAACAAAGATTTCATATGACAAAAAGACAAGACTCAAAACCACACACACATATAAAATTCTCTTTGATAAGAAATAAGCACCTATATTACACCTTCAAAATTTGTCCCAAAACTACCAACAAGATAAAATGGACATATAAGCAGTTGGATATGAATTTTCACTCATTCATTTTTTTTTTAATGAACCAGTAGGTCTTAAAAAAATACGTGAAACTAAATCAAAATCACAAGTAGTGTACTTTAGTTTAGCACAATTTCTTAACTAATTAACTCAGCCAAAAATTCTTCACATATGAAATACTCCATTAGTTGGCCATATGACGATATGAGAATTTCTGTTCAACACAATATGTCTAATACAATTAAGTTGACTTTATAACCACACTGTCATTTAAAGAAGACAATTAAATGAGCGAGAAACAAAACTTTAAAAAGCAACCTTGGGAATAACTTTTTCCTACAGGCATTACCAAACCCTTTTTGAACTGATTAACTATGCAAGAAAAGCAGCATAAAGCTGAAGAAAGGGCACTAACATCACTACCTAGCTTACCTAAGAACTCATAAAAGTAAAGGGCTCTAACCATTTTATTTTATTAGAGCCTATAATATATAAATTGTGCTATTTTTCTGCAGTTTGATTAACACTAATCATTTCATACTTTTCCTTTTTTCTACCATCTAAAAAAAAAATCTTAATCCTAGCTTCATATTTATTTTTCGAAAAAACATTAATCTGGGATATGGCCCATTGGTTGCAAAACACCATCACCCCCAAATAAAAGAATACACAGAAGAATTCTAGAAGGAAATTAGAGTGCACAAAATTCTATAATACAATCGGCCCCTGGTGACCATCAGTCTCACCAAATACTACTCTGTCTTCTACATGTTTTCAATGGTCACAGGCCCATTGCCTGATGGGATCTGTAGTTTCTAAAAAAAGACTGCCTGAGTGATAGTCATTGACTTCTTTTTTTTGAAACTATGAACCTATAGTCTTAAATATGTTGCAAATATCAGTCTACTTCATTTTGTAGAGTTGACCAGTTCCAGCCCTGATACTCTAAAACTGCATGACTTATTGGCCAAAATGAAAATGCATGTATATGAATATGTACATAGATATTATAAAATCCCTGGATAATGATATCTATAATCCATGTTTTATAACATTATAAAATAAGAATTATGATTCTTAGAGGAAAAATGACAAAACTATCTACTTATATGAAAATAATACTTCAAATATACATGAAAACTTTTCACTTGAATACACTGGAACACTTTCGAGGCATTTCAATACATATCATGCATATTCATACCTTTATTTGGGCAACAAATTTGTGTTTTTCATTATCATATCTTCATGTATTGATATATATATATAATATTATCTTTCCCATATTCAGGAATTCTAAAATTTCTTTGTGTATTTACCACTTTCAGGCATCAATACTCAACATTTGCTAGCAAATCCCCTAAATACTTCAATCGCTATGTCATACCCATTTCATAGGGAAAGAGTTACTCAAAACCATTTGGAAAATGCTTTCGTAAACCCATTTAGAAAAGAGATATTTCCTCTGAATTCTGTAACCTTACTGTGTCCACAATCACCTCACATACACTCAACCTCCATCCCCTTTCCCTTGATGGCACCTACCCTAGTGTAGTCATGGTGACGATGGTGTACCAGAAGGCAGCAGGGATGCTGGTGAACTTGCTGGCTGAAGACCCCTTCTCTGCGTAGAACATGACTGTGGCAAAAATGATGATAGCCATGGTGAGCGAGAAGAGCAAGAAGCCCAATTCTGAGGCACAACTCTTCAGTGTGTACCCCAGGATGCGCAGGCCTTGAGAGTGGCGGGAAAACTTAAAGATCCGGAAGACCCGGAAGACTCGGAGCGTGACAAAGGCTCCGCTGACATCCTCATTGTCTGTCATCACCAGCCCGATGTAATAAGGCAGGATGGCCACCACATCGATGATACTCATGACACTACGCACAAAACGGTAACGACTAGGTGCTGCAGCCAGGCGAAGCAAGTACTCAACTGTGAAGATCATGACGCAGGCTGTATCCAAGCAGAAGAAGGCCACTGCATACCGCTCCCCACAAGGCAGCTCCTTAATGTGCCCGGGGCTAGACCCGCACGGCACTGTTTCTACCACATTCGCGATGACTGAGACAGCAATGAAGAACCCTGTAACATAGTAGAACACCAGGGCCATTGTGCTGGTGTGGGGGTTCTCAAATGCCCGCCAGACCCTCTGCCGAGCAGTCATAGTGGGCAGCGTGCTCTCTCCGGTGTTGTCAGTATCTGCGTCGTCCTGTAGACGCTCCGCGTTCTCCCGCCTGCGGTCCTTGTACTCCTCATAACAGCAGTCGCCAATAATCTCTGGGATGAGGCCAAAGAAGGCCAGTTCTTCATCATAAGCAGAGATGCACTCATGGCGAGGATAGTGGAGCTTCCCGGTGCGGTAGAAATTCAAAATATGGCGGAAGATGTCTGGGTCACGGTCAAAAAAATACTGCTGAGTCTCCGGATGGTAGAAAAAGTCCCTCTCAGAACTGCCCAGCAGAGTGTCTGGATAGCGTTCCAGGGTGTCCTGCCATGTCTGGAAACGGGTGCCACTCACATTGAGCACAATCAGAGCATCTTGAGTCCTTTTTCTCTCCTGCCTTGGGGGAGCTGGCATGGGCCCCGAGGCCACAGGCATCCACCCAATGGCTGCTGCCCTGGCAAAGGGCAGCCAGGCTGCTACACCCGCCGCCATGGTTCCTTGACGTGGAGGCAAGAAGGGCAGTCAGGCCTCTAGGACGGGGCAAAGTAGCCACAATCACTCACTTCCTCCCGTCAAACAAAATACCACTGAGAAATGAGGTCCGGAAGTATCACTCGTATGCCAGCGTAGGGCTCCTGGTGAAGTCACAGTTCGCAGAAGGGCAAGTTTCCCTCCAACACAGGAATTTGTAGCAGGAAGAAGAAGAAAATACAATGTCCTAACAATCACGCCCAGCAGAACCTAACCAAACCTCTTCCAGCAGTTGAACCAGGCCACTCCTGGCACAGATAAGTACACAGGTGACTCTAGATGCAGCAATTTCTTCAAACAGGTGTCTGAGTTCTCCCCTGACACAGTCTGGATAATGTAGGGTCAGTATGCGTCGTGTAGGATAGAGAAAACGAAGGGCAGTCACTCAGTGGTATTCTTTTGATGATTTAGAGAACCCCTCCACCTTCCCCTTTAGGTCTTTCAAACCTTCCCTTTCCAAGTGGCCCTTCCCGCCAAAGGAGTCTCAGAAAGGCGACCTGTTGTTGTAGCTTCCGAGATGCGGTCACAGCCGCTGCCCCATGTCTCTTTGGGAGTCCGGTCGCCGCCTCTACTCCTTGGGCCGTGTTTGCAGAGATGGAGGTGCTGTGCGGTGGGCACGGTGGGGGGCGTTGTACAGATCCTCCTCCCCCACGTCTACAAGCACCCCCTGTGTCTGTCAAAAGCGTCTGCCCAATCGCCCCTTCACTCTCTTTTCAAGTTCAGCTCAGGTGCAGTGTGACAGTTACAGAAGCCGGGAGCTGGCAGTCGCCGCCGCGGCGGCGGCAGCAGCAGCATCTGCCTCCGCGCAGAACGCGCCTCGCTCGCGGTACATACCTGGCAGAGTGCGCGCCGGGGCTGAGTTGCATAGAGACTTTCTCCTCGCCGTGCACCAGCAAAGGGAAAAGCAGAGAAAGCAGCTCCCGAGCAGCCGAATCCGATGCGCTCAGAGAGCATAAATAAAGCTCAAGCGAGCTCTTCTTCCCCTTCCCCCATCCCTCTATGCTTCCCTCCTCCTTTTCACCTTCCAAAAGCCAGGCGCAGGCGAGCCGAGCAGCAGCAACAAGTTCAAAAGGTGCGGGGGAGGCGAGAACGGAGGGGACTCGCTCCTGCCAACTTACTGCGCCGCCGCTGTCGCCGGGGCCAGAGCCGGGCGGTGCGGGGCTGCGGAGCTGCGGGGCTGCGGGGCGGCCGGGCGGGCGGCGGCGGCGACGGCGGCGGCGGCGGCTGCGGCGGCGCGGCGGGGCCGGGGCCAGGGCCGGAGCCGGGGCCGGGGCCGGCTCGGGCAATCGCGGGAGCGCAGAGGCAGGAGGCGCTCGGCAGCGCGGGGGCGCAGGAGGGCGGCTGGCTGCTTCCCAGCCAGTGGGTGGTCCCGCATCTCCCCCGGCTCCCCGCGCCGCTCTGCTAGTGCGATCAATAAATAAGGAGAAAATAAATAAATAACCGCGCGCACGCCCCACCACGCAGGTTATGAAAGGCGTCTCCTGCCTTTCCCTCGGCTTGACCTTTCTCCGCCCCCGCCCCCTCGGGCTCCTCTCGCTCCACCCCAGCCACCCACCAGCCCCGGAGCAAAATGTCACCGAGGGAGAGCATCCAGGTGGATCTGCCGGGGAGGAGAGCAGCCTGGATGAACAAAGGGAAGCTTCACGCGCTCGGCTGCGGTGGTTTGGTGGAGCAGAGGAGGAAGGGGACCGGTGCCTTGCTTCTGCCTCCCTGGGACCCGGTTCAAGGCGAGCGTGGGAAAAAAGGGGAAAAAGAGAGAGAGAAGCTGAGAAGGAGGGTGAGCGGAGCGGAACGCGCAGGAATTGGTTGTCTTCTGGGGGCTACTGGGTAGCAAGACCTGCAGAGCCCCGCGGCGGAATTTTTAAGTGCTTTTCCCTCTTTCTCTTTCTATTTGTTCAAACCAGATGTGGAACGTTGCAGGAGCTAATATGTCATCTATCCAACTTGCCAAAAAGTCAGACAGTCCTCTCGGACTAGGTCTTGCCACAACTCCTTTTCTCGTCCTTTAAGAATGACAGGAAGGATTTAGAACCCTTTTCTAAATGTCAGCGTCAAGGGGCGTGAGTCTCTGTGAGTGTGCGTCCCCTTCCTTCTCTCTGCGTATCTCTGCACATCTCTAAAATGGTTAAAGTAGTTTTATAAAGGTGTCCATGTGAGGGGTAAGTGATGGGGTGAGAGACTAGGAAATTGTCGCGGCTAACCGTTTTGTTTTTCGTGTACCCCGTGCCCCCCCCCCCACCCTCACCGTCATTAGGAATCTTCCTTTAAACCAAACATATACCACTTATAACCACTAGATGGCGTGAATGGAGAGAAGTTAAATTTACACCTACGGTTTGGATGCTTTGGAAAGGTGAAGGATCAAAATGAAGTGAAGATCCCAAAAAAGATCAGATCACATAAACATCCTCAATCCCCTACTCTCCATCCACCTTTTTAGTATTTATGTGAGATACACTACCCAGGCTTGAGTCTGCATTTCCATGGCTATGCGAGGAGATGTGGAGAGTTTCCTGTTGAAATGTCTTTGAAAATTAAATTTAGATTACGGAATAATAGTGATGATAAAAGTCTTTAGAAATAGTGAGACTTCATCTATATTGATTAAGGGGGGAAGTCTAGTTTTTACCTAAAAGTTACCTTTTCAAGGCTTACTTTGTTCTTAGTTTGAAAAGTAAGTCGACTGTGATGTATAGTCTTGAATTGACTTTAAAGCCCTAGAGATCTTAGGCAGGATGTGTTAACCTTAAAAATCTGAAATGGAATACCTCAACAAAAGGATACTAACAAAAAATAGAGTATACAGAAACTCACCAGAGAAGGAGAAAAACAAACTTCCTAATGTGCAGGATTTTTTGTAGAGATGGAAAGGTATTTTTTATTTACTTATTTACTGGTGTAGAGGTTTAGGGAATCCCATGTTAGTAGTTAATGCTAATGCACCATGAAAGTTTGGAAACAGAACTGAAAACACCTTATGTTTATCTGTTTGGGTGAGTTGTGGTGAAAGATGCTTGTTAACAAATCTATATAGCCTGCATACACGAAAAAAATGTTAATTGAAAAATAAAGAGGAGACTACTTAACAATTACTGTAAGAAAATTAACCCCTTCCTAATCCAGAAAATAAGGTGCAAGCATGAGAGGTGTCTCCAGAGAATGGAGAGCCATGAATATTCAACCGATGCCAAATGGGCATGACCTCCCATAAACACCAGGCAGGCGACCTAAATAGAGCCTTTAAAAATTCCCTGCAGGAAACTGAACACTTAGAAATATAAACATAGATGTTTAACACTACAAAAACCCTTAAATAAGCAAGAATAGAAAATCCACAATTTTTAAGAAGACTTTGAGATCTGTTCTCCCCCACTCTCCACAAGCTTCTTGATACAACAGAAAGAATGTGGGCTTAGAAGCTGAACCCATCTAGATTCAATTTCTAGCCCAAGAAATTACTCATAGGCTTTGTTTCATCTGGCAAATTACTTAACTTTTGTTCAGAAGTTGCAGATAATAAAACTTAACTTTTTAAGCCTATTGTGAGGTTTAAACAGAATACTACTTCTGAACACCAGTGAGAACTTGATACACACAAATGGTACTCAATATCAATTCCTTTTTATTTTAATGCCTAATGGAAATGCAGATTCTTTTATCCACCCTGTATTTGAAATTCCCACAGGTATTGCTATGTTTACTCTTTCATCTGAGTTCAAAAGTTCCCTTGTTGTGATATACCAGTGACCCTGATATTTCAACTATTCATTCATGCATTGAAATGCTATATGAAGAGTATGTATACAAAACCAGCAGAACATTCTCTCACTTTCTATGTTTCTCTTGCCCAGGGATTCCTGTTCTTCCCTCTTGTATTCTCATTTTATATACTCTGCTTGGTTGATGGAAAATAAACTCAGCAAGATCAAAACTGAAGTCATCACCTCTCCTCCTCATCTACTCAGTTTTCTCTCCTGATGAATAAAGCCCAAGGTGGAAACCTCATGGTCATTCACAGACCATGTCCTGTTCTTCACCACCTCCCTGAATGCACCCCCAAACACACACACTCATCCAGTGATCCAGTAAGCTTGTATATTCTACCCTCATTATCCATCTATCCTTACACTGCACCTACAGTGATATTTTAAAAACTATTTTGAGATAATTATAGATTCACATGCAATTGTGAGAAATAAGAGATCCTTTACACCAATCACCTAGTTTCCCCCAAAGTTAACATTTTGCATATTACAGTACAATATCACAACCAGAAAACTGACATTGATGCAATCCACTGAATTATTCAGATTTTACCAGTTTTACATACACTAATTTTTGCATGTTTATACTTTGTTCTAATTTTCTCACGTGTATATTTATGTGACCACCATCACAGTACACATATAAAAGATTTCCATCATGAGGATCCCTTTTTATAGTCGTAACTGTCTCCCTCCCTCCTCCCTTTCCTATCCCTTGTCAACCACTAATCTGTTCTCCTGTATAGTTTATCAATTCATAAATATTATAATTTTTTTAAAGATTTTATTTATTCATTTGACAGAGATAGATAACACAAGCGAGAGAGGGAACACAAGCAGGGGGAGTGGGAGCGGGAGAAGCAGGCTTCCCGCAGAGCGGGGAGTCCTATGCAGAGCTCGATCCCAGGATCCTGGGATCATGACCTGAGCCGAAGGCAGACGCTTAACGACTGAGCCACCCAGGTGCCCCCAATTCATAAATATTATATAGAAGGAATCATGCAATATAAACTTTCCAGATTGTCTTATTTTACTCAGTAGAATTAGTTGAGATCTATCCACTTGTTAAATGTATCAACAGTTCATTTCTTTTTATTGCTGACTAATACCACACTTGAATTAAGCATTCACCCACTGAAGGACATTTGGAGAGGTTCCAGTTTGGGGCTTTTATGAATAAAGCTGCTATGAATGAACATTCATGTAAGGTTACTGTGTGAACATAAATTTTCATTTCTTTGAGATAAAGACCCAGGAACACAACTGCTGAGTTGTATGACAAGTGTACGTTTAGTTTTGTGAGTGGCTGCAATAATCTTTTCCAGAGTGGCTGCACATCCCACCAGTAAACTACAAGTTATCTGGTTTCTCAGCATCCTTGCCAACATTTGGCATTATCACTCTTTTTTGTTTTTGTCTTTCTGATAGTGTGTTATGACATCTCACTGTGGTTTTAATTTGCATTTACCTAATGGCTAATTTTGTTGAACATATCTTTATGCACATATTTACTATCTGTATATTCTTCAGCAAAGTGCATGTTCCTGTCTGCTCATTTTTTAATTGAATTGTTTGCTTTTTTACTGTTGACTTTTGAGAGCTCTTTATGTATTCTAAATAATGGTCCTTTGCCAGATATGTCCCTTGCAAATATTGTTCCCAAGTCTGTAGCTCGTCTTTTCATCCTCCTCACAGGATTTTTTGCAAAGCAAAAGTTTTTAATTCTGATGAGGTCCAAATTGTCAATTCTTCCTTTTATGGAACATGGTGTTGGTGTCAAATCTAACAACTCTGCCTAGCCCTTTGTCCCAAAGATTTTGCCTGGTTTTTTTTCCTAAATATTTTATAATTTTACATGTTAAATATAAGTCTATGATCTAATTTGAGTTAATTTTTGTATAAGGTATGAGGTTTAGGTCAAGGTCCATTTTATTTTTTTGGCCTATGGATATCCAGTTGCTTCAGCACCATTTGTTGAAAATCCTATCCCTCCTATATTGAATTGCCTTTGCACCCCTGTCAAAAATTAGTTTGGTATATTTTGGCAGCTTATTTTTAGGTTCTTTATTTTCTGTTCCAGTGATATTGTCTATCTCCTCACTAAAACCATGCTTTCTTGATTACTGATGCTGTCTAGTAATACTTAACATCAACTACAATTTTTCCTTCCACTTTATTATTCTTTTTCAAAACTGATTAAGTTTTTCTAAGTCCTTGCCTTTCCATATACATTGTATTTTATTTATTTATTTATTCTTAAGTAGGCTCCACACCCAGTGTGGAGCCCAACATGGGCCTTGAATTCGCAATCCTGAGATCAAGACCAGAACTGAGATCAAGACCAGAGCTGAGATCAAGAGTTGGATGCTCAACCCACTAAGCCACCCAAGGGCCCCTCTCTATATGCATTTTAGAATAAACATATCCATGTCTATAAAAATCTTGCTGGGGTTTAAATAAATATTGCATTACACCTATAAATTAATTTGGGGGAATAGACATGTATACTATGCTGAGTCTTTCAATCCATGATCACTGTATGTCTCTCCATTTATTTAGCTCTTTTTTTTTTTAATCTTTCATCAGCATTTTGCAATTTTCAGGATACAAATCCCATACATATTTTATTAGGTATATACTATTTCATTTTTTGAGAAATTATATAGTATTGCTTGTTTTTTAAAAACTTGGTTTCCATATGTTCATTGTTAGTATACAGAAATACAGTTGGGTTTTGTGTATTGATCATGTACCTGCAATTTTGTTGAACCTCCTTATTAGTTCTTGGGTTTTCTATGTAGACAATCATGTCAGCTTTATTTCTTCTTTTGCAATCTGTATGCCTTTTATTTACAGTGTGTTTTTAAAAAATGTAATTATAATCATATCACTACCCCTTTTGATAGTCTTACGCCTTTTTCAGAAATCACTCCTCAGCAGAGAATATAGAACCCTTCAGGATCTCAGTTTCTTCTACCCTTTAAGCCTCATCTCATGCTGTCTTAATATTAGCTTACTTCACTGTCCTGTTCAACTATTTTTAGTTTGCAGAAGTTCGTGTTTTATCTTGATTTCGGGGTCTTGGTTCACACATCTCTTTATCATAGCTCTCAAGTACTCAGCTGGAGTCACAGTCTCTAGGAACCACTGCCTAACCTCTTCTAAATTATTTCCATTTCACGTGCTCCATTAGAGACTATAATAGCTTAGAAGAGATGTGTGTGTCTCCTTTTTCTTAGCCAATAGACTATAACCTCTTTGAGAGAAGGCAATGGTCTTTTATCTCTGTATCCTCAGGATCTGCCATTGTACTTGGCACATAGTAGAAATAAAGCAAATATTTGTTAAAGGACTGGATGCTCTTATTAGATAGTCAACATTCACTTTTTCCCCATTATAGATTACTATTGTTACTCTCCAAAAGATTCACAGAGTATCAAGCTGATTTTTCTACCAAGATGTACAATGGAAAACAAATTACCTTAACAATGAGACAAATGATCCACATTTGTATTCCTGTGTAAAAAGTGCTTTCTTGATATACTCACTATAGTTGGTTCTCAAAAAGGTCTTGTGATGTGTTATTCTTATGTTTATTTTAACCAAAGGAAACAAAGCTCAAGAAGATTAAATGATTTTCCAAGATTATATCATATAACTGAGTGGCAGAAGCTGACTCATTCCCATGCCTTCTGACTCTAAATCACATATACTTTGAGGTCTATAAACACACTAATGTCTGCAATAGCAAAGTCTCTTTGTCAATTTGTTGTTGTTTTTCATACTGGTGATGAATCTGCAGACAGGTGCATCCTATGTTGTTCCTCCCCATGGCACGTCTCTAAGAGATCTCTGTCTAGGGCAGGAAATCAGTCTGTGGTCATGGAGAAGGGGAGTACTGCATCTGTTCTTTCCATATTTTAACCAATTACGCTAACTGCCCAGAGTGATAAACAAATTTTAGTATCTCAATTATATATTTGACATAAGACAGTTTTAGTATTTCTGACTACATTCTTAGCACCTCTTCCAAGACAACTCTAAGAATCTGTATTAGGTTATTTTATTTTATCTTATTTTTACCTATTTTTAAAATTTAGATATAAGTGACTTAAAACACTGTATTCATTTAGGTGTATAGAATAATGATTTGATATATGTATATATTGCTAAATGATTACTATAATAAATTTAGTTAAAACCCATCACCACACATATCACATTTTTTTCTTGTGATAAGAATTTTAAGATCCACTTTCTTAATAATACTGAATTGTATATTTGAAAGATGCTAACTACAGTCATCATACTGTGCATTACATCCCAGTAATTTGTATATCTTACAACTGGAAGTTTGTATCTTTTGAACACTTTCACCTATTTCCTAATAACCCTGTATTAGGTTTTTTAAAACATAGTACCATCTTTATTAAAGAAACAAAATCCTACATTAAGAAAGAATTCAATCAACTTGTAAAATGAACAAAACCTTTAGCCAGGAATTAAAATTATATGCATTAAATCTTGATTAAGTTCTAGCAATTTTTTGAAAAAAATATTTGTTTATACTGTTAAATATCAAGAAAAAAAATCAACATTTTTACCCTAAAATATCTGATCACAAATTGTAAACAGAGAAATATATAGTTTATTTTTATTCACTTTCTGGGTTTCATATGATTTTGTGTTTAGCAAATGTACTTTATCCAAAGGTAATTTTGGCTTGGCTTGGATCCTGTTCATCAGAAGCCGTACACAAGCTGTCTTATTTTTAAATTTATTTTGTTCCCTAGGAAAATAAAAATAAAATCTGACATACTAGTAAGGTATGGAGGACATGAGAAAGTCACAGCATAGGTAAGGCTAGTTAAATGCTTAAAACATACTTGAGATTTCAAATACCTTCCCGTATCCCTGGAATATGGTCATCAGGGAAAGGGCAATGACCCCGTGTCTTTTTTTGGACTACTATTAAAAATATAGGTTGGCAACCTACTCTTAACTTCTTTTTTAACTTCTTTTTTCCCATTTATTAATGCTGCAAAGTCCTTTTCAAAGTCCTCTTCAAAGGATTTCCCCCCTTTTAAGTTTCAGACCTGGAACATCTCCTATTAAAAATAACCCATTTTCAGGGACTTTATTCCTCATATACAGAACATCTTAAATATATTTTATATAATGAAATGGACTTGACTTTCCAGGTTCCCACAGTGCTGCTCTGGGACCTTGTCACATTCTATGTGTTTGGAACTCTGTCAGCTAACACATTTTGTAAATAGATATATAAAATCTAACCAACATGTTACAGCTTCAAGTCGGCCTCATGGGATGGCTGTCATCATGAAGAAGCATAGTGGTTGTTTTTAATATAAAGAATATATTTTTGTTCTTAAAATTTTCATGAAATTACAGATGGTGATGCACATGTTGTTCCTATGATCAAGGAAGGCAGGGGACAAATTAGAGGGGGAAAACCAGTTTTTAACACATTGTTATTATCAATCACTTACAATGTGCAAAAGCACCGCATTGCCCATTAGCAATGACCCAAGCTATTCAAGATCAACTGCCCTCAGGGAGCTTGACACCTGGGATGAAAAGAAGAGAAATGGAAATCTTTTTTAATCCAAAATAACCTTACTTGGGAGTTTCATTTCAAAATATTTTTCCTAAGTGTTTTATCCTGAGAAACCATTTATTTGTTAGAGATGGAAAAAGAGGGAAGATAAGAGCGAACATATAAATTTGCTTCTTGGACTCATTATCATATTTATAGCTTTGGGATTAATTGCTATGGAATAATTCCAGTGCCATAAACTGAGAATTGTGACTACAAACAAGAAAGAAGCAGCAAGAGTTCCAAAGAAATAAAAGCCTTCTTTTTCTAAAACTGGAGAAAAGTAAATTCTTACATATGTTACTAATGTTGGTGAAGAAGATAAATTACTCCAAATAGTTTATGATCATTGAAAATCTTGAAGAAGTCTGTAAAGTTTTCATCATTTAAGTAGCCACATTCTGTGAGAAAATTGGCAATTAATTTGATTGTTTACTTTCTGTAAAACTGCTTGATACGCTCTAGCAAGCCACTTTGATACACAAGTATATTTGCTTCATTATTTCTATACATAATAATGTAGTTGGCTTTAATAAATCACTCAAAATAGTGGAGTGTAAAAAAAAAGCAGAATAATGTAATACTTTAAAATATTTGTTTAATAGAAGATCCCTGCATTACCCCACTTTTAGAAATTGATATTATGTAAATCTTGCTTGTTTACAATTTAACCTGTGCTGGATTTTAATTTAAATAAAGAAAATATTTAATAGAGTGTTATTAAACAGGTTTTACATTGCAGCTGTTCCAGTCCCTCAGGTAAACACTTATTGAGAGAGCTTATTAAAGTTTGTTCTACTTATTTATGTTTAAATTCTTTTTCTTCTCCTCTTGTGTGAAACCTTTGTGGGGCAGAACTCCCACTGACTTTGAGAAGAGTCCTGTGCATATAGATTTGGGAAGAGCAACACGCTTGGAATGCTTATCAAGTAATTGCATTTGATGTTTTAGTCTATATGTGTCTAATTTTCTACATCATTTCTTTTTTGGAAACGTGAATTGTACTCTGAATAAAGAAATTTGGAAAGCTGAGCTTTTCTACCTTAGCACAGATAATCACAATAAGAACAGGGTATAAATAATTACATAAATATTTTAAAAATATTTAAAACATTTTATAACACATAAACTTTTAAAACATCTATAATCTGAAAAGAGAAATTTGTACAATATGTGATGTGAGGTGAAGCTACTATGTGGGAAGCAGGCATTGCTTGTATGGAAAAGTAAATTGGTGAAGTTTGAGGAGAAACAAGTTCTAACACTGCTCCTACCCCCCTCGGAGTGTGTCTATTTCTACAACAGATTTAAAGAGGAAATAACAAATAAGATTTGTTTTATGATAGTCATGTGTAGGAGAAAGCTAAAAGAGAAGAAACTGACAGGAAAAAAAAGTCTACCCCAAATAAAGGGTATAATAAAAAAGTAAATGAAGGATGGACGTAAGACAGTTTGTGTGGGGAAAAAACGTAGCATGTGTGATTATTTGACATGGAAGCCTAAGGGAAAAAAAAAATAAAGATAGGTGACACCAATTTTGAGCCCAGTGACCGAGAGAGTAAGGATATGAGACAGGAAAATCAAAGGAAGCATTTAGGGAAAGAAGCTGCTACCCTTCCATACTGGCATTTCAAGATAGAGGTTGCAGTAAGCTTTATATGCAGGAAATAGAATGGTTTATTGGAAGACCTGAGTTTACAGTTCCAGATCTTCAGGAAATTTATTTTTTGATATTAAACATTTAAAAACATTTTGATATTAAACATTTAAAACAGTATCCTGCAATTTCACTTCCAATTCTCTTAGATCCAGTAAATTAATCTTGAAAGGGGGAAAATGAAAACCTTTGAGAACCTGTTAGAGATGAAGAGCAATAATGCATTTCACTGGTGCTCATATTCTATTTACTCAATAACATCTCTCTCCCTAACAAAGGAATATATTTTCAGCAAAACAACCAATAGACTATCTGGTTAAAATGTTTTAAAATATTTAAAATTCTCTTTTGCTCATATATGAGGACCACAGAGAATAGCAATACATATATAGCCTATTAAATTATAAACACCTAATTTAAATATCTATGTAAATATGTATCTCTGTCTCTGTCTTCCTGTCTCTCTCTTTCTCTCCAACTTAAGAACCATGAGCATACCCTGTTACTCCTAACCCAACCTTAATATTTTCCTTTCCATAGTTGTAGTACTTTTCTGACAATGAGAGTCCTGTTTCTCATTATCCTACGTAAGTTAACTTATTTTATTGATCCTCTTTTATGCAACTAATCACCTATGGCTGCCCCTCTTCCCTATACATAACCTCCAATACTTTTGGGGGGACACTTCTGCCACTGTCCACCCCCGTGTGCCGCCCCCCCAAGAACTGAAATCCTGCCTTGGGCCTCCCCCTGTGTGGCTGCCCCCATCACCCCTCTAGGCTTTGACACAACAGGCTGGGTTACCTCCCCGCAGGGACACCTTCCTCACCATACTTGGGCTCCAACATCTTGTGCTGTTCTACTCCTCCCCTGTGGAACCCCTCCTCACTCCACACAGCTCTGAATCCCTGCTTTGGTCCCCCACAGCTCAACCCGCTTCCTTACTACCTCACATGTGGACACAGACTTTGCTCAGCCTTACTTAATTTAGCAATAAACTGTTCAGGAAAGCAAAAAGATGGGAAAAGGGGAGAGCTATATAGATTTAAACCTTAGTTTAAAAAAAAAGGGACTTGATAATTCATTATTTAACTTTCAACAAGCTTTTACTAAGTGCCTACTATTTCCCAAGTTTCATGTAGGGAGTTTAATGTATTATCCCTAAACATACTGGTAATGGTACTCCAAAGTAAGAAATACTAGGAGATATATATATATATATATAGGTATGGGGTCACTGAAGATCAGCACCTACCTCTCCAGGAATCAGAGACAGAATCCTTAGGGGCTATTTCTTGAGCAGGGAAAAAAAAAAAAAAAGTTACCATAGCAGGCCTGAGACTGCTATCTTTAGAAGGACCTGCTTGAACTACTGGCCCTTTGCTGGCATCTAGAAACTTGGCCCCCCCAGTCAGCAGTTAACTGATGAAGGTCCACACAGTATGTGCTGTGCAAGCAATATGCTTTATGCTAAACACCTTCTTTCCTTCTGGAAGTCTGTGTTCATACATGCAAGGTAGAGGGTGCCTGCATGACCAGCCCCCAGCTAGATCTCTAATGTGCTTCCCTGGGCAGAAACACTGTTTACGTGTTGCTGCATTTCATTACTGGAAGAAGAGGACACCCTATGTGATACTGCATGGGATGGACAGAGCATAAGAAAACCACCACATGAATCCCTCCAGACACTGTGCCTTTTTTGCAAATGATCCAGCTATGTATCTTTACTACAGCACTGTACTTAATCTTTGTGGTAAGTACACCTATATTCTGACTCCTGTGAGTCTTTCCAGCCAATCTCTGGAAGTGGGAGGGTCCTGGGGACACCACACACACCCCTGGGCTGAGTTTTAAGTCCAATTTTGTTAAATGAAAATGGGATACAGGACATTTCTGGGCAGAAGAAACAGCATAAACAAAACATGTAAACGGGAATCAACATGACATTGGGCAGAGGAGGATCCATAACTAACTCATCGTTTCCTCAGCAGTAAGTTCAAGGAAAGCCGTGTCCAAAAATATAAGCAGAAGGCAGATCTCAGAAGTTCTTCTATTAAGTATTACATCTTAATACTTTAGGAAGATTCAGGATGGGGTAAAAGTAAAATTGAGTGATTCAATGGATACCTTGGACAGAGAAAGAATGATAGGTTTCTATCCTTATTCACACTGTTGAGTAAAATTATTTGTGCTATTATCAGTAAATTATTGATACTCTGAAAAATTATTAACCAATTAGCTATTTGGTATTTTATATTTTCAAAAACAGAATCATAGAGAAGTTCTCTTCAACTTAATAACTATTTTCTGCAATAGACTATGATACATTTTTATCCTACTCATAAATTCTGATAAACATCAGAAGAGGCAATAAATTTAGCATTCTTTACTCATTGATATTAGCATTTTGTTTTATATATTTTGGGGTGTTTGTCAGTTTTAGAACCACCTCATAAGTTGCAAAATATAATACATCTACAAAATGAAATTTATCACTTATGTATTGTATGCAATATGAAATACTCTGTCAACAACTTAAAATACAGTGTCTGTAAAATATAGGGTCTGTATGGATGAGGCTGTTAAACATTTGCCTTTGAAAAACAAGGCTGCTCATCTTCACTCTTTGCTAGACCACCTTGGGAAAAAACATCGAGACCAGTAGGTTAGACCTAACTACATCTGTGGTGGGTTTTGGTGTTGTTATTTCATTTTATTACTATTATTTTTTAATTTCAAGAACTTCTCATAGATCATTTCAAAGTGAAACATTACTAACTCTGCAATTTCACATTAACCATAGAGTATTTCTAGTTTTTAAAACACAAATCTTTTAACAAATTTTAAGTTATTTACTATACCTAGGTAATTACTTGAATAAAATAAAATACAAAAATAATATTTTAATATTATTTTATTTTATTTCCCAAATAATTCTTTTTGTTCAACATAGCATTTCCACAAATAGGGCAATATTTTGATAGTTTAATAAATTTCAGTTTAAAAAATATTTAAAATTACAGAATTTCCTTTGAATTTCCTGAGCCAGTGATTATTATGACAATAACCAATGAATAGTTTTGCTATTTTTAGAACATATTTGGATATCTTTGTGAGAGGTTTCTAAGATTCATCTTAGATAATTTTATATTACAGAAATATAAAATGGCTAATATCATACTCAGTGACTTTTTACTCAAAAGTTTTTCTTACACTGATGTTTATGTGCCTCTGCCTATTTAATGTCCCTCCTTGTCAATCACACTTGGAATGAGCTCTGCATCACAATGCAGAGTAAATTATAAAACATGTTTCATAGTTATGGAATTTTTCCCCAAAGCCTTATGTATTGCTTAGAGAGGATATGCTTTGCTTCAAGTCAGTAAGATGGAAAACACATGGCTGAATCTGAAACTCTGGATTGATATTATCTGCAGGGACCTTTTCATCTAAGAGAAAACATTAAGAAAGACACACCTACTTGGCAGCCTATATTATAAATGAAGAAATCAGAAGGATAGTTGCCTTGCAGAAGATAACATAGCACACTTTGAATCACAATTACATGATATTCGAAAGAACACATGAAAATACATTTTTGAGATATTTAAATCAATTCCTATATCTCAGGTACTAGTAAAAAAAATATAAATGAACTAAATACAGACTACTAAATCAAAACTTGGTATATAAAACTTAGCAATACTGTGGAGGGTCAACATAAGTAATATTTATTTGAAATGAAACATGAATATGACAAAAAGGCATGTGTTGTATTTTGAGATTCTTATAGCTTTAAATGTGTAGGAATATTTTTTGCTAATTCTTATGTATACTAACATTTTCATAAATTTGGGTAACATTTTGACAAATTTCAATTTGCAAACTTCTTAAAAGGTTTATTTAGTTTAGAGAGAGAGAGACAGAGCCCAAGAGGGAGGCGCAGAAGGAGAGGGAGAAAGAATCTCAAGCAGGGTCAGTACTGAAACCAAGAGTTGAAGGCTTAACCAACTGCACCACCCAGGCACTCTTCAATTTGAAAACATTTTTGATTGCATATTTTTTCAAAAGCTTTTATTATCCTTTATTATCTTTTATTTTTATCTATCTCATTATACATTCATTATTATTTTACGTATTGCATACTATGGGCCAAGCCCTATACTAAGCACCAAAAATACAGAACCCAACCAAACAGAAAGCACCACTGTCACATTTGCATTATAAGGAAATACTCTATAATGCAAGATGTATCTCTTATTAATGCTCTATTTACTTTTGTTCAGGCCACTATTGCCTTTTAACAAACCACCTCAATACTGCGAGGCCTCAAACAACAACCATCATTTCATTTTGTTCATCATCTGTAATGTGGTTAAGGCTTGGCAAGGAAGGCTCATCTCTAAGCCATGTGACAGAAACTCACAGGGCTGACAGCTGGTGCTAGTCGTTGGATGGAGGCTTAAGACAGAACTGAGGGCTGTGGCCTCAGTTCCCGTCTATGGAGATCTCTCCATGTCATCTTCCTCACAGCATGATAGCTGGGGTCCAAAGGCAGGCATCCATAGTGAGGGCAAGGCAGGTCTACTACTTATATAATAACCACAATCACCACAGAGCGCCACTTCCACTTCATTATTGCCTCAAGAGGCTCACCTAAGGTCAAGAGGAGTGAACACAGATACACTATCCTTTGAGGGAGGAGAGGCTAGAGTCTAGAAGATCATGTGGGACTTGAGTATTTTTAAAAAATAAAGGTCTCATATTAAAATAACCTTTATAATCAAGGTTATGATAAAACTATTATGATAAAACTCTTCACAATCAAAATTACAATAAAATAAATATGAAAGGCTATACATGAAGATATTTGAGAACAAGAGTGAATTCTCACATTTATGGATGGAACTTAAAGCTATGTTTATTTTTTTGTATATAGATGAGTAAAGATGAATATCCACAAAAATCATAGAGCAGGGATTCTGTTATGTTGTACCACAGATACGACTTGACAGCTTCTTATCACTTGGAAACATTACGAAATTAGGGTTGAGTATGAATAAATTATTATTCTTTTCAACATAGTATTTATCAAGCATTTATGATAAAAGATCTGTCACAGATTGTCAAACATGGCAGGGTCCCTACTCTCAAGGATACTTTAAGATAGTAAATGTAGCAAAGAGAATAAAAGCTAGAACAGAAGGCATAAGCAATATGTAATATGGGAGCAAAGAAGGAGGAGAAATCAATTCTGACCTAGGTGGAATGATGAAGAGAATCACAGTGATGTATTAGATGTGTGAGTGATCCTAACAAGAGGAGTCATTTTTGGATAATGAGGTAGAGAGCTTGGATGAGGGGGAAAAAATGGGACTTCTTCCCAAAGTAACAGTGTGACCATTGGCTTTATGAGAAAGTTTAATTCAATAGGGTAAAATAAGAATTTGAATTGAAATACTTACATTTTCTGTGTTGAGTCAGTGAAAAGTTTACTAGCTCCTTTTGTAAGTGAAGGTAAAGTGCTTTTAAAAAGGTATAAAGTTACTCTCAGATCTGTTCATTCCTTTTCACTCCTATTCCTTCTATAAACTCTTCCATGTGGTTTATGGCCAAAAGCTCCCGACTAGCCTCCTACAACTCCTACCCGGGCAAGATCTACAGTGTACAGTGATATACTGGAAATTAAAATTACAAAAAAAGAAAAACAGATTTACTTCACTCCTCTGTTGGATTCTTGAAGAGCTCATAATTATCTGGAGCACAAAGTTACAATGCTCTCTGAAATGGTTCCATTTCATTTCCTGCAATCAGCACATCCCCCCATCCCCCATCAACCCGAAATGATTACCAACACACACATATGCTAATATAGCCATGC
The DNA here is from genome assembly GCF_054177405.1 of Leptonychotes weddellii. Taxonomy (NCBI): domain Eukaryota; kingdom Metazoa; phylum Chordata; class Mammalia; order Carnivora; family Phocidae; genus Leptonychotes; species Leptonychotes weddellii. The sequence continues at coordinate 27,269,475 of NC_138380.1, forward strand.
CAGAATTCTTGCAAATTTCCAGATTTTCTTCTTATGTCTTTGTACATGTTGTGTCTGTATCCTCTGATTTATTTATTTATTTTATTATATATTTTTTGGATTTTATTTATCTGACAGAGAGAGAGAGCACAAGCAGGGGGAGCTGCAGGCAGAGGGAGAGGGAGAAGCAGGCTTCCCGCTGAGCAGGGAGCCCGATGTGGGGCCCGATCCCAGGACCCTGGGATCATGACCTGAGCTGAAGGCAGACACTTAACTGACTGAGCCACCCAGGCACTCCCGTAACCTCTGAATTAAATGCTATTTCTCCACTTCTCTATCTGGCAACTTCTCACTCAAATATATCCTACTCTTTAAAATTTTCCTTCAAAACCCTAAGTTCCATGCTTCCTCCTCTTCTGTATAACGTTTTAAATTCTGCAAGGATGGAATGGTATTCAATTATATTCATATCTCACTTGATAAACCCATAGTAGGTGCTATCTTCTGACCCTAAATACAGTTCTTTACTGCTCCATTGCACATTACCTCTTGAGAAGAGGAAACCATGAGATGCATTCACCAACTGACTAAACATAATTTAAAACAAGCTAAGTTATGAAAGGTAATAAAACACCATCTTAAAAGAACTTTGACTCTATCCATCATTTTAGAGGCATGTTTATAGGCATAGATATTAATGAGAGATTGCAGAATTGACTGAAGGAACTAAATGGCACTATAAAAATATTTACCAGTATAAATTTAAAGCTAACATTGCTTGTGTATGGATTTCTGCTATATAATTAGCCATATTACTTGCAATTGGTATTTAGGATGGTAAACAGTGATATACTTTTCCAAATTTATTAGACTGTATGCACTTCTCCTTCCTCAATACATCAGTGGCATTATTCTTATCAATGAATAGAATATTGTTAGTAGACTGCCACTTACAGTCAAGAAATGTATTTTATGAAAGGAAATATAATTTGACTTTAAGTCACAAGCTGCAAAGTGTCTAGACTCTACACAGATCTATCCCTCTCATCAATTTCAGTTTACAAAACATGCTCATCGTTGAATTTTTATGCCTAGGCAAACTTCTATAATCTTTAGAAGGATTACATTAAGCTGTTGAGCCTATTCGTATGTATAGTCAACAGGGATATCTCCATCTACGTGTGAGTTTATAGTGATTTGAACAAAATAAAAAATCTGCAGACAATTTACAACACCCAAAACAGCAATGTTAGAGTCTGAATAATTGAACAAATCGATATTATATGAGTCATAAATGTAGATTTGAAAAAATATATGCCAAGAAAATCATGATTAATGCTCAATTTATCAAAGATTTTTGAATTGGATATATAAAGATACAGCAGATTATAAGCCACCCAGTCCAACAAGGTCACTTTAATGTGTGTATCATTAAGCTGGGCATCACAAATAAATTGTCTGGATACATAAGAAAGAGTGAAGGTAGCCAGGACCACACACCATGTGGTTCTCATTTTTACAGGATGAAAAGCTGGATATATTCTGTTTTCGTTCCTGAATCATTTTCTGATGGAGTATCAGTAAAACTTGGCTGAATTTTGACTTTTACAATAATGTGGAAATGCATTTAATAAGAGCAAACATGAGCATTAAAAAAATACTACGGTGACTTTAAATTGATGGAAATAAGGTAAAAGTTAACATTTTCTATTGGAAATTGAATAATAATTATATGACTTGTCTAGTCTAGACTGTATTGCCATAGTTACTGCCTCATGATTAATTCCATGCTTATGGACCCAGCAAAGGATTCATACTTTTATTTCCTGGAGTAAATACCTAGGATTGAAATTACTAGGTTTTATTATCTATATATTTAGTTATTTAACAAAATGCTAACAAAGTTTTGGAAAGTGGTTGTAGAATTTATATTACCCTTTGCAAGGAATGAGAGTTCCAGTCACTCCAAAATCTCACCAATAGTTGGTATGGTCAATCTTTACAAATTTAGCTATTTTACTAGCATGTATGTAGCAGTATCTAATTATGGATTTAATTTGCTCATTTCCCTGATAACATATGATGTTGAGTATTTTCATGTACATTTTGTTCACTTATTTAACTTTTTTGTGAGACATCTGTTTAAATCTATTGGCTATTTTGTATTAGGTTATTTACTTAGTTTTGAGTCATAACGTTTTAAAAAATATTCATCATACAAATTCAAACTTTGATACGTGTATTGTGAATATCTTCTCTTAGTCTATGGCTTGCTTTTGCATTTTCCTTATAGATTCTTTTGAAGAGTGTAAGTTCGTCGTTTTGATGAAGTTCAATCTATCAATTATTTCTCATGTTCGTGCTTTTTATGTCCTAAGAAATTCTGCCTATCCAAAAGCCTTGTAGTTTTTCCTCCTATATTTTGTTCTAAAGTTTTATTTTAGTTTAGTTTTACCTTTTAAATTTGGGTGACTCATTTTGAGTCGATGTGTATGTATGACATGAGCTAACAGTCAAAGTTGTTTTTTCCCCCCATATGAATATGTAGTTTTTTTCCCAGTGTCATTTTATTGAAAAGACTTTTTTCTCTCACTGAAGCACCTTGGTAACTCTTGAAAATTAATTGACCATACATATGCAGGTGTATCTCTGGATTCTGTGCTCTGCTCCACTCATCCATAGCTGTATCTAATACCAATACTTTTTTGGGCTACAGTAGTAGCTTTATAATAGGTGACTTTATAAGTTTCAAAAGCAGGTAGTCTCAGTCCTCCTACTGTGTTCATATTTTCAAAATTGTTTTGCCTATGCCAGGCCTGTTGTATATCCATATAAATTGCAGAATCATCTTCTTAATTTCTACATAAAAAGCCTGTGGAAGTTTTATTGGAACTGATCAGTTGGTGATAATTGTCAATTTATGATGAGTGAAGATAGTATAGTTCTCCATTTATTTAGTTCTTTAATTTTGCTCAGCAGTGTTTTGTAATTTGCAGAGCATTTTGTGAATTCATACCTAATTACTTTATATTTTTGGATGCTATTGTAAAGTGTTTTTTTTTTTAATTTTCCATTTCCAACTGTTCCTACCTAGGATATAGAAATGCAATCAAATTGATATTGACCTTGTATCATGTAAACTTATTGACTAATCTAGTAGCTTTTTTGTAGCTTGTTTGCTTTCTTTTTTTAATGCACATGCGCCATGGTCTACATATAAATATAACTTTAATTCTTTCCAATTTGTAAGACTTTTACTTATTTTTCAGTGGTCTGAGTCTCAAACACAATGTTTAATTGAAGTGGTGAAAATGGGCATTCTTGCCATGTTGTTGATCTTAGAGAAAAAGAATTCAGTCTTTTACTCTTATGTACGACATTTTTTTGTACATTACCATTACCAGGTTTAGGAAATTCCCTTCTATTGTTAATATGTTGAGTATTTTTATCATGGATGGGTATTCAATTTGTGAGAATATTTTTCTGCAGCTTTCAAAATAAGAAGATTTTTTCTTTATACTGATAATATGGCAAAATACACTCTGATTTTTTTAATATGAAACCAACATGCCATACCAAAATAAACTTGGTTTCCCTTTTTACATAATACTGGATTAGATTTGCTAATATTTTAATAAGGATTTATGCATCATGACCATAAAAGATATTGGTCTTTGGTTTTCTTTTGACTGTTTGGTTTTGCTACCAAGGTAATGCTGGCCTCATAAAATGAGGTCCCTCTTCATTTGTCTTCTGTAAGAGTTGTGTAAATAGATGAGGAAACAAATGAACAGAGAGATGAAGATAACTTTTCCAAGATTATACAACTAGTAAGCAAGAGGCAAAGCTGGAGTCTGACTCCAGAACCTATACTCTAAATTGTATTCTACCCTAAACCTTAAGAGAGCTAGAAATACAATTCCATGCGAGTTCAGAAGAGACAAGTTGGCTTCTGTGCTGACCTTAGAAGCAAAGGTCAAGCCTTGCCAGAGACAATTATGAAAGAATAGAGGCAGGGGGAATTGTCCATTTGTCATTTTCCTGACATATAACTTGGGAGCTGAAAAGAAACTTAGTCGTTATCTAGTGCAAGACACTCTTTTAAATTAAGAACATGGGGCATAGGAATGATAATTGATTCTAAAAAGGTCACACAGCTAATTAGAGAGAAGTCTGGGAATAGGACCTTGGTTTCCTGAATTCTGGTGCAGAGCTCTTTCTACAAAATCTCCTACTTTGCATACATACTGAACAGATTGTTCTATTATGTGCTATTTGCACAAGCTTTCTTTTTCCACAGGGCTATTCATCATTCTGAGGGCAGGGGCTACAGCATAGAGAGCCTAGTTCCGAGAACAGGATAAACGATACCTATCAAAAACACAGGGATATTACCTTATAGTGTATTTTTTTAAACATATATGGTACATTCATTTAAACTAATGAAATGTAATACATTTTCAATAATACTTTAACAAGTACATAGTAAGTGCTGCTATCTATCTTATGTGATGGAAATACAAAGATGAACTGTCAAAAGATAATTAAACACACCATTGATTAAACATATCATCCTGCCTCATTATTTGATGAGTTTGCTTAGAATGCCCTCCCCTAAAATATCCATACCCATTTCAAATGCTTCCTTCTCTGAGAAGGCTTCCTTAACTTCACTCTTTCTATCCTCTATTCGCTTTGTCCCTACCTCTTTATACCACTTAGCACGCCGCATCACAACTTGTCGTATAAAACCTTGTCACCCCTATAAGACTTGGAAAACTAGGTGGTCACATTCTAATTTCCTTATTCAGATTTGTATCCTCATCCAAACAAAATCCAATCGAACTCCAACACAGTAACTGACACATAGTAGGAACTGAATAAACTAGTCAATGTGGAATAAATAGTAATATGCTTTCACCTCAAAGATATATGGACTTAATAATCAACTTGGAAAAAGTGTTTCCCAAAGTCCATATGAATTAAATCAATGATGTAATAATAATAAAACACTTTATTAACTTGGTTCTTGTATATCCTTCCACTTTCAGATATCAATAAATTGTGATATTTACACAGATTAAATTTTTTTTTAAAGATTTTATTTATTTATTTGAGAGAGAGAATGAGAGAGAGAGACCATGAGAGGGGGGAGGGTCAGAGGGAGAAGCAGACTCCCCGCTGAGCAGGGAGCCCGATGCGGGACTCGATCCAGGGACTCCAGGATCATGACCTGAGCCGAAGGCAGTCGCTTAACCAACTGAGCCACCCAGGCGCCCTACACAGATTAAATTAATAGAACCTGGTTTTACCTTAATTTGAGTTTGAAACATTTCCAACATTCACTTCTGAATTGATCATTAGGTGTGCAAGATCTCTCATTTGGATAATACAACACAAATATATTGAATGGCCTCATACTTACCGAGCTGGGATTTTAGGGACATGCAGATGATCCAGAATACAGTCACTAAGAAAGCAAAGAAAATGAAAATCCTGAGAGATAATTTAAAGGAAGAAAGAGTAAGATTGATCGGCATATAACAAGAAGCAAAAAGATGAGACAGGAAAAAGTCTACTGTCTAACCTCAGCAATCAGAAGAATGCTGGTTTCTTAAGGGAAAATTGAGGAATAGGGAAAAATACATATCCTGGGGAGGAAAGGAGATTTTATGTATGGACATGTTTGTTTTTTAAAAGAAGCAAGGAAAAAATGGTCAATGAGATATTTTTTTTTAAGTCCTAAAACTAAAGGAAATGTTACCAAACAGAAAGGTTGTAAATAGTGCCTAACAAAGCAAATAAAACAAACTGACAAAGACACATCATTATAAAATTCAAGAAAATGGGAAATCAAGGGAAAATTACACAAGTTCCCAGAAAGAGGAAAACACACAGCACAGACACAAAGTCTCAATGAAGCCTGGCTTCAGACTTCTCAGCAACACTAGCATTTAGAAGGCAATAAGAGAAATGTCCTTAAAATCCACAAGAATAAGTTCTTCCCAACTAGAATTCTGTTTGAGCCATATGTGAAGTTAGGATATGTGAAGGAAGGATCTAAAAGACCCTAACTGAAGAGGGGCAAGAAAAATACTTGTGGTGTTGGTAAATGGAGATTCCAGAATGTCACTATGCATTTGTAGCAGATGACAAGCAGGCCTGGACCTGGAACAGGTCAGAGGGCTCAGAGAAGCCTACCCCAGGAAGATAAAATCTTATGAAATTCACATGCTTTTGAATGCCTTGATAGATATTTTAAAAACAGCAAGCAATTTGGGGTTAAAACAATATAATTGCATAGAAAACTAATAAAAAACAACAGTTTTGAACTCCAGGGAAAATGAAGAATTTTTCAGGATGAAGTAAAAAATAATTTTAGAGCTCACTATGAACTGGCTTACATAATATTAATTATGTGAACACTGAATATTGATTTAAGCATATTACAATGTAACAATATTCAACACATGAGAAGATGGAAAGAATGCTTGTGTGGCGTTACCCGGTAATTACAAATTGACCTTTCTATCACCTTTCCTAGTAAGATGTCAATAGACAATATCTGTTTCTGAACTGAATTGTGTCCCCTCAAAATTCCTATGTTGATGGGGCGCCCGGGTGGCTCAGTCGTTAAGCGTCTGCCTTCGGCTCGGGTCATGGTCCCAGGGTCCTGGGATCGAGCCCCGCATCGGGCTCCCTGCTCAGCGGGAAGCCTGCTTCTCCCTCTCCCGCTCCCCCTGCTTGTGTTCCCTCTCTCGCTGTGTCTCTCTCTGTCAAATAAATAAATAAAATCTTAAATAAATAAATAAATAAATAAATAAATAAAAACAATGTGGGGCGCCTGGGTGGCTCAGTCGTTAAGCGTCTACCTGCGGCTCAGGTCATGATCCCAGGGTCCTGGGATCGAGCCCCACATCGGGCTCCCCGCTCGGCAGGAAGCCTGCTTCTCTCTCTCCCACTCCCCTTGCTTGTGTTCCCTCTCTCGCTGTGTCTCTCTCTGTCAAATAAATAAAATCTTAAAAAAAAAAAAATTCCTATGTTGAAGTCTTAATCCTCAGCACCTTAGAATGTGGCTACATTTGAGATAGGACTTTTAAAGAGGCAGTTAGGTAGAATGAGGTAATATGGTAGACCTTAATCCAATATGACTGGTCCGCAGGATAAGAGGAGGTAAGGACCCAGACACATGCAGACTGGGGGACAGCCATGTGACAACACGGCAAGAAGGCGGTCATGTACAAGCCACAGAAAATCCCCAGAAGAAACCAAATCTTACAACAGCTTGATCTTAAGACTTGTAGCCTTCAGAACTACGGGAAAATGAATTTCTGTTGAAGCTACCTGGTCTATGATATTTTGTTAAGGCAGCCCTAGCAAACTAATAAACACCTTGAAGTTGAACAATCAAGATATCACAATACAAGAATGTTATAGAGAGCAGAGAAGAATTAATGCTAAAAGAAAGGAAAAACCACAGAGTAGAGGTGGGAGCTATCATTTTCCACAACAAACTTTATATAACTGACTTATTAAACAGAAACATGAATAATTTTGACAACAATTAAAACTGAACCTTAAAAATATTAACTTTTCTTCACTGGTTAAATAAATGTAACATGTAAAGCAAACCTTTTTTCCCTGACTTTATTTTTGGAAATCTAGGAGGCTTTGAATTGGTGAGCCCCCGGAAAACTAAATTCCACTCTGGATATCATACCAAATCATAGTAGAGAAAAACATAAAAAACTAGTCTGAACTCTCAAGAAAATACATATGAATTGACCAAAGATCTCCCCAAATGTAAACTGTTACTATTATTGTTATTATCATTATATTTTTATGTTCAAGTTGGAGAAAAAGGTCACTAATAATGTGGAATGTTTTCCTTTTGTCCCTCCAGATATGCATTGCATCTTTCTCTGGCTCTCTGCCCTGACAAACTGAACTTACAGAATATATCTATGAGCATCCATGCTTTCTAGATCAGACTGGAGTTTGAAAATGGGCAACTACTCCAAGAAGTCAGAGGGAAGGAAGCGAGTGAGATTGGGGTATTTAATACGGCTGCGCTCCTGCTAGGATGCCTTGGGTTGGCTACGCCTCTCAGTCGATTACTGTTCCTTCCAAGCCTCTTGATTCTCTAGGGCTCTTTCCTCCCAGATTCCAGCAAGCAGTCTTTCTCCTCCTCCCTCTGATCTCCAGCTCACTAACTCCAGGTTACTGCCCTATCCGAGGTTTCCCTACTCCCAGTCTTTGTAAATGGCCCTTCTAGAAACACACAGTCCTTGAAGTATATGCTATTTTGAGTGTGCTAATGGATTTCTGTTGGGAATCTGACTGGTATGGTAAAATATGATTAAATATATTAGACATCAAAACAACCTTCTGATTTTATAGCTTATTTTAATATGGGTAGTGATTTCAAAGCTACTTTGGGGATGCCTGAGTGGCTCAGTCAGTTAAGCATCTGCCTTCAGCTCAGGTCATGATCGAGTCCCACATTGGGCTCCTTGCTCAGTGGGGAGCCTGCTGCTCCCCCTGTCTGTACGTTCTCTCTCTCTCTCTGACAAAAAAATAAAATCTTTAAAAAAAGCTACTTTGTACTTTAATGTGGTTATTCAAATAACAAACACTACTTATTAGTATATCAAGATTTTTAACTATACAATGAGCAAAGAAACGAATAATTAACTTCATGTAAGTAATGAGGTGAAGCAGGAAATGGCTGGGCACTTTGATGCAGCTACTACAAAGTATCACTGCATAAAAAGCACATGTATATAATTATCATGCATCATGTCCAATGTATTATCTATCTATCTATCTATCTATCATCTATCTATCTATCTATCTATCTATCTATCTATCTATCTATCATCTATCTATGCCAATTGTTCTAAAATCGACGGGACTAACTTTGTCTTTAATGTAGTCACTTGGGTAGAATACAAAAGAAGGATATAAGTTAAAGTGGCTAAATAATACATTGCCTGATTTAAGTCCTTATTTCTTATTATATAACATGGTGTTGCTTTTAACTTCTTGTTGACTGAGAAAAAGGGTGACAAATATTCATTTCCACTTCACTGGTAACTAACATAGGAAGATTGGGAGGAGAATGAAGAAAGCGGTATCAAGCCTTAGAAGCAATTTCTGCTTACATTTGACCTAGTGTACTAGCTTGTGTGTACTTTGTAAATCCTAATGGACCCTTTTTTCTTCAAGCAAATTTTATTCCGTGGAGAACAACTTTGCTAGCATTCATTTAGGAGAAATGTTATTTACTTCAATTCACTTAGAGATTATAGAAATAATGCTCAACAAAGAAACACCATTTCCAAAAATGCCTTTAAAATGTTTCAAATCAGTACACAGGAGACGTGGTAGGGCTTTATATCATTTAACTTGGGGTTTTCTTTTTTTTATTTTTTACATTCTTTCTTGCTTACTTTTCCTTATTTTTGTCATAATATAGCTCTTGTTTTCAGATTACAAAATTATAAAATTGTTTGAAAAATACGGAAAAGTTAAAAAGGAAATAAAATGCACACCAAATTTTATCATATTGTAGTTAATATCCAGTGATTATGTATTTATAAATGAGGCCATGCTATGCATTTATATTTTGATTTTTTACATACTGTTATATAGTGATACTTAATGCCATTATGTACTTTAAAAAACAAGATGAGAAATTTATTTATTTTGAATAATGGCAGAGATAAAACTTATTCATGAATTATATGAACATATTATGATTACTGATCAAAACTTGACTACTTTTTTCAACCTCAATACATAATTTGGAAGGGGAGGTAATGGGTTGAGGATGGATGAGTGGTAGTGATGGCAGGTGGTGTCTAAGGAGATCAAGACCAATCCAGTTAGATGTGGACAGCTCACTGGATTAAACATCAAACACATCAAACATCATGCATTATAGACCAAATGCTACTGCTTACTAACCAAAAATTGGGTAAATCAATCAACAACAACAAATTTAAATAGTCGCATGCTTGTGCATACATATCATATTTTGTATAATTAATTCCCTAATGATGGATTTCAGTTGACTTCAGTTTGTTAGTACTTCTTAAAAATGTGAATATATATGTTGTATATAAATGAGGCCCTAAGGTACATTCCTCACCACCTATTCCTGAGAGACTATTAATTTCTGCTGTTCTTCTTGTTTGTTCAGCCCTTTGATCTAGGTGCAAATATGGAATGGTAGTGATTCTCAGTGGAAAGAAAAAAAGTCAATGAGATCAAGGTTGAAATTCTTAGTCTTCTTTCTAGGTGTTTCAACACTGGGGATTTGTTTAATTTTTCTTAAAATGATTGTGGCAAGCATTCGATGAGATTACATATAGGTTTTTCACACCTCCTCCCATGCACAGTTCCTGGACATATATATACTATCCCTTGAGGATACAACACGTTAAGAGCTGCTGGGAGGTGTGGTATCTGATAAGAGCACCAGATTCAATGGTCATGTACCTCCTACTGCACACCTTTGCTATAAAGTGGTTTCTTAGTCCAAAGCAATGTCATGCTGGGTCTCTCAGAGGACTAAATGCTTTTTTAAGTTTTTAAATAGCGGTGCAGAAAAGGCAAACATATACCCTAAATATGTATTCTTTCTGTTCAAAATTAACAGTTAGCTTTTTCAGGGTGGAGGGAGTCAAATGTCATCAATGTGCCACCAAGTGGCTGATTTGCTTTTTTTAGGTAGAATGCTACATCAGGATTTAAATCTTGATCTTTGTGGCTGGAAAGCTCTATGTTTAGCAACAGTAGTACTAACACAGCTTCACTGAGTGGGAATTTATGTAGTTAGTCCCATGCATATCTTCCGTCCTTACTACCACTGAATCTTTTGTGAATCTATTATGCCTGCTCTGGGGTAGACAATGACAAAATACAGCTGATCCAAGTCAGAACCACTGGTCGTAATTCTGTCTTCTTGGTTGTTTACTGCACCTTCTGTAGTGGATGCTTTTTGGTGAGAGTTAATAAGAAATACAAAGACCCTCACCCTCAGTGTCCATTTAAATAATGCTATCAGCATGCCTTTTCCCTGTACTTTCTTACCCCTGATCTTCAGATTTTTCTCTCTCCAGGCCTGGACCAATCAGCCAAGCCACTTGTCCCTACATGTGTCTTTAAATATTCTTACCTTGTGCACTTCTCTTTCTACACAAAGCAATGACTGAGCATAGCACCTGAAGCTTTGTTTACTGAGAGAATTCCCCTTATTGCTATACTCAGTGGCACAGAAGTACAGCAGTAGACATTCTGCATTCACAGACACAACCTATCTCTGAACAAAGCTTGCTCTTTTTCCTCCTCCGTTATCTGGTGATATAAGCCTATTTTCCACTCCATGTGGCCATAGGTGAAAAGCAGAGAAAGGCATTTGTGAAACTGGTAAATGCAGCAGGGATCTAGGCCACATGCTTTTGATGAGCTATCGCAGGTTTACTCCTTCTAAGTACCTGGCATCTCCTTCTGTCAATGGGATCAGGGTCTGGAAATAGGCTCAGATCCACAAACTTGGCAAAGGATCATGACTGTGAGACAGTGGGTTTCCATTTCTTGATGATTCTCACCCTTTCCTCTCCTTTCTCCCTTTTTGTCTCCTCTTCTTCCTCCCCTCCTCTTCCTCTCCCTTTCTCACTCTCTCCCTCCACTCCTCCTCACCCCTTGATGGTGCAAATTGAACAATGAGCTCATTGGCTGTCCAACTTTCTTGACCCTAGAGATGCCGTGTTCTATTAAACGTATCCATACCTCTTTGCAATCAGGCTTTCTTGGCTTTCATGCCAACCTGGTCTCTCACTAGGATTATTGTAAGTCTACTTGCTTCCTCTTGGCCTCTCTTATGGAGGTTGGGGGAGTGTGCAATCTCCATAGATATCAGTGAGCTTAATTCCACAACAGTATCTATTATAATCAGCCCCTGCTACAGAAGACAACAACCACTGAGGTTTATAGTAATATTAGTGTTCCTCTCATTAGTGCATTCTATACCATCTTGTGGTGTTCTTCATTCAGGTCCTTCTACAGAACATAGGTAGCTAGTGGATTTTTCAGCCTTACATACTATATCCACTCTAACCCACTTCTCTGGGCCTTTTGATCTTTTCTCTCAGCATCTGCCATGGGCGTTTCTATTTAACATAGTACGGGGCCATTACTTTCTTCATATTTCCAAGAGCAGCATGTTAATATTGTTTCCTGAGATCCTTGTCAGAGTGTTCTATCCTGTATCAGAAGAGAATGCCCAGAACTTCCCTGAGCATGTTGATTTGGCTTTAGTACTGGTGGTTGGTAATGAGGGAAGGTATGGGCTGATCCTAAAGGGTATACAAGCTGTCCCGAAAGGCAGAAGTTTCTGCTATAGCTTTAAGAAAGAAGGTAGCTCTACCTTCCAAAAGTAAGGAGTGGGCCACTTCCGCAGGTCCACAGAATTCGGTGGAGTCTGGAGTCTCCAGGTTTTTGAGTGCAGTGAAACAGATATCCTCAAGGAGGTCTCAATACCCTACTCTTTCCCAAGTATGCTTGGCACAGCACATGTGGAACATGTAGAGGGAGCTAAGAATTAACCTTCTGGGGCGCCTGGGTGGCTCAGTTGGTTAAGCGACTGCCTTCGGCTCAGGTCATGATCCTGGAGTCCCTGGATCGAGTCCCACATCGGGCTCCCTGCTCAGCGGGGAGCCTGCTTCTCCCTCTGACCCTCCCCCCTCTCATGTGCTCTCTCTCATTCTCTCTCTCTCAAAAAATTAATAAAATCTTTAAAAAAAAAAAAAGAATTAACCTTCTGTCAGTGTTGGTACTCTTATAATTAGGTCCTGGTCCAACTCCTTAGATTTCTCTTTCCTCTCTCCCCTGGAAATCTCCTGTTCTTTCTAATTAAGGTGCAGACTTCTTCCTTAGGTTTTTCTGCCCTCTGGCTGTAGGAGATGAGTCTCTTTTTATGCTGTCAAGGAAGACTTCTTCCTTGCACACTTACTTTCATTCAGTGATTAATTACCTTCTACTTTTTAATGCCTTTCTCCAGTACATAAATGGCACCTAGCAAGAGTTATCAGAATACAATTGTTCTTATAACTTACACTTACAAGGAACTTTAAAAAAATACTATACCTACCCGTGCATATTTATCTTATTTCAAAGATATTAACATTGGCAAAATTTCACAGTTGCATTGCAACAGCCTGTGACCAATGGGGTCTTATTTTGCACCTGGGTGTACATGGTCCACTTCCAAAATCCTGTTTTAGAGGCTGCTTCCTTGGGCCATTCCTGGTAACAACAGTTTTATGGTCGTTTGCCCAGGAAAGAGATTACGAGGCAGAGATTTTTATGCTGAAAATTTATAAGGGACTTCCCTCAGGGTCAACATCTGTGGAAGACTAAAGGAAGGAAGACTGGACAGAGAGAAGAATTGAACTATGTTGTAGTTGCACCAAAGGTCTCAGTCAATCCAATGCAGACTCTAGAGATGGGATAATGCTTCAGAATTGTTCCAACTTGAGGCAAGGGCACCAAGTGTTTGTATCCCAGTATCAACCACTCATTGAATGCATGCTGACCTCCACGAAGACGTGACCTCAGACAGGATATTCTTTTCAGCTGAAGACAATTTCCTGAGTGGGAATCAGCAGAGCCATCAGTAGCCAACACTCCCAGCAACTGGGGAACAGTGTGCCTCAGCCTAGAAGGTGAATCTTGGTGGCACATGCCACCACTCCAGTAAATATACAACTATTTTAAGTCAGATTAATATCAGTAGGTCTGTTTTACATACGTTGTCAAATATTTCTAGTATTAGTATAGAATGTCATCAACACATGAATGCACCATTATATATGAATTTATATATATATATATATAGCTCATAAATTGGATGAGTCTTATATATTTATGTTTTTCAAATAGCCTGGAAATATATAGATAATTATGACAAACTGTACTGCTAAGTCGTTAGTATTATCTTATAAAAATCTGAGTATGGTTCTATTTTTTATTATAATAAAAGCTGATACTGAAACTGAAAAAAAGGAAAGAAAAAACAACAAAGATACGTTGTATTATTTGTAGTTTTCAGTACAAGAAAAAAAAAAGGCAGAAATAATTCATGGTAGCCAAAGGGTTTGAAGAGAATAGAATTTTACAAATACTTTGGAGAAAAGGGAGCACAAGATGTGAAGAAGGGGCATTAATAAATAAAGACTGGTAAGTTAATGATGGTTCTGAAGGGTCTGAGCTATTGAGCTCATTTTTAAAAATTCATACTGGAAAGAAATAAAAGAATGGAAAGCTTTGGATTATTTAGCAATAATCAGACATATCTTAGAGAATTATTGAATAAAAGAAAATATGGTTTACATAAGAAATTAGTGTTAACTTAAATAAAAGATGTTAATAACTGGTCCTAGGTTTTTCTCTCTCTCTCCCTTCTCTCTATCTTAGTTTAAATAACTTATAAATTGATAGCCTCTCCCTCTCATTTCCTCATTCACTGGCTCTTGATTTTGATCCTTAGGCTGTTTCTTTTCAACAGTGATTTCCACTCCTCTGAACTGGAGGATACACTGTTCTCACCAGACAAGCGACTTCTTTCCTGTGGTAGGCAGCATGGCAGCCAACTCGTCCATTACAAAAATGTCAGAGATCCTCTCTCTCTCCAGTGACCTGTGTTTGTCCAGCCCTGGCAAAGCCTTCAGGCAGCAGCTGCAGGCAAATATAACACTACGCTCTCAAGAACCATGACATGATATATATGTAAACAAAATAATCTTGATCTAGTAATTTTCTTTCCAGTAATCTTATCTGTTTGCAAGAGCTCTCCTTTTATAAAGTAAATACTAGCTCTGTAAGAGTTCAGTCTATTTTCTACTCTGGATTTGAAATAAAAGTAAAACAAACCTTGCCTGAGGAAAAAGTGAAATAGTCATATTATCCTCGACTAATATTCTCAGGTTCGCAAAATTCAGTTCTTTCAGCTCTCCCTCACATCCCAGGTAAGATGACCACTGCCTGATTTAACATATATTACTACTACCACTGTTGAATCTCAGTGAGATATTTTACAGTAAGATCTATTTTTAAATTATTTTTAATCTATTTTTTATTATAAAATACTGCAGGAACAATTTTTTTTTTAAGATTTTATTTATTTGACAGAAAGAGAGAGAGCACAGCAGGGAGAGAGGGAGAAGCAGGCTCCCCACTAGGGGAGAACCTGACATGGGGCTCAATTTCAGAACCCCTGGCATCATGACCTAAGCTGAAGGCAGACGCTTAACTAACTGAGCCACTCAGGCATCCCAGAGAAAGAAATTTAATTCATGATCACATTTACTCACTCTCACCTGCCCAAGTGCCTATTAGAGTTTTCCTTTGCCAGAGTGACTCTTGGGCCATTGTGATACACGTCACAATAAAGAATAACAAGCACAAGTTGTGAAGCCAGAAGGACCAATAGAATTTACACTGGAAAGAACAGAGAGCCTCTGAAAAGAACAGAGAACATCTATGTTAGCTACAGGACAAGCGAAGGTGTTAAGGGCTGACTTGTGTTCCCCCAAAATTCAGAAGTTGAACATGAAAAAGTGCTCAACATCACTTGGCATCAGGGCAATACAAATTAAAACCTCAGTGAGATACCACCTCACACCAGTCAGAATGGCTAAAATTAACAAGTCAGGAAACTACAGATGTTGGTGAGGATGTGCAGAAAGGGGAACCCTCCTACACTGTTGGTGGGAATGCAAGCTGGTGCAGCCACTCTGGAAAACAGAGTGTCAAAAGGTTCAAAATAGAGCTACCCTACGACCCAGCAATTGCACTACTGGGTATTTACCCCAAAGATATAAATGTAGTGATCCGAAGGGCCACCTGCACCCCAATGTTTATAGCAGCAATGTCCACAATAGCCAAACTATGGAAAGAGCCTAGATGTCCTTCAACAGATGAATGGATAAAATGGATAAAGAAGACGTGATACACACACACACACACACACACACACCCCAACACACACAATGGAATATTATGCAGCCATCAAAAAATTGAAATCTTGTGTTGGCAATGACGTGGATGGAACTAGAGGGTATTATGCTAAGCGAAATAAGTCAATCAAAGAAAGACAAGTATCATATGATCTCACTGATATGAGGAATTTGAGAGACAAGACAGAGGATCATAGGGGAAGGGAGGGAAAAATGAAACAAGACGAAACCAGAGAAGGAGACAAACCATAAAATAAACTGAGGGTTGCTGGAGTGGGGGGGGTGGGAGGGATGAGGTGGCTGGGTGATAGACATTGGGGAGGGCAGGTACTATGGTGAGCGCTGTGAATTGTGTAAGACTGATGAATCACAGAACTGTACCCCTGAAACAAATAGTTCATTATATGTTAATATAAAAAAAATAATAAATAATAAAAAAATTCAAAAAAATTCAGAGGTTGAATTCCTAACCCCTAGTACTTCAGAATGTGACCAAATTTGGAGATAGTGCCTTTCAGGAGGTAATTAAATTAAAATGAGACAATTAGGATGGCTCCTAATCTCATATGACTGGCTAGAAAGTGGAGATTAGGACACAGACACATACAGAGGGAAGACCAAGAAAAGAAAGGTAGTAGACAGTCATCGACAAGCCAGGAAAAGAGGCCTCAGAAGAGACGAATCCTGCCAACCCCTTGACTGACAGCCGACTTCCAGCCTCCAGCACTGGGAGAGGATAAATTGTTGCTGGTTAAGTCACCTAGTTTGTGGTACTTTGTTATGACAGCCCTAGTGAAGGAATACACAAAAGAACAAATACAAGATGGCCTAATAAAGGCTGTGTTCTGAGGGGTAGCTTGAGGCAGTCTAGAAGAAGGAAGGACTGAAACTTTAGAGACAGCTGCCTTGTGGTTTAGATTTTAGGACAGAGTTTACAAATGAAGACTATAAAGCAGTTTGACATGCATTAGTGATGTGATCCCCACTGGACTTTTTTTTTTGGAGAGAGGGTATAGAAAAAACATACTTTTAAATTATTTTAATTTGGTTTTCTATGCTGAATAAATGTTCTCTGAATTGGCAGAGATTTAAAAAACCACCAAGTTCTTGATTTTGTATGTATTATTTTTTTTTGTATTATTAACTCTTATTAGCTAATGAGTGCCTACTATGTGGCAAAGCTTTAAATATATTACTGCTTCTAATCATCACACACACACACACAAATGTTCCTAGGCCAAAAGAGGTGAAACAATTTGTCCAAGTTAACCCAGAAATTAAATTCAAGAGCTGGAATTTAATCTAGATGAATCTGATCATAACAATCAAGGTCTTTCTAGATTATACTGCACAATTTCTCAAAACTCTTTTAAGTATGTTTTGGAAGCAGCTGGTGGTTATGGTAGGGTATTGTTGCCTTACCAAGATCCCTTTCCTGGTCTGAGATCACCCATCTCCCAGTCTCTGTGAGTGTAGATGCTAACAGCTGAGTTCTGTTCTTTCCTTAGAATTACCATCAGGGTGTGAGAGACACTTTGCTTCAGAGTTGGATGGCCCTCTGGACATTCCTGTGCTAGAACTCCATCTGGGATCAGACCAAGGCTGGATTTTATCTGTATGCACAGGTTTGTAGGCTTCTTCCCCTCTCCTATTTTTCTTACTCCCTTGTATGTTTCATCTGAGAATAGCACCTTAATAACTCACTGGCTCAAGAATCCCCATCCAGGAATTAAGGTTGAGATAGAGAATCTAAGACAAGGCTGTAGTAACTAGCTAAAGAGCAATATGATTCAAGCTCATTACAGGTAAATAACAAAAATAAATAAAACCTAGCAGTTTTTGACATGTAAGTATGTGTCACATCACAATGATATGATATATGAAAAAACATTATCTGGAAAAATTGCTTATTGGGATCCACAATATTATGAAGAAATTAGAAGCATTATTTTTTAGCATAGACCTGTGCAGTTTTTGCCAAAGGACATTGCATGGTACATAAATTTCACAGGTTTTTACATGTCAGGACTATTTTTGATGGCAATTGATAGAATTTCAATTCAAATTAGCTTAGTCCAAAAGAAAATTCATTGTCCTTTGTGTCTGTGAAAATCAAGGGTAAGTTTACTTTATAGTTAGACCTAGGGGTTTCAGTTACTCTCCCCATCCTTCAAATTTATTTGACTTTATTCTGCATACATATAAAGATGCTTCTGTAAAGCTAACTTTTCTTTCCTAATGCCCAGGAAAGATTCTTATGGGCTGCCCCCCCAGGACATTTGATAATTTTGAAATAATTACGGTGTCCTATAGTATGTGGTACTCTCGCTGAACAACCCGGGTAGTACAGGGAAGAGGCAGATATAGGATTGATGCCATGACTGTGGCCATACACAGCAGGGAGTTCCCAGTGAAGCCATGAAAAGGGGCAAGTGAATGCATATAGGGCAGACGAAAAATACTTTTACAATAGTCTGCTAGTGATAGTATATTAGTGGAACGTGAAAAAGACAGTGAGGTCCAATAGGTTTGGAGAATGTTGGATTAATCAAATTGGAATGCATTTGTTAATATACAACTATTCAGTTCCCTAAAACGCTACCGGGAACTTTGAATTTCTAAGATAGATATGTATTTCTACATTATTTCCATAAACTTATTTGACCTTGGGACCTATTTTTTATGATGTATTTTATGGAATCCAGACAGAGTAAGGCTCAAAAACAGATGCCTCTATTTATTAGCTATGTAACTGTGGAAAATTAAATTCTCTGGGCCTCAGTTTCTTCAGCTGTAAAACTGGAATAACTGAATGTACTTAAGAAGTTTATTATGAGCATTAGGGAAAATGCATTACAAAAGCGTTGCTTTATAAAAGTGATTTGTATTGGACCGACTAGTATCAAGCTAGAGACCTTTGAATGACTCTCAAAAGTATTAAATTGTTTTCTTAAAATGAAATTAAAGTACTTTTTGTTTTTCAAAAGCTGCTGACCAGTGAAGATGGTGTTTATGAGGATTGATTTATGGATTGGGTATAGGTTGGACTGGACTTGGTGTGACAAGAAAGAAAGGAGCCAGAGATATGGAGGACAGTTGAGAGGTTATTGTAATAAATTCTGAATTGATGGGTACCTGAACCACAGGAACATAAGGCAATACTGTTCAACTATTAAGAACAAACCATAAAAATGGTTAGAAGACTTTCAGAATGACCCAATTCAGCAGTTTACTGTGAGAATTTTATTTTTCAAATAGTCTATTTAATTGAATAATGATGGGTGCTAAAAGATGTGCAAGGTGTCCTTTTCTCCCCAGGTTAATAAAATAATACACTGTGAAACACAATAAAATTTCAGAAGCTTAATCATCATCAGTAAAATCTTCCTTTATATACAATTACTCATTTTGTATAGTCCACATTTCTGCTAATAGAGTAAGATATAAAATAGGGATTTTACTTCATATGGTGATCATTTAAGAAGAGTTCTATTTTAGAGTATGTACTTAGATAAAATGCCATATGCAGTAATGATACTTGAGACAATACTGTAAAATTAAGTAGTCTATTTTCAAATATTTTAGAGAGTAATAACCATACAAAAACTCAAGTGTCCTCAAATACAGAAATGCATTTCTAGGATTAGCGGTAGGAATTAAGAAAAGAAAAAAGTTGAATTTAATATCTGAAAAACACTGTCACTGATTTATTTTATAGGTTTTACAGAAATATAATTTTATCTATATTTGGATCATTTCTATTTGTTTAAAAATACACTAGAAACAAATTAAGAAAATTATTGTACTTATTGATGAATTTATGACTTTTGTAAAATATGGTAGTAATAAAGCATTTATCTTAAGCACATTAACAAAGAATAAAAAGAAAAAAAACAAAAAACCCTCTGAATAACAGAACATAGCTGCTTCCACAAATAGATTTTTAAGTTACTCCTCTCTTAGGTAAGATATTGTTGGTTGCAAAAGAGGGGGAAAAAAAAGCACAAAAGCTTGAGCTAACTTGAGCAATAAGAGAGAATGTCAAGGAATCAAAAGAAACATCGAAAAATAAAGGTTTCAGAATGGGCAGAGATGGGATGGTTTTGCAGTATGTTGAGGCTACACTATTAATGTGACTCAGCTTTCAGCTTTAACTTGCTATACGTGGTTTTTACATGTGTAAAGTAATGAAATTTGCCCAACGTGGGTTAGATGTCAACCTTAAGTCAACCAGCGGTGGCCAAGAGTCTGGGCTCTGTCATCGAAGGATCCATCTGCCCTTCTCAAAGAAGAGCTAGTGCAGCTAGTCTACTGTGCAGAATCCCAGTAGGTGAATAGGACAATTTGCTAAATCTAGTCAATGAATTTACAACTTTATCTTTAAACAAGGTTAGCAGAGAAAACATATACATCAATTTGTTAGCTTAAAAATATCCTAACCTTATAATTCCTCTGGTTTTCTAGGCAAACTGGAGCTGCCCCTTGGTGCAGCCAGCTGTGCATCAATCTTATAATCCAAAGGTCTTGAGTTCTAGGATGGTCATGGATGAACTTTTTACCTAGGAATCACTTTTAGCGGTCTCTATTTGGAAAAAAAAAACAAGACATACTACAATGTTTTGCACTGAAAACCTGTTATTTGTATTTAGTTGTTGGAACTGTTTTTTTAAACTTTTCAAATGTAATCTTAACATCAAACCCCAACTTCAACATCAGTCAAAATGGGGTTGCTTTGACTGAAGTAAGAGGAGAAACTATTAACATTCTCACTTGCTTTGATTCTTTGCTTTCCCCTTACAGTATCCCCAAAGTTCATTTCCAGAGACCCAAATCACTGTAAGATACAATCTGAAAATCACTAGTGTAGTTTAAAAAGAAAAAAGAAAGAAAATGAGATGAAGAAGACATAGGGTTTTGAATCAAAGGATCAGAATTTTATAAAATGCTGATTCTGGAGCATATTAACTTAAAGACAAACTAAGTAACTTAAATTCTGCAAATCTTTTTCATTTGTTCAGGTGATAACTGTAGATAATACCCATGCCACCTAGCTGATACCTGAATGAGATGTCACTCCTAGGAAACTATACAATGCTATACATTGTTAATTGATGCTGTAACGGACACTGATTTCCCCATCTTCTGAGGAAAACATCCAGACTGCTAGTTCCTTCAAGGGTTTCCCCAGTTCCATTGACCAAGCGCTCACAGTTTCAACAGTTTCTTTGCCTTTTAAATAATTATATTGGCTTCTGAGGATATATTACTCAGTGACATCTGTATCCTAACAAAAAATCAATTATTCAATTATTTTGACATCACATAGCCTCCTCCAAACATGCTAGTTGTGATTTATCTTCTGTGGTCGTAGAAGAGTGGGAAGAACAAGCATGAACAGAAAGAAGGATGCTGAGTCACTGATTTGACCCCATCCCTGGAGCTCATGAAATCCAAGTGTGAATAGCAAACTCAGTCTCCCTCTAAGGTTCCTCTGGGGATTGTTCATGGGGATACAGAAGAGTACCTGCAGGAGATGGAGACTGAGGAGACTAATGTGCCTTCTTAATAATATTCATTTGAGAATGATTATAAACCAGGAGATGAATGACAGAAAAAAATGCTGAGTTGAGGCATACATTTTCACTCTATTTTGGATTCTGGTACTCTGACAACATATTTTGAGCTCAGCATGTTTTTGTTGCTGTTGTTGTTGTTGTTGTTGTTGTTTTAATTCTCATTCAGCTACGTGAAAGCCATTGTTCTCAAGACTGAAGCTTTTCTGTAGTAATGTTGTCTGTTTAGATTTGAAGTCACTAGGGCCCTGGCACATATGCCAAGAATACTCTATTTTTAAAGATATATTGTGTCTGTTAATACAAAGGTCATGATGGAGATTTTTGCACTTAGAATCAGCATGAGAAAGTGGGACTGTTCTTGCAGATCTTGGCTCCATCAGCAAATAAATTAAAATAAACTGGAGGCTTGAAATAGAAATAATCCTCCTTCCAAGTGTTTCATTTAGAGAATGACATCCTGTTTTCTTCAGAATATCATGGTAATTCTGCATATGAATGAATTTGGGACTAGAAAAGGCCCAGCAAATGAAATACACGCAAAATAACTTTTAGAATTTCAGGCTTCAGTAATAAAAATAAGTGATGATGTTTTTCTATTCAAAGTGTGAAGGGAAAAAGGAAACCTGAAACTTACGTAAGTTTTAGAATTTTATACCAACTTGTGATAGCATGGTAAGCTCAATTCTCCCTGTAAGATAATAGAGTATATCTTTAGTAGAATTTACCATTTATCTTATAAGGGAAATTTTGACTTGGTTGGTTATTAGCTACAGAAGTCAGACAGCTTTCTATTACAGTCATAAGTAAAAAAAAAGGTATTTCTCAAAAATGACTGGACTCAAGCATCATTCACCTGGAAATACCTTGATTAGGCTCCCAACCGAGTCTGGAAAGGCTTTAACTGAAGTTCAAAATAACTATTGTCAAAGTTCTAGAAAATCTTAGTTGTCATGAAGCCCCATTACTATTTTTAAAAAAGTACTATGACAAAATGCACTGAATTAAAACATAAATTTCACTTCATAACCTTAAATATATACATCTTCCAAATGTCACTGCTAAAACTGACCCAGCAGTTGTAGCAATCTTGGCCCATGTGCCTTTATGTTGCATTTTACTACTGTTCTCCATTTAAAAGGAGCATAGCTGAATCCCTGTCTTGAGTAAAGAAAAAGATTAAGAGGGATCTTTTATATTTTTTCATTGCCTAGAAAAAAAGAATTTTCTCAAACGTAACATCTTTTCAGGAAATAGTGTGAAAGCTTATACTGGAAATGCCATGGCAATTTTTGTATCAACATGATACTGATAATGATAAAAAATAATTCTGTGGAGAAAGCTGAGTCTGTAAAATCCATGTGCTTATGTGAAAATTATGTCAAATGTTGGCCAGATGCTCATTAAACTTTTCCCCTTTTTCTGAATGCAGTTAAACTGTTATCTAGTCCTTTTGATTATAGATGGGGGTCATATGATTGGTTGATACCAATGAAATATGAGCAGTTAGAAGCTCCTCCACAATCTCTTTTGCCCTTTCTATTGACTCATTGTGAATTTTAAGCCATGTATGAAAGATGGCCAAGCTTTAGTTATACTGGTGCTCCGAATTTTTCCACACATGAGAACCTTTTCTCCCCACTCTTGGGAAGCATGCTGTACTGTGACATGAGTGAACAATAAACCTTTGTATTGTTAATTCTCCAAGATTTGAGGGTTGTTCATTACACAGCTAACATTACTTACCCTAACTAGTAAATATTCAAATTAGAAAGAGATAATTAAAAAAAAAGTAATTGGGATACAAAAGTAAGGTATAAAAAAAAAGTAGGATATAAGCAGGAACTAGTAAGCATTGGGAACTAACAATAATGCTGGGTATTTCAGAAGCAATCACAGCTGTTCCAGGAAAAGGAAAAACATGATGAGGAAGGGCAATATCAGTTAGATAAGAGATTATCCTGGGGTCTTATAGTTAATCAGCATCACTTGTCACAAACAATGAGCCAAGAGAAAAAAAAGTTTAAATATTGTGATCAATATGTTTTCTTGGCCAAATGTATCAAAAAAGGAGAACTGCTAGTGAACACACAAGTCCTCATCTCCTAGGAGATAAATTTTCTAAATGATGCTACTAATTATAAAATACTAATGAGGCAGGCATACATTTTTTTTAAAAGATTTTTTTTTATTTATTTATTTTAGAGAAGGGGGAGGGGCAGAGGGAGAAGGAATCTCCCACCACCCTGTGATCACACCTGAGCAGAAACCATGAGTCAGAGGCTTAACTGACTGAGCCACCTAGGCGCCCTGGAATGCATACATTTTTAATATGACAAACAGGTCATATTAAAAGGACAGGTCAAGATATCATGATATTAAGGCAACTGATTTTGTCATACTGGTAAAACAAAATTTCAAATGGATGGTATATATTATGAAACTCAAACTAGGCTTTGAAAGTAAAACTGATATAAATGATTAAACAAAAAGTACTAATTAACAAATTAATACATTTAACAAATATGTGTTTATTTATTGAGCACTTACTAGCTTTCAGACTGTGCTCTCCATGTTTGAGATATGGGTACCTACAGCCCACATATTAATAAGTTTAACTGTTAAAAGGAATCTCAGCCTGATGGTGAGTATTTTAAGTTTGAATCTCCAAAGGAAAATAATCTTAATCCTGTATTTTTATAAGAATCAGTAGATGGATAACTCAAATCCTTGGCTAGCTTGATTTGGTATTCTTTTACCTTCACTTCTAGTAAAAATAGTGCAAACTTCTTATAAAGATTCAAATTTATATTACTAGAACCATAAGGGCTCTCAAACAAAGCTATAAGCAAGGTTATAAACAAAATATTAGATATGATGAAGACATATACTTCCCATGATGGTTATATGTTAAGTGATACAATATTTTAAGTCTTTAGTATTCATTGTTTTTACAAGATGTTTTATCTGCTGTTTAGGATGTTCAAAGGTACCTATAATAGAAAAAATTGTATCAAGTGCCTGGGTGCTCAGTCGACTCTTGATTTTGGCTCAGGTCATGATCTCAGGCTTGTGAGATCAAGCCCCATGTCAGGCTCCGTCTCAGCAGGGAGTCTGCTGGAGACGCTCTCTCTCCTTCTTCCCCTGCTCCCACCCCCCGCTCATGCGCGCACTTTCTCTCTCTCAAAAAAATAAAATAAAATAAATAGATAAATCTTAAAATGTATTCACTGTAAATTTAATCATTACAATCAATGGGGTAATCTGTAAAATCTGTAGGTAATGCTTAAAGACTTAAGGAAATTTGGTTTTCAATGTTTATTCATTTGGTCTGAACTCCAGGGAGATCCAATAGTATGATTCTGGGTTTGCCTTCTTGCAACTCTGCCTTCTGAAGAGTCCTGAGTTAAGATAAATGTGGAATGTTGATTGGTCCATGCTGTATCAAGCAGCTTGTACTCAGGTATCAGAAGTGCTCATTGCTAAACCTCTGATTGGTGGGTTTCAGCTGAATTCAATCGGCATATTTTCCAAGAAGGGTTATTTGCAATAGTATATTATTTGAGGAATGAGAGGGGCTGCATTCCCAGACTGAAGTGGTCCATACATGCTTCAATTTCATATCTTGCAATGGAATGTTCCTTCTGAGGCAGGGGGCCTAGAATCTGCAGCTGAGATGTAAGAAATCCTGATGCAATTGCTGTGCGGCTGAATGCTATCCTACCTTGTTTGTGGACTTTGAATTTAAGTAAACTGAGTATATTTTGTGTCCTGTGAATCTTCTTTCTCATTGCTAATGCAGGGGAAAGTGAAATGGAGTCACTGGTTGTATAGCACACAGGGTTTACGTTTTATGTATTTAACAAAGTAAAAATAATACTTGTGAGGATTTCTGGTGGAAAACAATCATTGGTTATAAACAAATTCATGGAAAACTGTATGCTATTTTCCCAATTAAAAATAATCCTAAGGGTGGGCGCCTGGGTGGCTCAGTCGGTTGAGCGACTGCCTTCGGCTCAGGTCATGATCCCAGGGTCCTGGGATTGAGTCCCGCATCGGGCTCCCTGCTCGGCGGGGAGTCTGCTTATCCCTCTCCCATTGCCCCTCCTCCCCCTTATGCTCTCTCACTGTCTCTCCAATAAATAAAATCTTTAAAAAAAAAATAAAATCCCGGGGCGCCTGGGTGGCTCAGTTGGTTAAGCGTCTGCCTTCGGCTCAGGTCATGATCCTGGAGTCCCGGGATCGAGTCCCGCATCGGGCTCCCTGCTCGGCGGGGAGTCTGCTTCTCCCTCTGACCCTCCTCCCTCTCATGCTCTCTGTCTCTCATTCTCTCTCTCGCAAATAAATAAAATCTTAAAAAAAAAAAATTTAAAAATAATCCTAAGGGTTCTACTATTCTTGAGGTTAGCAATGAGACACAAAGATAACTTACTCCCACTAACCTCTAGCCCATGACTGATTGTGGAAGCTGTGGTCTGTGCTGTGTGCACCTAATGTTAGACTCCTTCTCCTTCTCCTTTCTCCTTTCTCTCTCTTTCCTCCTCCTCCCTCTCTCCTATTCCCTCAATATGTCTTTCTTTTGTTTTCTTTTCTGTCTCTATCTAGGCCACCAGAAATAGAAGATTTAGCTGGACTCTTTTATCACAGGCAAACTGTATTAGATATTAATCCCTACTCTTTATATAGATTACTGGTATCTAACTGACTGCATTTCACTCAACAGAGAAATGTTAGTTCTATGGGATGGGAAAGCCTACCTCAGTAGTAGTTTACACATAGTCCTCTAAATTAATTTTATAATGTAAATTCTTTCTGCTTCATCAATAGGATTTGAGTTAACTTGAACTTCTATAATTGCAATAATAAAATACAAAATATTTGAAGGGGAAAGATCATATAAAAATTCTAGTCTAATATGGTTTCAATTGATTAATATATCTTGTTTCCCATATATCACTGAAAAAAAGGATATAATCCTATTGCATGTTAAAGGAAGAGAAAGAAAATGTTCTGCTATTCAATTATAGAAGTATCATGTATATTATCATATAAGGGCATGCCTATGCAATCTTTTTTTAAGATTTTATTTATTTATTTGTCAGAGAGAGAGAGAAATAGAGAGGGAGCACAAGCAGGGGGATCGGCAGGCAGAGGGAGAGCAGGCTCCCCGCTGAGCAGGGAGCCCGATGCGGGACTCAATCCCAGGACCCTGGGATCATGACCTGAGCCGAAGGCAGACGCTTAACTGACTGAGCCACCCAGGTGTCCCTGCAATCTTCTTTATTAACCATTTCTTCTACTAAGCTGTATGAGTGTTGAAATATAATCTAGAAAAATGTCAGGGTGTTAAAATAATATGGTTCAGGTATGAAGATAAAAACAAGAATAAAACTTAGGGGAAGATAGGATATTATGTACCTATCCTTTTTCTTATCTTTCTCAAATAATGATTATTTTAGTCTGTTTTTGGCAAAAGCTGCTTATAGCTCACTCAAAACTGGTGTCTTGGTTAATACTAATAATCTGACTGATTTTGTGCATTATTTTTATTTTCTGTTTTACAATAACCCTATGGAATGAAACAGTTTATTAGCCCCTTTTGTAAAAATGAGGATACTAAGGCACAGAGTTATGTAATTTGCCCACTTATATAAACATGAAGGGGCAAAGCTGAGATTTGGTCTCAGGTAGTCTGGCTCTAGCACTTTTGCCTCATATTACTGTGCTATCATGGATCATTAGGATCTGCGTAGGTGCATGTTCTGGTTACAGATTGATAGATGATCCCTGTGCCTTCACAGAAGCACGATAAATGAAGTCATTAATAGTGAGCCTGCATCTGCTTCCAAGAATTGTCATCACCTCTCAACCTGAAGGAATGTTTTGAGGAGGCCGTAGATAAGGCCAAAACTGTCCTAAAAAGTATCTTTATATTTATTCAAATAATTGGCTGAAACCCTCAATTTCCATGTCATAGATTGAAGAGATAATTTAGTATTTAAAATTTTAAAGTTAAGTATTAGACATTAGGCACTTTAATTGAAACAGAAATTATTAAGCCTACCAACTTAGGGCCTATCACGCAATGTTAGCTATAAAGAGTTCCATCCCCATTCCTAGGTTATTAAATAATTGGCCTATCTGAATGAAATTATTTAGCATATAGTCTTTTCCAAGACTTCAGTCAAAATTACTATCTGGAGTTTTGGTACAAGTGAAAATGCTAGGCTATTTTTCCATTATTAATTTTCTTGTCAAGCAATTACTTTAACCAATTATTAAACTATCTGGAATCAGTGGATTAAAGAACAGAAATGGCTTTCATTTCTCCAGTCATTGCCTTTTATCATGCTGTGAACCAACCCCCAACCATTTTTTTGTTTTTTCCTTCTGTTGTTCCTAAATAATACCTTTGGGAAATCTATAGATTTTAATCTCTTTTTCATAAATTTCTGTCTAGTCTAGGCTCATACCCAGTTTAAAGCTTTGTGACCTCCTCCTTTTTTTTTTTATTATGTTATGGTAATCACCATACATTACATCATTAGTTTTTGATGTAGTGTTCCATGATTCATTGTTTGCGTATTATACGCAGACCTCCTCCTTTCGAATCCACACTAGTTTGATTTGTGCTCACATGACCCAGAATGCAAAGAAGTCTTCCTTCTGAAATAGTTAAATGCTTTTTCTCCTTTCCTCTTCTTGTAGTCTACTGCCCTAGCAGGCTGGGGTGAAGAAGGGGAATGGTAAAGGACTTTACATTAACAATGACTGACAATGCACTCTGTGGGGGCAGGTTTCCAAACACTGAACTGTAGTATGATTGTTATGGGAGGACCTCAGGAAACCTCCAACTGCACACAGTTCACTGTCCTTGAACATTGTTGGTAATCAGACTTCTTCACCCTGCACTCCACACCCACCCCCAACTACACTGGACCCACAAGAAACTCATATGTACTTGTCTTACCAGTGGAGGGACTGCAGCCTATTCTGTGGATGCCTCTCTGATCTGCAATTTTTCTCTATGTCTCTTCAGCCTTTGCTCAAATGACCACAGGAGGCAAACACAATTTACCATATAAAAAGATGTCCAGGGGCGCCTAGGTGGCTCAGTCAGTTAAGTTACTGACTCTTGATTTCAGCTCAGGTCTGATCTCAGGGTCATGAGATTGAGCTCCATGTCAAGCTTCACACTGAGCATGGAGCCTGCTTAAGATTCTCTCTCTCCCTCTGCCCCTGCCCACACACACTCTCTCTCTCTCTCAAAAAAAAAAAAAAAGATGTCCAGCTATCAACTAAGATGCCACTCTCCCTTTCATGTATGCCCCACCCCTTGTCCATCAATTCCTATGAGTGGTTCTCCTGCATTCCCTCTATTTTCCTTGAAGGCAGTCCCTTTACTTGACTCAAGTTTGGAAAGGGAAAAAGCATTAGTCAACCTCCTCCCAAGGTAATATCTTCTTAGAGTCATGTACATATACATGAAAGAAAAGATAAAAAGGAGAAGATTGGATTAGTAATTTGAATTCAGTCATGTTATGTAAATACTATAGGACATGTTTGCTCCTCTTTTCTGCATTTACTATCATGAATTGATATTTGATATTTTGCCTCAAAATAGGCAAATTCAAAAAGAATTGCAACAGATTTTTGTGTATTGATTTTTTACCCTGCAACTTCACTGATTTCATTTATTAGTTCTAACAGTTTTTTGTTGGTTTTTGTGGAGTCTTTATGGTTTTCTATATATAAAATATCTGCAAACAGCGACAGTTTTACTTCTTCCTTCCCAATTTGATATCTTTTATTTCTTTTTTTTCCTAATTGCTCTGGCTAGGACTTCTAGCACTATGCTGAATAGAAATAGTGAAAGTGGCATCCTTCTCTTGTTCCTGATCTTAGAGAAAAAGTTTTCAGCTTTCACTACTGAAAATGAGAGCTGTGGTCTTGTCATTTATGGCCTTTATTATATTGAGATGCATTCCATTTATATCTAATATGTTGAGAGCTTTATCATAAAAAAAGATGTATTTATCAAGTGCTATTTCTGCATTTATTGAGAATGATCATATACTCTTTATCCTTCATTTTGTTAATGTGCTGTGTAACATTTATTCATTTATGAATGTTGAACCATCTTTGCATTCCAGGAATAAATCTCACTCAATTCTGGTGTACAATTCTTTTGATGTGCTGTTAAATTCAGCTTGCTAATATTTTGTTCAGGACTTTTACATCTAAGTTCATCAGGGATATTATCTGTAATTTTCTTTTCATGTAGTGTCCTTGTCTGGTTTTGGTATAAGGAGAATGCTGGCCTAGTAAAGTGAGTTTGGATGTGTTCCCTGTTCCTAAAATTTTTAGAAGAGTTTGAAAAAGAATGACATTGATTTTTCTTTAAATATTTGATAGAATTCACTAATGAAACCATCTGGTCCTGGATTTTTCTTTGTTGGGAGTTGTTTGATTACTGATTCAATTTCCTTAGTCATAATTGGTCTTTTCATGTTTTCTATCTCTTTATGATTTAGTCCTGATAGGTTGCATAGTTCCAGAGATTTATTACGATTCCTCCTGAGAAATACCTCTAATTTACTTAGAATTTTTTTTGTCATATCTATCCTCTCGCATCCTTGCACTGTACCTTCTTTTTCATTTTCTTCTTCATACCAGAGAAATCTACAAATTTGTTTTCCATCATATTGATTAAAGCATCTGCCAATTCAAGTAAAATTTCTGCATTTACTTACAATGCAGATTTCAGATATAGTGCATATAAAATAGCACACTGTGTGTAGATGTGTATGAATGAATTTGTGTATGTATATTTGAAAGGGATGGCTGTCTTTTACTCTAGACAGTATAGAACTCTCTAGTCTAATATTAATCCAAACTAAAGATCATCACCCAGTTTTATGTTGATATAGAATTTGAATCTTGATATCAGCAACAGTCAGTAAATTACTATCTCTAAATTATCTATGAAGATTTAGCAAAAAGTCAAAGCACTCAGAATTAAAGATTAAATTCCAAACTACTGCCAAATCTTCAACAAAATTGCCATCTCATGCAATTGACATGAGAATTGCAATCTGGAGCTAATGTAGAATCGTGTTAACTCAAAAAATATTGATTGCTAGCCAGACATCATATAAAACAGGAATCTGCTCAGCCTTCTGTTGCCCTAATGTTATACAATAGTAGTATACACATATCCCGGACAATTTCTTCTCTCTTGTACTCATTAAGATACACAATGCAAAGATACCAGGGCCTAAATAGCAAACCAAATTGCTTATAGAAAGGTACCTAGAAAAGAAAGTCACTGTGCTGTCTCCTTCATCAGAAGTGTCCAAAACGTGGTAGGCTACACAAAAGGGACAGGATGAAAGCACAACATAGAGGTGATAGATGGTTAGGCTCTTTCTGAGGCTGTTAACAACTAAGATCATAAAACCACGTAAGCAGCATTGAGGACATGAGATTTTCAGAATATCCTTGAGGAGAAAATAAAGTACAGCATGTTGAACAAATATGAAACAACCTGAAGTGTCTACATTTTATTTTTTATGTTTTATTTTTTCAGTTTATTTTTCTTTATTTTCATCATGGTAAGTGCACTCTTTAATTCCCAACCCTTATTTCTCCCATCACCCCACCCACTTCTCCTCTGGTAACCATCAGTTCTTTTATAGTTAAGAGTCTGTTTCTTGGTTTCCCTTTTTTTTGTTGTTGTTCGTTTTTGTTTGTTTCTTAAATTCCACACATAAGTGAGATCATATGGTATTTGTCTTTTTCTGACTTATTTTGCTCAGCATTATACATCTAGCTCTGTCCATGTTGTTGCAAATGGTGAGATTTCATTCTTTTTATGGCTGAATAATATTCCATTGTGTGTGTGGTATATATACACCAAATCTTTATCCATTCATCAACTGATGGACAATTGGCCTGCTTCCATAGTTTGGCTATTGTAAATAATGCTACAATAAACATAGGTGTGCATATATCCCTTTGAATTAGTGTTTTTTGTATTTTTTTAGTAAATACCAAGTAGCGTGATTCCTGGATCATAGGATAGTTCTATTTTTAACTTTTCAGGAAACTCCATACTCTTTTCCTCAGTGGCTGCACCAATTTGCATTCCCACCAACAGTGCAAAAGGATTCCTTTTACTCCACATCCTCGCCAACACCTGTTGTTTCTTGTGTTTTTGATTTTAGCCATTCTGACAAATGTGATATCTCATTGTAGATTTGATTTGCATTTTCCTGATGGTGAGTGATGTTGAGCATCTTTTCATGTGTCTGTTGGCTATCTGGATATCTTCTTTGGAGAAATGTCTGTTCATATCTTCTGCCCATTTTTTAATTGCATTATTTGCTTTTTGGGGGGTTTTGAGCTGTATAAAACTCTCTGCAAAGTAGGTCTAGAGGGAACACATCTCAATATAATAAAGCTTTATATGAAAAACCCACAGCCAACATCCTACCCAATGGTGAAAAGTTGAGAACTTTTTCCCTAAAGTCAGGGACAAGACAAGAATGTCCACTCTCACCACTTTTATTCAACATGGTACTGGAAGTCCTAGCCACAGCAATTAGACAACATAAAGAAATAAAAGGCATCCAAATTGGTAGGAAAGGAGTAAAATTCTAGGGTGCCTGGCTGGCTCGGTCAGTAGAGTATGTGACTCTTGATCTTGGGGTTATAGATTCAAGCCCCATTTTAGGTGTAGAGATTACCTAAAAAAAAAAAAAAGAAGTACAACTCTCATTATATGCAGATGACATGATGCTATCTGTAAAGTATCTACATTTTAGAGAAATAGGGACCTGCTTCTCTTGATAACCCTCCAAAAAACTCTTTTATATAGAATCTGGAATTACTATAACTGAACATTTAAGATTCAAACAAATTTGGGTCATATTTAAGTAAAAGCTGATTTTATACATGTATTTTATTGCTTAGAGTTACAAAATTACAATTAGATGCTTCAAAAGGAACACTTTAGGAAAATAATTTTGCTTCTTTAAACCAGAAATATCTCCATCAATGGAAAATTTTGCTCCCCAAATTCCTTTCTCTATATTAATTATATATTATTGTATTAATTGTATATCAATTTATTCAATTGCCTTTCAATGGTTGCAGTTGTACTAATTATATTTGTATTAGCACAAATATACAGCCACAAATATATTCTATTATACGTTGATATTAACTATAGAATTAATACACAATACCACAGCCAATATTTCTTTTATGAAATCCAGTTTATTCTTGCTAGATTACAGAGAAGATATTTAACATTAATAAAGTATCTTTTGACTTTGAGTCTCCTTCTGGCATTTCTTGATTTCTAATAAATGACCCATAAATATTTTAAAAAGAAATGTACAGTATTATCAGTCACCTTAAGAGGGAAGGGGGCAAGAATTCTGGATGCTTAGCCATGAGGTAAGGAAAGCCAGATTCAGTCTATCTTAATTCTATTTGTGTGGTTAGTTAGGAAGCCTTTCTTAAAGGTATCCTTAGAGTGGAATGGCTGTTGATACTGGGTGCCCCATGCTTCCTTTTTTTGCCTTCTTAACAATCCTACCTACTCAGTTATATAAACTTACACTAAAGGAGAAAAAAATATATTGATAATTAAAATAAATGTTGAAGTGAAATTTTGACTTTTAATTAAATAAAAGCAACTTTTTCATTATGAAGATATAAAATGGCTAATACTTAAACAGTCAACTCCACTGATTACATGACTAATAATCCTGAATTAAGAGTGAAATAATTTTTCAAATCCTCTCATGATTCTGCTTTATTAAGGTAGCAATATATAAGATTTAAGAAAGACAAAGGTTTGGAGAAGATGCTAGGGATCTTCATTACAATGTCTGCAAAGACCATCTAAATGCATAAAGACTAAAGAAGTTGAAAAGATAGCACATGGGTATAGTTTGATATATTTTGCACCAAATTAATGCATTGTTTTCTGTATGTATCTTGGGGGAATTTCTTTACTTTATAACACATATATTAAAGAACTGAAAATGCTCTTATCTACAAAAAGAACAGCACATCAGATGTATATGAGTCCATAGGGATTGTATTTTGTAGTGGGAATTCTAGATACCACCTGTTTCTTCAGTGCCATTAGAAGAGAACTTTCATTTTTTCCAAGAAGAAAAAAAATTAAAAAAAATATTGTACAAATATAATTTTTGCCATCATATATTCTATGACACTTTCTGTAGTTTCCAGTTATACTTTAAATTATTTAAATTTAGATTGGAGATGGTTCTTTTTTAATCACTATTAATACAGTATCTTAAACTTATATAAAATACATATAGATAATTAAAAATATAATCTGTGAAAAAATTCAGATTAGAGAATAACATAGGTAATACAGAAATGCATTATTTTGAACTGCATACTATAAAGAGGTGGGATAGATATGTCCTCTCTTCCCTTTTGTTTGTTTGCTAAAGTATCCCAAGATGAGAGTAATTGGTCCAATAGTAAATCTTAACAGGAATGGTTTTATAGATTGTGAAATTGAGGTCCAACAGTGTCAAGACAGAAGGTCATAGAACAAATCAATGGATCAGAAAGGACAAGAACTTGGTAATTTCTCTTACTCTCACTATTACTCAATGAAAACATGTTGAAAAATGAGGTTAAAAGCTGGCAGTTGTTTGATAAGTTAAGATTGTGCAGACGGTCAATATATAAAATTTTAAACATGCACTTCTTCCATTTTTTTTTTAATTTGGCAGTTTTTCTTGATTATATATTTATGTTTGGTTTTCATTTGGCAATTTTCCACTTTCCTCAATTGTCTAAAATAGCCTTAGGCTCATAGATCTCTTTGAGTTGGACTTAAAAAAACAGAAATGAACAATAGGCAGAGGCAATTACCATGAGGCAGGAAAACAGGCCAGTAAGAAGAACTCAGTACCATATTAGTTGCAATTAGCTGGAATTATCGGGATTTTATGTTTTAAAGATAAACAATAAACTGTTTTATGTTAAGTAACCCCATATCTCTATTTAACTTAGAGTATAACATAGAATCCTTTAGCTACCAAAGATGTGTGTATGTGTATATATAGACATATCCATGTGCATTTGTATATGCATCTCCATATTTGTGTTTATAAATTTTATTTCCCAGTACAGTTATAAAAAGTTAAACTGTTTTAGTTTAAATTAGGGGAAATAATTGAAATCCCATGTCTTCTTGCAAAGATTTCTACTTCTGGATGATTTATTTTATTCTTTTACCTTAAAGTTTCAGGACACTCTCAGTACAAGATCAGCTTTACTAAATTGTCTACTATTTAGTGAAGTCTACCCTGTTGCAACCAGTAAACATCCAAACTGGAAATCAGAATGGAAGAGTAATAGTGGGTCCTAGAAGACAGCCAAGTGACGGTTTTTAACTTTCAACCTTGGAGAATAAAGTGAAGAGGGACAAAACTGACAATAAGACATAGTAAAAAAAATTCAACTTAACATAGTATTTTAGAAGTATGCTACCAATATGAAGAAAAAAAATGGCTTGAATTTAAAAATGGAACCCAAAATACAGAGAGTAGGAAAAAAAAAAAAAGATGGATTCTGTTTAATACCAACTGTTGTCTATAAGGTATTAAGAAAAAGAATGTTCTGTTTCTCCACAAAGATTTAAAAGAAATACATAGTAAAAAAAAAAAAAAAAAAGACTGTTTAGGCATGGAAAATATAGCCTAAACCTCAGTTCACTCAGTATATTAAGATGACATTATACATAAGCAAGCTGATTTGGGGGAGAAGTAAGCAGATCTGTGACCCTACCCTGAGTGAGATACTGGATGGGAAGTTAGATGAGGTCTAAAGCTGGATCAAAAATAATTATTTGTATAGGTAAATTCCAACCTGTACATTTGGGAACTTCTGGGTACTATAAACATCTTGCTTCTCTCATTGGCATGGAGACTGATGAGCTTATCTGCATTGCTTTGTCTGGTGCTACCCATTTGTTTTCCTTCAAGGGCAGGATTTCTGTGGGAAGGCACTGGGTTTCTTGCCTTTGGGTGTACTTGTCAGTTGAATCGAGACTATAGCTCTCAACAGCCCACTGTTCCCTATGACCTCTGAGGAAGGAGACCTGAGTGAGGGAGAGAGAGATCTATAGCTGGCCAAATTCATTCAAATGAGAGGATGCAGTGTAACATATTTCATGCAAGGAATCAGAAAAACAGTTAAGTCTTTTGTAATTCCCCTTTTTAGAAAGACTGGAGAAGATGCTAAGGAGGAAACATAAACAAAAAGAGATGACATTCATGAAACAAGAGATTTCAAAAGGTGAATCATGGAAGGCATCTGCAATATCAAAGCCTGCACAGTCAAATTAGGGTAGGAAGATAGCTACAGAAGGGTGGGGTCCGAGGGGAAGAAAGGAACCTGATGTGCCTGGGCATTTAGAATAATTGTTGTGCTTTGATAGATCTGTTAGAGCATATTGGCTATAGATAACCAAAATAAGTAATTAATAAATCCAGAGAAAAAAGTTTTACAAGAATGGAAACTTAATCCTAGTACATTACATTTTTAATAGTAATACAAACATCCAAGAATTTCAGTATTGATAGAATAGGTAGCGTAGGGGGTTTGGGATTCAAGGTGGAACAGGAGATTCA
The DNA here is from genome assembly GCF_054177405.1 of Leptonychotes weddellii. NCBI lineage: Eukaryota > Metazoa > Chordata > Mammalia > Carnivora > Phocidae > Leptonychotes > Leptonychotes weddellii. The sequence continues at coordinate 27,305,739 of NC_138380.1, forward strand.
AAAGAGCTAAATAACTCATAACAGGATATCAATCAATATTCTATGAAATTTATAAATATAGAAATAATTATATTAGCATATTATTTAGAAACATGGACATTGATGGCTGAAGAAATACTCAAGAGTTTTGAAAGTTATTGACTATGGGACGTGAGATTAGAGGACACAGAAGTGTGCAGAAGAAGATTACCATTTTTGACATGTCTTTTAACAATTTTTGAAAGTATGTGCTTATTTAAAAAAACTAAAATAATTTTTAAAAGTAAAACATTAATGATATATATACATCTTAAGGATGTATTTATTTCACATTTCCTTCTTATCCATCCGATTCAATTTTAATAACTTGGTTATTAGTCCATAAAGCTTGGTAGGTTATATCTTCTTATCCAGTTTTCAGATAGCCTCTTTGAGGCTCAAATAAATAACTTGCCTAAGGTTACATTTTCATAAGTGGTGCTAAGAGTACAACCTGAGTCTTCTTCTGGGTTAAGGTTCCATTTATATACACTGCTGATAAGTTGTTGGTTGCTAGTTTAATATGCTTTCTACACAAGGGATATATTTTACTGGAAATGTCTATATACAATGTTTTATCTCCACTGTGGAAGTACTTGTATAATACGATATGTCAAAACAGATGAAAAAATTTACCCACTTAGTAATTCTTATTTAAATTGTCAAAAACATGGGGACTCTTGAGTGGATCTAATCAAGTTTAATAAATTTATAAGTAGTTTATATCAATTTTCAACAGCAGAGAACTTAATCTTGTTTTTTTTTTTTAAACACTGACTTGTAGGAAAAATGTGTTTTATGGCAAGTTAGAAAACAAAAGAAAATGAGCGTCCCTGTGGAGATCTGTACTATGTACAAGGATGGATCGCTCTTATCCTGCAGTGTTAACATCAAGGATGCTCTAGACACCTACTAGATGTGCTATCAACCATGCTCAGCAACTCCTAGAATTCAGGTTTTTATAATTCAGCTATGGAAACAAGTGGGCTTAACAAAAGACAATTTAGGTTCTTGGATCATATATCCAATTATGTCACAGTCCTTTTGTTTGAGCTTGATTAAAAGAGATAAATTGTGGGATGCAGAGCTGACAGCTATTGCATATGTTAAATATATGAATGGAAGAGAGGTTTTTATTCTTTTTTATAGAAGAGCAAAACCAAAGAAATAAAAAGCATAAGGAGTAGATTTAGCTGATCTCTTCTCCCTGTTTTTGAGGTTGTGAGTTTTATTTCCTCTTGTCTGGTGAGAAAGCAGTTTTGCCAACTACAGAAAAGATGTGTTATGAAAGACACACTATTTAAACAGATGACTTAAGTATAAATATCAAAGACAAAAAAATATATAGCATATAGATATATCTAAAGGTGGAGTCGTAAAATTAACTACCAAACTAAGGGCATTAGGAATCTCTTCTATCTTGGTCCTGTCTTGAACTCCTTTTTCTTTCTTTCTTTCTTTCTTTCTTTCTTTCTTTCTTTCTTTCTTTCTTTCTTTCTTTTCTTTCTTTCTTTCTTTCTTTCTTTCTTTCTTTCTTTCTTTTTCTCCCTTTCTTTCTTTCTCTTTCTTCCTTTCTTTCTTTTCTTTCTCTTCCTTCCTTCCTTCCTTCCTTCCTTTCTTTCTTCTTTCTTTCTTTCCTTCTTTTTCTTTCTCCCTTTCTCCTTTTCTCCCTTCCTTCCTTCCTTCCTTCCTTTCAGATTGATTTTTTTTAGAGAGAGAGAGAGTGAGAGCAAGGGGAAGGGCAGAGACAGAGGGAAAGGAAGAGAACATCAAGGAGACCACACTGAGCATGGAGCCCAACACAGGGCCTGATCTCACAACCCTAAGATCTTGACGCTGAGATCATGACCTAAGCCAAAATCAAGAGTCAGATGCTTAACCGACTGAGCCACCCAGGCATCCTTCCTTTTTCTTTATTTTTTAATAAGCCAGTTCCAAATCAGTTCACATTTTTCCAGGTAGATACTTGAATAACAGTAACACCAAGATTGCAAAGAATTTTGTCTTTGTAATTGTTTAAAGCTCAGGTATTAGCATGCAGAAACTTTATCAACTTGTATTGCAATAGCTTTAGTTTTCCATTCCTTGTTATTGAGATTTTGGAGGTACTGGAGACATGACTCCTAATCTATGTGCAGATACTTCTGGTAATAACTTCTTTTTACTGAGATGGGGGCAATCTCAGAGTTATTTTCTCAAATCATATATCCCATTCTTACTCTGCCACTTTGGCAAGTATTCTTTCAAGAAGCAGCAGCTGTGCACAAAAAATGATGGAGTTTAGTTCTTTAGCCATTTCATCAGATTTGTATGTTTTTTTTGTATACGTAAGAGAAAAAGGCAGTGGCATAGGTCCCATATTTGCTTCGAATGTTTTGTCAAAATTTTATTAAGACTTTCTACTAGTCAGATTTTCTACACATCTACTCTGAGTTTCAATGATGAATTCTGCCGACCCTTTGCTAAATCATTTCTCCAACAAATATATGAGCACTGAGAATATGCTGCATTGAATGCTTAGGTTTAGCTATACAGGTAGGGAAAAGTAGTCAAATGAGGCAATAGACAAAATAAAAAATTTGTGACTGGTAATTATTTTAATTGTAATTTTAAGGAAATACAAGATTCTAAAGTATCCTCTGAATTATTAAAGGATATTTATTTCTAGTAGCACTGCGACAAAACAATTATAACTACTTTGTTAACTGGCCTTTGTATTGGGTTTCCTTGGGCTGCCTACAAAATACCAGGAACTTGATGGCTTAGAATAACAGAAATTTATTCTTTTAAGTTCTGCAGGCTAGAAGTCTGAAATCAAAGTGTCAGCAGGGCCACGTTTCCTCTGACAGTTGTAGGGCAAAATGGTTCCTTGCCTCTCCTAACTTATAATGGTTGCTTGACAATCCTTAGCATGACTTGGCTTATAGCTGTATCACTTTAACACTGCCTGTTTCCACATGGTCTTCTTCCCTATGTGCATATCTATGTCTCTGTGTCTTCACATGCCCTTCTTAAAAGGGCATCAGTCACTGTATTTAGGGCCAACTCTAATCCAGCATGAACTCATCTTAACTAATTATATCTGCAATAAGCCTACTTCCAAACAAGGTCACATTCTGAGGTTCTGGGTGAACATGGATTTTTGTGGGATGCTATTGAATCCAGTACATTGTTTGTAGCTCAGAATACTAAATAGATGCTTTATGTTAGTAGAAATGATCATTTATTAGGAAAAAGAGAAAGCTTTGAAATCAAAGACTGGGGTTCAAATCCCTTCCTTCCCATTTGACCTTGGGCCAGTCAGTGATCCACTGTTCTTTGTAAAATGTGGATAATAGCTCTATCAGGTGATTTCAGATAAACTGATTTATTTAAAGCCAAGCAATGTCAAGTAGATGCCATCTCCTCCCTCATATTTGTATTTCCAAAGGAAGAGAGAATATAACAAATCTATTCAGAGATAAAGAAGTGATTCTTGTGTCAAGTTAGGGAAGGTAATGCAAAAGTTAATTGCACTGAGTCTATACATTAAGAAAATGTGAATTTTTTATGGGGAGGGGGGAATCATATCTAAGGAAATCCCTTGCCTTTAGAGTGAGAGAACAATTGCTATGCAGAAAAAGGCTTGTTCTCCTAAGCACTGGCCTAAGACTTGAGGTTGTCAGGACTCTGCTAAAAATCCCCATTGCTGAGACTTTGACCTCATCCTCCAGAGACGAATCAAGCATCAATAATGCAGTTAATATTCATTTTTTATTTGTCTGGAATGAAGACATGATGTAATATAGAAAGGGATTTTTAGAGAAACTTCAAGTAATTTGCTGATGGACGACTCAGCATTGCTTGTATGTCTCGTTGCAGTAATATCTTACTGGACTAACACTTACATTTCTCTAACTTTGCCAGTTATTACCCTATCCACTTTCTTTCTTTGATTTTTTTTATGAGCACATCTTACCCCAAATGCCCTTGTCAATCGAGTCAGTCCCATCATACCACATTGATGAGGATTCTTTGCCCAGTGCCCCCTCTCACCAGTTTAAGCATTAATAATAGCTGAGTTATCTAACTGATTTATACTCTTATTTCTCTGTGCAACTTTTAAAATAGTTTGACTTAGTAGAAAACTTTTCTTCATTATTCTCTTTACTTTTTAAAAATTCCTGTAAACTTGACTTTATTCCCTAAGTTCTGTTTTTCAAAAGTCTGGTAAGATACACATATTCATTGTCATCTGGGACAACATAAAGTGGGGTTAGAGAGGCAAGAGCATGAATCTAACTTTTCCAATTTCTAAAGTCCTTTCCTAGGGTGAGGGTGGGCTCTAAGACATGATAATTTTTAAAATATTTAATGCCTTTTATTAAACTCTGGTCTTTTTTGCAAATATTTATAGACATGGGAAATAAACTATCACTAGGATGTTCTATATACCAAAATATATAATGAAACAACTATTAATACTAAGAAATTGTATTTTTGGTAGGAAATTCCAGAGTTATGGCTTATATATTCATAATCAATATTTTTATTTGAAAATGAGATCCTCATTTTTATATATTTCTGTCTGTTTCTCAGACTTAATTGATGATTTCAGTATCTGTAAGCAGGTGAAATACAACCCTTTACAAAAATTCATGCTTCAGTAATGCTATAACTACAACTCTTTCATCTGGTGCTTTCGGTAATAAAACTCTTGAAAGCCATAAAATACAACTGCTTTTGTATATTATGCCCAAACTAGTTTGGCCATGCTGAGGTCCCAATATATGTATAATGTGTATAAAATATATCTTCTTGAAATATTAGAAATGCATTCTAATAAGGAGCACTTAAATGTAAAGTTATCAAGGTGAGAAGAGTTGCATACATAGAAAAATCATACAATCTCATTCTTGTTATAAACCATGTTTTTGTGGCCAATATGTTATTTTATTAATTGTTTTTTCTACTCGTACATGAAAGACGAATAATTGAAAAACAGCAGATCATCTACTATAATTTGGTATCAGTTTATTGTTGGAACTATCATTGTTTTTGGTGAGAATATTTAACAAAAAAGGTGAAGTTTATGTAATCATCATTATAAAACCACTTTCATGTAAATAGTATATCATATTGTGTAAAATTAAAATAGGGCAACTTTATCCTTTGCTCACTTTGCACTACTTGAACATAATGTATTTAAGATTGCATTAATTGCTTCACTGGGCCTTCAAATAGCAATGTCTGTCATTTTTAACTACTTGGTGTAAGAAAATGTTCATGAAAAAGAATGCTTTTGCAATTTGTTTTAAATTCCCAATAAGATAGTACCTTGAATGTTATTTCTGCCATTTATATGATAGTTTATATTAAAAAAATGATAGAAACATAATGTTTGATATTGGAAGGAGCTTAGCAGAAATAAAACATTTATCTCAACTGGTCTGTTTGCTTTTGATGATCAATATTATATAATTTTTTATATTGTTTATTTTGCCTTGGCTGCCAGGAACCTAAGAGGAATTATTTTATCTTTGCTCTAGTATAACTACTGTATTTGTTTTTCTAAAATATAAATTATCATGTAATTATCTACATTGTATACATATAAAATATCCTTTTAATTTTTTTAATTATAGATAAAAGATTATCCACAAAGCTTACACTAATCTCAGATGGTGACCAAAATTTTATCTTTAAGTTACCTTTCTCAAACGTAACTCCTGTTTCATTTGTACTAGTATTTCTTTAATTTAAATTCTGAGATATGGTATCAAATATTTCAAATACCAATGAATGCTTCCAAATCGCCCTCAGAGTAACTGCAACAATCTATATAGCAACATCCGTGCATTCACTAATTCATTCAAATATATATTCTTCAGTACTATAGCAGTTATAACATTTTTTTTTTTTGCTTTCCCAAATATAATATATACCATCTCGTGCCCTGTTCTCTGCTCTAGGAGAATCATCTATTTAACCATATGAATTGGCTTCCTTACTCTCCAGCCTCAGATTGGGTTAAGCGTCAAAGATATGACAAAAAAGGCAGAAGAAGGAAGGAAAGGGAAGCTGAGGCTCCTTTTCTGTTTGGCTTTCTTGGGATGAGCATGACTCTTGTAAGGAAGACACAGCTCCTCACTTCTAGGTTCTAGTAATCACTCTATTCTGTTTGATACTTTGGGTATCAGTGTGATAAGAGCCTTAGTGCTGCTAGACCTAGGAATTAAGATATTTCTTATGATCCCCCCCCTTCCTCATCACACCTATGTGCCCTTCATTAAACATTCCTTGAATTATATTTTCCTAAATAGCGTATGCCATTCTTTTCATGCTGGGACTCTAATTGATCCAAGAATATTTTAACTACAAAATTATGTTTTAACTGCTGGAAATATAGTGGAGGGTGGGGGGGGTGGTGCATACACACATACACAGAATAACTTCTCCCTCAAAGAAAAGCCCAGGCCCAGGTGGCTTCACTGGTGAATTCTACCAAATATTTCAAGACAAAAAATATAAAATATAAAATAAAATATAAAAAGACAAAGGTAGACAAGTAGAGAGATCATTTTATAGAAAACAGATGGTTTAGGGCACCTGGGTGGCTCAGTTGTTAAGCGTCTGCCTTTGGCTCAGGTCATGATCCCAGGGTCCTGGGATCGAGTCCCACATCGGGCTCCCTGCTCGGCAGGAAGCCTGCTTCTCCCTCTCCCACTCCCCCTGCTTATGTTCCTGCTCTTGCTATCTCTCTCTCTGTCAAATAAATAAATAAAATCTTTAAAAAAAAAAAGAAAAAAGAAAAAAGATGGTTTAAAACAACTTATTTCATTTGCAATTCTGAGAAAACTGTGCTGGGTTCTGATGGGTGCTTTTTTTTTTTTTTGGCCTTGGCTGAGCTCACACATGTATTTGCAGGCAGCAGCTGGTTGGCTGAACTTGGGCTGGTCTAGGATGGGCTCAACTGGGAAAGATCACTCTTCTCCATGTGGTATCTCAATCTCCAACAGGCTAACCTGGGCCTGTTTGTAAGGCAACCAGGGCATATTCATAGATAATATCCTTGCCTCTAAGCCTTTAGTCATATTCCTTTCAATTTCTGAACATCTAGCCAACCTCTTAGCTATTGCCCATGAATTCATGCTTCCCTTTTTCTAGACTAAGTAGATGATGAGATAAACAAGTTGAATTTATAACCATTGGTAGGATTTTCATCTTCCCTACTCTTGAATAAGGCCGCATAACTGCAGTATTACCAATCCAGGTTATCTAAGCATATTGCCAGCAACCATTTGTCAAGCAAGACTCTTTTTTCCCCTCCTTGGTAACATGGATATTGTAATGGGCAATATCCATGAGGCTATACATGTGATTTGAAGACAGTGGGCAATATAGCATGGATAGGTATACAGGATGTGTAACCATATACAAATACAACTGGTTTTTTTGTTGGCAGGGGTCCAAATGTCAGTTTTTGTCAAAGTTCAGTCCTATAAATACCTCTTCTACTTGAAAAAGGAATGTTCTTGGGTACTCAATTCATGCTGGGCAACTCAGTTGACATAGACTTCTCATATCTTCTGGTCAGGCAAACGATTAGTGGCAAGTTAACAGCTATTAGATGGAGAATAATCATTTGTCTGAAGAGACCAAGAGTTTGTTCCAAAATTTTAAAGACCTTCTCAGTGTTACATTATGGAGTTTACATTAGATTCCATACATCACCCTGATCTACTTCAGAAGTATTAAACAACATGATATCTTTGGAAATAAGGGCCAAGAGACAGCATGGGTTGAATTGCAGCACAGACTAGCTAAAGACACTTCTGTTTTTCCTTTTAAAAAAATGACTTCACTAAAAGGATGTGAAAAAAGCACCCAAATATGATATATTTTATCCAACAGCTAAGCAAACATACTAAGTACTGTGCCCCTTTTTAGCAGGAGGGAGTGCCATGAGTTTAAATCTGTCTTTTGATTTAGAATGGTTGTGATGATATACTCCACAACACTGGACCTCCTAGAAAATCCATTTAGATAGCAGAAACCTAGAATTTCTTGGGATTTGTTTCCTATAACTGGCATACATGTGCTTTTCCAAGACAGTTAGGGTATCTACTGTGTCTTACTCATAAGAATATATCATCATTTGCCATCAATATAGTGTATAGTTTGATGTTCAGTGATTATTATACACATGCACATACACACACAGATATATGTAACTAAGATCTCTTTGGATTGATGTATGATAAATAGCAGGGAAGTTTATGCAAATCTGAGACAAGATTGTGAGGACTCTGTTCTCCCTGCTTGGTAAAAGTCAACTGTTTCTAGTGTTCTTCTCTCCTTATAGGGATAGAAATGAAGAATTTGCCAGATCAGTGGATACATACCAGGATCCATAGGTTATGTAATTTTCTCAAGTTTAAAGATCAGATTTACACCAATAGCTCTCTTCAGTATGGTCAACAGTAAATTAAAGGGGAATATGATAGCATGACCCTAGAATTTCTCACTGAGATTAAGTGTTCTTTTAGATTTACTTTTTTTGCCGTAGTAGGAGAGCCAAGACTTCCACTTGCCTACTCATAAAACCCAGTTCCAGATATTTGGGATTGGTGAATAAATCTATTCTAAACACATACTCAAAACTAGATAAAAAATCATGAAACTAAGGGTTGACTAAGCCAAGAATGAGCATCAATATTGCCAAAACTCTGGTTATTAATGACTACTCCCACCTCTACCATGGTTAAAGGATGGATAAAAAGTTCATGCATGAAGGATCAACTCCAAATGTCCTAGTTCTCTATTTGTTTGGATTCCTCTGAATTCTCTATTATATTTTTTCTGGATTCTCCATTTATTTGTATTCTCTATATTTGTATCAGGCAGGGTCCAAATAGACTACTTACAGTATTTAAAAGAGAGGGAATTTAACACAGAGAATTTGTCAAACAGGTGCAGATATGAATATCTGAAGATCCATATAATAAGTGATGAGAAAGTACCCACTTCTTACAATTGCTGTAAGCCACCAGCTTGGACTGACAAAGGAAGGAGGCTGTTTTACTAAATTCCAGGAAGCATAAAGTCAACCAGAAGGAGTTCAAAACACAGCAAACCTATCTGGTGAAAACTGGAGCCATGGGCAAGATAACAGTTACTGCAAGGTATTTCATGTGACTCAGAGAGAATGTGCAAGTTAAATATCCTGGCTTTTCCCTTCCTCCCGCTTTCTAAACCGCTTCCAGTTCTTCTTGTTTACTGAACTAAACAAGCAGTGAGCCAACTTGCAGGAGTTTGGAAATACAACTCCTAGGTCTCATACTTGCTGCAATACAGAGCAGAGCAGGGGAAAGGTGAAGAAGAGATGTGAGCACCAATAGGCCAAAAAAATCACATTACACCAAGTATTCTGGTTATTGACTGGTGAGTATTAAACCAGTCCAAAACTTAGTGGCTTAACACAACAGAAATATTTATTTTGCTCATGAATGGGAATTTGTGTAGGGTTCTGCTATATTCAGTGTTGGCTGGGGCAACTTGGAATCTGACATCTCACTTCCTCACTTGTTGGGTGCTGATGATGGTTATCAACTAGGACCTCAGCTGAGCTGGGCAACTCTCTCTGGCCTTTCCCTGTGGCTGCTTGGCATACTCATGGTCAAGTGGCTTGGCTTCAAGGGTGAGTATCCCATAATGATTAGATATAAGCTGTTACTTCTGATGTAGTCATAGGTCTGCCTGGATTTCGAAGAGAGAGACCATGTACTTATACCCTTTGATGGAGGAGTGTCAAAATCATGTTATATATAAAGCACGTGAGATAGAATGCATTAGTTCGGGCATACTTAGAAAGTATATGTGACATGCCAAGAAATCCTAAGAATTCACTTTTAGTTCATGCCTACCATTAAGCCTATGTATCAACCAAATAACAAAGCCAGAAATTATGTCCCTCACCTTTTTGAATTCAGAATCCCTGGTACATGTATCCAAATTGATAAATTTAGCCCTCTGGTCTATCATCTTAGAAGCCATTCCCACACATTCCCAGGTTTTTCTCAATATAAATTAGCAGATCTCGAGATTTCAGTTCATACTTTCCTAGCTTAATCTTCTATTATTCCTTTGGGGACTACTGGACTCTGACTCTAGAAGCCTAGTAAGTGATGGGAAAAAAAAAAAACCTGTTTCCCTTTGCCAATAAAGTGCCTTAGAGACATCATTACAGCATCTTCCAGGAAGCTATCAAGAACCCTTATAAAATAGAAGAAAAGCTTTTCCTGTTTCCAAGGGAGACCCTGATTTCTCTGCAATACCTCCCTTTCAATTCACATGCCCTTCCCACAGATGAGTCTGGTCATGACTCTGAATTCAGCTAATGTTGTAGTTTGGTAAACTGTAGATTAAATGTTATGGCTACCATCAATTCTTTTATAAAATTGGAGAAAACCCTTATCTCTTGGTTAGATTTTGAGATGAGAATTTTGGATTTTAAGTTTACAATTCACTTTCTTTAAAAATTTCAGTGTGGTTAGAGACAATCAGCCTACCAACTCTTTCTTGAATTACTCATTACTATGTATTTCTTTGATACTGACTTCTTGGTCCGTCAAAGACTTGCCTTCAATAATCTCTTCATTGCAGATGAACAAAGGTTATTTCTTACAATGCAGAGATGTAATGGAGGTCCCACTCTCATTGGTAAAAACCAATAAACACCAATTATTATTATTATTTATTATTATTATTATTATTTTACTATGAGGCAAGAATACATTAGATTTTGAGTACAAAAGTAAATGATCTGATTTAATTTTTAGCATGTTCATTCTAGACATTCTGCTAAGAGTAGATTAAAAGATAAAAGCGGGAAGCTTGAAAGGAGTCTATTGGAATGATACATCGACATTTAATAGTGAGTTGTACAAGCTATAGTGGAGATGGATATATTTCGAAGGTAGAGTGAACAGCATTTGATGAGCAATTGTGGATAGGATATGAAAGAGAAAAGTCAACGGGAAGGATATTGTTGCCACATTATTAATATGGAGAAGATTGGATGAGCAGTAGGATGAGAAATGGGGGGGGGAGTTTCACTTCTGACATGTTAAGTCTGAGATAGCTTTCAGATATTCAAATTTAGATGTCAAGGAAGTGGTTGAATATTTGAGTCTAGAATTCAGGATGAGGTGTAGGCTGGATATACTTTTAAAAACTGACAGTATATAGATCTGTCAATTCATTTCATGTATTGACAAAATTGTGTGATCCCTTAAGAAGTCATATAGACAAAGAAATTCAAGTACTAAATCTAGGAGCACTACAACCTTTATAGCTGCTAGTACGAGAAAGATTAATGGAAGTGTTAAAAAGTTGCAGGCCATAAAACCAAAGAAAAATGGGAAGACATTGATGTCCTCTAAGAGGAACGTAAGTCTTACCAGGAGAAGGGTAATCTGAGTGTCAAATGCTGAAGATAAAGAAAATAAGATGCAGGCTGAGAAATGACCACTGGGTATGGCAACATGGAACTCACGAAAGCAGTTTCTGTGGAGAGTAGGATAAAGGACTGATTGTATCAGGTTTAGGAGAGAAACACAGATAGTGAGCACAGACATTTACAGTTTTGCTTTAATGGTTATGAGAGATGTTGAAGTCATTCCTTTTTCCTTTTAAAATGCTATTTCTATTTTATAATAGTTAAGGTATATTTGTATTTTATAATAGTTCTATCCCATGGTTTTATAATTTATTATTATTACTAACTCCCTGCTATGAAAGATGAAATTATTAGCACTTTAACTTTCACTTCAATCTCTCCCTTCCTACAACTTTTGCATTTTTAGAATATGTTTAATTAGACTTTATAGCACTTATATTTTCTGGTCTGTATGCACAATTGTCCTTGTTTCAAAATCTTGGTTTTATAGTTATAGGATTTCAGTATACACCACCAGTCCTTGTAAATGGTATCTTCATTTCCAAACTGTGTATTTTGATTGTCTTGGTTAGTGAAATTTCAGTAAGTAGTTTTTCAAAAAAGTGCCTGTGAATGCGGTCTTCTTTGAGTTTCCTCATATTTGAGTATATCTTCCTTTTGTTTTTATACTTGAATGAAAATTAGGCTAAATATAATTTTCTTGGTAACAATATTTCCTCTGTGTTTTCAAAATGTTGCTGAACTGTTTTTTGGTTTTGTGATTAAGTCTGAGTCCAGCCTGATTTTCCCTCTATAGGTGACTTTCATATTCTACCTAGATGAACCAAGTATACTTTAAAAAGAGTTGACCTTTATAACATCCAGTATATAACTCAATGTTGATTTTTATCTTTTAATTCATTTTGGTATAATTGGCATATTTTAATCTACTTACACAATTTTTCATTTCAGGTAAATTTTGCTGTATCACTTCTCTGAATATTTTTTCATGTTTCAATTGATGCATTCTCCATTTTAAGAAATTTCTGTTAGCTCATCAGTCTCTTTGTACCTATTAATTCATTCTTATCACTTTAATCTCTTTGTCCTTTTCCTCAGTGTTTAAAGTGACAACAGAGATTTCAGCAATAACCATTCTTCCTTGCTGTTTCTAATTTATTAGGTAAGTTACTGTATTGTTTCGGTTTATAACATGTTTCCTTTGCTTTGTAATCTTTTTCCATCACTATTAAGCAAAAGTGTGCACCTATGTGTTTGCATATGTGTGCATGCTCGTGAAAGTTTTAATATCAGAGTGGTTTTCTGAGAATGTTTGTATCATTGGAGACTTTTTTTTCCTTTAATCTCGTCGTTTTCCTTTCTTCATTCAGTTTTGCTTTCTTTCTTTACCAAAAAGAAAAATCTCAGAAAACTTAAGTTATCTTAGTCAGTACGTAGATTGACATTAGAACCTCTCTTTTTTTCCCTATTCTAAGCATTATTTTAGTATTTTATGGTTGTTGTTGTTTTTTTAAGTAATCTCTAAGCCCACATGGGGCTTGAGCTCACAACCCCAAGATCAAGCGTTGCATGCTCTATCAACTGAACCATCAGGCACCCTTATTATTTTATGTTCTTATCAGAGCTTGGGTCATTCAAAATGTATAAACTTCTAGAAATTATACTGATCCCCAAGTTTTATCATTGTAGTCTGTGGAAAATAGCCAAGTAGGCTATTAGGTTCAGGAGGTCACTATTTCTGTTTGAGGTATATCAGTTAAGTTTCTTCCTTTTTCTTTCTGGCCTGGTCTTTTCTATTCTGTTTCAGAAGTCAAAGCAACTACAAGCCATGGGCGATAAATTTAAATAAGCAACTGGGGTATTTCCTTATATATTCTGACAAATCGATGATTAATACGCCTCATCTCCTTCCAGTGTTATCACAATGCTGCATCTCCTAAGGGCTACTTCAGTGGTACATGGATGGCAAATATATGTGGGGAAGAGGAAGGAGGCCAGAGCAATAGAGGTGGATTAACCATGAAGCTAGAGAAACATACATTTTAGGGCCCCTAGTTTGGCTGGACCTCTGCAGAAAAAAATAATGTTTTATTCTTCTAACAATAAGAGTTCCAGCAATGTTTTCCTGGATTAGCTCCTCTTGTCAAGTTTTCAAGTAGAAGATATGTGTTCTTAGTCATGACCACTTGCCAGTTTGGGGTTCCCTTCAGACTCCCTCTTGTTAAATGGCATTGCAGTGGCTGCTGAGATTTGGGGGGATCTAAAGGCGAGTTGAGTTGGGGATATGTTAGTTTGGGTGTAGATGAGATTTGTGTTTGCATTTGCTTTTGCCAGGAAAAAAAAAATGATACTACTTATCTGCAAAAACCTTATTAACTTTGAAAGTTCCACCCTAATAAGCTCACACCTTGGTGTGGACTCAAGGCCTCATTTCCAGATCTTAGCCGCCTTGTGCTGTTTGACCCAAGGCAAACAAATTGTGTGCATTGACAAAACCAATCAATTTAGCTTACTTTTTGCTTATTTATTTCGTTCATTCTCGTGTTTTCTTTTTTCCTATGAGCCCAGAAATGCTTTAAGAGGTATGTTTGTCGAAATTCAAAGCTATTTGAATTGTAAGAGAGTTTTTTCTATATATAGTTTTCAAGAATCAGAAGTCTCTTAGCATTTGACATTTAGCACACATATTTAAACTTATGTTGCCCAGGAATATATAGAATTAATCAGTATCTATATTCTGTGTCTTAGAAAAACAAATGACCCATCACATTTTATATTGTCTTAGCTATCTTCGGTCAAATTGGACAAGAAGGGAGTGTCATTTCCTTGCCATTAGTGTTCACTTCCTCTGATGATTTTGTCTGCCCGTTTATTTCCAGATTTATTAATTTTTCCTATTTGCATGTATTTATAGTTAACATTTAGCATTTTGTTTTACTAATTTCTTTCTTCCTGCAACCTAATTCTTGGATTAAAGAAGTATATACTCCAGGAATTCTTCCACTGGGAATTTAGAGGTTTTGAAATACTCTCTTGAGAATTTTCATGCTTGAATAATTTTTATTTCAACATCCTACCTGCTTAGGTATAGAATCTATTAATTGTCCTTTGAAAATGCCATTTACTGTTTCCTAGATTTTATTTTGATGAGAAGTCTGATGTCAGTTTGATTCTGGTTTATTATAAATAATAATTTCAGATGTTTTTGTTTGTTAATGTTATCAATTTTGCTATTTCATATATATATATATATACACACACATATATATATACACATACACTTTTTTTTCCCTGGAGCTTCATGGCCTTTTCCATCTGTGTATTCCTTTTTCATCAGTTTTGGAGGATCCTTCTTTTTTTTTCTTTAAAAAGAACTTTTCTTCTTTTCTCTCTTTTCCCCTTCATTTTCCATTAGTTTTAGAATGGCTGCTTCTATTTCCTATTTCTCTTGTCTTTCTTCTCCATTTTCTTCATTGTCAACCCCTTTGTGCTCCATTTTGGAAAGATTCCATGGCTAGATCTTTTAGAAAAGTAATATTTTATTCAGCTCTTTTAAAAAAAATAAATCCAGCATAACTACCATTTTACTATTTAATATTTAAATATTTTAAAACTATTTCAACAACCACTTAAAATTTTCAGCTGTATTTATCTATGTTTCCTTTGATGAGCTGTCTTGTTGATTATATTTGTTTGTATTTAATTTAAAATTGCATTCAATTTAGATTCCCATAGGCCACTTCTATTTCTGACTTTAAAATTATGAAGTTATTTATTAAAAGTCAAAATTTATCTAAGCCCCTGGAGAGACAAAGTAAATGCATGAATGCTTTATTTTTTGCCCCTACTCTAGAAGGCAGACATAGACATATATTAATTAATTAATTAATTAATTAATTAAATAAGGAAGGAACAGTGCAGGAAAATTCTAACATAGAAGAAAAGAAGGTCCAAATTGAAACTGAGATTATAATATGTAGGGGTTGATTTAACTCTTTCCTCATATTAGACTTTTATAATATTTTATGCAACTGTAATTACTTTGATTTGTCACTATTAGCCTTTTAAGTTATTGGCTTTCCTCATGTTTGTTGAGTCTTGATTGTACTTTCTTTTTATTTGAAATTTTCTGTCACATATGCTTTTGTTCTTTTTGCACATTTTGTTTGGATGGTGCTATAAGTTATTTATGCTTATGTTCTGCTTATCCTTCATAAGGAGAGGTTGGGCAGGGATGCTGAAAGGCAAGATCTGCAGGTAACTTCTGGGTGGGGTCTTCCTATTCTTGTAAATTACTAGTCATTTGAGACTGTTTTGGCTAATTATTTATAGGTGTACCCTGTATGGAAGGGAAATGATACCAGACAGAAGCTCCATGATGCCAAAAGGAATGAATAGCAGCGTAAGTGACAAATACGTAGGCAAATTTAAAAAGTATTCTTATATTTAAAAGCAAAAGAAAAAAATTAACTATAACATGTGAATTTTAAAGCAAATAAATAAAACCTATGATAATAGCACGAAGATGAGGATTGGAATAAATGGAGTTGAACTGTTGTAAGATTCTCAAGTTGTTAGAGACATGCTAAAATCACTTATTTAAGGTAGACCATAAGCAGCAAAAGTTGCATATTTTAATCTCTATATTACTAGTTAACTTGTAAAAGAATAATACAAAATAGCATAAATAACGTGCATTAAGGAGATACAACAAAAAAAAATAAAAGGTACTTTATTATTCAAAGGGAGGCTAGAAAAGAATAAAGAAATAATTTACAGAAAAATTAGCAAATAAATAGCAAGATGGTGATTTAAATCTTCCTATATTGGTGCTTAAGTTAAAACTTAAAAAAAAAAAAAAACTCTTCTAATTAAATGACAAACGTTGCCAGAAAGGATTAAAAACAAAAGACCCGATTTGTGACCTAGGATGTGATCTATTCTGGAGAATGTTCCATGGGCACTAGAGAAGAATGTGGATTCTGGTGCTTTGGGATGGAATGTTCTGAATATATCTGTGAAGTCCATATGGTCCAGTGTGTCATTTAAAGTCTTTATTTCCTTGTTGATCTTTTGCTTAGATGATCTGTCCATTTCAGTGAGGGGGATGTTAAAGTCCCCCACTATTATTGTATTGTTGTCAATGCATTTCTTTGCTTTTGTTACTAATTGGCCTATATAATTGGCTGCTCCCATGTTAGGGGCATAGATATTTTCAATTGTTAGATCTTCTTGTTGGATAGACCCTTTAAGTAGGATATAGTGTCCTTCCTCATCTCTTACTACAGTCTTTGGTTTAAAATCTAATTTGTCTGATATAAGGATTGCTACCCCAGTTTTCTTTTGGTGTCCATTAGCATGGTAAATGGTTTTCCACCCCCTCACTTTCCATCTGGGGGTGTATTTGGATCTAAAATGAATCTCTTACAGACAGCATATCAATGGGTCTTGATTTTTTATCCAATTTGATAGCCTGAGTCTTTTGATTGGGGCATTTAGCCCATTTACATTCAGGGTAACTACTGAAAGATATGAATTTAGTGCCATTGTATTGCCTGTAAGGTGACTGTTACTGTATATTGTCCGTGTTCCTTTGTGGTCTAGGTTACTTTTAGGCTCTCTCTTTGCTTAGAGGACCCCTTTCAATATTTCCTGTAGGGCTGGTTTTGTTTTTGCAAATTCCCTGCATTTTCAGACCACAATGCTTTGAAACTAGAACTCAATCACAAGAGGAAAGTTGGACAGAACTCAAATACATGGAGGCTAAAGAGCATCCTACTAAAGAATGAATGGGTCGGGGCACCTGGGTGGCTCAGTCAGTTGGGTGTCTGCCTTCGGCTCGGGTCGTGATCCCAGGGTCCTGGGATCGGGCCCCGCATCGGGCTCCCTGCTCGGAGGGGAGTCCGCTTCTCCCTCTGCCCCTCAACCTGCTCTCACACTTTCTCTCACTCTCTCTCTCAAACAAATAAATAAAAAATTAAAAAA
>NC_138380.1:27323681-27347136 GCF_054177405.1 Leptonychotes weddellii
AAGAAGAAGAAGAAGAAGAAGAAGGAGGAAGCAGGAGTAGAAGAATGAAGGGGGGGAATTGGGGGGGGAGATGAACCATGAGAGACTATGGACTCTTGAGAAACAAACTGAGGGTTCTAGAGGGGAGGGGGGTGGGGGGATGGGTTAGCCTGGTGATGGGTATTAAAGAGGGCATGTTCTGCATGGAGCACTGGGTGTTATATGCAAACAATACATCATGGAACACTACATCAAAAACTAATGATGTAATGTATGGTGATTAACATAACATAATAATAAAAAAAATCAGATAAACCTAAAAAAAAAAAGACCCAATTATTTTCTCATTATAAAAGTCACACTGTAGATAAGAATATAAATAGATTTGAAAGAAGAGTAACTAAAGTATACTGTGAAATATGCAAATACCCAAAAGATATTTGACATAATGATAATATAAAAAAATTTAATATAGACAATATTATTATGCACAAGTAAAGACATTTTATGTGGATAAATGGTCCTTATAAAAATGGAGATACAACAATCTTAAATTTGCTTCAAAATGTAAAAAGCCAAAATTTGAAGTTATAAGAAAAAAAACAAATTTACAATCATAGATGAATATCTGAACAAATCTTAGTAACTGTTAGAAAAGACTGACACAAATGGCAAAAATATAGAATGTTTGTACAACACATTAAGCAACTTGTTGTATTTGACATTTATAGAACCCTACATTCAAGAGGAGCAGAATACACATCATTTGTAATAAAGATGGGACACTTCTCAAAATGAACTATATGCTAGACATTTATGTATAAAGAAATTTCAAAGTATTAAAATAATACAGAAGATTTTTCTGATTAATGTGGAAGTAAATTATAATGATTTCAGTGCAATAATAGAATAATTATCAAGTCTCCAAAGGGTTAGACATTAAGCATAAACTTCAAAACAATCCACAGGTCAAAAAAGACATTGAAATGGCAATTATAAAATACTTGTAACTGAAAAAAAATAATATGACTTATCAAGACTTGTGAGATGCAGCTGAAGCAGAGCACATAGAGACAATTACAACCTTCTACATATATGTTGGAAAAGAAGAAACGATGAAACATTTCAAGAAGCTACAAGTTGAAGAGTCATGAAATTTCCTGTGTTTGAGTCTCATTCTACATTCAGGATGGTAACTCTCAGAGCATAATGTTGTTTATAATTTATATATTTTCTATCATCACAATGATTTCAACTGTCTTAAGATGAAAAAAAATCTATACACACAGCAAGGAAAGTTAATCAGTATAATGATGAGCATGTAATATGTGTACAACACTAAAACTACATAAAAAAGATTAATTTTTTCAGTGAAGTTATCTATTGTCTGTCAGCTCTAAACTAAACCTTCTATACTCCGCATGATTCTCTTGGGATTCATTTCATTGTGAGCTGGCTTCAATTTAGGTTAGATAGTAGGCACTAGAGAAATCTTGAGAAGTGGGAGTTGTGGAGAAGGTATTGACTTCCTGTTTTCCCTGTTCCTATCTGTTGCCCTAGAAGCAGTGGCAGGCAAATCTCCAGATTTCCATTTTTTGTCATTTTCAGAGTCAACCTGACTGTGTTCCCCACAGGTAACAGAAGCATTGAGAAGCATCCCCTTCATAAAGGTCTGAGAATCAGCTCTGTTGGGTCCCTCCTTCAGAGCCGCTAGGTTCTTCTAACTCCATCTCTTCCCTTTTCCCCTAGACTTAGAAGTGGTAGCTGCTTTCTCTAATTATTAATTTTTATTTTCTCTGAATCCCCTTTTCAACTCTTTATGTCTTGCAACAGCCATGTAACCAATGCTCTTCTTTGAAATGACAGTTTTCCAATTTCTAGATGGATCCTGACCGATCCAATTTCTGTTAAAAGAGGAAAATGAAGAATAATTTAAAAACATCCCTAGAAATTTCTAGAATTAACGCTAATATTTGCTGAAGTCCATAAGTTTTCTGCTAGGCTTGCTGCTGATTCACCAGGTCCTGGCCTCCAGTTACCCGGAATCCTTCCCCCTGCTCTGCACCTACGTGGCACACCTCAGTGCCCAGTCCAAGCTCAAGGCCTTTCTGGTCTTCCCTGAGCACGTGAACCTCCCCATCAACAGCAATGGGAAGTAGTGAGAGCTTGTGGCACCCTCGGCAGAAAGTGGGGGTTGCCTGCCTTCCTTTCTCCCGGACCAATAACATTTCCAAGCAGGAAGCAAAAAATAATAAACAAATAATAAAAACTTTTAAAAAATCAGTTTTCTTTCTGGGAAGACTAGATTAGATTAAAAGCTGCAAAAATAAAAATTTCTGCCACCTATCCCAAAATCCAGATCTGAGATCCATGCACAAGGAGATTTGGTCAGCAGTTGGGAAATTTACTCAGGCAGCCTAAGATAAATCACTGTTTTATACTCATCTTGTCCTGAGAGTGGGGATAAAGTAGGCTGCAATTCAAACTTGCTTCTAAAAAGCAGGCTCTAGACTTGTACCCAGATGTGCTTATTTTATGAAACCTACATTCAGTGAAGAATGATCTGTTGTCACAAGCTAGCCTAAAAGTGAAAAGAGAAAACCACACTGAAATGGTCATCTTTAACACCTCAACCCTTTATAATAGAGAAAGGAATAACCAGTAGCTGTGAGATTTTTGTCATTCTATAAATCAGATAAATCACTCCTCCTGAGAAACAATAATCACAAGGGTGAAGGGAGAGGCAGAAATAGCTTTCCCAATAATCCCCAAAGGGAAGAAGTTTCCATATAGTAATCCAAAGAACTTGAGAAGAAAATTATCCACAGCCCAACCCTCCAAGTTGTCTACCTGAATGATATACTTTTGGAAACCCTTAAACTTGCTTTTACATAACTATATTTAAATATTATTTTTGGACTATGTAGGAGAATATATAAGAAATGACCAAAGAAATTTGTTGTGTTATTAATTACAAAGATGTGGTTGAGAAAGTTTGCTCACTGTGTTATACTGCCTGGAAGAAGAATCATAGGGAAAAATTCACTCTGTCCTTAGTTCCAGAAATAATTATATTTCTCCTAAGCAGCCTCAAACATATTCTTCTCCCTGTTTATTGATCTTGGAGAATGGTGCAACCAACCAAAGATGTGATGCTATCCTTTCTTCATATTCCATATACAAGCAATCACTAAATTTTATAAATTCCACCGCTTTAATATCTCTCATTTCCTACTACAACTACCTCAGTTGCTGGATTGTATTTCAACAGCATTCCAACATGTTTCATTGTTTCTTACCTTGAACTACAAATGGCCACACGTTTTGACCAATATATTCACAATATTTAGGCGGTGGATTGGAATTAGGCATTTCTGTATTTGTCTCACAGATTAGACTGTAAGTACTGAGAAGATAGGTATTATGTCATGGACACTATAATTAATAGAATTATTTTCCTTCTTATGGTAGACATTTGTAAACTTATCCTAATTTCTTTGTCAATTCTGACAATGATAGAGAACCTCATTTGTTATTTTAAGTAGTAACATCTCCACAGATGTATCATAATTTGTCTACTTTTGGATCTTAGCTAAGCTATTTACCCATTTACTCAATTATTCCTCTTGAATGTATTTTAAGTCCAAATCACTTTTGGAATTAGGCAGGATATAAATAAATTAAGCAATATAAACATTAATTCAAAAGAGAGACCTGGGCTGGCAGACAACCTGCAATGTCCTTGGGGACAACCAGTCTCCTGGAAATCACATTTAGAGAACTATAAATCTTGTCCAGTGCATGTCTATGAGTTTCTACGTCCTCTTTACCGGTAGTCTCGGTGATAACATGCTTCAATCCAACTCTGCTCCTACATGTAGCCCTAGAATGCTATATTATTTCATGCTTCACATGCTCTCTGTTTTTGACCTTTTAAACATTATTAATAAATGTCACAACTCTCTTTGACCTCATCATCTTTAAGAGACACTTCTTAAAGCACTGCTGAGAGGTATAATATTTAACAAAAGAATTGAAAAAAAAATGCTGCGGATAAGCTTATAGGCATGCAAAAAGAATGAATAGTAGTTTTTCAATTCTGTTACCCAGAATCTTGGGGTTATCTGGAGATATTTTGGGGGCTACTGTGAGGGGGAAAAAAACCCAGTTAATTGGCTAGCAGGATATTTCTCCTTTCCTTAAGTTTCTGCTTCAGCCATAACATTCTACTCCTTGGAAATTTGTGGTGGGGCGTTTTTAAAAAAAATGTTTTAACAAGGACTATATGATTTCAGACCTATTTAATTGTTAGAAGCATTTTTTGTTCTTATTTAACAAATTTAATGTTTTTATTTATTTTTCAAATAAACAGGTGACCCAATTTTCATCTTCATAAATGCTAACACAACGGGAACAAAAGCATTTTCATTTAATCAAAGATTTCTCCCTCTTCACTTTTCCTTAGGAAGCTTGCCCACATATACCCAACTCACTGACTAGATAGTCTTTATTATTTTCATCTCCTCCCCAAAGCCCTCATTCAAAGTATGCTGATGCTTTAGTTAATCATGAATGGGTCTCAGTTTTTATCTAGAGTTTAGTAGGATTAATCAATAACTCCATTAAAAATGTATTAGTCATCTATCTACCTGCAGAAGGGCTAGAATCTTGATATGTAATTCTTTGAAAAGTTACAGATTGTTCTTATGTCACTGGTTTTATATATGCTGAGGAGAACTGCATCAGATTAAAACAAAGTTAAAGAGGGGACATATTAAGTACACAAAAATTTGAAAAAGAAGACATAGAAAGAACATTTTTAGCAGCTAACTCTAATTCAATCTGTGTTGCAGATCAATCTGGAACTGAGAGGAGTATAAATTGCCTTCTAAGTACTTCTGTTTCATTTAATCAGGAAAACTTCAAAAAGCAAATATCTCAAGATAAATTGCACTGGAGAACGGTTGTTACCAAGCATCTGGCAAAATACCTAAAGAGGATTATTCTCATTAACAAGATTTTTTAAATCTACATTTTAAGACCATTAAATGAACTTAATCTTAGTCTCCATGATCACTACTACTCCATTATCTATTTAAAGATAAAATACAAGAACCAGTGTTTCCTAGATGAACCAGAACATTTCCAGAATGATGAAAAGTATTCCAGCCCACTGAGTATAAAATTAGATTGCAGAATGACTGTGGCTGGCTTGATTCTGAGGTCATGATGACTCTTCCTTATGCTAAGCAGATGAAATGTCAGAATAAAATCATAGCCTGGCTTTAGTTATGAATCTTAAATTAAGTGAGATAAAAAACCTTTTGAAGTGTCATGTACTATGATGAAGTTTTATCTCCTTATTCTTATCCAGGGTACGGGAAACCTTATTATATACCATGAAGACAAACTGCTAGCTAAACTGCGTTTAAATGAGCTTGTACTCACCTTATGGGACCAAGAAAGCATCTTCTCAGTGCCATTAGTTTACAACCAGAAGCATGCTACTAGATTCACATCTTGTTTTACTTTCTTTGTTAATATTGTAATTGGTAGGGAGCAAAAGATTCAAAACCCAGCACATCATGTGGTGCATAATTAACCATAATTTTATTTCCTTCTCCATAGTTTGCTACCCCAATGGCGATAAACATTAAAGTACACTTTACTTTTGTTTTAGGCGCTCTGTGTCGGCCAAGAGTCTCTAAATGCTTTAGTCAAAACTACCACCATTATATCCTCAACATATTTGGATATAAGAAATTATTACTATCATAGATTCTCTAGTGTTGGTATGATTTTCATAGATTTGTGTCCAGTGACATCATCTGTTACTCAGGCTTCTGGAACTTGAATATTAATATTTTTGTAGTACAGAACTTTGATTTAAAATTTTCCCTTATCCATGTCAAAGTTTTGGGACAAATAACATTCTCTGCATGACTGAGTTTCAGAACTAAAAGCAGGAACAGGGCCCTCTAGGTTTATCTCTTCCATTAAGCTCTACCTGGGAGAAATAAAAATCTAGGCTTTTCAAGCACATAGCTTTCTCACTCTTTCTTTTCTCTCCTTATGCTTGTCTCTGCAAATTTTCTATCCCTTTCATCTGATGGAAAACTATACATGTCAACATATAAATACACATACATATGCACATATACATACATACATATTACTTATCACAATAAACTTTATATCAAAATTATGAAGCTCAGTTTTTTTTTTTAAGATTTTATTTATTTATTTGACAGAGAGAGACAGCGAGAGAGGGAACACAAGCAGGGGGAGTGGGAGAGGGAGAAGCAGGCTTCCTGCTGAGCAGGGAGCCCGATGCGGGGCTTGATCCCAGGACCCTGGGATCATGACCTGAGCCGAAGGTTCACACTTAACGACTGAGCCACCCAGGCGTCCCAAGGCTCAGTTTTGAGATAAAAAGTTTATTTCATCAAATACTCCAGGGTTCTATTCATATGTTTAGTGTTGCTTTATAAAGAGACAGGTCAAGTGTGTTCTGGGATCTGAATTAATTTTTATATTATTAGAATATTAAGCATGGTCCCCAACTTCACTTTACATATCAAATTTTTCAACCCCCCTAAATATATCTTCCTAATTAATTTTAACCATTTTCTACTACAGAATTCTAAAGTAGTTTTGTGTATTCCCTCCCTGCCAATGAATGGAATGGATTGCTTCTATCATTTTAAGGCAACTGATTAATATTTCATGTATCATCTTTTGAAGGTCTTTCTAGAATTTTAATAGATACCTGATTCCAGTCAAATGTGACCCAATATGCTATCTTAGGCCTGAGACAAATTGATGATAACCATAAGTTGGATTATAGTATCCTGTAGGACCAAATTCTTGAAGAAATATGAAAAATAGACTATTTAAGATGAGAGTAACTGCTTTAAAATAAATTAAGCTGTACGCTAGACATTAGAAAAGGTAGAAAACAGAGAATAATGAATTGATAGCATCAGCCAAAAATAACTTTTATTTTCTAGAATTTTAGTTTCTATAACCTGGTTGCACGACAGTATCACCAAGGGCAGTTTTTAACAATACTAGTGTCTAGATCACAACATTTCTGAAAGAGAATCTCTAGGAATCTGTTTTTCTAAGAAGCTGTCTAGATGTTACTTCCACAGCCATTCTGATTAAAAAAAAAAAAAAGGCCAGGCATTTGGAAACCACTAGTTAAGAACTTTATGCTTAAAAGTCCTTAATTACACTTTAAGTTTCATGTCTCACATGTAAAGAACTTGGAAATCATCACATCATCCTTACAACAAGAACAAGCTGGAAAAGCCAAAAATCAGTGACATCTAGGACAAATCAGAGAACTGAGGTTGCAGAGCCTGTAGAAACAGGTGCGACCTGTCCAACAAAGAGATCTGCTTACCTGGAGTAAGTGGCGCAGGAGCCATAAACTGGCAGGAACACTTACCGGGTAATTTCGATGCACTGCTGAATGTGCACTAGTGTTGATAAGGAGAAAGTCCTCAGGACCAGAGCTTACCTCTAGAAGTCTCACCAATTTCTCAGAGTGAGGATCCAAGAAAGATACCTTCATGGCTCTGGTAGAGAGAAGGGAAGAGTAATCAGTATGCAATATGTCTAGAGCCTTCACCATAATAAAGGCATACTCTCTCAGGGAAAGAACTTGAGCACAATTCTGAGGCTAGTCTTAGCCCCATACAGCCTTCGTGTTTCAACTGAAGAGAGGAAAACAGCCACGGGGGCTCTAGAATATTGTAGCTAGAGAAGGAAACAGGTGGCGAGGGGTGAGAGGGGATAAAGGGGGAGAAACAGATGTGAAGTTTATAGCTCTAAAAAACAGGCCACTAAAATAATGAGATATAATTGGAAGACTAGAGAATGTTCACCTTCCTCACATGTTACTAGCCTACAAGGAGAAAGAAAGAATGAGAAAGGTAGAACAGAGTATCTAAGAACTTTGGGACAATTTCAAAAGTATAAAATGTGTGTAATGTATAACAGAGGAGAAAAAAAGAGAATCAGGAAAAAAAAAAAAAGGTAATTATGGCTAAGAAGTTTCCAAAATTGATGACAGACACCAAACTACAGAACCAGGAAGCTCGGACAACACCAAATGGAGTGAATCCTAAAAGCAACATAGACAAACGAACAATAACAAAACTAAAACTAAAACAGACAACTCACTACAGCTAAACATATCATATTCCAACTGCAGACAAGACAAAGAGAAATTTTAAAGTAAGCCAGATGAAGCCTGGCTCAGTCGGCAGAGCATGTGACTCTTGATCTTGAGGTCATGAGTCTGAGCCCCACATTATTTTAAAAAATAAAATAAGCCAGATGAAAAAAATCACTTTGCCCAATGAGGAACAAATATAAGATTACAGATTTATTCTCATAAGAAACCTTAGAAGAAAGAATAGAATGGAGGGAAACATTTAAGAATATGTATAGACATATTTAAATTTTGAAAAAAAGTCTGTATCTATTGAAACTACCCTTCAAACATGAAGGAGAAATAAAGATTTTTCTCATGAAACAAAAACTGAGGTAATTCATTGTTAACCAGACTTGCCCTGAAAATCTTAGAAGAAATTCTAAATGCAGAAAGAAAAGCATATAGATCAGAAACTTGGATCAAGATAAAGAACACAAAGGAGTAAGTGAAGATGAAATATCTTATTTTTTAATTATTAATCTTAAAGCAACTTGCTGACTTTAATATAGTAGCTAGGTTTTGCGGATTATAATACATGGATAAGTAAAATGAATGACAGTGATGTTACTAGAAATGAGAGGAAAGAATTAGGAATTCTCGGGCGCCTGGGTGGCTCAGTTGGTTAAGCGACTGCCTTCGGCTCAGGTCATGATCCTGGAGTCCCGGGATCGAGTCCCGCATCGGGCTCCCTGCTCGGCAGGGAGTCTGCTTCTCCCTCTGACCCTCCTCCCTCTCATGCTCTCTCTCATTCTCTCTGTCTCAAATAAATAAATAAAATCTTAAAAAAAAAAGAATTAGGAATTCTCTATTTTAAGTCTTTGTACTATATGTAAAGCAGTATAATGTGATTTGAAGGTAGATTCAGAGTAGTTAAGTATGTGTATTGAAAATTCTAGAGCAACCACTAAAATTTTTCAAAAAGCAGTGTAATTGATGTGCTAAGATAACCTTATAAAATAAAGAAAAACAGAAAAAGTAAAGGGGGGAAATGAAACAAGAGGAAATGCAACATATAGAAGTTACAAATATGGTATATATTGAATGATAGCAATAATTAAATATAAACAGTCTAAATACACCAATTAAAAGATGAACTGTCAGAACTGATAAACAAACAAAGCTAAAATCCTGTATGTTGTCTAAACATAATTCCTTTTAAATACAAGGAAACAGATATAAGGACAGCAAAGAGATGGAGAAAAATATTTTATGCCAACATTAATCAAAATAAATCTGAATTAGCTATATCAGTTACAGACAAAACAGACTTATGAACAAGAGTGATTATCAGGGATAAAGGAGTGCATTAAGTAATGATAAAGGATCAATCCTCCAAGAAAATAAACAAACAAAATGAATATAAACCCAACAGTAGAGTGTCAAAACACATGAGGAAAAAACTGATAGAACTAAAAACAGAACAGATAAATCCGCTATTTTAGTCACTTTTCATTCAGTAAGTGACAGGTCAAACAGAAAGAAAATCAGTAGGATAGTTGACCTGAACAGCAATATAAATATACTTGCTCTAAGTGACATTTATAGACTGCTCAATCTAACAAAAGCAGAATATACAATATTCACATTATTCTCAAGTCACATAAAATACTAACCAAGATTTGCCACTTTGGGGGCCATGAAACATACTTCCACAAATTTAAAAATAAGAAATTATACAAATTATATACAAATTATACAAACTGGAAATTATTCCAATCTGCTCATTCTCAGAACAAAATGGAATTAAGCTAGACTCAAAAATAGAGAGATAACTAGAAAACCTCCAAATAACTGGTAATTAATCAATACACTACTAATAATTTATGGGTCAAAGAAAAAGTCATAATACAAATTAAAATATTTTGAAGTAGGTGAATATAAAAATACAATGTATACAAATGTGTGGGATACAAGGGCAGTGGTTAAAAGAAAATTTATAGCATGGAATAAACATTGAAAAAGAAGGTTAATCTAAAATTAGTAATCCAAGCTTTCACCTTAGGAAACCAGAGAAATAAGAATAATTTAAGCCTAAAGCAAGTGGAAGAAAAGAAACAATAAAAAAATAGAGTAGAAATCAACTAAATTTAAAACAACAGGAAAAAAATTAAAGCCAAAAGCTAGTTGTCTGAAAATTTCAATAAAATTGATAAACTAGAGGAATGCCTGGGTGGCTCAGTCAGTTAATGGTCTGCCTTTGGCTCAGGTCATGGTCCCAAGGTCCTGGGATCGAGTTCTGCATCGGGCTCCTTGCTAGGCAGGGAGCCTGCTTCTCCCTCTGCCTGCAACTCCCTCTGCTTGTGCTCTTTCTTTCTCGTTCTCTCTTTCTGACAAATACATACATAAAATCTAAAAAAAAAAAAAAAAAAAGATAAACTAGCTAGGCTAACAAGAAAAACTTTTATCTAGAAAAAATGAATTTTAGAATATATTTAGATTCACAGAAAAGTTGTGAAGGTGTTACAGTTTTCATATGCTCAAGCCCAGTTTCCTTCATTACTATGTCTTACATTAGTAATACATATTTATCACAATTAATGAAATATTATAGATCCATTATTATTAACTAAAGTTCATACTTACATTAATAGTTTCCTAGTTTTTACCTAGGTCCTTTTGTTATTGCAGGATCCAATCCAGAATACCACATTTACTGAACAAAAGCAATTAGGAATTATGTAATTGTTCTACCTCTGAAGTTCAATGTCAACCTCAATTTTGACGAACAAACTTATATTTTCTTACTTCCCTAGAAATGTATACTTTCTATACTATACTATTTCTATACTATTTACTTAGAGAAGTTTCTTAGTTTGACACTTAGTTTAAGATATTTTAAGCATACATGTTTATTAAA
Organism: Leptonychotes weddellii; assembly: GCF_054177405.1. NCBI lineage: Eukaryota > Metazoa > Chordata > Mammalia > Carnivora > Phocidae > Leptonychotes > Leptonychotes weddellii. The sequence goes on from NC_138380.1 coordinate 27,334,742, forward strand.
AATTACATTTGAATTTATAATTTAATTCCTTTGAAATAAGGCACTTACAATTAAGAACTTAATTGTAAGAGACTGTCCTTACACATTATGCTACAAGCTTTGTTTTAGAGATAGTAAGATTGAAAGCACAAGAAGTGAACTGCCTTGCTAGGATAACAGAGCTAGTCAGCAGCAGAGCCCAGACTACGATACAGATCCCTGAACTCTTCTGTGCCTGTTCCTCTTTCCAACATTGCTAATTTTCCATCTTCATCTCTGCTCTTGTTTTTCCAGCCTTAGATATAAATTAGGATAATTCCTCCAGTTTTGTTCCCGCATAACAGAATAAATTAGAATAGCATCTGAGTAATCTCTAAATACGTATTTTCTAAAAAATTTACAGCTGCAAAATATTTTTTGAAATATAATGCTTTTAAAATGTTTAGAGATCAAATTTTTTCCAAACATCTCACAAGTGATTTTTTCTTGAAAATGTATGCATTTTATTTTTACGGCATCTTTTATAGTAAATCATTGCAGTGCAGGCTTGATATTTTTATCTTTGAGATATTATAAGCCATTTTAACCAAGAGCTGGCCTATACTTACACCTGTACTGACCTATAGACAGTCATGGCTCATTTGTAAGTTTTATAACCTAAGGGTTTAATATTTCACTGGAAAGACTCCAGTGGGCTTTGGCATGAGAAAAATCTATGGAGAAGTCAGATGACTTTTCATAGATTATTAAGTAAATAATAGGCATTTGAAACAATATACACTTCAGTACCAGGAGATTATGCAGATCTTAAAGAGATCTTTTTCTCTTTCTTTTTTCCCCCTACCAACTGCTTGAATTTCTACTACATTTATAGTTTTCTATTACAGTTCTGGTTTATAAGAGGTGGATATGCATGCTATAAATGATTGTTGAGCACTTTTGCTTAAGAGAAATAAAACTGTGGGGTGACTGGGTGGCGCAGTTGGTTAAGCAGCTGACTTGATTTCTGTTCAGGTCATGATCTCAGGGTCCTGAGATCAAGCCCCATGACAGTCTCCACGCTGGGCACGGAGCCTGCTTAAGATTCTCTCTTTCCGGGCCCCTGGGTGGCTCAGTCGTTAAGCGTCTGCCTTCGGTTCAGGTCATGATCCCAGGGTCCTGGGATCGAACCCCACATCGGGCTCCCTGCTCCGCGGGAAGCCTGCTTCTCCCTCTCCCACTCCCCCTGCTTGTGTTCCCTCTCTCGCTGTGTCTCTCTCTGTCAAATAAATAAATAAAATCTTTAAAAAAAAAAAAAAGATTCTCTCTTTCCCTCTCCCCCTCTCCCCAGCTTGCACATGCACACACATGCACTCTCTCTCTAAAAAAAAATAAATAAATAAAATAAAAGGGAAAGAATCCTATGATCTTCTAAGCTCTGTTACCTCATCACTGTCTCCATTTCTTTTAAATTGCATTCATTATAACAAATGTTTCATACAAAACATAAAGCGGTGATTTCAAATATTGGTTTTTATGATTAACATATAATAAAGTGTTTGCTTAATTTCTAATAATCTTTTTCTAATTACTGATTCTGCCCCCGTTTATTAACACATTTTATTGAACTTTTATTTTATATATTTGGCCCATAGTTATGTTATTTATTAATAGAATTTTTTCAAATATTTTTACTTTTGGATGCTTTTTAGAAAGTTATTCCTATTAATGTCAAACAATTTTCATGTGAGTGGCTCAGCCTGACAAAACTCTGAAAGAAATGACACAGCAATATGTGATTATGTGTAATATGTATGTAATATGACCAACTTACTGTGGATGTCAGACAATCCTGTAGAACCAACAGGATCTGCCATACTCCAAGGACAGGAGTATGTTTTGTCTGAAAAACCTATCATACCTTATTTGAAACAAAAGATTTATCATTGCATGGTATAGAATGATTCCATCTGATTTCAAAAGAGTCCAAGGGTAAGCAAAAAAGATGTTTACTGAGGAATTACATCGATAAGAAATTTTGAAGGAATCAATCTCTCAATGAGGCAAGGAGGTAGGGGTGATGAAAGAGATGATAGGGTTAGCAACTGTACAGTTATTGATCTTGGTTGGTTCAAGGGAAGCAGAGAATAGAGGAACTCACCCCATAGGAAATTCCTGCTATCTGAACATGACATTTATGAAAAGCTCCATCAAACAACAGCAAAGAACACATTATTCTCAAGTTCATATGGAACATTCACCATGACAGACTGCATTCTACACCATAAAACATAGTTCAATGAATTTAAAAGAACAGAAATCATACAAAGTATGTCCCCAGAACTGGGTTTAAACTAGAAATCAATAACATAAAGACAGCTGGAAAGTCCCAAAATATTTGGAGATTAAACAACACATTTCTAATATAATACATGACTCGATGAAAAATTCTCATAAGAAAATATTTTGAATATAATAAAAATGTAAAGATAACTTAAAGACATTTGTGTGATGCAGCAAAAGCAGTGCTTAGAGGGAAATTTGTATCACTGAATGTATACATGGAAGAAAAGATCTAAAATCAATAACCTAAACTTCCCCCTCAGGAAATGAGAGCACAAGAACAATTTTAAATCTAAAGCAAACAGAAGGGAAGACATAATAAAAATTATAGAAGTAATACATAAAATTTAAAATAAGGACTTGAAGAAAATCAACAAAACCAAAAGCTAGTTCCTTGAAAAGATTAATGAAATTGAAAAACCCATAGACAGTCTAACCAAGATGAAGAAGACATAAATCACAAATATCAGAAATGAGAAAGTGTCATCACTTCTCATCTCATGGACCTTAAAAGGATTATAATAGAATAATACAGATAGCTCCATGTCCTCAAATTTAATAATGTAGATGAAATAGAATAATTGAAAAGCACAAAACTCAAACGAGGAGAAATCAATGATATGAATGGACCTATATGTATTAAATAATTCAATGACTGATTTATAACCAGAGCAGATAAATACATTACAAAAAACTACAGATCAATATCTTTAATATAGATGCAGAAGCTCTCAACAAAATATTAGCAAATAAAATCCAGTAATATATTAAACTATTATACTCTACAACTGAGTAGGATATTCTAGTTATGGAAGGCAGGTTTAACAATCAGAAATCAATTAAAGTAATGTACCCATCAATAGGCTAAGGATAAAAAGATCACATTAATATCGATAGTTTAAAAAAAACTTTTTACAATGCATATAAATCTACAACTATCTCAACTACAAAAACATAAAATGAAAAAGACAAAAAATGGTATCCTGGGATACAAATTACATAAAAAAAAATTTTAAAAATGCCATGTCTTTTGATCGACTACATGTGTGTGTGTGTGTGTGTGTGTGTGTATGTCAAGCCAGTAAATAAACTTCAAAAAAAGAAGATAAATTTTATGGGCTTACCAAAGTTCAATATAAAATAGTACTGCCACTATATTATGTTTAAAAGTGTTTTATTGGTAAATAAATAAAGCTAGGGGCAGGGTTCAGATAGAAGCTCGATTTTCCATATTGCATGTGTTACTGTTACCAATGGAAAAATAAATAAAATGTAATGAAATATAAAAAGGATTACACACTTTCATTGCTATCATTAGTATCAAATTTATTTCATTTACTTTAAAATACAGTACTGATGCTTTTATTTTGGTTATCTCTTCCTAAATACAAAATATATCTTAAAGTTTGTTCTTCTATTTTATATTTTAGGAAAAGTATATCTTTGAACTACCTTTGTCCTGATTGTTCTTTTCCTATTTCCATGTTAGTAGGTTTAAATTCACATTGTTATGTACCTATGAGTTTATTTGGTCTATTTTTATTCTTTTTCTTATACTATATAAACATTTAGAAAAAGCTGAAACTATTTCTGAAAGTTGGCATTGTGATTTCCTGGACTCATTTACCTTTTGAACTTGCTTTCCTGAGAACATTTCTATGTTATCATCAGTAAAAATCAATTTTTTGAAGCTCATTTCTTTAACAAAGTAATTTCCTTTTCCCCCACTCTGTTAGAGTTCGGGGGTCCTCACTCAAACTTGCCTCTCTCCACCCTTGAATAATGCCCTACATGCCTTTAATTAATCCCATGTTATATATACAACTATATGCATATATACCCTATAGCTAATGTTTCTATCCTTATTTGATTCACAGGGAATGGGACCACTAGCCATTTCTAAACAACTTCTTTGTTACTTATTATTAATCTAAAAAATCAGGACTGTCTGAAGATGTTGGCTTAATAGTAAGGAAACAATCTATTTGTTCTGTTTGGAGGCTTTTTTTTTTTTCATCTGCCTTCTTGATATCTGGAGGAAGATTTAGTTATTTAAGCATAACACCCAATTCATAATTTTAAAAAATGCAATGCAGGTATTTTCAAAGGGCTAACTTTTTAAAAATTTCTCTCTTTTTTAAATGGGATGTCACCTTTTCTGTGTTTCATTCCCATTACTTCTCAAGTTGCCTTTCATACTTTGCATTTTTTACATATTTACCATAAAATAATTGGTTTCTTGAACATTCTTTTTGACTTCTTTGAAATACTAGGATGAAGGCTATGGGATGGATAGTTTTTCTTTCTCATTATTAAATATAGCTCCTAACAATATAGAAAATTAGCATCCTAACTAACACAGAAAGTGACTTTTGAAGCAGGGTTCTGCCTTAGCAAAACCCAAAAATATGTGGCATTGACTTAACAGCTGCATGGCAAGAAGTGAGAAAACTAATACTGGAGATTTTAAAAACAGTAATCCATGTTTGTAACAGCAAAAGATTTACTTAATCATCATCTGCAATAAGGAAGGAAAAAAAACCCAAAAAACCACCATGTATTTGCTGGGTCAGCTGCTCCGGGGAGAAGCTAGAATAGCACTTAGAATACGAAACCTTGTTAGGTTGTGTTGACTTCTGTGGGCTGGGTTTAAAGCCCATGTCATAAGAGATAGGTTAATACATGAACAAACTGGCCAGTTGGCAGTCACAGATGAAAGAGTAAAGGTCTTTCACGCTGAAGCCACTGAGTCTAACTCTAAACAATGGGATAGAAGAACCAACATTTTCGTAAAATATCTCTATTGAACAGTGTGTAAGAAAGAGAGAGAAGAGAGAGGGAGGGAGGCAGGGAGGGGGCACAAGAGAGTGCTCAAATTTGAGAACTGAATTGAGGCAGGGCACATGGGAGCAAAGCAGCCAAAAATAATGCAGATTTGAGATGTATGATGGGGAAAACTTTGCATGTAGTTAGTGATGAATGCAATGTCTAGTAAATTTGTGAAGTAAAGAAACCATGATGTTGTACACTAAAAACACCACTGGCTTTTGGAATCATTTAGACCCTTAGTCTTTCATAAGCAGTAGGCTTTAAAGGGAGTATAATACCAAGGATGGAGTGCCCCAAAATACTCATTCACATCAGCTATGGCCAAGAGCATTCATGACAACCAATGCGCAAGACATTTCCTCCCACAGGAAAGATTCAGGGCCTAATAAATGCTGGTATTCATTTTTATTGTTATAGCCCAATAAATGGTCTGTCAGAAACTTGTTCTAATTATCAAATTTTAAAAAAATTACTTTCAAATTAAAGAATTTGCCTTGATTCACTTAAATTTGAGAAGAAAATTCATTTAAAAATGAATCAAAAGCCATACACTATTGTTATTTCTTTATCATTTGTATTCCAACAGAGGCTGTATTATCTATTACAAAGTATACCCTTTCCCTTTTTTTTTTTTTTTTATTCATTTGAGACAGATACAGAGAGGGGCAAGAGCAGGGGGAGAGGCAGAAGCAGACTCCCTGCTGAGCCAGGGGCCTACATGGGGCTCGATACCTGGACCTGGAGATCATGACCCGAGCTGAAGGCAGATGCTTAACCATCTGGGCCACCCAGGCACCCCCCTTTTCCCCCTTTTATACTTATATGAACATGTTGATAAATGCACTCAGGTACATGCACATACATATGCATGTATAATTCTCTAAGAATACAGCTACATATACAAATGTTGAGAATTGTAACCTGTATGTATACAAATACATATTGGTTTCTTTTGTATAAGGTAGTACCAGAATATTTTGTCTATTCCCCATAGGCAATGCTAAGGATGAAGAGAAAATTATGTTTAAGAATAAATAAGAGTTCTGGAAACAATATAGGTGATTACACAGGGATGAGATGGGGATTTCTCAGTGAACTGGAAATGCACATTTATATACTTATTATATACTATTCAGTTTTGTTTTAAGAAATTTTACTCACAATAACTAAAGGAGAACATTATTGTCCACATTTAAATGAGGAAATAAGACAAAAATGAATGTTTTTCACTTTGCACAATTGATAAGTAATAAGATTGGGATTTAAATCTAGTATTTTATAAGTGAAAGAGGTACTGAATTGACTCAGTATAGCAATGACATAGAACCAAAATCACCTTCAGGAACACCAGGTTACTCAAAACAGACACAGAAGTTATTTAGGGATCATTTTACAAGAGTAGAAACAAGTAGGGAGGCTGAAGCGACTCAATTTTAGAACAGCTTCCTCTCTGCTGTTTTTCTACTATTTAGTCATGTTCCATATTTTGCCTCTGAATAAGCCAAAGAAGCTATGTTCCCACCTCAAGGAAGCAAGAAAGTGAATCATTCTCTGAGTTGTGTCCTAGACCCCAAACACCTAATAACACCTAAGAAGAGCCAGATCCCAAACACATTCCAGGACATTTGCTTCAAACCAACCTGACACTGGCATCAATCATCAATACCTTCTGCCTTTGATTATTTATAGAATAACACCTCTTGTTCACTTGACACTTGGCCTTTGGTTGGACCTTACCCTGGATTCCTGGAGGAACATGTACCGTAGACCCTTTTCTAATATAAACCCCTAGCTCCAGGCAGCAAGGAGACTCATTCTCCTTTCCTTTCCAAGTCTTTCAGACATTCCGTCTGCTATCGCTGTCACTTACACTATGCAATAACCTCTCTTTTCAGTTTCTCTAGCTCTCATTTGATTTCTATCCTGCAGAAAGCCAAGGACCCTCTTGGCTGGTCCTGTGGGACCTTCCCTTAAGTTTGCAGACTCAGTCCGCTTGCATCAAAACTATTACTATATTCTCTTCTCCTTATTACCAACTTTCTTTTAGCCTGAAATTTAGATCAAAATACTGCATATTAGCTACAAATACATTCATTTTTAAAATAAATTTACCTTTTTATTCATCATGGAAAGTCTGATTTAGCATACAATATTTTATTTGTTTGGAAAGTTACTGATGTATATAGCTGATTGTAGTAGCTTCTAAAACCCTGTAATTACAAATCTAAAATCTGAACATTAGACAAATTATTGAAGGAATCTTTTATAGATAATAACTGATTTTGTGAATGATTTTGTAATTCATTAGTCTAAATTCTTTTAAACATTGCCTGCTAAAACATTATCTCTAGGTAAATTATTGATGTGTTCCTTAATGACAATATTATATGCAATTCAAACACCAGCTAATTTAGCAGAAATTATTTTTTTTAATTGGCTCAACTGCTGAGCCAACTTTCCCTTCAAGAATCTAAAGTGATATCCCAGATACATACATCAAGTGAAATAGTACTTTAAAAAGATTACTTATCTATATGAAGATTCTAAAATATAGGGCAGCAATATAATACAAAACTATAAAAGGATAAACATCTAGATGGATTATAAATATAACCATTTCATTAATACTTTATTACTGTAGAAAAGAAAAAAACCAAATATTTGTTTTTGAAATACTTTAATGACAAAATATATTTCTGGCAGTGAACGTGAAAATGTAATTATCTGTATCTGCCATGCCATATATGTATAATAACTTTGAAACCCAGTGAGTGACAGCAACAAACGTTTTTTAATCACTCCCAGATCTATGCATTTTTGGCTGCTTCTCTACTGAGCTATACTGTGATTTGCTGAGATTATCTCTGCTAGATTTAGCTGTGATTGGCCACAGACTAAGTGTTAGGATTAAGTCTGTGCCACATGTCTGAAGGAACACCTCTCCTCTGGGATGTGGGGTTCCATGAAAGGAAGAAAGCAAGAGGAGTAAATAGAAACATGCAATGCCTCGTATTGTTTCTGCTCAGAACTAGCGTAAATCACCTCAGCTCAAGGAACTTCTGTGCCCTCGTTCAGGAATTCATTAGGAACATGTCTACCCCAAAGTTATTTCAGGTTACAGTTTTACCAAATTTTGTTCCACTATTATACATGGGTTGAATATTTTCTGTCTACAATAACAGCCTAATGGTCGACCACCATGTATCTCTAATGCCAACGCCACACCATTGAGGTTTTGTTATGGCAACATTCTACATCTGGTGTCACTTTCTTTAGCCTGGTTTTGTTGTAATTACACACAACATTCAACTGGCAACTCCGATGTTTACAATGGCTTGCATTTATGTCTTGCTTTAGCATCTGAGAGTTTACTGTGACTCTTCAGAGCTCTACTGGGTTTATCTTTGCTGGACTTGGATGTAGGATGCAAGCTGGGAGAAATATATCTCCATGTGTTTCCTCGATTTGGGAACCAGGATGAAGAAGCATATCTTATATGAGATGTGTTCTTAGAGTGGCGAATGGAAACACATAATGTCTCTAAATACCTCTGCTCAGTAATGGCAAACTCTCTTTTGTTTGCATTCTACTGGTCAAAAAAAAAAAATTACCTGGCTAAGGCAAAGATCAGTGGGAAAGTAGAATGTTTTCCCCCACATTAAACTATGGCAAGAGCGAGGAAAAGAGGAAATATCATGAATAAATAATACAATCTACACACTGAGTAAAGCAGATAAATACCTTTGTATTTTTTATGTCCTTACTATTAGATCTATTTTATTTCAAAAATAAGTACTACTAAAAAATTATTTCATGAAGCTGGATGACACCATTATCAAGTTGACTCATTCTGGTTTTCTGTTTTGTAAAAATAATGCTATAGTCTTGTATACAAATCAAATCATCAATTTTAAATATATAGTTTTCAATCTCTGCACAACAAAACAATGCAAAGAAGCTTGATGTTTCTGAAACAAAAGGCTGAGACAATTATTATTAAATAATTATAATTACAGTGATGAATATTTAAAGTGCAAATGTTTCTAACAATGCTGTGCTTATCAATTTCTCCAACTATATGTTAGGATGTGTTGGAAGATAAAATTACTGATATTTTCTGCTCTCTAAGGGGTAGCAATAGAAGAGGGTTTGAGGGTTATTCATTTGTTATGTTATTAATGTACACATAAGCTCATTGAAAAAAAATGAAGCTGTCCTTGCCTACATGCTCAGCGCTATGAATTTTATCACCAAGGAAGAATGAGAGCAATGATTACAATTGCTATATTTCAGCTTTGGCAAAAATCTAGCAGTGTTATGAATCAGAATGATTCTGTAATAGTTTTGAAATGAATCTATGCTCGAGTAGTTAGGCATGCCTACATGAGACATTTTGTTACTAAACTTCTTTGAATGTGACAAGTTACTAATTGCTTTACATTAATATTATATTAAAACATGTCATAAACTAGATTTAATTTATACATTAGAAACTAAAATCCTTGTTCATAACACTGGTCAATATTTATTAAGCAAAAACAATGGGAATGAATATTACACATGCTGCCTTTTAAACTTATGCCAATCTCAAGAATTCTAAAATTACATGAAATGTTTTTATACCTAGCAGTGACTAAGCCCTGACCATTTGCTTAGGGAATAGTGAGTGGTCCTCCAAACTGTGTCTTTCCTTCTTTCTGGTAACATGGTAAGAGTATATTTCCCTCTTCCCTTGCAGTGAGGTATGTTTCTCTAAGTAATTATCAATGGACTGTGAGCAAAAGTGATGTTTTCCACTTCCATGTTTAGTCCTCAAGATAGTGTCCTTATCCTTTCTGCTGAGAGAACAGTTAGGGACCATAGAGATTCAGCTTTGAGACAATGGCATGTGGCTGCACCATAATGTGGAAGATATCCAAGTTTCTGAATGTCCATGCAGAACAGAATTGTCTTGTAAATGCTGACTATTAATTTAGAACTATTACATAAAAGTGAAATAAACTTGCCTGTTTTTCCAAACACTGCAATTATGAGGCTTATGTAAACACCAAGGAACTCATTATGGTCATTTGATTTAGCAACAAGGTGTAGTAATTTTAATGCTACCTTCTTACATAGCACATACACAGAGAAATGCTAAGCTAGAACCCTCTCATCAAATGTAGAGTCTCTCTCTCTTTTTTTTCACTTTCTCTTCACATGGGTTAGCTAATAATATGTTTTTGACAATGAAGAGGATGGATTTCATTTTACATGATTTTGCTAAATCACACAAATATGCCAAACATCAAAAATTACCATTGCTAAGTAAATAATGTATAAAAACATATCAGTTTTGATGTTTCTCATTTAAAGTTAAAAATTAGTTATTGCAAATTTCTTTTCAACTTCATTTTTAAAGTTTATCTTTTCAAAAAGAGGAGTTTCAAAAATGGAATGTAGTTGAAAATTCACTAGAAAACAAATAATCAAAATGACATTTGGAAGGATTATACACAAAGTCTAAAAATTCTTATCGATAATATACAAAAGATTTCCTTCTCCTTTTTTTTATTAATTTTATTATGTTATGTTAGTCACCATACATTACATCATTAGTTTTTGATGTAGTGTTCCATCATTCTATGTTTTAACTACTTATCTTGAAATGTAATTTTTTAAGATCCAGGGAAAATAATTGTTAAACACGAAATGAGATGATCTACGCTTTACATAAGATGGGTTCTTTTCTACAGTTTAAACCTAGCAGGGTACTTAGGAGCAGTAGGGAGCTAGGCACTGACATAAAGCATAAAGATGAATACACAATTCTGGACAAAACATATTTGAAATCTATTAGTACTTTGTAAGTATTGATCAAACTATTTTGATGCATAATTTTTTGATGCATAATTTTAATGACTCCTGAATTTTTCCCCTAATTCAAACAAATAAGAAAATAAAAATGGTTAATTCTTATGCATTTGCTCATTAACTTCAACTTGATGAAATAATAAGCAATGCTCAGAGGAAATATCATCCTTGATGATTTTTAAGTGTCCATAGTTTGGGTTCTCCAAAGTAGAGTCCTGAGAAGGACAGGGAAAGCAGTGGGGAAAGTGGGGCAGAGAAAAGCCAACCATGAGTGTATTAACGAGGAAGCTGCTCTGAAGAACAACTAAGGCTCAATCCTGCCTGGGGGTGAGGGCCTCTGAGAAGCACTGTGGAACAAACCCCAGGACTGACTTAGCGGAGGGCAGGCAGACTCTACCGCTTTCCTACTAACACTCATCCTGCACTGGTGGAGCGTTGCTCTCAATTCTACAGAATTGCATCTGATGGGGGGCGAGTAAGCTCCCTTAGTGGTGGAGAAAGCTCTCAGGCAGAAAAGGGAAACAGATGCCGGGCCTCTGGTTAAGAAGCAGTTAGCCAGGGGCGCCTGGGTGGCTCAGTCTGTTAAGCGGCTGCTTTCGGCTCAGGTCATGATCCTGGGGTCTTGGGATCGAGCCCCACATCCGGCTCCCTGCTCAGCGGAGAGCCTGTTTCTCCCTCTCCATCTGCCTGTCACTCTGCCTACTTGTGCTCTCTCTGTCAAATAAATAAATAAAATCTTAAAAAAAAAAAAAAAGAAGCAGTTAGCTAGCTGGAAACCGTCTATAGTGACAGGTGACCTCAGATGGCCCAAGGCAAATGTGCTGGTTCATCAATAGCATTTGCCACTCTCTACTTTATAACTATTATATTGTATTTGTTTATTCATCCAATATTCATGAAACACCTTTCACTGGGAAAGAGTTCTAACTGCTTAGGAAACAATAGTCAACAAAACAAAATCCTCATTCTTGTGGAAATTGTATTCCAGTGGGGAAGACAGACATTTAAAAAAAGAGCAAACGAATATATAATTGAGTGGTATAGATAGAATGGTTAAGATTTTGATAGTAAAACTATCTATATCCCCCTTCCCCACTCCCCTAAGCACCTGAGAATGACAACCAGCAGGTCTGGGCTCATTTTAAGTAAATATTTTACTCTATACATACCTGAAAATAATGAAATAGACTGTCTCTTGAGTGAATTTTTATTTGTCAAGGATAATGTAGAACAATTAGTAGATTATATGAGATGTTTAATTAAATGATAAACTTGTTTCTGACTTTGAGAGAAATAATGATTTAACTTCAAAATTCTTTTAGATTCTTGATTTAACTTGCAAAAATTCTGACCATGTTTTAGAGCTAAAGAATAATATTTGAAATATTTCATGTCACCACAGAATACATTTT
>NC_138380.1:27347636-27457891 GCF_054177405.1 Leptonychotes weddellii
TTTTTTTAAAGATTTTATTTATTTATTTGACAGAGACAGAGACAGCGAGAGCAGGAACACAAGCAGGGGGAGTGGGAGAGGGAGAAGCAGGCTTCCTGCTGAGCCGGGAGCCCGATGTGGGACTCGATCCCAGGACCCTGGGATCATGACCTGAGCCGAAGGCAGTCGCTTAACCAACTGAGCCACCCAGGCGCCCCTCAAATGAATTTTTTAAATTTACATATACATTATAACTGATTCCAGAAACTGACAAAATGACTACAAAATCATGGTCATGTAAACATGACAATTACTTTCCAGGAATCATTTCTATTAGATATATAACTTTATAATAGTATTTGTCAAGCTACATTTTTTAGATTTGCATAAAATTTTGATGTGCATGTCCTAAAAATTTATCTACATATATACACTGTACCATTCAATATAAAAGAGAAATATAAAATTAGAGATGATGTATTTCTTAATCTATATTGACAAGGTGTTCCTTGTGTTCAATTGAGAATGACTTTGGATCTCCAATACAGATTTGTGTAGATTTGTTTTTAATGACTTGAGATTCTGAGAATAGTCTTCCTTATGATGGCATTCTCATTCTAGATTCCTAAAATAGAGGCCGGGAAGTAAGACACATTTCTGCTACACAAATGGGTAGTGTTAAGCTATAGGCCACTGGTGGCTTGGTGTTGAATAAGCATTATGACACTGTGCATTATGGCAAAAAAAACCTAATTCTAAATATAATTGTGATGTTCACTGGATATATGTTAATACTTACCTACCTGTCTTAGACATACCCTCAAATAAGTCTGCAATCATTTATTAAGAAACTGTAAAAAGGGGCGCCTGGGTGGCTCAGTCATTAAGCGTCTGCTTTCGGCTCGGGTCATGATCCCGGGGTCCTGGGATCGAGCCCCGCATCGGGCTCCCTGCTCCGCGGGAAGCCTGCTTCTCCCTCTCCCACTCCCCCTGCTTGTGTTCCCTCTCTCACTGTGTCTCTCTCTGTCAAATAAATAAATAAAAATCTTAAAAAAAAAAAGAAAGTGTAAAAAGACTTTATGCCCATTCCCAAATATCTAATTATTTTAATAATTTTACTTTACTTAGATGATATCTACATAGGTGATGTAAACTGGTACATTTAATGTAACAATAAAGGCAATACATGTGATGCTTTCATTCTATCCCAAACTGGTCAAATGTTTAGATTCAATTATATTTTCTTTCATGTAACCTGGTTTTAATATATACACAGTTCCTAGCATTGTGTCATATACTGAAAAGGCCAGGGGATAAACAAACAAAAGAAACAACGCTTCTCTTCTAATAGTTAATAACAGCTTAAAATATTTTATCTGGGGATAGCCATCATGGCAATAAAGCTTATTCTGTATTGAGGGATACTTGGTAGGACACAATTTATTTGGGTCTGAGATGAAGAAAGTAACTAGGAGGAGTGCTTCCTTCCTCTACCTCTTTTTTCATTTTCTCTGTATTTTTCATCTTCCCCAACCCAACCCCGCTTTCAGCTTTCACCTTCTGGTCTCCTTCCTTGCCCACCTCCCTCCCTCCTTCTTTCCTTTGCATAATTGTATTCTATTATAGTCAGGAAAACAGATAAGAAAACCGTGCTATTTTTCTCCCCATATCACAGCCTATCACTTTCAATTTCACTAGTTCTGGTTTTGCTGTCTCTCCCGTCAACGTGTTCTGGTAAGAATAAAGCAGATGATGGGCTTGGAGAGGTTAGGCCTCAGTTCATCATCCACTGGCGATCTGTTTCTCATTTATAATTCTAAAGTAACACTTGGTTAACCTACTGCTGAATATATGGCACTCATGCCATATTGTTTCCTAGAGAGAAATTATCGTCTTCACTCTTACCATGTAACACTTTAAAATGTTTTGAAACTCAGGCTAGCTGCCTCAAATTCACTCTGGAACACAGATGACACGGAGAAAGAGGAAGAAAGAGAAGGGGCAGGGGGAGAGACCTGCTTGCATGGACACAGACACAGAATAGGGAATACACGCTCACTGTATTCAAATGTGAATTCCTGTCTGCCAAGTGCTGAATTGAGCTGAATGCACAAATGGAACGGAAGTGAGGGACATTAAATATTCCATAAATTGGTATTAAGCACTGAACACATACTGCATCCTGAGGTGTATAAAAGAATGCCACAAATTCTTTAATTCTCTTTTTGGTGGGAGTTGGAGTATATTCTTATTTCCTTTGAATCTGGGCTGGCTCAAAACTGCTTTGATCAATAAAGGTCTGTGCTCACACTCTAAAACACGTAGCAACTTCTATCTTAGCCTCTTGGAACTTGAGTTACCATGAAAAATGTCCAAATGTCCAACTACTTAGCTGGGGAGGCCATCTGGAGAGTTCCTACAACTATGTGGAAGAAGGGTACAGTTGAGCTCTGCCTTCAGTCTTTCCTTCCCAACATGCCAGACAGATGAGTGAAGCCATCTTTAATCAACCAGATCAGTCTAACCGCCAGCAAAATACTAACACTGGGGCATTGCTACTGCATGAAACACAAAATTCACCCTGAAGCTGTGCCCATATTTATACCTCACAAAACAGTGAGGCATATTAAAGTGGTTGTTGTTTAAAGCATTCAGTAGTCTGTTGCTTATCCATAGATAAAAAAGATCATGCCCTATGAACATACTACTTAGTCTACTTAGTCTTCTAGTTGCTTATATGACAACCACATATTTTTCACATTATTAATAACATTTCATATCTACATATTGTGGTTGTGACTTTGACTGGGTCTGAGTTGAGGAAAGAGAAGGGGACAGCACCAAATGGTTTCTTCCATCAAAAACCTGGATATATTCCCTTTTACCCTCCCTTGGTTCATGATTCTAGAAAGAGGAACAGGCCCAGGACAGGAGTATACATAAACAAATAGGACAAGCTTAGAGGAATGAATCAAAAGCTACCCAAGTTGTTGTCAACCGCCTTTAGCACTGAACTAAAGGTAGGGTTCAAAGCTGTGTTTTAGTGAATGCATCACTGCTTATACCTCTCCAAAGAAGTTACTGGAGAAGTCATGCTCCATTCAGGCAGGTCTCCATAAGGCTAAAAACATTTTCTGTGTTTCAGCAGCTCTCAGCTCTATGACACAGTTTCAAATTGTGCTTCAGTTTTCCTTTGAAGGTTTTTTTGTTTTGTTTTGTTTTGTTTTTTGCCTAGTCTGCTGCTTATAAAGGCCCTCTTTCAGCTTTTAAAAAAGATAAAAGGGTTGCATGAAAGTCAATTATTTTCAAAAGAGTAATATGGAAAAACAATAGGAACGGAGAAGTTAGGTGAGACACAGTTTTGTGACCTACTTAAAACAGGTCAAAACATTTGAGATTTCTTGATGTCAACTGTTCAAAATGAGTTTAATGACATGTAGTCTTCTAGTCCGCATACATATAGACTTCTGTTCTGTGGTCGCATTGCACTGGGAAAGCATCACCAAAATAGACACAGTCTTGTGTATATTCATATCATTATCTGTCAGCTTCTGGGGTTTACTATCGACACATAACTATAGAGGACTTCTCCCCTGAAAAGTGTGACTAAACAGTATTTCAAAAATATCTTCTCTATTGTGGCCAAATAATTTGAAAAAGTATGGAACGATTAGGTGGCTTATTTTGTAATCATAAAAACTACAAAGTAAAAATCAGAATTTCAGATGTTACCATACATTCCATTGCCCAGTTTTCACAAAATATTTCAAATATCTGAGAAAATACTAAAAAGCACCCAAAATTTCATCCTTTACAAGGAAAGACCAACAGTCAATCTATTGCCAAAATCTTAGATGATTTTCTACTACCTATTGGTTTGATGAACTATACAGCAAAAATAAAGAAATTTTACTAAAACTTGAAATAATGACCTCTAGCAAAGGCTACTGAGTTCCGATTGAAATACTCATGAGAACACAGAAAAAGATACAATAAAAACTGGCTCAGTCCGTTAAGCATCTAGGTCCGTTAAGCATGGGATTGAGCTGCATAAGGCCCGCGATGGCCTCGGAGCCTGCTTAAGAGTCTCTCTCTGCCCCTCCCCGCTGTGTGTGTGTGTGTGTGTGTGTGTGTGTGTGCGCGCGTGTGCGCGCGCGCGCATGCACGCACTCTCACAACAAGCAACCTACTAAAAACTGAACCACTGGTCAAGAATTTTCCAAGTTCCGAAGAAACTGTCACCAATCATAGCAGAGATAGGACCTTAACACAAAAAATGAAAGGTGTTGAGAAGATGATGGCATGGCAGATTTCCATTCAATCACAGAGAAAATAAATCTTCCCAAACTAGAAAGGACAAATATCTATTCCTTTTTCTAGCCAAAACATACATGCATACACTTTATAGGAGCAGTCTCTGGTTTGTTTGTTTTGATATGTTTTGTTTTTTCCAGGAACGTGAACCACATTGGATGCTCTAGTTCTCATTCATTTCCATTTCAAAGCTGAGTTGGACGTCCAGTTACGGGTTACAGCCTAGCATGTGAAGTCCATCACGGGGAGGACAGAGATGGAAAAAGTGGGAATGTTGGTGTATGAGGGATTACAGCGGCTCATACACTGCTTCTGAAAAGGAAGGAACTGTAGCCTGCTTCAAATATTCCAGTAATAAATTCCTGTCATTGTAAAAAATAAAGCCCTTTAATTTCAATAGAATGTTAGCTGGGGACACATCTTACAATCCAGATTCATTTCTGACTCCAAAAATTTGAAGAGCAGAAATAATTGACCCATTCTGTTTATGTCAAAACCTGAGCCAAGTCAGAGCTCTCCCCAGTTAATGACTGGAAAACAAAGAACACCTGAATTCCTTAATAAAACCAATGCAGAAAAGTCAACATAAAAAGTAAAATAGTGGAGTGCCTGCGTGGCTCAGATGGTTGGACATCTGCTTTTGGCTCAGGTCGTGATCCCGGGGTCCTGGAATCGATCCCCGCATCTGGCTCCCTGATCGGCGGGAGGCCTGCTTCTCCCTCTCCCTCTACTGTCCCCCTGCTTGTGCTCTCTCACTCTCTCTGTCAAATAAATAAATAAATAAATAATCTTAAAAAAAAGTAAAATAGCAGTGAAGATAAATATGAAAAATATAATTGAATACTCTTAAAAATTCAAGAAAATGTTGACCATATAAAATAGATAAAAAATGAGATGATAACAATTCAAATGAAAAAGGTAAGTGATAGAAACAAAGCATGGAGAGGTAGGGAGGAAGGGAGGTAGAATCTCACTCACTGGGATATGAAAATATTATAAGACAAATTTAAGTTTGTAAAACTTGACCTATTTTTCAATGAAAACAATATAAAATTTAATCAGTGATGCAGATGAGAACTGTAGGAATATCCCTTATAATCCAGAGCATAAAGACAAATATTTAGAATGGGAGAACATTAAATATACACTATTGATAATGCAACAATAAATAATAGATATAAAGGACAGGGAATAAAATACAACTAAAGGATAATATGTATGAAATGTATATGAAAACAAAAGAAAAACTGATCAAAATAATATAATCAAGGATATAAGAGTAAGAGAAATAGCAAAAATAATCCTTGAGAGAGCACAAACATAATAATAAGCATTCAATAACACTAATCTGGCTTTTATAAAAGCTTTGATTTTTATCAATAGAATCAAATAGAAAGTAGAATCAGATGTATACATGCTTAAGTTTTCATAATAAAAATTCCAATGGTGATTTAAATTTGAAAGAAGGAGGAAGGATAAGTGAGTAAGGCTATCTAAGAACATATTTTTAAAATATATGTATAAAAACAATATGAGTACATTTTATACCAAATTATTAATATGTATTATAACAATATAATAAATAAGATCTGATTTGGGTGAATGAAATAATATAGGGAGTAGCTTAATAAAAGTCACAATTTATCATTCAATTCCCATTAGGCACTATCCTTAGTGTTTTACACAAGTGAACTTGTTTAATATACATGATAATTCTTTCATGGATGTGCTTGTGTTAGTTGTCTGTTCTGCTGTTGTGGAGCAAGAATTCCTGTCCCCTCAAAGGTCTGGAATCAGACTAAGAATCCAGTTGACATGAGACAGATTAACAGAAAATTAAATTTAATAAGTGTAAGTACAAGGAATCCACATAGACATGGAAATTCCAAAGATGGTAAGGCAAAATGAGGTGTACATGTCATTCTGAATTAAGGAGAAGGGTGTAGGGGCCTGAGATTTCAGAGGAAAGAATGCATTTCACAGGGTGATTAACAAGAGCAGATGTTTGGTGATTAGATGTTTGCCCTACCATACAGACGGGTTACCCAAATAAAATTTATCTCTGTTAATAACCCTTATTCTGGGGAAGACCCCCAATTTAGATTCTTCTGTGTGGTTAAGGAAGGGACAAAAGTTTTTCTAAAACCCAAAGGGTCTCAAGTGCCTTCAGCTCAAAATAACCCACATGACAAAGTGGCACTTTCTGGGGGAAGGAGGGATGGGATGGTGTGTTTCCTGAACCCCCTCACTGCCATGACAAATTACCTCAAATTTAGGGACTTAAGACAACAAACATACTATTCACAGTTTCTACAGGTTAGATGTTCTACAAAATTTTTGCCAGGCTAAAATCAAGGTGTCTCAGGGCTGTGTTTCTTAATGGTGGCTCTCGGGGGAAGAATCCACCTCCAAATTCATTAAATTGTTGGCTGAATTAACTTCCTGTGGTTGTAGGACTGAGGTCCCCATTTCCTTGTTGGCTCTCAGCCAAGTACCATTTTCAGCTTTCAGTGGCTACCCACATTCCTTGACATGTATTCAGAGCCAGCAACTGTGGGATGAGTCCTTCTAGTACATTGAATCTCTCTCCTGCTTTCTATTCTAGCCAAATATCTCTGGCTGCCTTCTTCCTTCTTCTTCTGCATTTAAGGGCTCATGCAATTACATTGAGCCTACCTGGGTAATTCCAGGTAATCTCACCATCTTAATGTCAGCTGATAAGTAACCTTAATTCTATCTGCAAAGTCCCAAAACAGTGGGACCTAGGTTAGCATTTGATGGAATAACCAGAAGGTGAGACTCTTGGGGGAACATTATTACAATTTTTCCTACCATAGTACTATTTTTATCTCAATTTTACAGATGAGTAAACTAGGTGCTAAGTGGTTAAATATCCACCAAGGACATAGAGTTAAAGGTAGAGAAGCTGGATCTTGAACCTGAGTATTCTATCTCCAGAGCCTATGATATCTATCATTATATCATAAAGAATTATGCCAAGGAACAAATCCTGGCATAACACCATGCTATTGATAATTCTAATGACATCACAAATGAGAACAATTATAGAGCCCTGTGACACAGCATTCACTAACATTAATCCCAGAGCCTTTAAATATTTAAATATAAAAAGATAACATTTCTGTGATTCATCAGTCTTACACAATTCACAGACCTGTACCTCCGAAACAAATAATATATTCTATGTTAAAAAAAAAAAAAGTAGAAAGGGAAAAATGAAGGGGGGGAAATCGGAGGGGGAGACGAAACATGAGAGACTATGGACTCTGAGAAACAAACTGAGGGTTCTGGGGGCAGGGGATGGGTGAGCCTGGTGATGGGTAATAAAGAGGGCACGTACTGAATGGGGCAGTGGGTGTTATATGCAAACAATGAATCATGGAACACTACATCAAAAACTAATGATGTAATGTATGGTGATTAACATAACATAAGAAAATAAAATTTAAAAAAATTCAATCCCTAGGTAAAAGTTCTTAATAAAATAAAAAAAATGTAAAGGTATTTTCTTTTTCAGTAGAATCTTCTTAAAAATCTCACATCAGATTTCATACTTAAAGGTGAGGAGATATTAGTAGCATTCTCAGGCAGAAGAAAAGAAGGCCTTTCATCACTGCATATATTGAACATTGTAAAAAAGGTTCTAGTGAGCACAGAAAGTAAAAACAAAAAACAAAAACAAAAAAAGAACAAAAGAAAAAAGAGAAAGATTAATCAGAAAGACATAAAACTATCATAATTCTCTAGCAAAATAACAGACTTTACAAAAAATTATTGTAATAAAAACCAGAGTTCCACAAGTTCTCCAGAATAATACAAAAATCAATTTTCAAAAGTTGATTGTATTCCTAAACACCAGCATAAACAATTAGAAAAAGTTACAGAAAAAAAAAAGGGATTTTCCTGTTGTCTAAATTTTGGCTCAGGCACAAGACAGAGGATGGCAATGGGCAGAGATGGCCTTAACCCTCCCCTCAGCTCAACTAAACTTTAGACAGGCTTCTCCCTAACTGGAGGCCCTGAACTCCCTTTCCTTAGAACATTTACTTTAGGGGTGCCTGGGTGACTCAGATGGTTAAGCGTCAGATGGTTAAGGGGCCTAGGATCTAGCCCCACATCAGGTTCTCTGCTCAGTGGGGAGCCTGCTTCTTCCTCTCCCTCTGCTATTCCCTTAGCTTGTGCTCTCTGGCTTTCTGTCAAATAAATAAATAAAATCTTAAAAAAAAAAAAAAAAGAACGTTTACTTTAGAAAAAGCGTACTTGTAAATTCTTTCTCTGCCTGTTAACATGTAAATCTTTTTAAAAAGCCTCTTGTCAGTTTTATAACCAAAAACGTCTTTCTTGAGGACCTGAGAGCCATCCTTTGAAATGTACTCATCAAGGAAGACAGAGTACCTATCAGGAACCAAACTTTGGTGGGGGCCTTGCTCCATGTTGTAAAACTACTTCCTGCTGTGAAGATAAGAACAGGTTATTTTTCCTGTGGGGAAAGCCAATTAGCAAACACAGGTGACCTAAGACTACCCCCAAACTCTCCAACCCTTTATTTCAAGCAGGGCTGAGCTCAGACTGAGTTCTGGACTCTCTGTCCTACTGCAATAGTCTGGAATAAATCCTCCTTGCCTGTCCGCTTTGTTCACTGCAATCTTTGCTTTGACATCACACTTACATTGTAGAAGGAAGGGGAACCCAGAAGTTGTACAGAGGTTGAAAAGAATGAGGAAGGAAGAGGGGTCACCTGGGTGGTACAGTCATTAAGTGTCTGCCTTCGGCTCAGGGTCCTGGGATCAAGCCCCATATTGGGCTCCTTGCTTGGGGGGAACCCTGCTTCTCCCTCTACCACTCACCCTGCTTGTGTTCCTGCTCTTGCTATCTCTTTCTGTCAAATAAATAAATAAAATCTTAAAAAAAAAAAAAGAATGAGGAAGGAAGAGACAGGGAAAGAATCTTCTACCCCAGGTATCCTAGGCATGAGTCAGCACTACACAAGGAAGAGGGAAAATCTATGAACTTGAAGGGAGATTTAAATTTTAAACTGGATTCTACACTGGAGCCATCATGTTAATACCGTAATGTGAGTTATAATTACTGAGATAAAATTTGTTTCTGTAACTGAAAGTGTTCTGAAAGTGATGGCTTCTATCTTAGCAGTCATTCATGGCAGGGATGGAAAATTAAACAATTTATTTAAAAGCACTTGTTAGATAAAAATATAGATACTTCCTGATGTACACTTCCAAGTTCAGTACATTTAATCAGATATTTAAATTGCTTTTTAAAAAGTACACCATGGGGCGCCTGGGTGGCTCAGTCATTAAGCGTCTGCCTTCGGCTCAGGTCATGATCCCAGGGTGCTGGGATCGGGCCCTGCATCAGGCTCCCTGCTCCGCGGGAAGCCTGCTTCTCCCTCTCCCACTCCCCCTGCTTGTGTTCCCTCTCTGGCTGTCTTTCTCTCTGTCAAATAAATAAAACCTTTAAAATAAATAAATAAATAAATAAATAGTACACCACTTACAGGATTAGCACAGGAAACTAAGTATCTATAATAACTCTTAACAAAATATGTATAGGACTTTATTGGGAAAAGAACAAAATAAATGAAAAAGTATACTAAAATTCATTATTAGAAGACAGTATTGGTATGTTGATTATTCCCAAATACATCTTTTATTTTTATTTATTTATTTAAAGATTTATTTATTTTAGATGGGGGGGTAGGGGCAGAAGGAAGGGAGAGAGAGAGACTCTTGAGCAGAGCTCAACACGGGGCTCGATCTGATGACTTTGAGATCATGACCTGAACTGAAATCAAGAGATGGACGCTCAATCAACTGAGCCACCCAGGCGCCCCACATTAAAATTCAAATTAGACTACCAATGTTTTCCTACCTTTTATAATTTTTACTCCAAGATAATGCAATCCACATAGATTAAAATATTATATATATAAAAAGTAAAATTTATAGAATAAAATATAGGGACTTATTTTAATCATTTCAAGTAAGGGAAGACTTTTTTTTTTTTTTAAGTAAGCTCTACGCCCAAAGTGGGCTTTGAACTCATGACCCTAAGATCAAGAGTCAAGAGTCACATGCTCTAGCTATTGAGCCAGCCAGGCACCCCAAGGGAAGACTTTTTAATGAAAGATATAAAAACTACAAAGCTTGTAGGGAAAGATTGGTGAAATTCATATCAAAAACCAGGACATTTAATTAAGAAGAAATATGAATAAGGTGGAAACAAGGATATGTTTTATATACCAGGAAAATGGCAGTGAACAAGACAGATCTAATCTGTGCGTCAAGGAACTTCAACATTGATGGAAACTGGATTCAAGCCCATCTTCTTTAACTCCAAGCTCATCTTTTTCCTACACGAAAGTAAACATTTTTGGGTAAATCTAATTTGTGCTTTTTTTCCCCTTATAGGTCTCTATTTGCCCTCTAATAAAGTAACTGATCAAAATCTCCACCTTGCAAAAGAAACTCAAACTTATATACTTTGTAAATAATTCAATTAAAATCTAAATTATCTGGATGAACTATTTCTCTTCTATATATCAGTTTGCTGATGGCCACCTGTTTACACTGTACTTAGAAAGCTGCTAAACAAATACATCCTTTCCATTTGGTGACAGGAAACAATTTCCAGGCCATCACCTTCCACATTATGTTTCATCTTGGCATTAATTTTAATGAAATAATAATGTACTTGGCTCCAGAGTATCATCTACCATCCAAGGATCTCCAAGTATGTAACAAACATTAATTACGTAACACAATAGCTCTGTAACAGAAAACATCATTATCACAATCCTGGAATTGAATAGATTGTTGAACAGGGAAAATAATGACGGGGAACTGATTTTGAACTAATCAGAAGGGAGCAGGTTGCCAACTTGAATCCTTTGAGTTTATTACCTTCTTCAAAGAAATAGAAAAAGGGTTGGGGATGAGTGGGGCTGAGCTCAGAAGAGAAGGAAACCCAATCCTGACACTGGGGTAAAACATCTTACTCCTTCACGTAGTTTAGTATATGAATTCCCTGTCATAATACATTTAAAAAGATATTTGGTTGACAATTTAAGAAACCTAAAAGCATTATGTTTAACATCACAAAAAGCCCCTAATTCAAACCTAGTCCTTAAAAGAAAGACATCTGTAACTGAGGAAACTAGTTGAACACCAGGCATATACAAATCAATTAGTAAAAACAAACAAAAAACCAAAAAAACCAAAAAACATTGTGGCTGCTGAAAATGACTCAAAAATTCCCATTCTGATATTAATTAGGAGATAATTGCTTATGAAATACAACATATCTTTAAGTCTAATATAAAGTACAAAGTTAACATTGTCATCAAGGGAAGTCACTTATCTGTAAATGAAAAACATGAAATTTAGGGTTTTTTTTTTAATAAAAATTTTCTGTGTTACACAAGGCTTTTAACTGCTGGGTAAGGAAATCACTATGATCATTTTCCATTTAGCATGGTATCATTTGATTCTTCTGTATCCCAAGGCCAAAGATAGTCACTATCTCAAAAGAAAGGGTCAAATAAGAACTTCACTAATATGTTATCCGCACCCAACACATTTATTTATAGGAAAGATGTCTCATTCTCTTTATCATGCAACTTTGTTGTATTTAACTTTATCTAACTTTAATAATTGCTGGGTTTTGGGCACTTCCACTATAAAAAATTTCACACATTTTGCTGATTCATAATTGGCAGTTCCTCTCAAATGTAAAGCTGTGAACATCAGAGCGAAGGGGCTAATGTTTCGCTCAGGTAATATATTACATTTGCATTCCCTGTAGCTCTTGTAATTTGTAGAGGTGTTTTGTGTTTGTATGAAAGATGATCTTAGAATTACCTCTATCCTTTTATGCACAAGGAGCTGAAAAATGCTGAATGAAAATGAGATTGGTCATTAAGCTATGGAATATGCAGAGGATGTTCTAATCCATTTCTGCATTTGGATTATGTCAACCAAAAAGAGTTTCTCAGTTATTTTCATTGCCTTTTCAAAAAATACTTGACAGCTGCATGCTCTGTTAATATATGAGTTCTTGGGAAAAGGCATGTTTGCTTAGTTATCATGTAGTAAAGTTAAGATCACTCTATTAAATAAATACTAATTAAATAGTTTTTTGGGAATTCTAAACTGCTTAATATGAGCTAGTCTCCTGAAAGAAGTGTTAATGTTTTAAGTGTTACACTTAAAAATAGAAAGGTAAATTGCCTTTTGCTTAGAAATTCAATTAACTTAAAACATATCACAAAAACTGCTTTTTGACATCTTTTACCTGAAACTTTATCTTGACTCTATTTATTCTTATTTCATCATCCTTAATTTAGCTAAAACATTACACATATAGATCTATTAATTTAAGAGACTATTACTTAGGAATCAGGACTTTGGTGGAAAGAATACTAGTAAAGAGGAATTAATATTTTCTTGCTTAAAATATTAATCATAATACTTAATGTCTATTAAACAAGCTTTTATTAGGCACGTGGCAAATGCTTTTTACGTATTTGCTCACTTAGTCCTTATAGAATCCTGTGAGATAGGCATTATACTAAAGCTAACATTATTATATCTACGGTATTTGAGGAATAGGCACAAAGTAAAAATGTAATATACCCAAAGCTACAACAAGTAAGTGACAGATCTGTATTTTGAGCACAGTACTGGATTATGTCTTGCTAAGTAAGTGGGATCCATGATTTCTGTCACCTTTAAGAAACATGGATGGATTAGGGAACATGGGTAGTTCTAGTTTTCTGAAATTTACAGATTTCAATGCAGTAAAATAGAACTTTGGTTTTCAATCTTAGATAAGAAAATCTTAGGTCTAGATTTTAAGATACAAGTGATAGTGTCTGTATCTGAAAAGGCCTGATAAATGTTGAAAAAATTGTAACATTGGTATTTTTTCTTAGTAATTGTATTTTCCAATGTTATTTATACACTCTTAAGCCAAGTATCTGTCTCTGTTCCTAGGTTCTTGTTTCCAGATTTAGAGTATAAAATCTCTTCTGTCTCTCACAGATGATCACTTATTTCTTCAATAAGCAGACCTGAATAAATTGATCACTATGATTGTATGCAGTGGAATAACTGTAACTAGTAATCTCAACTAAGAATTATAGTTAGAATGACATTCTATACAATGTGAATTAAAAAGCTCTAGGTTACTGATGCTAAGTTTAAAGTATACTGCAACTGACTTTCAGGTTATAGTTATCATTCAATAGTCAGATTCTATGCAATACTTACAAATCTTACAGGAAAACTCTAGAGCATTTAAAATAGTACTGCTTCCACAGAACAGTACAATATAAAATGTAAACTAAGACAATATTGTGGCAATCAGGGCAAATTATGCAACCTGCCTGAGTGTCCGCATATTGAGCAGAACTACTCTGCCATGATTGGTGCTCAAAACTAGCTCATTCTGGTTGCAACAAAGTCTTTTAATAGTTGCACATACCTGTCCCACATAACATTTTCGGTTAGCAGTGAAGGTGGCTTTTTTTTGTTTGCTGCCTAATTTTTTTCTCGTTTTTTCCTTTCTTTCATTTGAAAAAAAAAATTATTTTGCAAGTAGTATCTATAGGTTTCATTCAAGTAGAGCAGATCAGTATTTATTAGGAAATAACTAAATTGCACAAAGCAAAATGTTGCCTGGCAATACTGTTTTCTTAATTGACATACTATTAAAATATAATTAGTGTTTTTCTTTTTTTTTTTTAAAGATTTTATTTATTTATTTATTTGAGAGAGAGAGAAACAGCGAGAGAGGGAACACAAGAAGGGGGAATGGGAGAGGGAGAAGCAGGCTTCCTGCAGAGCAAGGAACCCGATGCGGGGCTTGATCCCAGGACCCTGCGATCATGACCTAAGCTGAAGGCAGATGCTTAACAACTGAGCCACCCAGGCACCCCTAGTGTTTTTCAACATTGCTCCATTTGAGAGTAAGAACGTAATTATGATCAAATATCTTGGTCCTGAATTTTATTTTATTCTTATTTGTGTTTTTAGAGAGAGAGAGGGAGAGAGAAAGAGCGCAAGCAGGGGGGTGAGGCAGAGGGAGAGGGAGAGAATCTTAAACTTAAGTAAATCTTAAATCTCCTCCATGTGTGGAGCCCGGCATGGGGCTTGATCTCACAACCCTGAGATCATGACCTGAGTCAGAATCAAGAGTTGGATGCTTAACTGACTGAGCCACCCAGGTGCTCTTTTGGTCCTAAATTTTAGTTTCTATTGTTCATATGCCCAGCAGACAGGGTAGCTTTTTTAAAAAATACAATCATGGTATTTGTTTAAACTGTGCCATATACAAGCACTACTCGAGTGTAATCTAATGAAATAATATTGGATTAATTAACATATCAGTAAAGTTATTTCACTGGCCATTTTATTTCATAATTTCAGAAATCATGTTCTGCTGATGCTTCCTAAAATAAACAATGGCATTTATGTAGAGCATTTCCTAAAATTAAGAAGAAAATGAAAAAGAAAAAAAGGAGGAGGAGGATGTGAAGAAGAAGGAACATTATATGATGTATCCTATATGAGGTATTATTTTCATCACATTTCACTACCAAGGAGGGACTAGGTGCACAAAGAAGCTACATAACTCCTCCAAAAATCACACAGGTAGTGGACCTGAGATTTGAATCCCCATGATCGAGCTCCAGAACCTATGTTCTTAACTACTATATATTATACCACCCTTCTACAACTTTGAAAAATGCTGCTTTCTTAACACTTTACCTTTGTAGTTCTGTGAACTCTTTTTGAACACGAAAATCTACTGATTCAGAAATAGAAGACTTGTTTTAAATTATTCTTTAAATTATTTTTAAATTACTTTTTAAATCACATTGTCCATTCACATGCTTATAATCTTTCATGATGAAAACATATACTAGTAAGATAATCTATGAGTATCCCGTGGTCTTGACTATATATATAAGTTATATATAAGTATAAAAATACACACACACATATTGTGCTTGGCCAACTGAAATAAACAACATAGGAAACACATGATTTTAGAATCAGAGTGACTTTCATTCTGAGCCCTGTACATTTTCTGAAATTAGTATAGGGATCCTAAGGTAAAAAAAAAAAAAATTGTTTCAAGTACATGATTGCCTACAGTCAGGGTTGGATAATATAGGCTATACATTAAAAAATATATAATAAAGACTTTTTCATCTAATAACTATCTTAATGGCAGCTGCTGTTGCTAAGGGCTGTGCTCTGTCCTGAGCAATGCACTGCGGATACGGATATGCCATTCCTTGGCCTCAAGGAGTTTACAGTTTAATAGGGGAAGTTATTTAAGAGATCAATGTAAGTGTAGAATCTGTCTAAAAGGTAAAGTACAGATGGCTAAGGGACCAATCGTTACTTGGAAGAGCGAATTCAGTCTAGGATGTTCAGGGAATCAAGAGGGAAGAGCACAATTATCAGCTAAAGAGATTTGAGGGGAGGGGAGGGGTAGAAAAAGGAGGAGAATGTTCCAAACAAGTGCTACAATACTTTAAAGAATTGCAAAACAGAACGGCATGGGAGAAAGATTCTTCAAAGTACATAAGGATTCTTGAATGCTAATCCAGGACTAGATGGTTAAGTCCTTGAGGGACTCTTAACTGCTGTCAGTCAGAAATCTTTGTGCTTCATTCGCACTTCTGCAAAGGATAGAGAAGCTTTCTCAGAGGGCCTTGAAGAAGGCCATGCTGTAAGAGGACAGAATTCTTGCCTGCTTTACTCTGTGTTGGGCTCCTAACTCCCCAAAAGAATTCCACTGTCCCTACGATTTGGCCTCATAAAGCGGTGCCCTTTCTCATAGGAGGAGAAAGCTGTCAGAGCTGTGCCCACTCCTTACAGCCCACGTGACTAAGTACCACACTCCTCCATCCCACTGCCACATCTCCTACTCATAGGCACTCTCTGCCTCCGTGTCCTTCCCTGGATGATGTGGCAGAGCTGACTGTTCAAGAGAAAAATCAAACTAGTACCTGCGGTCAGAACGATTAGCTTTCAGTTTCTTCTTTTTCTTCCAGTACAGAATCATTTTCTCTGTGTGTGCATGTGTCTTTGTGTGTGTTTAAGAGAGCGGAAGCCCGCTCTCAGCATAAGTCATGCTGGAGAGTATTCTAGAAAGAAGGAACTGATTGTGTTTATGAGGAAACGAGTCTCTTCAAATATTTAGGATCCTTTGACATAAGAAAACAAACTTGAGTTCAGAAATTAGTAACGTGCATTGGCTTGCATGGTAAAAGCTACAAGCTATCTGCCAAAATCTTTTTTCTTGTTTTTCACCTGGGCACACAGTAAAAGCTACCATCCCAACCTTTATTAAAGTTAGATATGGCTATAAAACTCAACTGTAATTAATGTGAAGGGAGTGATACGTGCTACCTCTAGGACAGATACTTAAATTTTTCTATGTGCATCCCTCCATGCTCTTTCCCCTTTTGTTGACTACAATTACAGAAGCCACATATTGAAGATGGAAAAGCTCTTATTGGTCTGGGGTTCCAAATGAACCCTTGGAGCAAGACTCCCCCATTCCACTCCACCCTTCCCCCACCTCTGCCCGGCTGCCCCTACCCCACCCCCCCCCACACACACTTTTTTCACTGTCTTGGAATACCGGCCCTACACTATTAGATAAGAGAAAAATATGCTGTTCTTCCCTTGAGTCTTGAACATTTTGTTATTAGCTTCTATAGCTTAGCCTACCCTAACTGACACAGAATCTAAGTTCTCATTCTACATTTATGAAACATTTTATATTACAGATAAATAAAACTTTGTAGCCTATTAATATGATTCATTTACCTCTTAATTAAACTCCTTTGATAAGATAAAAAAATAATTTGTTGTATATTTACTTTTCTTTTGTGGCTAATATTTTAAACTCATATAAGCAAAACCTAAAAATAACATTCTTCACCTAAGAAAAATGTTTTCTTTTAAGGGAGAGTTCTTTTATAGGACCGCTGTTTGACTGAAGTACCCTACTACTCTTAATCATGTATTTCAAATATATGAAACTGACTTCTTATAATACTTCTCTATAACTCTTAGAAAAAAGATTCAAAATGATAAAACCTTAATGTTGATCTGAAATTTTCTCTCTCTTATATTTCAACACACATTACTTAAGTATGCTGGACTGTTCTTCTGAAGCATAGCTATCAAAATTTTTTTACATAGAATTTTAAACATTTTAAAAATGTAAAACATATTAATAAGCCATAGTGCTGTATATTATTAAAATATCTTTGCACCTAATACGAAAATTATTAATACTGGTCGTGATTCTAAAGTTACTAAAATTTCCCAAGATGTTCTGGAAGAGCTCTGATTTATCAAGCTGTATATATTAGGCAATGAACATTCAAGGTCAAGGTCCCTGGAAGCCATTGGTCTAGGGCTACGCATATGAAGGAGTCCTATGAATTTCCCATTATATATGCCAAGGCAAGTTTCTTCCCAATGCATTATCTTACTTTTTGTACAGATAAGCAAAAAACAAAACAAAACAGAAAAAAAAAAAAACAAAGAGAAAAAAACCACAAACTCATAAAAATTCTTTCTTTGGTTAATAATGATCAAAATACTAAAATAACTACAAGCATCTTTTATCAAAGAGGTTTATTAAGGCTCAGTTTCTTGCAAACAAAAAAGAATTATGCATCATTTAACTTGAAATAAAACTTAAAAATTGGACATTGGCTTTCATATGAAGTAAATTCCATTTTTTTCCTCTTAATTCAGTGGTTTCTTGTTTGTTTAATGTAACTTGTTACAATTCAACTAAGCCAATTTTAATGCCATCTAAACAAGTCACCAATTTCTTCTTTTATCCTAAACTGAAATTAGAAGCAAAAGTATTTTGCTGTCTATACATTCTTTTTGAGAGTCTGTAAACTATTTTTTTATTCAGAAAATATAGTCATAGGAATCTCAGAAAGTACAGATTCTCATAAATTCTTTTTTTTTTAAAGATTTTATTTATTTATTTGAGAGAGAGAATGAGAGAGAGAGAGCAGGAGAGGGGGGAGGGTCAGAGGGAGAAGCAGACCCCCTGCCGAGGGGGAGCCCGATGCGGGACTCGATCCTGGGACTCCAGGATCATGACCTGAGCTGAAGGCAGTCGCTTAACCAACTGAGCCACCCAGGCGCCCTGGAAAGTACAGATTCTCATGTTCATGAAATCAAGCACTCATTATCAATTCTTTGGCAAGGACTATCTCAATTTGAAAAGGCCCCCTGAACTCCAATAAATATATATCCATACAAAATTCATGCATACATGCATATAAACAATCAAAAATGCTCAGATACCAAGAGTAAACTGATACTAACAAATAGTTTAAATCAAATGATGTTGAAAATTTTTCTAAAATTTGCCTCTTTTTTGTGTTAAAGAAAAAGAATAAAGAACATAGTATAATGATTATTAACGTCAGGAAGAGAATAAAATGTGAGGAGATATTATTACATACCATGGGTTAACCACAGTCATTGAAACTATCTGAGTTGTGATTCTTGAAGCAGAAAAGGGATTCCGTTTACAGGTGGCAGACTAGGCACATGCATTTATTACTTCTTTCCACTAATTTTCAATTAAATTCCTTTGAATTAGCAGGAAAGGTATTCCTTTTAAATATATAATAGCAATATAACAGGAAATAGTAAAGGTAACAAAAACTAAAAGATAGAAAAACAGAAGAGATCATGCTTGGAAAAGGAAAAATCCTTATCAGCCAAAACAGGTACAAAATAGGACTGTTGTGAAGGTAAGAATAGGCTTTGCCATAGAAGCTACTGAAAAACTCCAGGTTCAGTTTAGATCAACTAAAAGTGAGCTGTGACAAGATTTCATGAATAATAATTGAAGGACTGCTTAAGAAATAGGTCAATCACTCACTGCTATAGAACTAACTGGATTGTTATACTTGCCTCCAGATAAACTCATAAACTCAAAGTGGTGGGAACTTTTTTTTTATTGTTTTGGGGGTCAGAGAGAGAACCAGAGCAGCAAAGTTTAATATAAATCTGGATTTTCACAATAAATACGGAGAGGTAACGGGTGAGGAGAAAAGTCAGCCCCATTGCTGAAACACACTTAAATATCATACTCCAAGTAAACCTGTTCTTAATTTGGTCCTCATAGGAGTCTCCATCTGGCTCCCTATGTCCACAACATGAAGGAAAACTAGCCTGTAGTACAAAGGAATACATCTATCAAGATAATTTGGCAGTATTATTAAAAGTAAATATGGGGGTGCCTGGGTGGCATAGTCGGTTAAGCGCCTGACTCTTGGTTTTGGCTTGGGTCATGATCTCGGTGTCATGGGATCAAGGTCCATGTGGGGCTCCATGCTTAGTGCAGAGTCTGCTTGGGACTCCCTCTCCCTCTTTCTTGCTCTAAAATAAATAAATCTTTAAAATAAATATGTATAGGTTGTTTTGAATGAACATTTGTACTTCTGGTATCCACCCTAAAGAAATACTTGTATATATGTGTGTGGATATATATACACACACACACAGATGAATATTAACATTTTTATAATGGAGGAAGCAGCACTAATGTTTATTATTAGGGCACTGATAAAGTACAGTATATCCTTACAAATCAAGACCATCCTATCATTAAGAATTGTGTTGCATGGAGATGAAAATAAGAACAATAGAAATATTATATATCTGATTGGAGGAATAGTTATATGGGTATATACATTTACCAAAAGTCACCAAACTTTTATTTCTACATTTTACTGAATATAAGTATATACCTCAACATGTAAAGCTAACAGAAAAGCCATCATGAGTTTTGTTGAGATATGTTAGGACATAAAAATAGGAGATCCAAAATAGGAGATCTGAGGACAAAATATTTTGTAGATATTTACACCTTCACAAAAAAGGAGGTGCTTATAATAGCAAAGAGGAACAAAGAATAACACAAAAATTTAAAGTATATAAATGTATGACAGAGATGAGAATGTAAATTAAAGATTTTTCCTACCTCAATAAACCAGAGGAGGAGATTATTTTGATATGAGTATCTGAGAATGAGCAGTTAATTGCTGGTTTTTCAACTTGGCCGCTTATTAGAATCACTTGTAAGGTTTACAGGAACTACTGATGCTTGAGTCTCATTCCCAAAGGCCATAATTCAATTGGAGGAGGGTATCACCTGGGCATCAGGAGTAGGAATGTGGAACGCCTCCCAGGTGATACTAATGTGCAGCAAATTTTAGGAACCAACAATTAATCATTCTTGGGTTGAGCTGAAGCCAGTGGAATGAAACTCACTTACCTAAAGTTAAACAAAGATGGCTTTAGAAGCATTTGATGTATTCCAGATTACTGAATAGACGCTGTTGATATAGATAAATGATTTCACACACAAATAGTTAAGAGGTCGGTATGGGGACCCATCTTCTCATGCTGCTTAACTAAATGATATGAGATTTGCTAAAGAAGCTACATTTCTTAAGATGAATGAAGATCACCACTTCTCCTGAATCAATAGATTTGTTCTCATTCTGTCTTAGCCTCTCTTGTACTACCTACTCTGACACAAAGATACTTACAGGGACATTAACTGAAACAGAGTATACAGGTTTTTAAACCCTTCTTCCAGATACCCCCTTCTGTATCCCATATCATGACTGGAGTAAACAAATGGAACAGAAGAATACCTACTGACCATCTCTGAAACATTCCTCTGGTAACCTCACACTAACATCCAAATATGACAGAGTTCTGGCAGATGGTTGGACCTTCTCCTCAGAAACACTGTTAAGAAACAGTCCTCCATCTCCAGGAACTAGGTAACAATGAAGACATATGCAGAAAAGCATGTTTGATGACCAACTCTTAATCTTTTCTCCAAGGGATGGGGACTGATTCCAATTACTGAGCCAGAATGAACTATTCTTGCTTGTTCTCTAGCCGACATCTCTGTGTGCCCAATCACAATGATTTATACCCATGATGGAAAGACTAAACTCACAGGGTAAGATAATCTTATCATCTGAACGCCAAATGCAGATAAGCTGATTATCATGGAGGGTTTGAAGCAAGAGAAACTGGATACAGAACTCTAAACATTTCTTATTATCAGCCAATGTGCACAGCAGCTGCTCATAATCACCAATCACAACAAGCAGATAAACAGAAAAGGGGAAAATATTGTGGATGCACCCAAATTCCAAATCTTGGCACCTAACTGAATTTAGCACAGAGCATCAGCATGAATTCAAATATGTGTGAATCACAGTAATCATATGAAGTGCTAAATCATACATTTCATGGTTTATCCAAGCTATCAAAAAACACCAAATTCCATGTACGAGTTCTACTAAGCTTTGAAGGGTCAAACTTCTAGAATCACATTACACACACACACAACATACACACACACACACCCTTTCCAACAACATGATTTGTTACAGTATTAGATAGTGATTATTAAACAAAAAATTAGGATGTATAAATCAGAGATACTGAAGACAAAATTAATCAAAATTAACAAAATAACAATTCAAAGAACTATATACAGATATGTATACACACATGGCTATCTATCCATCTATCCATCCACACACATAGACACACACAAACATATATATGTATATAATCAGAAAATTTACTCTCCAATATTTATTAAACTTATCAACAGACCTAATAAACTCATAGAGTTTATTATATAGGGAAAATCAAGTGCAATAAAGGTCAAAGTGAGAAATCCTTGCAGTGATAGAATTGTTCCATTTTTTACTTGGGTGGTGTTACACAAACCTACTTGTGTTAAAATTACATAAAACTAAATACATACACACACATGCACACAATACACAAATGTCTGATTAGATCTGAATAAGATCGGTAGATTATATCAATGTCAATATCTTCATTGTGATATTGTGCTTTTGCAAGGTATCTGCTATAGGGGGATACTGGATAAAGGGCACGCATATCTCCGTATTATCTCCTTCCACTGCATGTGAATCTACAATGATCTCAAACTAAAAGTTTTACTTAAAACTTAAATGCAAGGTGATAAGTGTGAAGATAAAGGGAAGCATGAGTTGTTACAGGGTGCATAGTAGGGCTATACAATCTAAATTGGTAGGTTAAAGAGTTTGAGTAGAAACAAATTAGCCAATTAGCAAGTAAAATTAAAGCAGTCCAGGCTTAAAGATCAGTTTATGCAAACAATGTAGTTTAGTCTAGAACGTACTGTTTCTGAGTATTGTTAAGTAATTTTGAATATCCTCTAGGCAAGAAAGAAGAGATTCTGTTGGTGAAAGAGTTACTGGCCAACTATTTATGGAATATGTGATGACATTAATGCTTATGGATCCAAACCTTAAAAGATATGTGAAGCCCTTTATTTTTATTTTTTTATTTTTTTGTATTTAAATGCTTTACTCAAAGCTTGGTGCACAGTAACCACTGAATAAATGGTATTACTGTTATGATCATTACTTTTTTTTTTCAGCCTCCAAACCGTTTATTTGCCCTCTTTAATACCCATCACCAGACTAACCCAATCCCCCATCCCCCTCCCCTCTAGAACCCTCAGTTTGTTTCTCAGAGTCCATAGTCTCTCATGGTTCGTCTCCCCCTCCGATTTCCCCCCCTTCATTTTTCCCTTCCTACTATCTTTTTTTTTTTTAAACATATAATGTATTATTTGTTTCAGAGGTACAAGTCTGTGATTCAACAGTCTTACACAATTCACAGTGCTCACCATAGCACATACCCTCCCCAATGTCTATCACCCAGCCACCCCATCCCTCCCACTCCCGACCACTCCAGCTAAGCAAAATAAGTCAATCAGAGAACAACATGTATCATATGATCTCACTGATATGAGGAATTCTTAATCTCAGGAAGCAAACTGAGGGTTGCTGGAGTGAAGCCCTTTAAAACTTGTATCTAGAAGGGTGCCTGGGTGGCTCAGTTGTTAAGCGTCTGCCTTTGGCTCAGGTCATGATCCCAGGGTCCTGGGTTCCAGCCCTGCATCGGGCTCTCTGCTCAGCGGGAAGCCTACTTCTCCCTCTCACACTCCCCCTGCTGTGTTCCCTCTCTCCCTGTCTCTCTGTCTCTGCCAAATAAATAAATAAAATATTTAAAAAACCTTGTATCTAGAGACATTAAAATGATCTAAAGGCCATAATAGTGAATGTCATAGATGAGGCTAAGATGGAGGCATGAGCAACATAAACAGTGGCAAAAATCCAGGTGAAATTCAAAACAGAGTGCCTGTCACAAATTGGGAACTGGACAAATATTTGGTGAATGAAAAGGAGACAGTGGTTGTAGAAATGGTAAGAAGGGGATGCATAGCCTTCCCTGAATATCCATTTGATATAAATGGTGTGGTAGACAAAGTAATCAAGATGACTCCTAGATTTCTCCTTGGGATAATTCAGAAAGAAATGACTCCAGCGTTATAGATATGCATCTTCAGTGTTTAATTATACCCTTTGTCTCCATATAAACGCGAGTGTTCGCTTGTAACTCATTTTCTCCTTTCTTTCTCCTTTTTCTAATGGAATATTGGAATACACCTTGTATTGGAAAAACTGAGTGGACATCAAAGATTACCAGGGGACAAGATAAGCAATTTCAGTTCTTTTTGTTTAGAGTATCTCAAACCATGCTAAGTCCTCCAAAAATTATAAGACTGCATTATATTTTTTATTTCACTTTGGAAAGAAGTGTACACTATACTTTTTGTTCCAAGTATTCAAATAATATGTCCTCCTGGAAATCAAAAGTATAACAGTCATCTGGACTACATAAGCAATGACCCTCAATAATTTGCAATGCTTTGAAGACTGCAAAATAGGTGGCAAAAACACTAATTTTAACTTCAAGATAACATATTGCATTTCTTTTATGATATCCCTGCAGTGGTGAAAATGGAAATTATTGACTCTGGGAACCAGGCCTACAGTGCTGTTAATCACTGTATTGCTATTAATTGATTTCCTTAGGAGTAAGTCAGATCCAGGACACCACTTATTAGACCTCTCTTCCACTCATAATACAGTGATTTTGATATTCCTTACAGAGTTTTTAGAGTAAAATGTTTGCTTTTCAGAACAGAGATGCCTTTGTATGAAACAAATAAGAACCAATCAGTTTAAACTATACAGTCATAGCTTGACTCTTTGAATGAGACTTGAATTGTTCCTTTCTCCTGGTCAGTGTTACCATAAGTAAACAATTTGAGAATATGCATTCAGTTCAGTTACCTTGCATGTGTGTGCACAAACCTCAAGACCTTTTATTATTTTGAAATAACATTGAGGGACCTTGCTATTTTCTCCAATATAACTAGAGAAATCATTCCACTTTGTCAAACAAAGCACCCAAATTTCTAAAAGCTAGAAGCTAAAAGCCATTACTTTGTTTCATTTTTTTTCCCCACAATCCATAATTGGCAATGGAAAGCATGAGATTAGATATTAAATAAAACTATAATTCATAAGAAAAAATATGTAATGGTATATTCAAAATAATAGAACACCTATGCTGACATGAATATATTTATGAACGTATTTAAACAATGAACACATGTCTATCTTAACTAGGCAAAATCGGAGGACTATTATCCAACACATTAGAAAGTTTGATTGATTGATCATTTTGCCCTTTTTCTTAATAGACTATTACAATAGTAGACAAAGGAAGAAATAAAGTGCCCAGCCAATCGATCTGTATCATATTGGAAAGGTCAAAATAGAATTGTACATTACTACTGTCAGAAATATATAAAACATTAACATTTCCATACTATATTCTCATCACAGAAACTGTAATGGGGACTGAAAAAGACACAATATCCCTACATTCTTATGATCAAACTAGTTATTAAGTTGGAAGTGGAATGGCATAAATCTAATCACAGGAGAGGTGCTGACTGGAAGAAAATACTATGGATTCATTCCTTTCTTTTGCAGGATCTTGAGGTCTCAATCCATACTACATGAACTTGGATATCTTTCCTACAAGAAACACTGAAGTTGACATATTTGTACTCACGACTTACAAAATAACATCTCTGTTAGAAATAGATCAAGGCATAACAAAATACTAAATAATAATAAATTTAATAAATATGACAAAAATAAATATAATAGTTAAGAAAATCAATTAAGAATAACATTTTGTGAGGCGCCTGGGTGGCTCAGTTGGTTAAGCATCTGCCTTCGGCTCAGGTCATGATCCCAGAGTCCTGGAATCAAGCTCCCTGCTAGCAGGGATCCTGCTTCTCCCTCTCTCTCTGCCCCTGGGTCGCACTCATGCTCTCTCTCTGCCCCTGGGTCCCACTCATGCTCTCTCTCTCAAATAAATATATAAAATCTTTTTTTAAAAAAAGTCCATAACAGTTAAAAAAAATTACATTTTGCATCTTGTTAAAATGAGGAAGTATAGAACCTTGAAAAGAACTATATATAAATGTAAATGTTCTATGAATAGCTTCAAATGAAATAGATTTCGATATATTTAAACATTTCTTGTAATTATTAGCTATGTAACTGTGTTATTCAGAAAGGATTGTAAAAAATACAGTATTTCTAGTGGTGCCTGGGTGGCTTAGTTGGTTAAGCGTATGACTTTTGATTTCGGCTCAGGTCATGATCTCAGGGTAATGAAATTGAGCCCCAAGTCTGGCATGGCTGGGCGTGGAGCCTGCTTAAGATTCTGTCTCTCTCTCCCTATGCCCTTCCCCCCACCAAAAATAAATAAACAAATTTTAAAATTACAGTATTTCTTATTAAACTCTGTATTAAATATAATACCAACTTTGTATTGTATTATGTGGGATTTTTTTAAAGTCATAGTGTGTACATGAGTTGTACACACATGCATACATACACCAAACCATGAATTACATTACTTATTTAATATGCTTAACAGGAAAAGACTAGTGGATTCACAGAGCATATTTTTTTAGAGATATGAATTCTAAGAAGGATTGAAAATACGTGGTCCTTCTTAGCCTTGAAGACAGTTTGTATTCTTTTTTTGCCTCCTGGCAATTCAGTTTAAGTTGAAATTTATGTAGCAAACATCTTAATCAGAATTCCTACCTCTGAAGAAACTCAGTAATGATACTGGAGGCTGGAGGCTTCATTACTATTTTAAAATACCTTTACTTTGGGAAAAAAATAGATATTAAACTCAGCATAATTGCTGAAGACACAATATTTATGAAAATGAAAACTTCCAGCAAATTTTTTGTTTTTAAAAAAAATTAACTTGGCTTTAAAAAATCAAATGTAAATCAATAAATATTTGAATGCCTAGAAAGTACAGCACTTATGTATTATGAAATATACACATGATAAAAAATGGGGAATGTTCCCAAGGAGTTTATTATCTAGTATAGATACAATAAAAAGGCTGAATACCATTAATACTACAAAAGACATTAAAATATACAGTAGGGAAAGTGAGAGGAGAAAAGAGGTAATATGGGTGAAAATATCAGAAAATGCTTCAAGAAGGAAGTGAACAGGGCTTAACAAGCAGAAATGTCAGAGGAGAAAGCTTGAGAGGGATACTCCAAATGAAGAAATAAGAGAGCGTGCAAAATAAATGGGGCTAGTGTATGAAGACACTGTGAGCAATTCAGGTAAATTAGAAAATGGTTTAAGCATCTAAAGAGGTACTGGGATAGGAAGGCTAAAAAGTATGGTTGGGTCATATTGCTAATAGCCTGAATGTGCCAGATTGTATTTGATGGGGAATGGAAAAACTAAAACTTTTTGGATAAGAATATGAAGAAGAAAGTTTAACACAGTCATTGTATCTAGAAAGAATTGTGTGAGCCACTTTTCCAATTCATTTATTTTTCAAAGGCTTTTATGCAGATTAAAGAATAATCCTCCCATGCAAGAAAATGGACTCCTAAATTTGAGTTCAGCATTTTACTCTCTCTCTCTCTCTACACACACACACACACACACACACACACACACATATGCCTTCTATGGCACCTCAAATGCACTTATTTACAGAGTTTGGAATAGTATTTGACACCCAAAAGAGAAGCAAAGAATATTTTCCAATGATTGAAAGAATCAATTGTATAGAAATGATTTAACTTGTTTGAAGACCACTATAATTCTCTAAGGCATAATGGAGAAAGGAGAACCTCTGATGCTGTTGGTAGAATGCAAACTGGTGCAGCCATCCTGGAAAACAGTATGAAGTTTCTTCAGAAAGTTAAAAATAGAATTACCCTACCATTCAGCAATTACACTATCATTTACCCAAAGGATACTAAAATACTAATTCGAAGGGATACATGAACTCCAATGTTTATAGCAGCATTATCAACAAGAGCCAAATTATGAAAAGAACCTAAATGTCCAATGACTGATGAATAGGTAAAGAAAATGTGGTATATATATATATATATATATACAATAGAATATTACTCAGCCATCATAAAGAATGAAATCTTGCCATTTGCAATGACGTGGATGGAGCTAGAGAGCATTATGCTAAGTGAAATAGAGAGAGACAGGTACTATATGATTTCACTCATATGTGGAATTTAGGAAATACAACAAATGAACCTGGGGTGGGGGAGAAGAAAACCAAGACAGACTCTTAACTATAGAGAACAAACTAATGGTAACCAGAGGGAAGGTGCGTGGGGGGATGGGTTAAATAGGTGATGGGGACTAAGGAGTGCCCTTGAGATGAG
This sequence comes from Leptonychotes weddellii, assembly GCF_054177405.1. Classification (NCBI taxonomy): domain Eukaryota; kingdom Metazoa; phylum Chordata; class Mammalia; order Carnivora; family Phocidae; genus Leptonychotes; species Leptonychotes weddellii. The sequence goes on from NC_138380.1 coordinate 27,375,735, forward strand.
CACTGGGTGTTGTAGGTAAGTGATGAATCACTAAATTCTATACCTCAAATTAATATTTCATTGTATGTTAATTAACTGGAATTTAAATAAACACTTGGGGGAAAAAAGAAATTAAGGCATGAAATAGGATAGGGAAGTGGTAATAAATAGAAATACTGAAATTTAAGATTAAAAAAAAGAAATCAAAGGTTTGATTCCAAGGTTTTGATCTGGAGGACTTAAAAGGCTGGAAAACTAGTCATCAAAATACAAATTAAAAGAAAGAAGTTTAAGATTAGTAGGGTAATCAGTGTTTGGAACATGCTAAATTCCAACTACGCATGAAAGACTAGGGTGAAGGTAGGTAGGATAAAGCCACAATCGTAGGACAAGATTTCTAGAAAGAGGTAATTTCTACAGGTGAAGTTTTGCTTATAATCTACACTACAGAAATGATTAAAACAATGGAAGTAAATGCTACTCAAAGGATAGAAACTATAAAAAAGAAATTCGGGGCGCATGGGTGGCTTAGTTGGTTAAATGTCCAACTCTTGATTTTGGCTTAGGTTATGATCTGAAGGTCATGAGATTGAGGCCCATGTCAGGCTCCATGCTGGGGTGTGGAGCCTACTTAAGATTCTTTCCCGCTCTCCCTCTGCCCCTCCTCCTTCCCCAATCCAGCTTGTGTGTGTGCTTGCTCTCTCTCTCTCTCTCAAATAAATAAATAAATAAATAAATAAATAAATAAATAAATAAATAAAATATTAAAGATGTTACCATTTAGAAAACCTACATTTAAATGAAAAAGGGTAAGCAAAATAAAGAAGTCAGGCTGAATGACAAAGATATTTGGACGGATGATGAACATGATTCAGATAATACTGCTGATAATGAAGATGGAAATAACATTATATGCCAAGCACTGTGCCAGTTATTTTTAAAGCTTTTCAGATTTAACTCCCAGAACATATCCATGAGGTCTAGATTATTATTTTTACTTTTTCTTTTTAGGTATTGAGGAAATGATGTCCAGAGGGTTTAAAGGAAGAAACAGCCTCAGGATTAAAACAAAATGGGGGGGGGTGAATTTTTTAACTTAAGGACCCTAGATCTTAACCTTAAAAATATTTCCTTTAATAGTAAGAAACAAACCAAAACAAAGCAAAAACAAACAAACAAAAAACAAACCCAAGGCTGTACAACTACAAAATCCATCCTCAATGAAAGTAGGATAAATCTGCAGAGCTGGCACATAGTATTTAAATACATGAGGCAGAAGAATACGTAATAAATGACTTAACAAAGAAGAAGAAGTCATGCTTAATTGCCTTCAAGTTGGGATGGAGAAGAAAAACCTAGCATAACCTTTGGAAAGCTTCAGGAACCACTGTATCAGGTGCTGTGAGAGCATGGTCAGAAGTACCAGAAAATGAGAGCTTGATGGGAAGTTGGTTAAAAAAAAGAAAAAAAAAAAGCAATCTATATTTGTCCCCCACGTCCTATATTTGATATAGGAGCACAATGTGGAAGTTTACTTTTTGCATTAGGTCAGTGTCTGACTACGCACCCTTTTTCCTAAGCAGATCCAGAAAAACAGCAGCCTGATTTATACCACGCAGGCAGGAGATCTGACTGCCTTACAGTAAATTCAATGCACATAGAGCTTCCAATCAATTTTTAGTGCTTCATTTGTAAATATAAATGGGCTGCCAACATGTAAGGATGAATGATAGAGACAAAAGCAAATAGGAAAAAGGAAATGGTGACAATGATGGAAGGAGAAAATATATTAGTAGTATCTTCAGAGGTATTGGAGAAGATACAGCAGCATTAAACAATACTTTAAAATTATTCAGAGAAAAAGAAAAGAAACCTTGGAAATTTTAAGTAGCCATAAAATAGTAAAATGATTGGAAAAAAAGTCAAATCTTATCTCTCAGGGAAAAGAAAAAGATGATGGTTTTGAGTTAGAGAAAACAGAAAAGAAAATTGGTAAAGAAACTGAGGTAATCCAAAATCTGGCTAACGGAACTCCAACAAAAGGAGAAAAGTGAAACTGAAGGAAAGGAACTTTTGAAAGCAATCATTAAAACAAACAAACAAACTCAGAAACAGGGGCATGGAATTCCGGAGTGATAGGGTCCAAAAAATACTCAGCACAGAGAATGAAAAATAGACCCCTATTTAAAGCATATTATCATGAACATACAGGACACAGAAAGTAAAGGGAAGTTCCCACCATGGTATACAAGTCCTAAAATTAATATCATTTGCTTCCTTGGCATTTGGTAGAATTGGTAGAATTGCTTCGAATGGCCTAATGTTCAGGTCCCTCCTCAACCCCCGCCACCCTGCTGCAGATAAGGTTCTCTACCCAAACACCCTCCTTAGCAAAGGGATCAGGCACAGTTCCTGCTTATTCTTGAGCAGTGGGTTTCAGTTCATGGATTATTTCAGCCCATGGTATTATTCAAACGAGGCAATCATATCCTTCCACAGGAATGAAGGTTACCCTAACCTCATGTGCTACAAAACCTGCCTCCTACAGCTTATTGTCCTTCACTCTGTTCCAGAACGCATCCCCCTGTGGCCCCGAAGTCTCCTCCTCCCCTGGACTGTAAGTACATGTACCTAATAAAAATGCTGTTAATCTTCTCTGCTGTCAGAGGTCACATGTTCAGACATCCCTATAACCACAGAACATGAGTTCCTCCCTCACTAATGGGGTGAACAAGGGACAGCTGAAACACTAAAATATTTTAAAGAACAGAAAAGTCAAATAAAAATGATGATAAATCAGAATATCAGACTTTCTTTTTTTTTTTTTTTGGAATATCAGATTTTCAAATGTAGCAGGAGAAACAGGAAGAATTTTCAACAATGTTTACCAAATTCTGAGAAAAAACCTATTTACAACCTAATATTCTTTATCTATTAGATTATCTAACATAGAGAATGAAAGTATTTTAGACTTTCAAAGTATAGAACATTTGAGTTGCCTGTACCTTTTTAAAGGAGCTATCTGAGGATAATTCCTGTCAAAGCAAGAAAATAAACCAACACAGAAAAACTGCGATCCAGGACAGGAGACTCAACACAGTAGAGAGATGAAAAAGATCCTGAGATCATAGCAAAAAGGAAGTCTCCATGTGATAGTTGTGCAGTAGGACTAGAGTGCACGAGGTCATATTTTAGTAGGAAGTCAGATGCCTCCATTAGACATGTGTTCGGCAAAATAAAATATGCTTGAAAATGAGTTGAAAGCTGTGGCCATATGGAAAATTTTATAATGAGGCATTTTACAGAGCTCTTGGGAGTGTTTGGGGTGACTTATTCCTAAGTTCAGAGAAAAACCAAATCAAAGCAGGGTAGGGGTTGTTAATTTTTAACTCCAGTAACAAAATCAATGTAGAGGAAGGAAACGTAATCAGAATACATTTCCTGGTTCACAGTGAACAATATCTGAAACGTCATCATGGAAATACAATGTTTTTAAGAAAAATTAAGGTATGCTTATATTGAGAGGAAAACAGAAAGAATAAGTGAGCCAAAAAACTAATAAAATCTTACAATAAGAATCTGTTCGGTAATGTTTAAATTGATTAAACAAGATACAGCAGTATATTCATATTCTTTAGAGTTATAGAGATATTCCAAACAAAATAGTTCAATATTAAATGTATTTGCCTTTGAGGTATAGGAGAAGTCTTCAAGAGTGAAGGAAAATTTTCTTTAAAGTAATCATTTAGAGGGCATGTGGGTGGCTCAGTTGGTAAAGCATTTGCCTTTGGCTCAGGTCATGATCTCAGGTTCCTGGGACTGAGCCCCATGTTGGGCTCCCTGCCTAGCAGGAAGTCTGTTTCTCCCTCTCCCTCTGCTCCCCGCCCCACTCTGCTCATGTTCTCTCTCTCTCTCTCAAATAAATAAAATCTTAAAACAAAATAACCATTTCAGGGATAGTTTACTTTTAAACCAGTTTTATCTATTACATTTGTTGAAAATAATATCAATTTTTAAAACCAATCTGGCTTATATTTCTGATTATTGAAAATGTGTCCCATAGTCATACCCACTGACAGATCATGTGGTGTTTTCCACTATTTTTTTGTGGTGAAAATATAAGTGTAATTGTTTTCACTATGACATTTTTTGCTATATTAATTCTATTTTTTTAACTTAATTTTAGTACTTCAATTCATTCCTCTCCAGCTCACATGGTAAATTAATTGGAATCTTCTTAAGAACCACTATGATGCTCTCATTAAGATTACCCTTTTGGGATCAAATTATGTTAAAAATAAAATGATTCTGGAGTTCTAATTTATCTCTAGTTTATGGCAATTGGGGACCTAATTTATCTAATGAAGATCACCCTGAATCGTTGGGCCATGGGTGGTGATGGGTGCCTCATCATTTTTTAGGATAATATCTCTGAAGATTCTAGTTGTAACTTGAGATATTAAAAAAAAACAAGTTGATGATTCATTAAAAATCTATAGCAAAGTTACATTTAAAAGCTACTCTTACAGAAAGACTGTTATTTTTTTTATTGAGGTATAACTGACATACATTATATTATTTCAGATGTAAGACAAGGATTCTATATTGTATATATTTCAAAATGATCACTGCAATAAGTCTAGTTAATATTCTTTACCATACAGTTACTGACTTTTTTCTTATGATAAGAAGTTGTAAGATTAACTTTCTTAGGAACTTTCAAATATGCACTACAGTATTATTAACTATAGCTACCATGCTGTACATTACATCCCCATGACTTATTTTATAACTGGAAGTTTGTACCTTTTTTTTTTTTTTTTAAGTGGGCTCCACTCCCTGCATGGAGTCCAATGCGGGGCTGAACTCATGATCCTGAGGTCAAGACCTGAACTGAGACCAAGAGTCAGATGCTTCACCCACGTGCCCCCAGACGTTTGTACATTTTGACTGCCTTCACCTGTTTTGTCCACCCCCTACCCTCTGCCTTTGGCAACCACCAATCTGTTCTCTGTGTCCACGAGCTTATGGTTTTGTTTGTTTAAAGTCCACATATAAGTGAGATCACATGGTACTTCTCTTGTTCCCTTACTTCATTTAGCATAATGCCCTCAAGTTGCACTGTAGAAAGCCTTTGAAATGTCTGATAATTCACTTCGGGTCTAGGTGATAAAGTGATATAATGATAACAAAAGGCCATTATTAGAACTGAGTTTGTAAGTCTACATTTGGAAACTAACATTACCGTGGTAATGCCCTGGATTCTAATGTGCATCCAAAATGATATTCAAATCCTTTCTTTTTTTGGCTATTCAAAGATAATCCTAATATGAAACATGCTTTTACTTGTCAAAAAAACCCCACATCCTTATATTTGTAAGAACACGTATATTGCTGTTTGGTTCTAAAGTGATGGTCACATGAAGATCTACCTAAAAGTAGGTTTAATGTTATGGTTACATTTAATAGAAATCTGCACTTTGGCACTGTGGTTAAGGAATAAGGGGGTCTGTATCTAGCAGCACTTCAAGAGATATCAGTTGGTGGGAGTATAAACAATGGGGAACTCCAGAGAGCTGCACCCCACTTGAGAGTATAACATAAAGAGGATAAGGTGGACAGGTAAAGAGGTATACCAAGGGGTATAAAATAGGAGTGCATGCTTGAGACCACTCAGGGTAATGAATATGTAAAAAATGGATCCTTAAACTAATGTCTCATTTTATGCAGAAATTTTTTTATTCTAACTTTTAAAAATTATCCTTTAAATTTAGATAAATCTAAAACATTTTATAAATTAAGAAAACTAACAACTTAGTAGTGAACACAATGCTATATGTAACCAGAAAAAAAAAAAAGTGAAGAGTTGAGGTCACCAGCCAGATAACTTATTGATACTTATCACTGGAAATTGATAAGAATACATGCAGCATTCATGCTGCTTCCAGTGGTCCTCTGCTTTTTTCGGGGGCTATGGTGAGGCTCTAGAAAGTGAGTTTGAATCTGTACATGTATATGACTATGACTAACAGACGATTTGTCCCTTCCTTGAAAAAACTGAGCTCATTCTTTATTTCTAAAATTGTAAAACTCTGTTCTCTGCTAGGCTCATGCCCACACTGGCTGTCATCTTGCCGCAGGAAGAGGCCTGTTTAACCCTGCCTGAAGGGATGAATAGAGTACCTTGGTTTGTCCTTCTGATGCATCAGTCACTATCATTCAGAAAGTGAGATACGAAAATGACAGAAAACATCACAATAGCAAAATGACATATTCTGACATTGTTACACTCTGTCTTACACTAAAGCTTTCCCTGTGAAATTAAATATTAATTTTTTGTAGATGGGAAATTGTCTGCAAAATAACAATGTCGTGAATTATCATTCCACGAACAGATATGGAGTTTATTCATAGTTTCAATTAATGTGGTCTGAGAAGTTCTACAAAGTGAATGATAAAGGACAAGGGTAGTAAGAGGACATCTGAGCATATTCCATAGAGTTGCCATGTTCATTTCAGACAAAGAGTCCACAGAAGTGGATTTCTGAAGACAGAGATGGCTGAGCCTTTATGGAACACCTGACTGTCCCCAGACAGGCAAGATTGGAGCCTAAAGACATCCTCATAATGATGCGATTAGTTTGTTTTACAATTTACTACTACCAAACAAACTTTGACACACCTCAGAAAACACTGAGAAGATGCTGAAAGGAAGAGGAAGGGAAAACTTGTAAGTTAATGCAGATGAGAGGGGAAAAAAAAACACACCCCAAACCTAACATCCATCCTCAAGAAAATTTTACCATACCTGTGTTCTCAAAATGTGTATAAATAATGATTTTTCTTAAAGTAGAGTACAAAATCCCATTGTGCAACTACTAAAAATTACTATGAGCTGAATTACTCTGTATTGTGTGTTGCTGATATAATAAGTACTTCAAGAGTAAAAATCTATCTTGGTAATGAATTGTATTAAATTAGTAGAGCTAAAGATCTAATCTATCCTTTTCTTAGTGATTCATGCTATCATTTTCTTGGGGAACTAAACCTAGAAGATTTATCTTATTGCTCAAAAATGGGTAAATGTTCAGACCCCAAAGGGAATTTAAATATATTTAATTGAAATTTCTAATTTCTCAAATGAGATAATTATAGCCCATGCAGATGACACTCATGCTCAATGGCATAGAACAAACCATTAACATCAGCTCTCCTACTCTTACCCGTCACTCTGTTCTGCTGTATCACATGCTGCCTATGTTTGTGGGAAGGGGAGAAAATGTCTAACATGATGTCATGTGACCTGGTAATACTGGAAATGAGTATTATGGAACGACAATCCCATATTTAATTTTATCTGAATATCTGATGCCAGATACCTTTAAGTTTTTCCAAAGCAGGGATGAGTTCTTTATCAAATATGATATTCCTATTCTTATCCTAGTGATTTTGTTTACATGAAATGTTTGGGTGAAGAAGATAAAAAGGCCACCATTTCAAAACAGTACAGTAGGGAATTGTGGTGATAAATAGCTCTTCAGAGACATGATGACAGGTGCCATTAAAAGCCACAAGCTGTTAAATCTAGAGTCTCACGTATGCTTTGTTCTTGATTTCTAAATATATCCCAGGTTGTTTTCATAACTTAAAACACAGTCATGGGAGGTTGGTGATTAGAGGAACTATTTGAAGTTTCACAATCAGAACAGCTGGTCCAGAGATGACAGAAGATGATGCTGAGTTTTATGAAGCAAATGCAAAATAGTAAGTGGAGGATGTTTTGGCAAGTAATGAGAGAAACCATCAGAGACTTATTGCAGGTGTCAGATCACGTTTAGCTTATGCATGTTTCCCAGACCCAATGTTTCAAATGGCCCTCCTACCTCTAAGTGAAAAAGCTGTATGATTATTTGAGAAATATAGAAAGGAATAGTTTTGATTTCAAAACAAGCATAAAGGTGATATACAGCATGAGTGTTAAAAGAGCAGGTCACAAGTTCTAAGGGCGTAAGACTGTTAATCATCTCTCATCTAAACTACTATCATCACTCCCTAACTGGTCTCCCTGAATAAATCTTCCTCCCTTCAAGTTTATTCTTTGTAGACAATACAGCGTGGCCAGTTTTTGATTCAGCCCATCTCATTATTCTACCCCAAATCTCCCAAGGCCTTTCATCACATTTAGAATAAAATTCAAACCCTTTTCCTTTACCTGAACAGCCATATGAGATTTGGCTTCTGACTAATCATCTATCAGCCTGTTTCTGTCTGATACTTAGAACACAGCAGACTCTTTGCTGTTTATGAACATGCCAATTACCAATCGATTTCAAGACCTTTGCTCTTGATGCTTCCTTCCTCTGGAATAGGCTTCCCCCAGATATTTGTATGTTTGGCTTTCAAACTTCATTCAAGTTTATGTTCAAATGTCACCTTCTCACTACCCTATCTGAAACAGTTTCTATTGACTCTGTCTCCTCATCCTACTTTATTTCTCTTTATAGTATATAACATTACTTGTGTTTTGTTATGCATCTATTTGTTTTATTTACACACTGTCTTGTGAATTTGAATGTAAACTCCATTAGGTCAGATTCTTGTCTGTCTTGCTTATCTCATATCCTCAGTGCCCCAAACAATGCCTTGCACAATAGCATTCAATAAATATCCCATGGAGTAAAAATGAATAAAGATATTTTTATATTATATAATGTTGCCAAAGTATTCATATGGTTTTAAAGTAATTAGAGTAATTAAAGCTTAGCTTATCTAAATATACTAGGCTCCTTAAGGGGTGGGAGTGGGGAGGTGTCCAATTTTATTCCTCATGGTATCATGATAGACTATACTTATGGTCCAGGATTTATTTCTTGACTTGGATGTAGCTCTGCTAAATTAATACTAATGACTATTATTAATGTCTTCTTTTGGACTATTACTTGATTTTCTTGGTATACCATTTTAAACTATTCATTTCTCAGTGTTTGTTGTGGAAAACGATAGATTTCCATTTGGGTCTCAAACATCATCTGATTCAACAAGCAAAATATACACCACACCAGTCTTCCTTTTTCCCCCAGCTTTCCCCTAATTTTTGTCCAAAACACACACCACACCAGCCCCGTGCCCTGATTTAGATGAACTCTTCAACTCCAACTGGTAAAACAGAATAACCCCCAACTGGATCACATCTCTGATTAGATCAGAAACAGGGCTATACCCTTCTAAGATACACTCTAAAAAGCAGGAAATTATATTATTGTCATAATGTTTAATTTATTTGAAGTGACAACATCTATTACTACTTGGCAGTCAAAATATTTCTTACTCTCTTAAGCCAATTTGTACGCTATCTCAAATTCATTGCATATTCTAAGCAACATAATACTCAAATCGAAGCTGATGAAGTCTATATGACACTTCTTTAAAAAGGAAGTCTGCTGCTACCATTCTGACAGATAGAGGTGGTTCCTACAGCTGCAGGAGGAAGGTTAGCCTGAGGCATGTGAAAGAGGCAATTACCTCTCCCTAGGCATTTATAAGATCTTGACTAGAGGTCATATTTTTGTTTTCACATTGCGTTTTTTGAAGGTTAAGTAGAAAGGCATGCTTAAACAGTCTAATTTAGTGTGTTTCTATTTTATTAAGAGGCTAAGATATTTCTAAAGATTAGGCTTGCCAAAAGGGCTGAACACAACTTTTAAGTTTTACCTCTGGTTCAATATCATCAATGTCCTCACTATCCTCTCTTCTTGCTGAGGCACTGGAATGCTCTCTCAAAGATGAAAAATTATTACGTAGGTCTGTCAGTTCTGAGGCTTAGTATTAGTACCAAATACCATTTTCTATGTTCCTATCTTCATGGTGTGTGAGCTGGGTTTATTTTGACCGTCCTTCAGGTACATGTTTACTTTTCTCCAACCCTGCTTTATGCCCTGGGAGACTGACCCTTATGGATTTCACTAGAGGGATCCTTTGTGTTACAGTTAAGGGTAGAGAATAAAGAGCACTGGTAGAAGCACCAAAAGAGGTTAGGAGAATAAGGTCAATCCTGGCTGTCTTCTGTGCTGTCTTCTTTGGCTGCATATGTCTCATTACATCTCTCTCTCTCTCTCCCTGGGTTATTCTGCAAATCCCTCTGCTCACCACTTGGGCTTCTGTATGTTATTGGTGGACTACTGCTAGTACTAGGACAGTCCATTACTTCCTGTATTTTCCTTATTTGGCTTCCTGCCCATACCTTGGTAAAATAGCATATTTATTAAACTCTTCTACAATTACTCAATTTGAGGGTCATGTTTGAAATCTGACTGATATCATCATTCAAGGTTAGTCATGGGGAAAAATAAAAGACAAGTCCTCTGCCTGCCACAGAGCTTTAAAGAACCATTTCTGATCATAACTTTCCCCTAGGAGTCCACACTTGACTCTGAAGCAGGAAAGTTTTCACGTATGTGTAACAAATAAAAATTAGGTTTAAGGAAGTACAGATGAGTAATAAAGAGATTAAAATACTATTTGGTGAGATAATTACTTTGATAAATCCTAGCCAGTTTGATTTTTAATCATCTTTTAAGATTCTATTGCCTTGCTAATTTCAAGCAAATTTGGGAAAGTGATCTTCAAAGTAGTAACTTTAGGGTATACCTGCCTCTTCCCTCTCTTCTTTAGGACACTGAGTTGAAGATGATTTGTTATGTAAATTGTGTGAAAAGAATCAGAATACTCTGGATGCATGGATTAGTATGGAAATGACAAAGTTTGCTGTCTTAAAATATTTTTAAAAAATTTTATTTTTTAAGTAATCTCTACACCCAAAGTGGGCCTCAGACTCACAACCCTGAGATTAAGAGCCATATACTCCACCAACTGAGCCAGCCAGGAGCCCCTAAAAATATTTTTATTCACTGATTCAAATAATCTACATTCTGCTCAGCTATGACAAACAAATACATGTATTTTTCAAAACTATTTTTTTTATATTTAGGAAAAATATTTTGTTATTTTCAATTTTTTCTTTGATTTGCAAATTTTAATTTTTTTAGAGGTGGGCAGGGGGAGAGGAAGAGAGAGAATCTTAAGGAGGTTCCACGCCTGACTTGGGGCTCCATCTCACAACCTTGAGATCATGGCCTGAGCTGAAATCAAGAGTCAGACGCTTAACTGACTGAGCCACTCAGGCGCCCCGGTAAATTTTGACTTTAAGCTTTTATTCTTAATTTCTAGATTTATTTCATTTTAGTCACAGAATAGGAATGGCTGATGTCGTATTTTTGGAATTCTATGAGGTTACATTTGTTATTTAAAATAGGATCAATTGTGGGGCGCCTGGGTGTCTCAGTCAGCTAAGTGTCTGCCTTCGGCTCAGGTCACGATCCCAGGGTCCTGGGATGGAGCCCTGCATCGGGCTCCCTGCTCAGGGGGGAGTCTGCCTCTCTCCCACCCCTGCTCATGCTCTCTCTCTCTCTCACTCTCTCTCTCTCAAATAAATAAATAAAATCTTTAAAAAAAATAAATAAAATAGGATCAATTGTGGCTTATTTTATATGGAGGCAGAACATGCATGCTTATAGTTTATAAAACATGAAATATTAAAGGGGCTTACCAAAGAATACCTCTCTTCCTCTCTGAGTTTTGAAGTAATTGTGAACTAAGACAGACAGTAGAGGGAGAAAAAGTACTAACTTTATTAATAGTAGAGGCTAGATTGGAAGACATAAACTATTATAAACCCAATAATTTATGAGCTAACTCTTTCCTTGTAATATAGATTACAGGACAGCACAGTGGAGTTTCAGTTTGCTTGACAGATAAACGCACCTATGTCCCCATCTCTCATAGGCCTAAGTGAATACTGAAAGTCTAAATTGGAATTGGGAATAAAAAACATAACACATTTTATTTAGCTTTTCAATGTGGTAAGAGTTCTTTGAAACTCAAACCTATATTTAAAAACTCAGATAAAATCTTAATTTGGCAGATCATCCTTTTTTCCTGAAGTATATCTAGCTATCTATCGTCAACTTATTTATCTATCCTTTTTATTCACTTTTTTTAAAGATTTTTTTTAAATTTATTTGACAGAGAGAGAGCGAGAGAGTATGAGCAGGGGGAGTGGAGGGCAGAGGGAGAAGCAGGCTCCCCACTGAGCAGAAAGCCTGATGCAGGGCTCGATCCTAGTACTTTGAGATCATGACCTGAGCCAAAAGCAGACGCTTAACTGACTGAGCCACCCAGGCACCCCTCACTTCTTAAAATAACATAAAATCAAATAAAACCTTATCATTAAAAACTAAAAAACAAAAAAAAACCCAGATAAATTAATATCTCTCCATGTCAAATACACAAAATTATTCTCCTAAGAGGTAACCATGACAAATTTAATGTCTAAACTTCCAGACCTTTCTGCATGTATTCATGTATTCACATTTACGTGCCTACATGTTTGTTTCATGTAATTTTTTTTGCAACCCTCTTCTTAAACTTAACATTTTGATTGACAGATTTAGTGGTTTATTGGAGAGACAAGTCACAATTTCTTTTATGGTGCTTTTCTACAATGTAGGGCCTTTAGGCAGAGAAGAAATGATCTGAATGGATCTGGCAGGGACTCTTTTCTACCCTGTTCAAAAGAGAGTAGTTATGGAATTAGAAATTATAGCTATGGGTTGCATTTCCTCCTAGAAACATGGACTTTCTGATCCACCTGATGAGATCAGCATTAACAGCCAATGCCATTGGTATTTGCTGTCCTCAGGCCTGCTGTTAATGGCCATGATAACCATTTTGGTATAATTATTTCCTTTTCTTTAAAAGTACTCTTCTTTTCATCCCTTTCTTTAGCACTTGAGTATAATTGCCCTCTTTTTCTAGTTACATCCCTATTTTTTTCTTTATATTGATATTTATCACTCTTTCCCAGTGTAGTCCTTTGAGATTTTGACAAATAAAACCATGAAGAGAGAATCAAAAAGTTTTAAATTTCTATGCTTGTTTTCCATTATGTATTGTTTTCCATTTTGTTCAACTTTATTTGGTCTACACAGAACAAGATTGAGGGGAAATATCCAGCCCTTCTTTCCATCATCATAATTGAGAGACGTACTATTGTATGTGCTGGGGAGGCATAGTATATATAAAGTTCTTGATATAAGGAAGTAAACAACAGCATTTTTAAATGACCTTAAGATATTGTGAGGGAAAAAATATGTATGCATGGCAAAAATTTAAAAAGTGATTAAAGTGAGGGCCACCTGGTTGGCTCAACTGGTGAAGCATGTAACTCCTCATATCAGGGTTGTGGGTTTGAGCTCCACGTTGGGTGTAGAGATTACTTAAAAAACAAACAAACAAACAAACAAACAAACAAAAACCTAGGTCCAGTGGTTTGAATGAGAAGACAAGAGAACTGAACCAAAGCTGGGCACAGTCAGGGCATGCAGTTCCACTGAAAATGGAAGATGGTAGTGAACGTATACTCAATGTCAGTCACCAGCGATAAGCTAAGTCGACAGGACATGCTGGCCTGGATCAAGGAGTCTCTGTCACTGAATCTGACAAAGATGGAACAGTCGTGTTCACGGGCTGCCTGTTGTCAGTTTATGGACATGTGGTTCCCTGGCTCCGTTACCTTGAAGAAAGTGAACTTCCAGGCTGAGCTAGAACACAAAAACATCCAGAACTAGAAAATACTACAGCAGGTTTTAAAAGAATGGGTGCTGACAAAATAACTTCTGTGGACAAATTAGTAAAAAGGGAAGTTTCAGGACAACTTTGAATTTGTTCTGTGGTTCAAGAAGTTTTTTGATGCAAACTATGACGGAAAAGACTATGAGCCTGTAGCTGCCAGACACAGTCCAGAAACTGCAGTCGCTCCCTCCCCTGTTGCTCCAGCTCTGAACAAACCCAAAAATCCTCTCAGCTCTAGCAGTGAGCTCCCCAGAAGCCCACTGCAACACAGAGAACCACTGCAACCCCGGAGGCCGGCCCGGGTGTGGTGTGAAAAACTCCTGGTGTGGGCAACACGGATGATGGAGCAGTTGAATTGATGTAGCAGGTCAATGTAATGAAACTCACTGTCTAAGACTTGGAGAAAAAAAGAGATTTCTACTTTGGAAAGCTAAGGAACATGGAATTGATTTGCCAAGAGAATGAGAGGGAAAACAACACTGTATTGCAGAGATTTGCGGACATTCTCTATGCCACAGACAAAGGTTTTGTGCTACCTGCTGAAGGGGGCCCACAGGAGGAACAAGAAGAGTATTCACAGCCTGGACCAGCACAGAAACATCTTAAGTCCTCACTGCAAATCATGTAACTGTAAAATACTCCCTTTTATTATTCTTAGAGGTCTCACTGGTTTCTTTACATAATCAAAAAGTACCTCTTCTTAAAGTGCACTTTGCAAAAGTTTTACTCCTTTTCCGACGAGTTTGGGTTAGGAGCTTTGTAGCAGAGCACTATTAACATCTAGTTGGGTCACCTAGGGAACAAAGAGGCTGATCATGGGGCTCACCGTGTGGACGCTGGTACCACTCATTGCTGGAGAAGGTGTTTTTATGTAACGCACTGAGGTGGAGTCCTCAGTAGAGAAATGTAAAGACTGACTTGAATTTTAAGCTAATGTGAAATCTTGGCAGAGAACGTTTTAATAAATAAATGCCTTAAGAGTGTTTAAAATATGCTTCCATAGTTCAAAATATAAAATGTAACATGACAGGAGATTTTACGTGTCTGACATTGTGTCTGGGAAGGAAGAGTCAGACCTCTGGACCTTTGGAATCTGCTGTTCACAGGCCTTGCAGGGCTGCTTGAATCTGCAAAGGCCTAGACCTTGGCCCGAAAGCAAAGTTTAAAAAGTTGCACTGTCAAGCCTCTTGGCTTTACAGACAAGTGATATCCCTGCTCTAAGAAGCAAGAAGCATTGTTGTCTGGATGAAAAGAAGGTGTGTTTCGGCCGTGAGATGATTGAATTGAAGAGCTTGAATTTCACTGAATATTTCTCTGCTGACTTTTCCAGTTATCCCTGAAATCCCTATGTATTATGATTTTTGGGAAATGAGGTGTATCCAGTTTTTAAATCTAACAACTACTTATGAGGAGTTGCCCCCCATCTCTGGGATTTATAATGGGGGTTGTGCCCCATTTTACTGTCTTTTAGGTTTACATTAAACACGTTTCTCTTCTCTGTTTCCCTCACCCACTGGAGACCCCTCTTTGGCTCCTTAAAGTTTGCTGCTTTGAGTTTAAATTCAGCAGGTGGGTGGTCATGCTGCAAGTTCTTTCTGGACCCCTGGCAAAGGGAGTGACCAGTGAAGGCCACTGCTACCTTGAGATCTGCAAGGCTGGTGTTCTCGGTACCTGCTGTCTACAGCCCTCCACTGTTACTCAAATACTTTGCCAGTGCACTCATCTCTTTGGAGATAAATCTCATTAGCGTGTTTGCTAAATGTGAATTTTCTTTTGCGGAAAATACAGTACCATGTCTGAATTATTATTCTTTAACATATTTCATTCCTTAACGCCTCCTCATTGGCTCTGCCCCTAGCCTATTCAGTTCCTTTGTTTGGCAGGATTCTGCAAAACGTGAGACACCCACTAGTGAGACTGTTCATCTCCTGATGTTTTGATTTGTTTCTGGTGGTAGCTTGTCCTAAAATGTGTGTAGAAAGCAGGTATTTTATGATAAAATTGTTGTGTAGGGCAAGCTTTGTGTGGAATTCAGAGGAAAACCAGAGTCAGTGATTAACAATGCCAAAAAATGCAAGTAAGTAGCCATTGTTCCAATAACAGTGGTGCTATTTCTCTTTTGTGGCCTTTTAGACTTTTGTTGCCCTAAAATTCCATTTTATTGGGAACCCATTTTCTACCTGGTCTTTCTTGACAGGGTTTTTTTCTACATTAAATAGTTTCTTTTTTTAAAAGATTTTATTTACTTATTTGAGAGAGACAGAGAAAGAGAAAGAGAAGGACAGAGCAAGAGCACAAGAACAGGGTGCAGGGGCAGAGGGAGAGGGAGCTGGATGTGGGGCTTCATCCCAGGACCCTGGGATCATGACCTGAGCTGAAGGCAGATGTTTAACCAACTGAGCCACCCTACATTAAACAGTTTCTAAATAAAATTCTATATTTCAAGAAAAAAAGCTATTAAACTAATGTAAAATAAATAAAATATAGTTTTCTGATCTGTCATGCTCATCTTCCAAGTTCCTGTTTGTAGCCACCTTTTACATATTCTTGTATATTTTCAGAAATTCATAATATATAAACAAATACACATAATCATTTATTTACATATACACATCTTTTATACAAATAGTTACACATACATGCATGTATATAGTTATAGACATATATATATATATATATATTCATGTACACATACTAATCTGTAATCTGCTTTTTTCCTTATTTTATCCTAGATTTGTTTTTCCCGTATCTATACTCCTAGATCTACCTTATTCTTCCTAATTAATAAATGATATTTTATTGAATGACAACTATCATAATTCAACAAGTCTTGAATTTACATTGATTCCAGTTTTGCTATTAAAAACAAAGCAATGAGCATATATACATAAATATTGCCATGCACTTGGGTTAGTATAAACTTTGGCAGACTTAATAATTCACTCTTCATAGGTTTACTAGGACTTCTGCATGTGTAATGTTTTGAATCCTTAGCTTTCTATAGATAAATAGATGATAGATAGGCAGACAGAGATATGTCTATCTGTATCTATATCTCTGGTATTTCTCATTGCCTTTTAGGAAGACTTTGCTTGATGGCTTTCAATTTATGAAAGAAAAGGCATTAAACTCCTCATTAATACTCACACTTACCGCTGTGTGGCCACCATTCTACCTCTATTTATTGCATTGAAACAAGAGATTTTAGATAATAATACCATGTCTATATCATGGCTATTTTTTTTTTTTTACAACTATAGGAGAGTTCTTCATAAGAGCCCATAATGATCTGTTTCCAATCGTGAACATTTTTTCCTGAGAATTTCCAGATTTCAAAACAAATATTCTTATATAAGAGAATGAAAATAAATATTCTTAGGAATTTTTTCTAAAGTTTTAGTGAATTGTCAAATACCCCTGAGTCATACCAAAAAATGCTGAACTTAAAAATGAAAGGAGTTCCTCAAATTTCAGCATCTGTCTCCATATTCCTTTTATTGTAGGTACAGGATGAAAGGGATCCTTGGTTTCCCTTCTGTTCCTGGGCTCTTGTTTATTTAATTCTACATCCCCAGGGGCATGTTTCCTCAGCTCACTCTCAGATTGTGTTCCTGTTCTGCCCCTAACTTACACTGTTTGCACTTACTTTCTCTTTCCTCTCAGAAAAGACAACTTTTTTGTTGATGGTGATTATGACAGTAATTTTTATTTTGTGGAAATTATGTTTTTACTGGGGACTGAGAATTTACCAGAAGCTTATTACAAACAGTAGAGTGTTTAGTGCCTATCCTTCATTTACACAGGGGTAAATCTAAGCTTAGTGAAGTTGAGTAATTTTGTCCAGGGTCCCTATAGCCTCTCTTTAACCACAGATTCCAACCCACAAATAACCCACTGCCGGGTATTAACAGTGGGTGATAAAATGCAAGATGGCTAAGCTCAGTCCTAGAGGTTCTCAGAGGCAAAACTCTCCCTTGACTCCCTGGAAGTGGTGTGTAGACAACTATGGTGCTGCGTAAAGATTCTCTGTCTCTGTTTGGAGAACACAGAAACTCTCTCCGTTTTCAATCTCAGATGGCCACAGTAAATTGTCTCTGACTCACAGCAAAGGAACTAATTCGATATGTAGACCTGTGTTGATGAGCTAGTTTTGAGGAAAATAGAATTCATGTAGTATATATTTTTCCTGAAATACAGTAACTGTGTGTTTATGCATTCCATGCAAATTAAGCATATATATGTGTCTGTGTATCCATATATATTTTTGTAAATATAAATATATCAACAGGTAGATAAAAGCATAGATATAGACATAGGAATGGATCTAGATAGTACAGAAGAGTAGTTCAGAGCATGGCTTCTGAGTCAGACTGCTTGGTTTTGAATCTCAACTTCCTAACAAGTTTCTTTATTTTTGGATTGATTTGATAACCCACCTGAAGTGCAGTCTAAAGGCAGAAATGAACAATACAATGCAACACAACACAACCAAACCAAGCCAAAGAAAAGGGGGGGAGGACAAAACAAACAAACAAACAAACAAACAAAATGAAAGCTAATAGCCTGGATTCAGATCAGAGCCCCACTACTTACTAGAAATAAGATCTTGGATAACTTTTTCACTTCTTTGTTCCTCACTTTCTGAATCTGTGAAAAAAGAATAAAATTCCAGTCACCTCAACTAGCTGTGAGGAATAAATAAGAGAGTAACTTAGAATTTTACCTGGTACATTATAAGAATGTTAGAAATGTTAGCTATTATTGCCATCAATCTATTCAGAAACCAGGAGACAGAAAAAGCTACTGTTCATTGAGCTACTGTTCACATGTTTAGCAGATGCTTTGCAAAAAACATGGATTACAGCCTCCACCGGAAGTGCTTTTTCTCTACTTGAGTATGAATGAATATGCAAAGCCTTAAACTGAAGGTCTTTGGCAATGATAACTTTAAAATTCTAGTAGTGAATAGTGATACAACTACTTATAAAACAAAAACCAAAAGAAGATGTGATTGAATTCTAATCTCAGCTTAAAACACAAGAAATAGGTTACATGAATGACTAAATAAGGTAGAGTTTCTGTAAAGTAGTGGAGCCAAATACTAATGGCAGAATGAAGGTTTATGCCCAACTCTTGTACCAGCTAGGCTGGCTTTGGAAATTATGGTTAGCTCAAGATCAGAGATAGTCTACTCTCTCAAATATGATATCCTACGGAAGCAGTAATATGGGTTCCACTTGGTGAGTTATTGCCAGAAATGTTATCTGATAAAAATGTGATTATCTGACATGACTTAAGAACATCTGGTTTTGAGATAGTTTTTTTTTTTTTTTTAAGATTTTTATTTATTTATTCATGAGAGACAGAGAGAGAGAGGCAGAGGGAGAAGCAGGCTCCCAAGGAGCAGAGAGCCCGATGCGGGACTCGATCCCAGGACCCTGGGATCATGACCTGAGCCGAAGGCAGACGCTTAACCATCTGAGCCACCCAGGCGCCCTAGAACATCTGGTTTTGGCTAAGTGATCACCATGGAGCTCCAGTCAACTACCACTGATAAGAATTCATAGTAAATTCTAATACCTTTTATTTTTTTATTTTTATTTTTAAAATATTTTATTTATTTATTTGACAGAGAGAGACACAGCGAGCGAGGGAACACAAGCAGGGGGAGCAGGAGAGGAAGAAGCAGGCTTCCCGCTGAGCAGGGAGCCTGTTGCGGGGCTCGATCCCAGGACCCTGGGACCACGACCCGAGCCAAAGGCAGACGCTCAACCGACTGAGCCACCCAGGCGCCCCACTAATACCTCTTTTAATCATTTCCCCCCAAAGTGATCAATTCAAAATAAATTTTAAAAATTTTACATATCCACAAGCATAAAAATTTTAAGGACAGGATATAATTTTACAAAGAAACGGCATATCTAATAACATTAATTCAATAGTTATTTCCCCATCACTAAAATTTTTAATAACTATGTAAATGTTTAGTCCAACTAAAATCACTATTCTAAAATAATCAAATTTGGGAATAATTTTGATGTCAACCTTTTTATATTTTATCTCTTTCAGAAGTAAAGCAACACGAGCAAACTAACAGCACATCAGTGTATTCTCACTTAATTCTCTAATCTCTCAACACCCCATAAGTGGCAATCATGAAAATTTTGATATGAATATGCAAAATATTTTTGTACATTTCTGTGTGTGAAGATACAAGTGTATATATTTGTTTTCAACATATGTGGGATGAAATATACTTTCTTACATATAACTTTGCAACTTGCTATTTTCCTTTTTTTAAAAAAATCTCCCATCCTAAAACATACTTCTAGGCCTCTGCTCCTGGTAACAATATTTAATGATTTTATAATTTTCTTTTATATGAATAATTTACAATTTATTTAACCATTCCCTACTAAGTGGATATGGATGTTATTAGTAACATGTGGCCATTATAAACAATGTTGCAGTGAGCATTCATATATATATATATATATATATATGCAAAATACTTTGACTATTTCTGTAGGAATCAACTTTTTAGATAAAATATCACTTTATTATTAATAATACTGTACATTAACACTCTTATATTTTTAAATATTCTATTATATGGACAATTTAAACTGCTTTAATTTTCAACATTTGGTGGTTTTGTTGAGAATCCCTGTTGAGAAATTAGTTTATTTCTTTAAGTCTACTGCTTGTATCTTTCTTTTGTCCATTATTCTAATTTTCTGTACTTCAGGAAATCTTTATTAATGTTTTGCCTTCTATATTTGTTGTGAATATTTCCCCCTCCCCAAATGTTTCTTGTCTATTAACCGTATTTATGATTTTTATTTTTTTTTAAGATTTTATTTATTTATTTGACAGAGAGAGTGAGAGCACAAGCAGAGGAGCAGGAGAAGGAGAGGGGGAAGCAGGCTCCCTGCTAAGCAGGGAGCCCAATGTGGGGCTCGATCCCAGCACCCTGGGATCATGACCTGAGCCGAAGGCAGACACTTAACCATTTGAGCTACCCAGGCGCCCCATATTTATGATTTTTAAGGCAGAGAATATCTTCATCTTTGTGTAAGCAAATCTGCTGGCCTTTCTGTTGATAGCTTCTGACTTTCTTTTTGGCTTTCTTAACTAAAATCAGAGTGAGTGACAGGAACTCTGGATGAAAAACTCAACTCAGAGAACACTTTCACAAAGCAACTATAAATTAGTGAGTGGGATTATAATTCTTGTAACATTAGTATTCTATCAAAGGCATATTACACAGCTGGAAAAGATGCTGACTGAGAGTGTGTTGTCATTGCTGATCAGACACTGCCATTTGACGATATGTCTGTAGGAATCTCATAAGGGCTCTGCTTTACTATTTTAGAATAATCATTAGCATATGCTTTTTATATAAATTGTGTCCTTTCACATTTAAATTGATTCATCTTTTGATGTGCTAATGTTTGCCAGAACTACAATCAAACTACATTAAGAACGTATCTTAGCATATTTTTTTACTTAGAGGTATCTATTTACAAAATATTAGAAAGTAATTTTCAGACCGATTTATTCATGCACCTTGTTAATTATTCATACATTGTGCCATTACTATGTCTGTCCTTTAGGAGGAAAACAAAAATGAATCTGATAATGCTAAATTAGTACAAGGTGCTGTCTTAGTCCAGTTGGGCTACTATAACAAAAATACAAAAGACTGGGTGGCTTATACACAGAAAATTCTCATAGTCTGAACGTTGGGAAATCCAAGATTAAGGTACCAGCAGATTCAGTGCCTGGTGAGAACCCACTTAGATGGCTGTCTTGCTGTGCCCTCACATGGCAGAAGGGGTAAGATAGTTTTCTGGGGTCTCTTTTATAAGGGTAATAATTCCATTCACGAAGACTCTAACCTCATGGCCTAATCACCTTCCAAAGGTCCCACCTCCAAATACCATCACAATGGGGATTAAGTTTCAATACATGAATTTGGGGGTGGTGGTGAGCACAAACATTCAGTCTGTGGCAAGTGCTAGGAAATGTATTTATCCCTTCTTTAGTGTGTTGCTAACGTTTACTTGATCACAGGAAAAATATGTACTATATCCTTTAATAATTTGCAAATGGAGAAAACAAACTCAAATCCAGGTTATCTTATTCAAGTTCAGATATTTTTATTTATTTTGCTTTATTTTCCCACCATATAACAAAACAAGTGAAGTTAAATGTCCCTTCATAAATTACTAAAATAATTTGAACACTGATTCTGTAAAGGCAAAAATTACACTGGATAAAGTTAATCAGGCAAGGAAGACTTTAAAGATATTGTGATAGGGGAGAGAGGTTGGAACTAAGTCTAAACTCAACTCCAATGAAGTCGAGGGTGGTATTATTCCTTAGGGCTGGAATGAGCTAGTGGAAATTTAGTGGAGAATGTTAGAGGTCATCTGTGTTTCCTCAATGGGCTTATGCAAAAGAAAGATAAGGTTGTCATATCTTTATGACAGAAGGCAGTTTTACAACTTGGAGCAAGGCACCTGTGGAAGTTAGCTCCCTATTCTCTCACAGAAACTAAGATAAGAGTACTGATCACCTTTGATGATTACATTTCAAATAAATGGATCTTACTTCCTAGAGAAAACCATTTCTGGGTTGTAAAACTTGCAAAAAGCTTTTAAAAAGATTTACATCTCAACAGGGCAGAGAAAGAATTTACAGTTACAAGTTTTCTAAAGTAAATACTCTAAGAAAGGGGAGGTCAGGGGTCTATAGTCTGGAAGAAGCTTTGTCTAAAGTGTAGTGAGCCTGAGGGGAACATTAAAGCCATCTTGATCAATACAAATTGAAAATCTCAAACTAAAAGCAGATCTTGCAAATCATGCCACTTGTAACCTCAGCGTGAGATTCAAACCCCTCACTCTGAAGGATGTTTAAGTATCAGTTACATTCAGAGATATTCATGTTGAATTTCAGTAATTGGAAGAATGATTTTTTTTTTTTTGATTGAGTGAACATATTTTGTTGCAATTCATCTTTCACAGAGTGTGGAACTAAACAGTAAAAAACAATTTACCCTTCTAAATTAAATAATTTATTCTTCTAATTTGATAATTTAGATTAACAATTTATTCTAAATTATTTTTATTCTTTACTAAACATTAAAATTTATATACTTGATTTTTAAAACTCTGCAAGCTCTGTCATTTGTATTTACTTTGAAAAACCAGGTGGCTGTGGTATCGTACTCTTAATAATCTTAGCCTATTTTTCCCTCAAAATTGCTTTTCAACCCAGTAAATATATTTGTTTTAAGATATTTTATTGCCACAAATGTTAAAATCTAACTCTCTCTATTTTCTACTAGATTGTAAATTAGATCTGTGAGTTGTAATGATTATAATTTGTAATTGATTATGGATGATTTAATAAATAATAACTAGAAAAATATATTCAATAATAAATTTGGCATTTGCCGGCAAACGTCTAAGAGATGTGATATCAAAAATAATGTGTTAGAAATGACACGTCTCTAGGGCACTGCTGAACTACTGTTCTGTATACTGAAAGTTCACAACATTCACTGCAGCAATTACCATATTTACTGTGCCTTTAAATGTGTCTTCACTTATAAATCTTTGGGCAATTAGCTTTAACAACGCCAACATATTTTCACCTATTAAACACCTCCACATTTTCCTAAGCTATTATAAAATTCAAGCATCTTACAGTGAAAAAAAATACATTACACATTAAAACTAGAAAGAACAGTAAGTGGATATATTCATATTCTGTA
This sequence comes from Leptonychotes weddellii, assembly GCF_054177405.1. Classification (NCBI taxonomy): domain Eukaryota; kingdom Metazoa; phylum Chordata; class Mammalia; order Carnivora; family Phocidae; genus Leptonychotes; species Leptonychotes weddellii. The sequence goes on from NC_138380.1 coordinate 27,399,184, forward strand.
ATGTGAAAAAGATAGAGGTAGTTAAAAGAGACAAAAATACTAACAGCTAATATTTGATAAGGAAGTCAAGAATACTGCATGAAGAAAAGACAGTAATTGGGCCTGGGAAAATTGAACATTCACATGCAAAAGACTGAAACTGGATCCCTATCTTATGTCACTTAAAAAAATTAACTCAGTTAATTTTTGCCAGTGGAGCGTGCGACTCTTGATCTCAGGTTGTGGGTTTGAGCCCCACGTTAGGTGTAGAGATTGCTTAAAAATAAAATCTTTAAAATAAATAAAAATAAATCTTCTAAAAAAATCTTAAAAAAAAAGAACTCAAAATAGATTAAAGATTTAAATATAAGAACTGAAACCAGAGAGGTCCTAGAAGAAACATAGGAAAAAAGTTCTTGACGTGGGTCCTGGCAATGATTTTTTTGATATGACATCTAAAACACGAGCAACCAAATAAAAAATAAACAAGTGGAACTATCAAACTAAAAAGCTTCTGCACAGCAAAATGAATGATTAACAAGATGGAAAGGCAACCTACGGAATGGGAAAAAAATATTTGCAAACCATATATCTGATAAGGGGTTAATATTAAAAAAAAAAAGCAAGCAAGAAAACAAATGATTTGGTCAAATATAGACCTGAGGAAAGATTTTTTTCCAAAGAGGATATTCCAGTGGCCAACTTGAGGAGGTGCCCCACATCACTAATTACTAGGGAATGCATATCAAAACCACAATGAGATATCACTTCACATCTGTCAGAATGGCTATCATCAAAAAGACAAGAAAGAACAAATGCTGGTAAGGATGTAGATTCTGGTTATGCACAAGTTCCGAGATCACTTTCTGATACCTAAATATAACCCACAACCTAGAAGTTTTCTTACTGATCCTAATAGAACACAGCAAATATGAACATCACATTGCTAAACGTGTTTAAGTTGAAAGGCATATTTTTTAAAAAAAAAGATTTAATGGCTTTCAAAACATAGTTTACTAGATGAGGATGTTACTGTAAAATTTAAAATATCAACAAATTTAATGATGTACTGTATGGTGACTAATATAATAAAAAAATAAAATAAAATATCAGCAAATTCAAAGTATCTTTGTGAACTTTTTAACAAGAGTATAAATTAAATTCTTAAATAGATGAAATTCTTAATCTTTTGACATAAATAATATTAATAGGTAATAAAGAAAATATTAACAGAAGCACCAACACTGTACAAACACTGTACTAACCATCTAGGATATATCATATAGTAAATATGTGAAAATATGCATTGAATAAAACTACCTTATAAATAAGGTAATGTTGAGAGATGATAGAACAAAAGAATACCAGAGTACATAGTATTGTTTTAAGGATCTTGGCCAATATTTGAGCCTGAACAACAATGTAAAAATGGCAGAATTCAACTGCAACACAGTATCATTTTCTTAAATATTAAAATACACATTATAAATAAAATCCTTAAAAAATGGCTACTAGGCACACCAACATGATTGAAGAAACTGGAGAAACTGCCAAGAGTATTGGCAATCAAGATAATTGAAGCCAATAAACCCAGGGGAGCACAGGATAGGTAAACAGAGGCCAGAAAATTCTCAATATTACCCTCAGATATAAAGAATAAAAATCTGAGGTTGTGTCCTTATCTTACATTTATTAAGAATGGTGAGTTCCAGAAAGGGTTGCCTACATGGAAGGTGTGAAAAACTTAAGGTACGTTGTATTTTTGTTCCTGAATATTTCTCCCCTTCACTCAAAGAGTACATGCCTCTTCCCATTGTTATTTCTAGGGCTTCCCTGAGGACAGCAGATGTACTTCTTCCCCAATAGCAGGCACAGTCCCGTGTCTTGCTTGCACGAATAAAAAATGAGTGAATGCAAAGTGTGCCAATTCCAGTTTTATGGAGCATTGCATGAGTTTGCTAATTCTAATTCAAGTATAAATTTCAAAGTACATAATGAATAGAAGAAACATTCTGGAGCAGAAGGGTGACAACCATCCAGTGATGTGACAGGTGTTATAATGATTATTAAACAATGTGCCAGGTTCTATGGCAGGCACTGAGGACACAGAATGTGGTCATTTCATATCATTGCAGAAACCAAAAAAGAACTTGGGTTTTCCAAGAACAATTGCATACTGCCTCCCTCAAGCTTTTTCCTTTACCTGTCATGCTTTCAGGCTATAGAAATGTGGTTAAAGAAGAAAATAACTTGGTACTAAACAGTAACAAAGTAGGGAGAACAAGCAATATGGATATGGTGAGAACACTGTCAAAACATGTCAAAGAGCAAAGAAAAGATCTGGACAAAGTGAACCCAAGCAGGAAAAAAGTGACAAGGAATGGTAACAGTAGCAAGGCATACTAATACATGCCCAATGTATATTAGTTTATATATGCTGAAACAGAAGAATTTCCCATAAATGATAAAACTATAAATAGTGTAACAATATTTTTTTAATTGAGAGAGAGAGAAAGTGTGTGAGCAGGGGGAGGAATACAGGGAGAGGGAGAATCCTCAAGCAGACTCTCCTGAGCGTGGAGCCTGTCGCAGGGCTCCATCTCAGGACCCTGAGATCATGACCTGAGCTGAAACTAGGAGTTGGAGGCTTAACTGACTGAGCCACCCAGGTGCCCCTGTAATAATAATTTTTTTTTTAAAGATTTTATTTATTTATTTGAGACAGAGAGAACGAGAGACAGAGAGCACGAGAGGGAAGAGGGCAGAGGGAGAAGCAGACCCCCTGCCGAGCAGGGAGCCCGATGCGGGACTCGATCCCGGGACTCCAGGATCATGACCTGAGCCGAAGGCAGTCGCTTAACCAACTGAGCCACCCAGGCGCCCAATAATAATTTTAATAAAACAATACCTCTGAGATAGAACGTAAAGGGGGAAAAAAAAGATGGGATGAAAATGTAACTTGCAGATTAAAAAAAAAACCCAAGGACAAAAATAACACTTGAAAAAATAAAATTCAAAATAGCAAGAGACAGAATGGATGAGGTAAAACTAGCATAATCACACAGGCTCTTTTTGATCCTTTATATTATAAAGAACATGACAGAAATTCAAGTTTGAGGAAAAAATATTTTAGTCACCAAACAGGGGATAAACTTGCATAAAGGGGAACAATTCAGCACAGCCTCAAACTTCTAATACTGTTAAGTGCTTGAGAACACTGGAATGATGACTGAAAAACTTAGGATGATGGAAAGTGTAAGAATACTGCACTCTTTAAAGAATGAAAAATATGCAAACTTTAGGTCTGCATGTTATCAGGTATTTTTCAAAATACGTTGACATTGTTTGTGTCTAGTTAGTAGACTGTGGTATTAGAAACACCAGGCACTTTCCAGGTTGAAATAGTTCTAACTGTGCATGGCTGATACTTAAATAACACTATTTTAACAAGTTAATGAAAGCATGATCGTAAAGTATCAATTGGTTAACAAGGTAATGTTCTTGCAAAAGGCTCTTTTGCCTTAGGTAGGTAGTTCTCAGTTCATAAAATCATGTGGTCTGTTTGTGGTAAGTCACAACAATTTTTATTCATAGAAAAAAATTAATTCAAGCTTCATAAGTCTTGAACTGTGGGATGATGTACAAAAAATATAGAAAATACATATATGCAAGATCAGGGAGAGGACTACTGACAGAGATCAAGCCAAGAAACCGACTATTATGTTAAGGTTTTTCTCTTTTTTCTTCTTTTCTCTTCCTCTCTTGAACATGAACACACAAAATTTACGACTTCAAGGGTCTCTCTTTCTCTGTCACATACACACACACCCATCCAACCACCTATTTCAAGCTTTAACATTTTTTTGTAGAGGGGCCTCTGGTTGTCTCAGTCAGTTAAGCGGCTAACTTGGGCTCAGGTCTGGATCTCAGGGTCCTGGGTTCGAGCCCCACATTGGGCTCCACACTCAGGGGTAGACTGCTTGCTTGTCCCTCTCCTTCACCCTTTCCCTATGACCCTCCCCCCTTCTCTTGTGCTTGCTCTATCTCTCAAATGGATAGATAAAATCTTTAACATTTTCTTGTAGTTCAGAAATAGAATTATTGGATCTTGTAGATTAAAACAGTATTTGAGAACCTCCAATATAACATCTACCACTCCACTAAACTATCTACAAATACATACAAAATGATGAAAACCCACAAATGTAAATATCAGAATAAACAGAAGTATACAATGCCTGAATCTTGCAATACGAGCCCATATCCAAACCCTAGCAATTTTGTGGTGAAGAATTTACCAAGCTTCCCTTCATTACAAAGCATGTTTCTTTTTTTGCTTCCCTCTCCCTCCTCAACCTGCTGCTCTTCCTCTCTCCTTTTCTCTTTCTCTCCTTCTCATTAAACAGCAGCTGCCTGGAAAATGACAGAGGATGCTTTAAATTTTTCTTATGGCCTATCCACTGCATCAAAGAATCAGTCTTTGATGACATGAAAATTGAGCAACCAAATATATTTTGGCTGTTTGCGGATTCTTTTTCTTCTAGACAAAGTATTGACCTTTCAGTTACCTACCATTTTTCACATGTATTCAAAGGTAGCGATCATCAGGAGAGAGAAAAAAATCACGGAGGATAAAAGAAGAGAGAGAGAGTGAGTGTGTGTGTGTGTGTGTGTGTGTGTGTGTGTCGGGTGGGGGATGGTGGTGCTAATTATGGCATTTTAAATTCTCAACTGTACAGTCCCCACAAATAAAACACTAGAAAAGAGTAGTCAACAGAAAAAATCATTCGCGCTTGTTTTGAAAAATCTCTCTCATGTCAAGAGGTACAGATGTTTAAATAGTAGGGTCACAAGAGGATACCGCTTCATTCGAGGAGAAATGTACAAGGTGAGATTTTGAGGGAAATTATGGATCGTACTTGGAGCTCTGGATGATAAATTGTCTTTTATATGTAAACCAAAAAGGGAAATGTACAAGTGGACAGAAAGTAAAGTGCAAGAATTATTATATAGTATTAATAATTATTATAATAACTATTATAATAACAGCAAACACTAAAGTTACTCAATATTCCTCAATTCCAAGCATTGTTTTAAGTACTTTGCACATATTATATTATTTAGTTCTCAAAATAACCAAGTAGCACTAACTATTACTAACCTCGTTTTACAGATCAGGAAACAGACAGTGTTCAATCATGTCACCAGGGTCACACCACTGGTAAACAGTATTTGAGGTGCTGACATCGTGTACAGGGCTTAGGTTTGCTGCAGAGACCTTGAACTGCAGGCCAGTCCTAGATTATTGATAGAAGGTGTGATTTTAACGACAAAAAAACACCCACTATATAAAAATTAAAAACAATTTTTATGAGGACTAATACTACGTAGTCGTGTATTGTTTGGATATGAACTATATTCCAACCTTGAATACTGCAGAAATTTGTTTCATGCTTTCACTTCTTTAAGGTTCTATATTTCTTTTCTTAATATTTTATTTTAAATGTTCTAAGAAATTGTCTAATTCTTTGCAATCCTAGGTCTTAATTTATTTCATCTTTAAATACAGAACTGTTAATGAGCTTTTTTCCCCCTGAGAGTTATCTAACCTGAAACCCAAGAATGCCATAACCTTTCTGAAAGTGTTTCTAATCGATTAGCAATTACAAGTAATTCAATTAAATGAGCTCATTTTTAAATTTTTACGAAGTTGTTACTGTAATAATTATTTTCTGAGCACTGTACTTCAAGAATCTAAACATAATTCTATTTGCCTTTGTGAAAATTAAAGCAATGCCTCTCTTTCAATGCTTAATCCTTCCCTCAATAAGCAACCCTTGTGGTAACTTTGCAACATTCAGACCCTGTCACAATATTTTCAGATAAAGACAATTGTTACATGGTTTTATTAATTTATATAAAAATAGACTGTGGAGGATCACATGGCTGCTATTTTTTTTCCAGTATTGAAAGACTGTCTGTAACGGTAACTCTTGCCACAGAGCAGTTGAGGTGCTAATTAGTATACTTGTTTCCTATATAGATGTTAAGGACTGAAGGAAGAAAGAAAAACATGCTTGAATAAAATAATAATAATAATAATAGGAAGGAAGAGAAAATGGTTAGAAAATTTTTAAAATGATAATATTTCCAAACTGAAAATGTACAGTTAATAATTTAACTTACATGCTTTCTCTGAGAGGGGGTGATTTCTTTTTTTTTTTTTAGATTTTATTTATTTGACAAAGAGAGATACAGCGAGAGAGGGAACACAAGCAGGGGGAGTGGGAGAGGGAGAAGCAGGCTTCCTGCTGAGCAGGGAGCCCGATGCGGGGCTCGATCCCAGGACCCTGGGATCATGACCTGAGCCGAAGGCAGACGCTTAATGACTGAGCCACCCAGGCGCCCCGAGAGGGGGTGATTTCTAATAAAGGAGAAGAAATTAAGCACATTTGAGAGTTAGAACAGAGCTTGGAGGACTTACGTTATGTATAATATTTTCTACATGTGTCCATATCTCTATACAAGATAATCACATGGACCACAAATACACTCAGCAATGCATGCTAATACATAGAGAGAGGCTCAGTATGAAGAGAATTCAGAAGACACCATATGAAATAAGAGAAGCAAGTTATAGAACTGGATAATATGCTTACCCCAGACCAAAGAGAAGTTGTATAATAGGTGTAGGCATTTCCAGGGGATCTAAGAGGAATTGGTGATTTGGGTGACTGAAACAAGGTCAATTTCCTCCATTTGTTGAACCAGGTAGACAAGGGATAGTGATTAATGAATTAACTTTTGCAGACACAGTCAGCTGAGAAATGGTATTGATGGGACAAGGGATGGGAGGTGATTAACTCAGTTTCCTCAGATTCCTATTTTTTTAGGGGATTAGGACAGAGAAGTTATCATTTAAGAAAGGGCATTGATATCTGGGGGAAAAAAAGTTTCCTAACCTTTTAACTCTTTCAGAAGAAATTAATTTCCTAGCACCTTTTGTACAATGAGAAATAATTCAGTGAACTGTATATTATTAGGAAAACTTATTCAGTACATTGAGTGTGTTTGATGATGTAAGATTGGACGATAGCAAAAAGATGCAATATTTCCTTCTCTGAATATTTTCCTAAACTATGAATGCCAAAATACTTCATTGAAACATTCTCAATACTTTAGCTGACTCCAAACGTGAAGACCACTCTTGTAAAAAGGGAAATATTCATGATTAAATATTGGAATAAAGCCATATTGCATCTTCAAAACAAGAAAGGAAAATCTTTATGGGGTAGAAAAGATCTCCAAACAAAAATGCTCAAAAAGAAGGAAAATTATATATAAAATTTTACATAATACATATATATACATACATATGTATATATATATGTATATATATACACACACACACATAGATACATATATACACATACACATTATAGATAACTTTCAAGGATTCAATTGCTTACACTGGAGTAACAGTCTTCATTCATTAGGAAAATAAATGTATTTTGATTTATCTGAGAGTACATAAACTCTCAGAGGATGAATATATTCCAGAAAGAAAATTAAAAAGCACCAGAGAAGAAAGCAATGAGCTACAGGAACAGGTAAGCAAGTAAATCAGTTAAGTATATTGCTAATCCATATAACTATATTTTTAAAACACAGCAGTTAGAATAACCCAATCTGATGTATTTAAAAGCTAGCTGGAATTAAAATTTTAGATATTAATAATATAGAAATTAGCAAAGAGAAACTTGAGAAGAAAATTAAAGCAAGCTTTTAATTTACTGAAATATGCACATACATATATATATGCACATATATGTATTTTTTTGTTAAAATTTAAGGGGGGGACCCTGAAAGTATATGTAGAGGTATATTTCATCCAAACCAATAGAGTAAGAAAAATGAAAGTCAAATCCAATCAGTGTTAGAGAAAGCAAGAAATGTGAATGAAGCAAGCACACACACGCACAAATGTTAACTAGAAAACACAAAATGGTATCTGTCAAGTAATCCCAAATAAATCAGCAATATAATAATTATAAATAGATTAAACATTCCTTTAAAAAGCAGAGACTCCTTTTGGATTAAGAAAAAAATGAAACCTATAAAGTAACTCCAAATAAGTCAGTAATCATGAAAAAATGAACTTATTATAGATCTCATAATAAGCACAGGTTCTTTTTGATTAAAAAAAGACACAACTCTCTGAGGAACAGATATATCAACTGTTTTAAAATGAATATGTATACATTGACTAGAAAGACAGAAATTAGAGAAAATAAATATAATCGACTTCTTCAAAGGGGTTTTCCTGCAAAGAAGAGGAAAGAAGGAACACAGTAGCTGGTATGAAAAATGAGGATAAGAACAGTACTTTTTTTAAGAAGGAAAAACAGTAGGACTGTGTGTTTGTTCATGGAAATGATCCAAAAAAAGTGAAAAAACACTGAGGATAGAGGAAAAAATGTGGATAATTGCTGGAGCAATGTTTTATAAAGGCAACAGTGCCCGCTTATAGTTTACAAATCAACAAATAATGTTTTAATATAATATCTGAATCATGACAATTACCCATATAAGAGGAAATCATAACAAAATATCCTTAATGATATATATGGACAGAATAAGAACACAGTTAAGGTACAACTGTTCTAATTCATGATGGCACATCAACAAATACTCTTAAAAACAAATTAGAAAATAGGCTCAAGGTAAATAAAACATTATCTATGATCAGTATGCACACATATATACATATATATACATATATATGTATACATGATAGATACAAACATTAGAGGAGCTAAAAACAAAAACTTAAAAAAAATTTTTTTAAAGATTTTTATTTGAGAGAGCATGAGAGGGAGAGAGAGCACGAGCAGGGGGGAGGGGTAGAGGGAGAAGCAGACTTTACGCTGAGCAGGGAGCCTAATATGGGACTCGATCCCAGGATCCTGGGATCATAACTTGAGCCAAAGGCTGACACTTAACCTACTGAGCCACCCAGGAGCTCCAAAAACAAAAACTTTTAGCACTGGTTGCCTTTATAAGTGAGAAAGATGAAGGGTGCTTTTATTTTGAATTCCATATTCTGGGCCACTTGAAAATGATTACCACTGGTATGCATCATCACTATATTAGAACAAAAAATATTTTTTTAAAGATTTTATTTGAGAGAGAGAGAGAAGAGTGAGTGAGTACAAGGAGGGGATAGGGGTAGAGGGAGAAGCAGGTTGCCTGCCGAGCAGAGAGCCCAATATAGGACTCGATCCCAGGACCCTGGGATCATGACCTGAGCCGAAGGCTGATGCTTAACTGACTGAGCCACCCAAGCACCCAAAAAATGTTATTTTTTTATGTTAATGAATTATAATACATTTTATCAATGGGACAGAAAGATGAAACTACAAAGAATAAGATAAATCTATATATGTTGACAAAGAAATATGTTCCAATATATTATCACGTGAAAAAATTCTAGTTGCAGAAAAAATACATATTAAATTCTAAATACATATTTTATTTGGATATAGAATTAAACTGGGGAGATCTACTTTCAAGTTGGAATTTTTAAAAACAGTGAGCATGAATTACTCAATTATACTCTTAACTAATAAGGTTTAGGAACTAATACAAATTCTAGAAGTCAGGGGTTTCTGAGAAATATTTGAACTATAGTGTAATGATATATGCCGTTTGGAGAATAAAACACTTTCTTCCTTTGAAAGAATAAGGAATAAGGTCATGGAGTCTCCATTAACTTATGTCAATTTGATCACTTTTAGTGACATCAATTACTGACTACTGAGAAATGAGAACCTATCTTTCATTCAGAATTTCTAAAGAGACAAGAACAGTAGGTCAGACCTATCCTCTGCTTTGACTCCCTGTGCAATATTTGTTATAACCTTGAATCCCTATATGTAAATTATGATAATTTCAATCCTTTCATAGGGCCATTGGAATTTTAAATTCCATTAGTTTGTAAATTAAATACAAATTAAAAATTTTTGTTATAAAAGGTAAATGTTTTAGACATTCCAAACTGCAATTATATTAATCACTGCAATGTTAAAAAGTTGTCCATCAGTGTTTGGAAACTAAGTCTAGCTATATATTTCAGAGTTTAAGTCCATAGACTCAGAAGCCAGAGAGACCTAAAATTAAATCTCTCCTGGTTCTAATATTTAGCAGTTGTGTGATTTGTTAAACAGAAAAACACCACTAACGCATCTGTGTGTTTTAGTTTCCTCATCCATAAACAAGACTTTTTAAAAAGCACTTAATCTATAAGGCTATATTAAAAATTAGTGCTGGTAAAAGTACTATGAAAAGTAAAATGCTATAGGAAGTGTTTGTTAAATCAATTAAAATATAAATTAATAGGAAAAGAGTTAAAGTCTGGCAATGTAATATGTTATATCAGACATGGCCCAAATTTTTCTCTAGTCCATTTCTAGTGATACATTTCAAAGTTTTGAGGAATTAATTTTTTGAAAGTAGATATTAACTGAATGGAAACACAGTGTGTATATATTTTTATGTATTTATTTCCATGTGTATTTTCAAAATTAAACAGCCACGGTATCATCTCATGTTAAAACAATACTGATGAACTCATGCTGAAGGACATTTCTGTCAAACGAGAAAAGAAATCTAGTCTATTAAAAATATCAAAGGCAGGGGCGCCTGGGTGGCTCAGTCATTAAGCGTCTGCCTTCGGCTCAGGCCAGGGTCCTGGGATCGAGCCCCGCATCAGGCTCCCTGCTCTGCGGGAAGCCTGCTTCTCCCTCTCCCACTCCCCCTGCTTGTGTTCCCTCTCTCGTTGTGTCTCTCTCTGTCAAATGAATAAATAAAATCTTAAAAAAAAAATCTAAGGGATCTACTGAATAAACCAAAGCATCACGTTAACTGGTTAAGAGTTGGCTTGAAAATATGGTTCCAAACCTAGATAATCACAAGGATTATATGGGAAGTTTTAAAAACAGATATTTAGACTCTATCACTGATATATAATCCAGAATATCTAGATTTCTAGGGCCAGGACAACAGAATCCTTCTTTAAAAAAGCAAAATAAAACAAAATCTTCTTCAGATATTGTAATATAAGCACATGTGGGAACCTCCGGTTAAAAAAAAATTCTTAAAGAACTCTTTCAAATATTTACTTCTTTCATTGTTTTATTTAGGACTATGAATTTGTGTATTTGCTGACCACCAAGTATTAGTTTAGAGTCAAGAAACTTAAATTATGCTTTCCTTGTCTCATCTATGTTGCCCATTCCACTCTTCATGATCCAAGCACTACCAAGTTCAAATCTGTATACAGTAACCATCAGCTCTCCATGTGCTCAATTTGTATGGTATGGGCAATATGATTCACATGGAAACGAGGGGTTCACGACGATAAAGAAAACACTTTTCATTGCCGTCAGAAACTAAAAGTATAGCTGCTACTTAAACAGAATCTTGCTTTCAAAAATCAACATCAGATGATGAGGTCATTACCCAGCGATTCATTGCACTTGAATATAGCAACTAAGCTATAGATTTAATTTTTTATTAAGGAGGTGGGTAGGGGAGATTGCCATTCTAGTTCAGAACAGGCAAGCTGACAAAGCTCAAATGTATTTGGTGATCATGCAGTGAAAAGCGGAAAAGAATATATACTTTTATATGACTTGGCAAATCATGATTTCATAGTGCTATGCTATTTATTTTCTAGATAAAAAAGAGGCAGCTACATCATTAATAACAATAGGGTATGTGGCTATGAAGAGGTGATTTGTTTAAGAAATATTAGGTATAATATCTCAGTAGGTAGATTACATAAATCCACTTGCTTTTTGCACCAATCTGGTACAAGTTGCTAGTAACGGGATTCAAGAAAATTGTAAGCAAATGGTTTATCGGGAGGCATTCACACTGAAGTGTTGACAAACATTTCAAAAAGACTGCCAGGGGTTCCATTTCATGGTCAAATCAGCTATAATTGTCTATCTTTCATTAACCTGTAATAAAGAGATGCATTTTAATAGGGTGTAATTGGTTTTAGATTTCCATGTCTTTCATCTCTTTTCCACAAAGGTTCTGGAAATATCCTAGAAAGGTACAGATAGTTCCTTCTTTCCTTTGGTCTTCATTCAGAGTGATATTTAACATTAACTCCACTGCTATGGGTTTCTATGGGAAAAATATTTTTGCAAAAATGAGGAAATATACAGAAGGACTTGGAGTCTTAGACATTTTCATCTTCTGCCCTAACATGTTTGTCAAGCAAAATGAACTGTTGTTTCTACTTGCATGATATTTTACCAGTACTTCCTTCTATGGCTCACTCAGGTTGTCCAAATGCTATTTTTGTTCGGTTCTGTGATTTCCTTACTTCACCTTTAACTTTTCTGTTCAGAAAATATATATTTTAAGTCAAAGTGCTACTCCTTTTTTCTTCTCCAAAATCACCAAGTTAATGCAACAAGAAAATCAAAGAGATTCAAACTAGTTTCCTGACATGTATCAAAACAGTGATGTGATTAGGTTGTTCACACTTCACATGTCTCTCTGTTTCTGTCTCTTTCTCTCTATATATGGAATCACAAAGGCAAAATTTATTTTTCATGTTTTAATTTTTATTTTACAAAGGCAAAATTTATACGGATACTTTATATTATCAGAGTCCAATTCACTTGTTTTGGTACGTGGATTTGATACTGCCTTTCTCACAGGGCAGCAGGGAAAATAGTGCTATTCTAAATCTTCCAGTAAGCACCCTGCTGGGTTAATCAACCTTGTTCCAACTAAATAAAAGTCTGCTAAGTCTCAACTGGGAAGATGGGGATCTGGTGCCAATAGCCTCTCAAAGATTACTCTTTTTTTTTTTAAGTAATCTCTACACACAACATGGGGCTTGAACTCATGACCTTGAGACCAAGAGTCACATGCTCCACTGACTGAGCCAGCCAGGCACCCCTCAAAAATCACTCTTATAAAATTTTACTTTTATTAACAAACATTCAGTTTCCTAAAGACTTAAATAGCAAAATTTTAGAAGATAATAAAGAGACATTATGACTGCCACATGTCTTCTTTAGCAGAACAATGTATCTGTTCCAATATTGATGGACTGTGGATGGTAGACATATTTATTTCTTACAAAATCAGGAAATAGTGATTCTTTAATTCATAAGAGAACAAATTTGACATGATCCTATGCCTGCTGTCATGAGTAAAGAAGCTATTCAGACAAACCCTAGGCAATACTCTTCTTTGAAAGCCCCTGTTATTTGAGCACCAGATAGAAATTACAGTTCATTAAATCTCTATTTTTCACATGCTATTTGGAGGAAATACTTTGCAAAATGTTTTTATCCTGAGTTAACTAGTAGCTTCAGTAAATAAAATGGCCAATAATTTATCCAAGATTTTAACAATATAAAATGATTTTATAATTACATATTTTAATTGTGATCATACATGTTAGTAATGTAATAATATGTTTTGCTAAATTTTCTCCTACCTACATTCTTCTCTATCTACCTTCCTTCCTTCCTTTTCTTTCTTTTCTTTTTTCTATTTTTGGGTCTTTGATGATTTGCCAAAAGTGGATTAGTCAGTATGCAATAACTGTATAATTGTTTGCAATGGTATTGTTAGCTGTTCATGCTTTTTTAAATTCATGTGATTATTAAGTCTCTCTGGCAAGTGCATTCTGTGTTACACACATAAGAAGAAAAACCACATTGTAGAACACTGTAAATTATACCAGCTGAGCTTTAAATACTATACAAATGTAGCCTATGAGGAGGTTGAACTCCCACCTGCTGTATGAGCACAATACTAGATAGGAAAACTATTCTGGAATTCTAAAGATGAACAAATATGGAAAGAATATAGAACACCAGCTAAAAAAGAACTGAAGGAAGCACATCTCCCTTTCCCCCAAAATAGTTTAAATTCAATTATTCAGTGATATCTATTAATAAATATTTTGATACTTAAGAACAATAAAAATTCAATTAATCATATTTATATAACTAAATATATTTTTCTTATAAAAATGGCTACTTTCCTGAAAACTGTATCAATTTAAATCTAGTATTTCTTGATATTTACTATGATTTAAAATATCCTACAGATATAATTTAGCCCACAATATAAATGAGAGCCATATTCCAAAGTAAAACATACCTATGTAAAAAAGTAAAACATGCTAAGAATAGATAATAAACCAAATGTGATGAAAACTTAACGCTTTATAATCAATAACATCGGTACTTACCAGTCAGGGTTTGAAAACAGACATTTCATCTCACTCACTCAACAAAGGAAACATAAAAGTATTTTTTGAAAAGGGATAAGGTATCTCGAATATGGAAAGAAAAGGTGGTAATGGAATAACATGTATATTTTGGTACTATATGGATAGAAGCAAACTGTGAAAATTAGGTAGCAGATAGGTAGTCTCTTCATCTTGGCCCAAATCCCTAGAAATAAGTAAAAGATGTAAAAAAGGAGATATATCCATATAAAAAGATACATGGAGTTGAATGAAAGAGGAAATCACAACTCCGAACGAGCAGGAACACTAAAGCAAAAGATAAGGGACATGATTTTCTAGTTACCGGAGTCAACATTTGAATCAACATTTGGAGTGTTGCTGTAGAATCCACCAAGCAAATCAACATTTTGCTAATAATGTCCAGTAGGGTAGCAGAGATATTGATCCCCAAACAGGATCAGTGAGTGTGAGAACTCAGGAAAGAGGCAGAGCTGGCTGAGCAGCTGATGAATCCAGGAGTGTGCAAAAGCCCTCTAAGCCAGAGAACAGTTATTGCCACAGAGGACCCCCAATAGGAGCTAAATAGCAAAACAGGAAAGACTAAAGAAAAAATTAGTAAGCCCATGAACTCGTTCACGTCATAGTATGCATTATGTGACTGTTGTTTTGAAACCATTACTCATACCTGTTTCTTGTGATGACATCTCCATTTCCTTTTGAAAATCTACCTCCTGGCTCAGTTCCTGAGTCTCATGAGGTCTGGAGCTGCTGCTGCCCTCTAGAGACCACAAGGAGAAATATTTTCTGGGAAGAAAGGCAGTCTGAAAAGCTTATCCTAAGAGACATGAAGGACCAAGTTCTGCGACTTTGAAAGTGCATCAGGTCCATCTGTAGTCAGCAATACTCTTGACTTTCCATTTAGATGAGCTTATAAATTCCCTGTTAGATTGAAGCAGTTTAAGTGACTACTTGCCATTTGCAACAGACAGACTCTAATATGTGATATAAAAGTCAATAGATGAAAGAAAAGTTCAAGAGATATGGGGCATTGATATGGAGGTACCTGATTTCCAATTTTTTTCTAATAGGAACTCCTGGAAAATATGTATTTTTATGTGAGAATAGAGAAATCAAAATTGGCAAAATATAGGAAGAAACAAAAATCAGGGTCAACTAAGCTCTCAGCAAGATGAATAAATGAAGATATGGCATCTAGATGTTTCATGATAATATTTTAAACTGGCTAGAATTTAAAAATTCCAAATTTCCAAACATGGAAATTTGCTTGCTCTGCCTAACTCCATTTTTCAAACCTATCATTCTGTCTGAGGATAATGGCTGTTGGGCTTCTAAGCCCAATGCAGTATCTGTTCCAAGCCTCTTCCAAAATTCTTTAACATTTTTGTTTAATGTCCTTGGTTTCTTTTCTTTTTTTTTTTAATAGGCATTTTTTATGTTATGTTAATCACCATACATTACATCATTAGTTGATGATGTAGTGTTCCATGATTCATTGTTTGCGTATAACACCCAGTGTTCCATTCAGTATATGGCCTCTTTAATACCCATCACCAGGCTAACCCATCCCACCCCCCTCCCCTCTAGAACCCTGTTTGTTTTTCAGAGTCCATAGGCTCTCATGGTTCCTCTCCCCCTCCGATTCCCCCCCTTCATTTCTCCCTTCCTACTATCTTCTTCTTCTTCTTTTAACATATAATGTATTATTTGTTTCAGAGGTACAGGTCTGTGATTCATCAGTCTTACACAATTCACAGCGCTCACCATAGCACATACCCTCCCCAATGTCTATCACCCAGCCACCCCATCCGTCCCACCCCCCACCACTCCAGCAACCCTCAGTTTGTTTCCTGAGATTAAGAATTCCTCATATCAATGAGGTCATATGATACATATCTTTCTCTGATTGACTTATTTCACTCAGCGTTTCTGTGCTGTTTGAGAATCTTCTCTTTGTGTGCATCCCCTTGCCTCACATATTGGTGAAATTGGGTTTCAAGCTCTACCTCATTCCAGTTTAATCCACGTATTTAGATGAACAAAGTCTACATATTCAGTTTCCATCTGCCACAGTTTGGTTTAGGCACTCACTGCTTTGGGTAACCCCTGTGTTCCATTCAGATTCCTCCACCCTGGCCATCAGAGCTGTATTGTGGTCAGTGCATTCTCTAGATGTGGGCAATTTAGTTTGCTAAGAGATTCAACTTGTTTTCTGATTTAAACATTTTGAGATACTGGAGCATATAACAACTGGCTTCTGAATACCAGAGTAATGAAAAGTTATTACAGCTTCCTAGTTTACAGGCAACATGTACATTAAATGTGCTTATGAGCATTTTAAGAAATTCTAAAGTTATATTCTGCAAGAAAACTCTAGGAATTCAGCCAAATATTCCATGACTTGGCTGATATTCAAGAAGAGCTTTATGGTGCACACTTTTACTACCCCATTCTACATGACATTGATTTGCCTTTGAACCCAACTAAAGTCCATTACTCCATAACTCAAGTTAATGGGTATATGCATAGGAAATTTCCTTACCACAGCAGTATGTCTCTCAATATTTTTTATTTATTAAACTTACTGAATGCTCAAAATCTAGCAATGTTTAGGCACTTCAAAGTATAATAAAGGATGATACTGAAATGTGCATATCACTGCAAAGCTACTATGAAATAGAGTATCAGAGTAGTTTTCCATATAATATAGACCACAGATTTTTTTATCTTGCTTATCTGGATTGCACAATTTTAATTACCTAATAAATTATTTTGTTCAAATAATTTTAAAAAATTTAAAATACAATGATGATAGGTAACTGTTAGGGTTCATATTCATATATATTCAGTTGTAATTTTGGTTACTTCATGATGCAACTACTTTTCAATGAACCACCCAAAAGCAATATATTTAACAAAGAGAGATTTAATCCTACATAGCTGAGTAATGCTAATAATTGAGAGCTTTAAAATGGCTCCTCTAATATCCATTTTTGAATGTCGAGCCACTAATTAAAGCGGTGATTCTGAGAATGAACTGAATTGCATAAGACTATCACAGCTGATATCCCAAGGGAACAGCAAATAGTTCACTACAGCCCAACTATTCAACTTCCAGATAATGTGCCAGAGGTCCAAATGCTCTGCAAGAAATCTCAAATGCATTTTCTTCTATACCGCACACAACATTATATTTTAGCTAACAGAAGAAGTTGGAGGAGGAGGAGAAAGAGAAGATACATTTTTTATAGATGAACACACTTATGTAATCATCCCTCATGTTAATAAACAGAACATTCCCGGGGTGCCTGGCTGGCTCTGTTGGTAGAGCGTGCAACTCCTGATCTCAGGGTTATAAGTTCAAGCCCCACGTTGGATGTAGAGATTACTTAACAATAAAATCTTTTAAAAATAAATAAACAAACAAAACATTCCTATCACTCAAAAAAACCCTGAATGCCTCCTTCCCTCACTACCACCCCCAAGGATAACCACTATCTTACATACAACCACATCTTACAGCACTGAATAGTTTTACTTGGTTTTGCCCTTCATATAAATGGAATCATAACATACTATCTTGTGCCTGGCTTCTTTCACTCAACATTATGTTTAGGAGATTCAACTCTATTGCCACACATGGATCTTTCATTCTATTTGCTATGTATCATTCCATTACGTGAGTTTCCTAGAATTTAATTTCCATTGTACTATTGATAGCCTCTTTTTTACAGGTGGTGTTGCTACAAAGATTCTTCTATTCTACCAAATTATTCTATTTTTATTTTGGCATTTTGTTTAAGTATATACCCACAATGGAATTTCTAGGCTATAGAGGTGTATGTTCAATGCTACCTGATACTGACCAACAGTTATACAAACTATTTACATTCCTACCAGCAATATATGAAAATTTGGGTTCTCCATCATTGGCCACATTTGGATTTTACTAATTTAACCACCTGGGTGAGTATGTAGTGGTATCACCATAAAGTTTAAACTTTCATTTCTTTGATAACTATATGAACTGGACATCTTTTCACATTATTTGGCCTCTTGAATATCTTTTTGTGTGAAAAGATTTTCAAGGATCATATCCTTTGCACATTTTCTAGTTTCTAGTTTCTAGTGGGCATAACTTCTATGACTTATTGATTTGAGGAAGTTTAAGATATAAAATTATAAATTATAAATTGAATAAGTTTAAGATATATTATAAATGATATAAATGATATAAATTGTGTGTTAGATACATTATTAAAATACCTTTCCCACACTGTTGCTTGGATGTCATTCTCAATGCTATTATTTGATGAACTTAAGTTCTTTTTTTTTTTTTAAAGATTTTATTTATTTATTTGACAGAGAGGCAGCGAGAGAGGGAACACAAGCAAGGGGAGTGTGAGAGGGAGAAGCAGGCTTCCCGCGGAGCAGGGAGCCCGACGCGGGGCTGGATCCCAGGACCCTGGGATCACGACCTGAGCCGAAGGCAGACGCTTAACGACTGAGCCACCCAGGCGCCCCTGATGAACTTAAGTTCTTAATATTAATTTGTTTCAACACGCTTTTTGTATATTAATTGCTCTTAATATTAATTTGTTTCAACATATTTTTTTTGGTTAGCATTGTGTTTTTTTTAAGAGATCCATTGCTATTTGAGGTCATAAAGCATATTCATTGTTTTTTCTGTAAATATTTTGTTTATATTTAATATTTAGATATTAAATTGACCCTGGGAAGCCATCTGGCCCTGGACATTTGTTTGTTGGGAGATTTTTGATTACTGATTCAATTTATTTGCTGGTTATTGGTGTCTTCAAATTTTCTCTTTCTTCCTGTTTCAGTTTTGGTAATTTGTATGTTTCTAGGAATTTGTCCATTTCTTCCAGATTGCCCAGTTTGTTGGCATATAATTTTTCATAATATCCTCTTATAATTGTTTATATTTCTTTGGTGTTGGTTGTGATCTCTCCTCTCTCATTCATGATTTTATTTATTTGGGGCCCTTTTCTTCTCTTTTTGATAAGCCTGGTTAGGGATTTATCAATTTTATTAATTCTTTCAAAGAATCAGCTCCTAGTTTCATTGGTCTGTTCTAGTTTTTTGTTGTTCTTGTTTGTTTATTTCTATATCCTTTATTTCTGCTCTAAGCTTTATTATTTCCCTTCTTCTGCTGGCTTTTGGCTTCATTTGTTGTTCTTTTTAAGGTGCTCCCTTAGGTGTAAAATTAGGTTGTATATTTGAGATTTTTCTTACTTCTCAAAGTAGGCCTGTACTGCAAGAAAAGGTCCTCTTAGAACCACCTTTACTGCATCCCAGAGGTTTTGGACTATTGCATTTTCATTTTCATTTGTTTCTATGTATTTTTTGTTTGTTTGTTCTTTAGTTTCCTGGTTGACCCCTTCATTCTTTACTAGGATGTTCTTTAACCTCCATGTATTTGTGATCTTTTCAAATTTTTTCTTGTGGTTGACTTCAAGTTTCATAGTGTTGTGATCAGAAAATATGCATGGTATGATCTCAAACTTTTCATATTTATTTGTTGAGGCCTTATTTGTGACCCAGTATGTGATCTATCTTGGAGAATGTCCCATGTGTATTCTGCTGTTTTAGGATGATATGTTCTGAACATATCTGTTAAGTCCTTCTGGTCCAATGCATCATTCAAAGCCACTGTTTCCTTACTGATCTTCTGCTTAGATGATCTGTCCATTGATGTAAGTGGGGTGTTAAAGTCCCCTACTATTATTGTATTGTTACCAATTAGTTCCTTTATGTTTGTTATTGTTTTACATATTTGTGTGCTCCCCAGTTGGGGGCATAAATATTTACAATTGTTATATCTTCTTATTGAATAGACCCCTTTATTATGATTTAGTGCCCTTCTTCAACTCTTGTTACAGTCTTTGGTTTAAAATCTAGTTTGTCTGATATAAGTATGACTATTCTGGTTTTCTTTTGACATCCATTAGCATGATAAATGGTTCTTCATCCCCTCACTTTCAAACTGCAAGTATCTTTATGTCTAAAATGTCTAAAACAAGTCTCTTATAGGCAGTATATAGATGGGTCTTGTCTTTTAATCCATTCTGATACCCTATGTCTTTTTAAAGAAAAAAACAAAAACAAAAGATTGATTTATTTTAGAGAAAGAGAGAGAGAGAAAGAGTGCACGAGCGGGAGGAGCAGAAGGAGAGGGAGAAGCAGACTCTGAGTTGGGCAAAGAGCTGGACACAGGGCTCAATCTCACAACCCTGAGATCATGACCTGAGCCGAAACCAAGAGTTGGATGCTCAACCGACTGCGCAACTCAGGTGCCTCATCTTATGTCTTTTGATTGGACTATTTGGTCTGTTTACATTCAGAGTGATTGTTGATATGAATTTAGTGCTATTGTTTTACCTGTTAAGTCACTGTTTCTGGAGATTTTCTCTGTTACTTTCTAGTTATTGTTGCTTTTGGTCTTTCCCACTCAAAGAGTCCCTTTTAATATTTCTTGCAGGGCTGGTTTAGTAGTCACAAACTCCTTTATTTTTTGTCTGGGAAAATCTTTATCTCTCCTTCTATTCTGAATGACAGCCTTGCTGGATAAAGTATTCTTGGCTGCATATTTCTCCCATTCAGCACATTGAGTATATCATGCCCTTTCTTCTGGTCTGCCAAGTTTCTGTGGAGAGATCTGCTGCTAACCTTATTGGTCTTTTCTTGTAAGCTAGGGATTTCTTTTCCCTTGCTGCTTTTAGAATTTTTTCCTTCTGTATTTTGCAAATTTTACTACAATATGTCTTAGTGTTGGCTTGCTTTTGTTGATTGTTGGGAGTTCTTTGTGCCTCCTGGATTGGGATGTCTATTTTCTTCCCCAGATTAGGGAAATATTCAGCTATAATTTGCTTAAATAAACCTTCTGCCCCCTTTATCCTCTCTTCTTCTTCTGGGACTCCCATGATACAAATGTTATTACACTTTATGGAGTTAAATTCCCTAAGTCTACATTCATGATCTAATATTTTTCTTACCCTCTTCTTTTCAGCTTCATTATTTTCCATAATTTCATCTTCTATTTCACTTACTCATTCCTCTACGTCATCCATCCTTGTGGTCATTACATCCAGTCAGTTTCACATCTCGATTATAGCATTTTTTTTTTTATTTTGGGCCTGACTAGGTTTTAGGTCTTTTATCTCTGTGGCAAGGGACTCCCTGGTGTCTTCTATGGTTTTCTCAAGCCCAGCTAGTGTCCTTATGATTGTTGTTTTAAATTCTGGATCAGGTATATTACTTATATCTGTTTCGATTAGATACCTGGCTATGACCTTTTCTTCTTCTTTCTTTTGGGATGAATTCCTCCAACTTGGAATTTTGTCTAGGTCTCTGTCTTCCCTGTGTTAGGAAAGCCTGTTATATTTCCTGCTCCTGAGAGTAATGGCTTTATTAAGAAGAGGTCATATACTGTCCAGGGTCTGGTGCTTCAGAAAGGGTTTCTGGAGTATGTTGTGTGCACTCTGCTGCTGTGTTTTGGCTGCTCTTTCCTTCCGGTCAATCCTCTGCAGAGCTTCTCCTTGCCTGAAAGGGAGAGTGTTTGGATCTTGTCCAGAGTGTGGTGAGTTTTAACTAGGTGTGCTCTGGTCTGCTTGTTAAAAGAGGCCTGATCTTATTTCCACTAGAGCTGAAGCTTTGCAGCACTTTATGGTCAGTAAACCTGGTGCATGCAGGGGGTTTGTGCGGGCCTTCCAGGGGAGGGGCCGCTGCTCTGACTCTCCAGCACACTTGCCCTAGTAAAGAAGGACCTGCAGAGTGCAGAGGGGTGGGGTTTGGTGTAAGTAGCTCTGGCCTCCACTACTGGAGCTGTGCTGCTCACTGAAGTCAGTCTGTGCTGATGGGTGGGGGAGAAAAATAATGCAAGCCCTCCCCCACCTCCCTGGAGAGGGGAGTTCATTTCTACTGCCATCTGGGAAGCCCTCGCAGAAGAGCAACCAACTTCCCCTAGTGTGTCCCAGACATCCCTCAGATCCCTTTAGGGACCTGGCATGGCATAGATCCTCGCTGGTACTCTGGGGGAAGATCTTGCCACACTGGGCTGGTGCAGGTTTGTCCCAGAAGTGTCCTGTGGGTCACACCAACGTGCAGGGGCTTGGAATTTAGAGTAAAGCACAGCAAAAAGCCTGAGTCCAGGTTAGCCACCCTCAGCAGGTACCTCTGCCCCTGTGCTTAAGGGGTAGGGGAGAGCAATAGTCTCCACGGACTCTTTTGTCCCTGGAGAGGCAATGCCACCTCCCCCAGATGCACTCCAAGAAGGGGTAATATCTCTCCCAGTGTGTCCCAGGGGATCCTCAGATAGCTCCCACTGCTCCCCGGCCTCGGCCCTCCTTCTCCACAGGTGCATCACAGCGGCTGCCGGGTTCCACACTAGACACAGCATGGACTTCTAAACTCTAGTCTTTTGAGTTCTGCTGGTTGTAAAAACTCACAATAATCAGCCCCTCTCATTTTCCCAGGCAATGGTTTTGAGGAAGTGTTTTTCTTGTGTGATCCCCTGTGTGCTGCATGCACTTGCTTACTCCCACTCTCCCTCTCTCCCTGATCAGGGCTCCCTCCCCTCCACAGCACCCATGATCCTTTTCTCCCCCAAATCACATAACCACACCTTCTACCTTCCACGATGTTGCCTCTTCTCTCCCTCTAGTTGTGCAGTTTGTTCTCTCATTCCTCAGATAGATTTCTTGGGTGTTCAGAGTGATTTGTTATTTCTCTGGCTGTGTTTGAGGGATGAGGCAGGCCTAGGGTCCTCCTACTACTCTGCCATCTTAACTCCCTGATTCTTTCCATTTTAAAATTATGTTCTTATAACTGAGCTTGAAAGTTCTATGTTCTAGATACAAATATTTTATCAAATATTTTCTCCTAATCTGTGTCCAGTCTTTTCATTATCATTGCCTCTTGAAGGGCAGGCATTCCAACAAGAAGAGAGATTTAATATTTCTAAGAGAGGTAGCGATGCCTTCTCACAGACATTCATTATCCATGACTTTTCTCCATTATCTTTTAATCAGCCCGAGAAGAAGAAACATTCTCATCAATCCACCAATCATATCATTTTAAACAAAATGATGCTCTTAAGCATAAAACCAATTGGACCTTTTCTTTACCTAGGACCATTCATACACAGAAACTTCTATGTAAGAATGAAGTCTATCTCATGACTGAGGATTTCAGTGACTCCTGATAATTTTTATAAACATTGATGTTTACAGTCCTGTGCGAAATTTCTCTTCTTCTGTTCAAAAGCCCCACTGTTGTTTTATATCTGAGATTCAGCATTATTTGCTTCAAGCTGTTGGGCTTTGGAAATGAACAACCACTAGCTTTCTGGGATCTCATAAATAATTCCCTTTGCTCTACTGCTATTCTTTCAGCCCCCTCAGCCAAACTGTGTTCCTTCAACACTTCTCAAAATATATCTCAGTGAGTCTGTAAACACACTCCTCTCCATCACTTAAATTATCACACTTTGGTGGTGTCTATCCTCCACTTCACTCCTTTATTCTTTCATTCCCAGCCAGTAATCCAAAAGATCTGTGTGGTTCAAAATGGTTCTGGCATCATCAGATAAGAATCTGGTGTGTTAAATACTTTGGAAACACTGGCCAAATTACACTTGGGCACTGAGATTGAGCAATACTAGAAACTATTTCTGAAAGTTATCAATCTTTTGATAATTTCACATGTCTGCATTTGAATGATGCAAAATTTGAATGATATTCTTCAAAATAGGAGTTTGTACTTTGAAGAGCTGTATTATTTCTGCAAAGTGAAGCTAAGAACAGTCACAAATGGGGAAGGATTATAGCAAAAAATAGAGAAATACTTGAAATATTTTCATTAAACAAAAATACAGGTAACAAAGCATACTATTATTGCTATCATTTAATAATTTTTCTAGAAGTTATGAAAAGTTAAATGATTCAGATAAAAGAAGACTATTAGAGAAGGAGAAAAAAAAACAGAAGTACAAGGAACCTATAAATATAAATGAATAAAATGAGCATCTTTCCTTATACCAGCAATAATAAACTAGAGAAAATATTTAGGGAACCATTTTTTTTAAAAAGGAACAAAAATGCAGATAGTTTACACATATTAAAATGGTATTGAGAAATTGAAAATATATATATTTTAGCAATTTAGAGATGCAAACCATGTATCTTGCTTACACATATTAATTTATAGGTTTAACATCATTCCCCCAGATATCTTAATATGATTAAATCAAATTAGATGATGCCATTCTCAGAACCATCTATAATAATATTCAGGTTTTAATAAATTTCAAAATGTTAATTATAATAAATGTAGGATATGATTGATGGATATAAAAATACTCAAAACTATATTATTTAAACCTGAACACATTAGAATCAAGAGTTAGAATAATGAAACAGAATGTATTAGATTATGCCATAGAAAACTTAAAAAAAAATACCATTCTCCATGCTTCAGCTAATAATTTCTTTTTCTCACCTACATACTTAATGATGCAGTCCCATTAATTCTATACTCCAAATAGGTCTTCAATCTTCTAATTTCTTCCTACCTATACTGTCTCTACACCAATATAAACAACCATTGTGTATAACAAATTATTACAATAGCCTTGCAAAAATCAGAAGTACAAAAGTGTGATTGTGAGTCTTGATAAGTCAAAGAAAATAAAGATTCAAGCATAATAGAACTCAGAATAAGCTTTAAGAGGCATTTAATATTCCCACATTAAAAGTCGGTTTTAAAAATAAAGTAAAATAAAAGTCTGTTTTAGAGCAGATATTTTAGTTTCAGAGTATGGTAGATTAAAAAAACACCAAATTTTGCAACTCTCCTTATCAATGCAAAATGGAAATATCGAAAATCTAAAACACTGTAAGGCACAGAATAGAGAGGAGGAAGAATATCTAAGGTAGAAGCACTAATGATAAGCAAATCAAGAATAAACTAAATTACCACTCAGCCATCTTCTAGACTTCGTATTTTAGCTTTATAAATCAGCATTTAGCTATTCTTTCTAGAAATGGACTATACTTTCTTGTCATTGCAACCATTAAAAACAAAGTGATGTGTTAAATACACACTTTAAGGGTAAACTCAAAGTAGTAAGACAAATTATATATTAAAAAAAGAAAAAAGTGAATCTTCTGTGGGATGATCTTAGAAAGATTTTTGCTTTTTAAAGGTTCTCACTGAAGAATAAAAAAAGTGCACATAAGAAAGTAGAAAGGAAGAGTAGATAAGCAGTATGTCTTCTTTTGCCTTCCCTTTATCTTCTTAGTTTTAAACTTGTACCTCTATAATAAAATGTTATCACTTTAATTCATGTCTCAAGTTCTGTTTCCTAGAGGACCAGAACTAAGAAAATAACCTTTCTGAAAGTATACTGAAGATAAAACAAGAACATTTATTCTTGTGTCCTGTAATCCAAGATTGCTTAATTCAACATGAAAGCTGGTAGGGTTGGACAAGACCAATACTGGGAACTGAGATCATATTATTAAAAGACAAGTCTGTGCAGGTTATAACAATATGAAAGAAGATGGATTTTCCTGGACTTCTTTAATGCAACCCCTTTCATAAACTCTCTGACACTGTTGGAGAGATGCAGCCTGTATTCCCTTATAGCCCAGCAGGCCATTATTTTGAATTTACCAAGATAGAGGTTAAAATTAATATAGAGGCAGAGAAGGAGCCAGTGATCTAAATGTAAACCATAATGCAGAAACTAATAGGAGAAACAGGGCACAGAAGCTGTTGATTACAGAGAGAACTTTCTAGATAAAGAATTAGATCTAAGGAGTATAAGTGGACAAGATCTCCAAAATTGCTTAATAGCAATGGATTCAAATCAAAATAAACCAAGAAGGTGACAAACACAAAGACACATACAAAACCAAAACTAACAACAAAAAATACTTTTCAAAGTTATATTTTTGACAAAAGTCTAAGGAAATCGTTATTTTGTAGCCTGGTCTACAAATAATCTGGCTCCTAAGGATCACACTTTGCAGAATGGAAGGCCATCTGCATATTTATCTCAGATATGTTCAAGATGCATAAGAATAGGGCGCCTGGGTGGCTCAGCTGGTTAAGCGACTGCCTTCGGCTCGGGTCATGATCCTGGAGTCCCAGGATCGAGTCCCGCATCGGGCTCCTTGCTCGGCAGGGAGTCTGCTTCTCCCTCTGACCCTCCCCCCTCTCGTGCTCTCTCTCTCTATCTCATTCTCTCTCAAATAAATAAATAAAATCTTTAAAAAAAAAAAAGATGCATAAGAATAGGGGAGTACAAATGTAAAATGCATGTGACATAAAAAAAAAAACACAAAAAACAAAAAACAAAATAACAGCAATAAAAACAAAACCAGTTCATCACCAGTTTAGGAAGTCCTTTCTCTTCTATATTTTAGGATACATGTGTTATGAATTAATAACAATGATGTCATGTTTTCTATCCTTTCTTCTCAAAAAGTTATCTTTTTCTTCTAGATGTTTATTACATTTTGTGGCTGATTAAATAATTATAGATTGTCAAATATTGATGACTTATAATCTGAGCTTAACTTCACCTAAAAATCCTGGATGTGAAGCTAGATGTTAGGACTAGATGAGATTATTTTAAGTCCTTTTAGAACCACGTATATATGATTTATATACATATACACCTATTATATGATACATGTGAATGTGGTCAGTCAAAAAGTGTGAACTCTAAATACTTTATTGTTAAAGCTTCTTTTGTTTTTATTGGTTGCATTGAGGGATACAAAATGGAGGCTATCTTGAAGAATCTGAGAGTAAAACCAATTGAACAGAAGTGTCAAAAAAAAAAAAATCAGGAAAACTGGTATCAGGTAGTGTTTAAGCAAAGAACTCAGCTCTACTTGAACCAATATTACCTCTAGATTTTTTAGGTAAGGAAGACAGTGAATTCTGTTATTGACTGGTGTGAATTGGATGTCCGGCTACTAGCAAGTAGAGATATATTACTAACAACAACAAGAACAATAGAAAACAAAAAAGAGCACGGAAAATGATTTGGTATATCAGTTTTTTTGCATTCTTGGTGATTAATATCTTTAGTCACTGAGACTTCTAAAGAAATACATATTACAATAATCTAGAAATATCTTCATTTAATTTGTGGCCTCACTGAGCACTTCAGCAGTAACTAACCATATACCACGACTCCTCAAAAGACATATACGAATTTTCAGTGATATTGTAAAAATCACAAAGATGTTTTGCTCCCCTCTCATTATGTAGAATAAATACCCTAGGAGGACAAATTATATTTTTTCTCTAACTTTCACATAGGACTAATGATAATGATATATTTGAACATTCAATATATTCAAGTGATTAACTTTTATACTAGAACAGAAGGCTCTGTTGAATAGATGCTGTTGGAGGCCAAAAAAAAAAAAGACAACTATTTCAAATGTGCTCCTTACAATTGTGTCCACTTCAGCCAGCTAATGGCTACAGTTGAAACTGTAATGCTTACTTTTAAACTCACTGGATTTCAATTTGTTTCACAGTGAATGGAGTTTCAATATCTTCATGTTTACAATAAACAACTTGCAATACATTCTACAGTTTGGGGATTATCTGAGGTCCATGAGACAGAAATACTATACTTTTTGGCAGTCTACTAGCCCTTGGGACTTCTGTTAAATAAGAATTGGTTTGAAAGAATATAGAATTCTAGTGTGAGAAAGCCCAAGAATTTAAATGACTTGCTTGTTGCAGATGCCTTCTCTGGGAAAGGTGTAAGAATGCAAATTGGATTTTTTTTTTTTTTGAGCACTTCCACTGCATTTGCTATCACACACATGCACATGTACCAGATTGTTTTACAAGAATTTATCACTTTAATGGTTTCACTCAAACTTGTCTTCTCATGATGTATTGTGAGGATCTTGTTTTATATGATTAAACCTTACACATCATTCTGTTTATGAGCTAAGGGCAAAGTTGCTGTGACCAACTAGAAAATCTGGCAACGCGGTAAGTGCTAAGTACGGAAGAAGTAAGGGTTCTACTCTGGCAATTAGTTCAGAAACACAACAGGCAAGAGGTCAAGAACTATCCATTATTGGGGCACCTGGGTGGCTTCGTTGGTTGAGCCTCTGACTCTTGGTTTCAGCTTAGGTCAAGATCTCATGGGTTGTGGGACTGAGCCGAAGCTGGGCTCCATGCTCAGTGTCAGGTCTGCTTGAGATTCTCTCTCCCTCCCCACCCCCAGCTCCTCCCCCTCTGCTCCTCCCCTTGCTCATGCTCTAAAATAAATAAATAAAATCTTAAAACAAAAACAAAAAAAACCTCTCCATTATCATCTCCTATTTGAAGACATTTGTTCCAAAGCATAAGAAACAGAGACTTATCTAATAAACAGACAAATATCTGTATGCTATTTGGTTATAGTAGTTCTTTAAGTCAGGGGGAAACACACAGATTGCCAGAGCAAACAGTATATATTTTTTTCTTACTGTAAAATAGCTATTTCTTTCCAAGATTTACCTATCAGACATCTAATGGAGTCTATATTTCCTCGTATTCTTAGCTATTTACAGATGGTTAAGTAAAACTTCATGTTGAGAAATATTTACAAACACGACATAGTAATACATGTTCCAGGTGAAATTCAGTAGAATTTATATTTTAAAAACCTGAATTTCTGCTTTGTTTTACATTTTATACATGATTTGAGATTTTTAAAAATAGTGAAATTTCTACATTAACTTAATAAATATATCTGATTCTCTTAAATATAATTAAATGAAATGAGATTTGAACAACCATGAGAATTGGGCTCTAGTCTTGAATGACAAATTGATTTTTTTAATATTGTCTGAAAGGACAGAATTTTAAAGTTTATATAAAGTATTTCCAAAAAATAAATAAAATAAATATTTCCAAATGTAGTTTCACATGTAAATGATTTTCAATATGATATTAACTACACACACACACACACACACACACACACACACAGCTACAAACATACATAAGCATGAGAAGCAAAGCAGTGAATCAGTTAGTCATTTGCTTGAAACTTGTTAGTCAAGTGCATCTATTTTTAACTAGGCCAGGCAACTGCCTGCATAATATAGGAAGCTTTCTTACGTCTCTTATTTATCAAGCATGGTTGTACATTGTTTTCGTTTTTCTCCTGTACCTTCACAATTATGTATTAACCTATGTCACAAATGTTTGAATACTCATTTTAGCATTATGAAAGTTCAACATTCAAATGCAATCAAAATAATTAATTGCTTTATATTTATATGAATCACATTTATAATTAATTTAGGATCAGGGGGGATTGGGGATTCTAGCAACTATAATTTAAGAAGACCTGCCTTCTGACTCATTAGCTTTGTAGCCATGGGAAGTTACACAACTTCTCTAATCTTCAATTTCCTCACTTATAAATCTGGAATTAAAAACGGTCACCCCTACTTCTTAGAATTTTGTGTGAAGCTTGCATGAAACCATGAGAGCACACTTTATAAATTGAAAATATCATACAAAGGTGAGATGTTAACATAGAGGCAGAATACTGTATCAGGCAGTGAGTACTAGGTAGAAGTAAGGCCTGGGAACATTTTTGCTAATTAGACTACTTCTGAAATGTAGACTGAAATGGAAATATTAAAGTTGGGAGTATTATTCTTCCTTCCTTCTTTGCTTTCCCCTTCCTTTCTATCCCATAGCTTTAAATGAAGGGAACAGTCCTTTCTTCCTAAGCCAAGTCATGAGGAACACAAACATTTTCCATAGATTTTGAGGACGCCTACAAAATTTCAGGCATAAGTGATAAAGGTATATTTCAGCAAATCTTTTCCATCCTGTCTGAAAGAATCATAAATACAATCTAATAATCTAAGAGCTGTTAAAGTATTTAAACAAGGAGGCCACTGGACTGAGGTGGCTCTATCTAATGCCTTGGGAGCTTATGCAAGCAAACCAAAATCTAAGCCAGAGTCAATGTACTTGAATCCAGGAAAATGAAACTTAAGAAAACCAAGAAAAAAAACAAGCAACTAGGCTTTCCCAAATAAGGCAACTGCTTAAGATATAGCCAATCCAATGACTTCCTTGCTTTGCTTCCAGATCTTCTCCATAAAAATCCCTCCCCCAGCCCCTGTCTGCGGAAGGCCCCTAATCACCTCTGGTTTGGCACGGCCAGACTAGAAAGAATGTAGACACAAATGGACACTTGAAAAATTTAATGTGCCTCAGTTTACATTTTAACAGCATGCTTGAGTTTCTGCTTAGGCTTTAATACATTTGATTTTTAAGCATCTTCTTGATTTTATGCTCAGAAATACTCTTCTATGAAATGCGCTTGTTAAAAATATGCAGATCTCTTAAAGAAGTTATGGCAGCATAGATACACAAATGGCTTTCAAATCAAATATATTTCAAAAAGACCTGCATTGAAGAGACTTAAATTTAAAATTGTCATTTTCTAGAAATATTAAACTCTAAATCTGTAATATTTGTATATTAATGTGATTAATATAAGTGTTCAGGTACAATGTGCCTTTACATTACACAAAACTAATAAAGTATCTCCTTTATATGTATTTAATGTCATGTGCATGAGTTACATATTTAATATCACATATCAGTATGATTTTTTATTCAAAAATTGTATTTTTTAACAAGTGGCATTTGGCCAGGATTCTTATTTTGTCATATCTAATAATGATTGAATTTATATCTATAAAGATTGCTTTTTATACTCAGACGTTACTTTGAATTAAAACATTAACAATAATAGGCATTAGTGGAGGGTGTTTTCACTCATATAAAAATATATTATTTTGGTCTTGCCATATCAGCATTGGTACTTATTCAAAACCATTATCCTTTTTCCTCCTATTAAAATTGATTACTTTGAAACAGAACATTTGAAGTCACGAAAAGGAAGGGCAATAATATTCTTGATTATGGGTCAGGGGTTCAATCCTAAAGGAAAATACTGACGTTACTCTATAAGTTAATGTTTCACAGGGAAAAGTAAAAGCACTTGAATTTTTTGGAACAGAATACAGAGATACACAAAACATTTGGCAAAGATATAAACAGAACTTACTACAAGGTTGAGTTCATTGATAGTACTCACATTAATTTCTGCTGCAGAAAATATAAGAGTGTCTTGAGAGCAAGGGCAAAGTTGCCTCACAAGGACTTTTCCTTTCATTCTGTGAAAACTGCTTCAATACTCAAAGCTTCCCGGCATTTTATCCTGGTATCACTTGCAAAATGCTTTCTTCTGCTTCAGTTACCAGAGGAAGCCTAAGCCGATCTCAAAAGTGTTTTTAGACACCATTCCTATGTTCACAATCTATGCAATGCTCTTGGTACATTATTGCAGATCTAGGCACTCTCTTAGTATAAAAGACCCCGGGATTTCTCTTTATTGAAGCTAAATTTTCATAAGTTTTGTTATTTCTATTTAATATTTGCGTGACAAAAAACCTTTACAAAACAGAGCATAAAGTGTTATAATCTATCATTTAAATTAGTATGTCAGAGTTTATAGAGTCAAATGGAGATTGTGATTTTTGCCAGTAATTTATGAAAGTTTTGAAGTGGCCTTCAAATCATGTTGAATATCCTTGTGCCTGTCTTCAACAGAGGTAAATATCTAACTTGGCTTTCTGTAAACAGTTGAGCTTAATTTGGAGTCAAACTAGGAAATAAGATATCAATTAAACTAATCATATTTCAGTGATAAAATAGACTATAAGCTAAAACTCACTTCTCTTTGTTAGTTGTATATCTATATTCTGTGGATAGGAAGAGTAAGAAAAATTTAAATAATCCTGGATCATACAACACAACTGTGTCTAAAAAAGAATATATACCCTGGAACTTGATGGTCTAAATCATAATGCAAATGAGATCTGGTTCCACAAAGGGCCAAAAGAAAAACAGTAGCCCATGTTTGTTTGCTAAATAATTTGTCAAACTTATATAAAATATACTAAGTAGTTGTTGTACTGAAATAAATGGGACTGACACAAAACAGAGGGTTTTCTCTCCAGAGAGAATATGAGTTGGTATTTGATTAAATTTCTCTTTGAAATATTTCCTATTAACAAATTTATAGGCAAATAAGATGATCTATCTTTTTTGCTTCCGAAATACTACCTTAGAACTCCCCACCTACGTGAATACTAAGGAGATATTTCATAATTGATAAGATAAGGTTATTATTATTATTTTTTTTATTCTTATGTTAATCCCCATACATTATTACATCATTAGTTCTAGATGAAGTGTTCCATGATTCATTGTTTGTGCATAACACCCAGTGCTCCATGCAGAACGTGCCCTCCTCAATACCCACCACCAGGCCAACCCTTCCTCCTACCCCCCTCCCCTCTAGAACCCTGTTTGTTTTTCAGAGTCCATCGTCTCTCATGGTTCGTCCACCCCTCCGATTTCCCCCGCTTCATTCTTCCCCTCCCGCTACCTTCTTCTTCTAGATAAGGTTATTATTAATCTCTAGGTTTCCACGGTATTCACTTGGATCTATTTATTAATCTCATTAGAGGACAATATTTGTTTTCACCAGAAGTCCATATAGTAAATGACTCACAGAAGTTCTGTAAAGAACACCACAAGATGGCAGTATTTCAGAAATTAATCCATGGAGAGAACATTTCTATATAGTACCTAAAATAATGTAATATATTTGGGCTTATTTTTAGTGACTAGAAATATTTAAAGTAATCTCTACAAGTGATTAAGAATTAATGATACTAGGATGTCTGTTTAGTAGTAACAAGCTGTTTCCTTTAAGTAATATAACTGTCAGTTTGATTGTTCCAAAACATTAGTGAGCTTCATCAACATATAAATGAGTTGATGCTAAAGGATTGTCAGTGGATTCATAAGTCTCATAATTGCTTACATATTGGTCTATAACTATAACCATATTTTTAAAATTGTTTGAAAAAATAAGATTCCAATAAAACATCAAGTATATTTTATTTCTGTACAATAACCACTTTTAGAATAAATTGAAATTAGTGATTATACATATTAAATGCATCACTTATATTTTTCAAAACTACTCAGGATTGGGGATCAGCAAGCTTTTTTATTGGAAACACTCTCATAAAACTCTAAAGTCTTACTTGTAAAAAAAAATACAGTTTTAACAAAAAATCTAAAAAAACAATATGAAATAATTTCTATTTTATTATAGAAATTATATTTGTGCATTGTCACTCTGCTTACACAGGGAAGCTGCTCTGGTTATCATCTTTACGGAATCACCTCTAACTTCTGTCTTTTAATCTATAATTTATCTATATTAAGTGGACCTAATTCCCCCACTTCCTCCCCCCATCCCGTTTTAGGTGTGGCATTATCCTAGAAGGATATGGGGAATAGCCCATCAATTAAAGAAGGTAAATTTACCCTTTTCATATTTTCTTAATTATTCAATTGAAATCTGGCAGCATTTACATCAATTTTCCATTAATTTATTTTGAAGCAATATATTTTTTTTTCCTTATATCTGTTTTTAATAGTACATTCCACCTCTCTAGTCTTTGCTTTGAGTTAGAAGGTAGGTACAAGTTTCACGTGCTATTATTACTGTTAGTTCAATTCTGAACTACTTTAGCTCAGAAATAAATTCCTGGATCTCACTCAGTGATTAGAGACCTTCAATTTCATCCAATGATGACCTCCAAATTATTAATCCCTTTAATGTTGACTCTGAATCATCCTTAGAGACTAGGTAGGGCATCCTTACTCCTAAGAACATATCCACTCTACTTATTACTGTTTTCTCTTAGATTGTGGTGATAGTCCTTGTTGCATTTTTAACATTCATCTTATTAATTTTATCCTGGACATAAACATAAGGTGCTCTGTAACAGAAACATATCATGGTTATCCAATGAAAAAGCAAATAATGACAATGTGTTTCTCTATATCCCTATTCTTATGGCTGGATTGATACAAGGAAAAACAAGTCAAATATCTTACTGATACAAAGTCTGTAACATAAGCAACAAACAGGAAAGTGGGCTTTCTCTGCTTACATATAAGAGAAAGAGACAGTTGCCTCCCACTACCCTCCTGAAGAGAAAAACCTTTGCTTCTTAGAGACAAGATGGATAGGATCCTGAGTTCTCACTCTAGACCTTGAAAAAATAAATACATCTCTCCAAGGGGTAGATAAACCTAGGCATATCCAATCCATAAGACTTAAGGAGTTCTGGGGCACCTGGGTGGCTCAGTTGTTAAGCATCTGCCTTCGGCTCAGGTCATGATCCCAGGGTCCTGGGATTGAACCCTGCATTGGGCTCCCTGCTCCGCAGGAAGCCTGCTTTACCCCCTCTCACTCCCCCTGCTTGTGTTCTCTGTCTTGCTGTGTCTCTCTCTGTCAAATGAATAAATAAAATCTTTAAAAAAACAAAAAACAAAAGAAACTTAAGGAGTTCTTCTAGTTCCTGCCTTCATTTTTCCTTGAAATGAAAATGTACACATCTGGAATTAAGTAAATCTCCCAAATTCTCTATCTGTGCAGTTATAAATTAACTTCCCAACATTTGATCTTAAGAATTTATTCATATTTTGTGTCAACTGTATGTATATTTGTACTATACATTATCTTCTCTTTTGATCCAGGAAATTATCATCTATTTCTTAATTACAAATTACTTATCCCCCTGCCATCATGATTCTATCAAGATATTCTATTGATCCATGGAAGGGCAGAATTTGCCACCCCAAAATAGGTCTTTTTGGCATAAGAATTACCATTGACTGATTATTATTATTATTATTTTTTAAAGATTTTATTTATTTATTTGAGAGAGAATGAGAGACAGAGAGCACGAGAGGGAAGAGGGTCAGAGGGAGAAGCAGACCCCCTGCTGAGCAGGGAGCCTGATGTGGGACTGGATCCCGGGACTCCAGGATCATGACCTGAGCCGAAGGTAGTCGCTTAACCAACTGAGCCACCCAGGCGCTCCATTGGCTGATTATTTATAAGACAGAGGAAAAGCTCTGAAAACCAAGTAGAAGTTACCAAGTGGAAGTTTGTAGCCAAGTAGAAGTCTGTAAGAGAAATTTACATTTGTAAGGAAAATCCTCATTTGTAAGGGTGTCTCCATCCTGTACTAGGAAGAAAAGGAAGAATAAATCTCCAAATCATTGGAGAAGGCAACAGTTCATTCTGTGTAACAACCTTACCCTTATTTAGTGTTTTTTTAATTTTTTAATCTGGAGATAGTATTTAGGGTGGTGGCTTGTGCAGTCTGGGGGAGTTACTCAGTTTTCCTGAGTCTCTCCCATGTGTACAGGAACTATACATATTACTAAACTTCTGCTTTTTTCCTGTTAATCTGGTTTTTTATTACAAATGGTTACCAGCTAAGAACCTAGAAGGGTGGAGGGAACACTTTTTCTCCCCTACAGCTTCCTTTGAATTCTGACTTAAATTCTGTCTATATAGCTTGCTATTACCAAACTATGCATCCTTTTGTTAATCTAGTAATTGTGTATAAGGCCTCTGTCTTTGTGAAGACAAAGTGGGTAGAATTTACTTATGCTACTAATATTGCAAAATCTATGTTGCTCAAATGTATAATTTGATGTGGGAAACAAAGGCAGAAGAAAAATTATTAAATTTTCTTATGACCTACAGCCCATTGCCAAGTCCTTGAAACAAGCAGAGTGACCTTCCTCTAGGAACTTCAGCTGCCTCGATGCTGACACTTTGCTAAAGGCAAAAGGCAATCTTAGCTTAACATTATCCTGACCCCCCAGGATCCTGTAAGTCTTCTTTAACATATAAAAATTCCTTTGGAAACTTCCTTTATCTCTATCCCCCAAGATACATGCTGGTAATCAACCCCTAAGCATAAGACCCACCTCTATACATCTGAAGGGTCTCATGACTGAGTTTTTATTAAACAGTAATAAATGACCTTTTCCCAACAATAGCTAGCCCCCTCAGGATCCTGGAAACTTTCTTTCCAAAATACCTGGAAGGCTTAAGATAGCTATCCCTAACCCCCTCCCAACTTGAAAATATATAATGGGCTGCCCCTCATGACCCCAGTGCAGTTCTTTCTGCCCATAGGTCCTGTCCTTGTGCTTTAATAAAACCACCTTTTTGCACCAAGACATCTCAAGAATTCTTTCTTGGCCGTCAGCTTAGAACCTTAAAATCTTTCCTGTATCAGAATTGACATGCATGTTTAGGGGCTGCTTGAAATCTTATCTAATAATTATCCTTTGTTGTGAAGTGAGCCTGCTATTTCAGTGACATTTTCTATTTAATTCCTAAAGTCAATAGGAATCTCCTCTCCTTTCTCCCCACTTGAACCATGAAGTTTCCAGTAATTTTTGCCCCCAACCCCTCACTTTTTTGGAGGTTTGGTTTTTAGATAAAAATTTAGAGGAAAAAAAAAGTTCTAAGAAAAATGCTGAAAATAAACAAAACACCCTCTATTTTCCAAGGGTTTTCTTTTCTAGCCAAATGGAGAGGTATATGGACAATAATCAGATTTTTTTCTAAAACACTGTATCTTCCAATCCTCCTGACATTATATTGATGAGTATTTACAGTTTGGTCTGATCTTAGGTATGTCAAGATTGCATTTAGTTTTATCTATTATATGTATTGTTACATTTTGTTTCTAATTTTCCTGAGATCCCACCCCCCCCATATTATCCCTCCCTACTATACACCCATAAGTTGGTGCTTTTACAACTTTATATTTTCTTAATGCAATCCTGAAAACAATCTCCACTGTTCCATTTCCTGTCATTTGGTCATTGCTCTCCAGGAAACCTCACTGTTACCTCTTTTCACTCCCAATAACTAACTTGTTCTAGAATTTGTTACTTGTGAGTCTGTCTACCGATTATATTGATTTTCTTTATCATTTCGAGACTTAGATGTAATGGTTATGATTGTGTACAGGCAATTGTCCTTTGACGTCACCAAAACCTGGAAGCACCACAACTAGAGGTCAGATTTCCTAATCCGAGGGTTTAGAGGATTCCTAGCCCTGAAGGCTAGATTACATTATATTTTTCCCCTGTGTTTTTGTTTCATTATTTAATCTAGGTCTTGATACTAATATAAGAGCCTTGTTTTTTTCTAACAGGGCTTTCACAGCCTTTTCTGATTGTCTGGATTACACCAGTATTTCTATCGTACTGGCATAAAATGTTCTTGGTTAATGCCTTTTCTTGTTTTCATTCCACCATTTGCCCACTGAATTATCATTTTTTGTTACAAACATTCTTTCATGCTATTTATAGGTAAAACACATTTTGCCTTTAGAGATATTCTTATCTAGTATGGATTTCAAGATTTTTTTTCCCTCAACATTTCTTCATAGCTAATGGCTGAAGACACATGCTCAGGCACACACATTTCTGTGTGCATGTGCATGCATCATAAACTGCTTTCTTTGTATAACTGTTAGACCATATTTATATTGTGCATTTCCTTACTCATTCTTTTTTTTAAAGATTTCATTTATTTATTTAATTGACAGAGAGAGAGAGAGAGACAGCGAGAGAGGGAACACAAGCAGAGGGGGTGGGAGAGGGAGAAGCAGGCTTCCCGCCGAGCAGGGAGCCCGATGCGGGGCTCGATCCCAGGACCCTGGGACCCTGACCTGAGCTGAAAGCAATCGCTTAACCGACTGAGCCACCCAGGCGCCTCTCCTTACTCATTCTTTTTTTTTTTAAGATTTTATTTATCTGACAGAGAGAGCACAAGCAGACGGAGAGAGAGGGAGAAGCAGGTTCCCTGCTGAGCAAGGAGCCTGATGTGGGACTCGATCCCAGGACCCTGGGATCATGACCTGGGCCGAAGGCAGCTGCTTAACCGACTGAGCCACCCAGGCGTCCCTCTCCTTACTCATTCTTAAGGCACTCATCAATCCTTCAATTTTTGTCTTCTATAATATTTTGTTTTCTTTTTAATTTGTTCTGTTCCTTCTACATACAGAGGTCAGTCCTCTATACCTCTCTAGTTTTGACTAGTATATCCATTCAATTCTCCCATAATGGTTCCTAATTCAATGGTTGCTGTATGGTTTCTGATGGCTTTATTGGCTCAGACCATCTATATTTCCATTCTTTGAACACCCACCTCAGTAGAGACTTGACAATTTTATTCATGCTATTGCTTCGAATTTTTAGTCATATTTGTCATCTCTAGATTTTTTAAATTGATGTATAGTTGACACACAGTGTCACATTAGGTTCAGGTGTATGCCATAGTGATTCAGCAATTCCACGCATTATGCTCTGCTCATCACAAGTACGGCTACCATCTGTAGTAGCAACATTGCATGGTGACAGATCTGGCTTTACTTCTTGATCTGCTGTGAAACTAGTATCTTTTCTTCCCTGAAATAAGTAGAAGCCATGGAGCTTCTTATTTTCCTGACTCATAGCAAAATCCTTTCCTCACATCTGTAGTTCTGCCCTAATGTATGCTCTGGTTTCCATGACTTCTGTCTCTGGCATCCTTTCTGTCTTAGACCTTTTCTTTAAAATCACTGCTCTAGCTGTCAGGGACTCATCATCATCCTTTATCCCAAGGAAACAATCTATAAAACTAGGACCATATGGGTTATCATCAGGTAGACAGTTGAATTTCTACATTTTTGCCACATTTTCTGCCTTACCTTTCTATCTCTTGACACTGTGTGGGGTTTTTAAGCTTAAGACATGAAAAGGTAGCTGGTATGGAGAGATGTCACTGATGACAAGCACACGCTTGTTTAGTGTAACATTTACATTTGTTTTTGTTCAACTAGCTGAACTAACTAAAAAGGAAGAAGGGCATTAGGGACATACGATGTTACCAGAAATGGTCAGCCTTTCATTGCCTTTGAATCCCAGCCACTTTGAATCCCAACTCTGCTAGCAAGATTTTTTTTTTTTTTTTGTCCTGAAAAGGACATTGGAGTCGTTTCACAGTTAGCATGACACCATCTGCAGAATATCTAATTCTCTGTGAGAGACACAGGGAGATTCATGTTTGAGGCTCAAAGCTCAATGGTAGTATGACCATAACATTAAAACTTTTATGAAAGGACTCCAGGAGATTGTAGAAGCCAGGCATCACAGCATAAATCCTTATTACTGTTTCCCAGTGCTTTCTTTCCAAACACAAACATCTTGTTTACATTACACACTTTTCAGGTAAAAATATGTTTTCCATTATTTAACTTTTCTCAAAAACATGTTCAAAAACAAGTTTTCAATAAACATGTTTACCACATTTCTTAAGAACAACATGTTTTTATTTTGCAAAGTAAAGTGAAAACATTACCAAAACAAGTTCATGTTTTATGGGACAGGAGATGAATCATCCTTTACTCATTTTTTGAAAATTATACATATTACATATAAGCATATATTAGTTATGTTAAATAACTAGTTTAAAAATTTAATTTTTAAATTTAGTGGAATGTATTTTTGATAAGACGAAAAGCAGTTGTTTAAGAAATCAAAGCTACATGTAAAAATATTGACTGACCTTCTCTACTTAAATATCATCAATTCTCCAAAACAGAAATTCAAATTGGATGATAACTGTAATTACCCCATAGTTCCAGATTTTGGAACACAGAATTTACCCTTACTAGAAATATTCATACTATTATTTATTTCAATTTCCAATCATTTATTTCTCTGATTAGCTTACTTTCCTTACTTCATTTCAAGTAATTGGGATCGGTGTGCACTGTATTATGTTAATTTAAAATATGTTTGCTTCTGAGGAGCCTGGCTGGCTCAGTTGGCAGAATATGTGACTCTGGATCTTGGGGCTGTGAGTTCAATCCCCAT
Source organism: Leptonychotes weddellii (assembly GCF_054177405.1). Classification (NCBI taxonomy): domain Eukaryota; kingdom Metazoa; phylum Chordata; class Mammalia; order Carnivora; family Phocidae; genus Leptonychotes; species Leptonychotes weddellii. The sequence goes on from NC_138380.1 coordinate 27,439,376, forward strand.
GAAAGCTGTGGAGATTGCTTGAAAGTAAAATCTTTTTTTTTTTTTTTAAAGATTTTATTCATTTATTTGACAGAGAGAGAGACAGTAAGAGCAGGAACACAAGCAGGGGGAGTGGGAGAGAGAGAAGCAGGCTTCCTGCTGGGCAGGGAGCCTGATGTGAGACTCCATCTCAGGACCCTGGGATCATGACCTGAGCCGAAGGCAGACGCTTAACAACTGAGCCACCCAGGTGCCCGAAAAGAAAATCTTAAAAAAAAAAAAAAAAAAAAAAAAAAAAGTTCGCTTCTTTAAAACAGTTCAAATTAAAAGAATCAGATAATGTTATATATTTATTTTGTGTAGTAACTGTTTTGTTGGTGGTATCATAACAGGTAAGTTTAGGTTAGCCTGGCCTCACAGAGAAGGATGAATTAAGTTATCTTTGGCAATATTATTTAAACTGTGATCCTTTCTCTATTTCCCAGTCCATGTGATATTTATGTATATGAGTTATTTCATTCATTAGAACAATCTAATTTAGGGACTAAAGGCATTTAAGATTTAAACTAAATTCAAATCCCATTTTCCCCACATTAGAGGCAAGTTATATAACCTTTAATGCCTTTGTTTTCATCTTGAAAACAAAGGTAGTTATAAAGGTAATAATATTTATCTTTTTGTTTTGTTCTGAAGAATAAATGGAGAAACAGGTGATAAAATACATACTTAAAACATTATTTTCTGTCATTTTCAGATGTAAAACAAACTCAGAATTTAAGTGACTTTCCTAAGTCCATCCAAATCCATGGTAAATTAAAAAAAAATGAAGTTTTGTGTTAATTAATGAATATTTGGACAAAATGGCCATATCGGTAAAAAAGATTACATGTTTTTATTGATAAATTTTTGGGATGGGATAAATGCTTTCTACCTCTCCATGTTAAGGCATCTCAGAAAAGCACATTCTCTTATCTATTTTTATCTACACAATTTGTTAACATGACTAAAGAACTTCTGATCACAGAGAGAATAAATAGTGGAGCTAGTACTTAAATGTAATATATATATAGACTTTCAATACTAAATTGTTTCTAATATATCACTGGGTGTGTTATATAATATAGGTCAATTTGGCAATGTACCCTATAGAGTTTCTGCTCATAAATGGATAAGTCTATTTAGGAAAAAGAGATAAGCACAATAAAAATTAATGTGCAATGCATGTTATAAATGACATCTGAAGACAGTATGAAAGCTCATGAAACAGCATGGGGTTAGTTGACAAGCGACTGGTATAGACAATGTACTTGGTATGAATTTAAATGAGGGGAAAACCTCTCTGTCATGCTCCTCAGAATTCAGCTAACAGTTGAAGTGGCAGGTTGGATAGGCTCACGCCAGTTCCTTATCTAGGCTTTATTTCTCATATCACCCATTAACTTCAACCTTTTCCTTTGACAATTTTTCCTGTGCTTCTAAGAAGAAAGTTAAATGAACCGTTTTGGATTTCAACTTTGATTATGTGCTGTGCAGTGGACACAGTATATATTTTCATACATATGCTTTGCCAGTATTCATTCCTTTTCCTATCAGAAACCTTCCCTGACAGGAATGTAGTTACTGATTGGCTGAACTGTGTGTGCTATCTTGTACATTCAGAATTGCACCGATTGGCTTCATAATATTCTTTGATACTTGGGTCAGACTAATACACTAAGAATGAACTATCAGAAAGTTAAATTAAGAAACAATCCCATTAGCAATTGCAACACAAATACCTAGCAATAGATCTGTTGCTATTGCAAGGAGAGAAAAGATCTGTACAATGGAAATCATAAGACATTGATGAAAAAAAATTTGAAGACACACACATAAAAGGAAAGATATTCTGTGCTCATGAACTGGAAGAATTAATATTGTTAAAATGCCCATATTACCCAAAGGAACCTACAGACTCAGTGTAATCCCTATCAAAATTTCAAGAGCATTTTTCAAAGAAATAGAACAATCTTAAAATTTGTATGGAACCACACACAAAAAAACCCCAAATAGCCAGAGCAATAATGAGAAAGAAGAAACAAGCTGGGGGCATCATACTTCCTGATTTCAAACCAAATTACAAAGATATAGTAATCAAAGCAATGCGGTACTGACAGGCATAGACACATAGATCAATGGAACGGACCGGAGTGTTCAGAAATAAACCCATGCATATGTGGTCAATTAATTTACAACAAAGTAGCCAAGAATATACAATGGGGAAAGGACAGTCTCTTCAACAAACGGTGCTAGAAAAACTCACACCCACATGCAAAAGAATGAAATTGGAACACTATCTTACAGCATACACAAAGATTAACTCAAAATAGATTCAAGACTTCAATAACAAGGCACCTGGGTAGCTCAGTCATTAAGCGGCTGACTCTTGATTTTGGCTCAGATCATGATCTCAGGGCCCTAAGATGGAGCCCCATGTCAGGCTCCATGCTCAGTAGGGAATCTGCTCGAGTATTCTCTCGCTCACTCTGCTTCTGCCTCTACCCCTGCTTGCATGCACTCTCTCTCAAATAAACAAATCTTAAAAAAAAAAAAAAAAAAAAAAAAAAGGCTTCAATGTAAGACCTGAAACCAAAAACTCCTTGAAGAAAACATAGGTGGTAAGTTCCTTGGCATTTGTCTTGGTGGTAATTTTTTGGATCAGACTCCAAAAAAGCAAAGGCAATACTAGCAAAAATAAACAAGTGTGACTGTATCAAACTAAAAAGCTTCTTCTCCACAGCAAAGAAAACCATTAACAAAATGAAAAGGCAACCTACTGAATAGGAGAAAATATTTGCAAATCATATATCTGATAAGGGGTTAATATTCAAAGTATATAAAGAACTCCTATAACTCAACCACAAAAACAAAACAACACAGCAACAAAATCCAATTAAAAACGGGCAAACGATATGAATGGACAAATTTCTAAGGAAGACATACAGAGGCCCAACAGGTACACAAAAAGACATTCAACATTACTAATCATAAAGTAGATGCAAATCAAAACCACAATGATATATCACCTCACACCTGTAAGATAGGCTATTATAAACAAAACAAAAAACAACAAACCAAACCAAAACAATCAGAAATAACAAATGTTGGCAGGGATATGGGGAAAAGGGAACCGTCCTGCATTGTTGATAGAAATGTAAATTGGTGCAGGCACTATGGAAAACGGTATGGAGATTACATTCATACATACATACATACATACATACAATAGAACTATCATATGATCTAGGAATTCCACTTCGGATATTTATCCAAAGAAAATGAAAACACTAATTTGAAATGATATCTGCATTCCCATGTTCAGTGCAGCATTACTTACAAGAGCCAAGATATGGAAACAACCTAAGTGTTCATCAACAGAACAATGGATAAAGAAATCATGGTGTATAGACATAATAGAATATCATGCAGTCATAAAAAAGAAGGAAATCTTTCCATTTGTGACAACATGGATAGACTCTGAGGGCAATAAGTGAAATAAATCAGATAGAGAAAGATACTATGATCTCAAGTAAATGTAGAATCTAAAAAACTAAAGTATATAGATTTATAGAGAGTTTACAAGTTTATAGAGAACAGATCGGTGGTTGCCAGAAGCAGAGGGTAGAGGGATGGGTGAATTGGGTGAAGGATATCAAAAAATGGAAACTTTCAGTTATAAAATAAGTAAGTCATGGGCTGTAATACACAGCATGATAACTATAGTTAATTAATACTGTATAGCATATTTGAAAGTTGAGAGTAAATCTTAAAAGTCCTCATCACAAGAAACAATTTTTTTTAACTGTGTATGGTGACATGTTAACTAGATTTACTGTGGTCATCATTTTGCAATATATACAAATATTGAATCATGTTGTATACCTGAAACTAGTATAATGTGATATGCCAATTATACCTCAAGAAAAACAAAGGACATCCAAAAAAAAGCGTTTATTAGACTAGGTTTTATAAGGATATACTGCTTATAAAACATCCATAAAATATACATTATGGATGGATGACTTAAGGAAGAAAGTATATGAATATGCCTACCTAAACACAAGGATTCTATTATCAAAGATAACATGAGGACATTTGAGAATAGACTGAGTTATATTGTGACAATACACTCATAATCTGATTGGTGTACTTACTCATTTGCATGTCTAACATGGATCAGAAGAGTTTTGCTCATCATGGTCTTTCAGATACCCAGACTGACTGAGCAACCACTAACTCATATGTTGCTAATCACTATGCTAAAGGAAAGAGAAAGAGCTCTGGAGAGTCTGACATTAGAATTTATTGCTCCAGCTTGAAAGTGACACATAACAATTCAGCTTACAAATGACGGATCAGAATTAGTTACATGCACCAGCCACCAGGGTGCTAGAGAAAGAGGCAGGGAGATAGAACTTACCTGAATCAGCACTTCAACTATGAGTGGCTTTGCCCAAGTCATACCTTTCTCAAGGCTGATCATGATCACATCTAGAGACTAAAAGAGCTAGAAAAGCCTGACCATCTCAGATCAACATGAGGCAACTCTGCTAGGCAATACTTGCTCCAGATCTTCCATTAAGCTGGGCAAAGCTCTGACAAATTTAAGTAATAGCTTGACTTCATCCTCTGATCAATCCTGCTTCCTCTCCCTTCCCTTCAGAGATACCGATCCCTAATAAATATCTTGTACCCTAAACTCCAACAGCTGCTTCTGGTGGACCCTACACATGATAATGTGAAATTGGTTCAGACTTTGTGAATATAGCCAGTTTACTTTGTGGAAGATTTTCTTTCTTTATTATATTAATTGTCTTAAATTTTTTTTATTAACATTTTCCTTTTCTAGAGGCAAGGAAATGCCTACTATGTATTCTGTGAAAATAAAAACAAATTGTATTTTATTTGTTGAGAGTCAAAGTTTGGTTTTACCATTTTCCTAACCACTATTTTTATAGGTTAATTAAATACTATGTTTATATTCTTTTTTTAGTATGGAGGCTGACAACTAGGGCTATTCCTTAATATTTATTTATCATGTTCACAGATGTGAGAGAAACTAGGAATTGTGTCCCCTAATATCTCTCATTCCCTTCTTCTAGTAAAAGAGCCTTTAACTTTACCAGTTTTTATACTCATCCAGAATAGATTACACTTCCCATCATTTCTTACTATAAACCAGATATTGACCACTTTATAGCCAATAAGATGTACAGGAATGGGATATTACAACTCGCAGGACAGAAAAGGAAGATGTATCCCTTGCCTTCATTCTGTTCCAGTTTCTTAGAAAATGGAAATGATGACTGACATTTGGCTATTGTGGACAATGAGGACAAATATAATATGTGAATAATGAAGTGAAAGCCTGGAATCGCTGCACCCCATTCTCGCAATGCTTAGATTTGGACTTGTTCAAGGGGTCCTTTTTTAGCCACTATTAATTTGAACTTACCCTTGTATACAGCTAAACCTAATTCTTACCAAGAATTTATTTGTTCAATGTTTTACATAGAGTTATCACTGATTCATGAAAAACTGTTCAATTAAATCAATATATTCACATATAACATTGCTGAATGATTTAAAGGTCAAATTTCCGATTCACTCTGTAGGAGTTCAAGTCCTAATTCCAGCCCCTACTAGCTGTCTGGGCTTAGACAAGTTACTAAGACCTTCAAACCCCCACTTTTTGAGTTCGTAAATTGGTGTCTGCAACAGCGTTTGCCTTGCAGGGTTTGTTGGGTCTTCTGAATGCGGTACTAATAGGTCAAATACTGAGCATTAAGTATAGTACATATTCAAAGCTCATGTTAGTTGTTACTGATTTTCTTATTATATACTTATGTAACAATAAACTATCTTCAAAATAAAAGATGGCCCAATTCTGGGAATAGGTTAAGGATAAAAAGAAACATATACTGAAAGAGATAGCCATAAGGCTATTTAGTTCCCATAGTTTTAAATCATGTGGAAACAAATGATTTATATGCTTAACATGAGACTATATAGTTCATGATTTTTAAAAATCTTCTGTTCTCTCTACTTACGATGGATTTTTTTTTAATACCATATTCATGGAGGTAGTGTATCTTCTTTAGTACTCATAAAAACAGGGCGCTTGCTATGGGCAAGAAAAAAAAGTGTTGACTCCATTGCAAACACAAAAGCCTTTTAAAGATTTCCTGATACCTCTTCTCATTTATTTAAATATCCATGAGTATATGCAATCAGGAGTCAGTTCTTTGTTTAATTTAAATGACTAAACTTAAGGTAATCAATCCTGTTCTCTGAATGCTTCACTCCTTGTCTATTGTGCTGTGGGAACAATCTTCAGATTGTCCACATTCTTTATCAGCAAAAATAGAAATTTACACACACCCTATTTACTTTACTTGAACTTTTTGTAATTAATATACTCTTATTAGACATAATCTTATTGAAATGTTTAATTCTTTTAAGACTCTAGATTACTATAGGCTAAACTTTCTCTTTGGATACAAAATTAAAGGCAATTTCAGGGCATTCCCTGCTATTTGATATAGTGTAATTAGCAATGACCTGGGAGTCATGATTCTATCAACATTACACTGTAGGAGTTGGGGTAAATTACTCCAGATTTCTAAATATCAAGTTTCTAATAGTAAAATGAGAGGAGGGGTCTTCTATAGGGGAAATTCAGATTTGTTGTTTAACTTATTACATGATCTGCCAAATATGGATCATCTACATTCTTTCCTGAATAATTGCCATGGTGAATTATGGCATGTTAGGTAATAAAATATCAATTTTAGCATTATCAAAATAAGTCTGGGGGCACCTGGGTGGCTCAGTCAGGTAAGCATCTGCCTTCCACTTAGGTCATGATCTCAGGGTCCTGGGATTGAGCCAGGCTCCACGCTCAGTGGGGAGTCTGCTTTTCCCTCTCCCTCTTCCCCTGCTCGTGCGTGCATGCTCTCTCTCGCTCTCAAATAGATAAAATCTTAAAAATATATATATATGATAGTTAAGTAACCACAGGGCTCTAATGGTAAGCTTTTTATTGACTGAAGAAATTCAAATACAGTATTTTTATACACTGAACTAGGCTAAGTCTGAGAGAGCAGAGAAAATATAATTACAATTATGATTTCAGTATTAACATTTGTTGCATGGCTGGGGGTCATTTCTTAAGTTTGGTTCAAGTTGTTTCATGAAAATAAAATATGTGCATAGAATCGTATAGATTCAACATTATCTAGAATTTGGCCATATTATCAGAAATATATGCAATTCATAACCCCAGCACCAAATAACATGGGTTTATTAGAAACCTATAATATACTTCTAGTTCAATGAGTTTCTCATAAGGAATCATAAGGAAACTTTGTGATGTGGGTGAAAATACTTTATAGGCACTAAGAAATTTAAAAGATGATTCATATGGGCGCCTGGGTGGCTCAGATGGTTAAGCGTCTGCCTTCGGCTCAGGTCATGATCTCAGGGTCCTGGGATCGAGTCCCGCATCAGGCTCCCTGCTCCTTGGGAGCCTGCTTCTCCCTCTGCCTCTCTCTCTCTCTGTCTCTCATGAATAAATAAATAAAATTTAAAAAAAAAGATGATTCATATACATAAAAATCTAAATTATAAAAATCTATTATAAAAATAAATCTAGGCACTAAGAAATTTAAAAGATGGTCCATATACATAAAAATCTAAATCTATTATAAAAATTTTCTTTGAATAGTTCACAGGTTTTTAAAAACCTGTGATTACTGCAACAGCAAAACAGCTCAACTCAGAATAAATGAATTCATTCTTTCATTACCTTCTGCTGTGACCTTGTGTCCAGCTGGAGGATTAATATTTGCATATCATTGAACATTTCAGCTATTTTATTTTTTTTTCCACTAGCTTCAATATCCTAATTGTTGGATATCTTGCCCTATATTTATAAAGAGCTTCTACATCAATGTGAATTCATGAATTATGTTTCTAAATTCTTGAATTCCAAAAATATTCTGAGAAAAAAAAAATCTTTTCAACACTTTGTGAAAACAAAGCCATGTGAAAGCATTAACATGAAATCAGTTTCAACCTCTAAAATGCGTTTGTTGTCTTTAGAAGATACTAAATTTTGCTCAGGTATGAAGATAATGATTACTTTTCTGATTGTCATCCGGCATACAGGCACATATTTTTCTATGTTAATGAAGGTCTATTTCCGTTTTTTCCTCTCACTGCATAGTCCTAGGATATGTCTGTTCCTTACTCTAGACTTTGGTCTTCCATCTTTTGGCCTGGCAATTCTGGGGTTTCAAGTCCGTGCACAGGATGAACAGCTCTTTTGTTTTAGTGTGTTTTCTCACTCACAAACTCTTTAACAACAGCCCTAAACCTTAATCTCTACCTTGCCAACCCCGTGAGACCATCATACTATTTTGGTTACCTGCAGCATCTTCTGGTTCCTTCACCCCCTACTTAGTTTTTATTCCCTGAGGGCTTGGAATGTGCCCCACGCATTTACCTGTGTGAACATGGGGCTCATTTCACAGTCTGTCTTCTCTTGAAGCTCACAGAGTGTTGTCCAGTGACTAAAACGTGTTCCCTCATATACAATCATCATTTAAGACAGGAAGGTAAATATGCTTCCAATGATACTGTCCTTGCCACTGATGAAAGCCGCTTTTGCTTGTTTCTGAGATTTGATTAAGATCTTATATTTAGTCTCTCAGTATTTGGATATTTTAGAATTTGTCATAGAAGTTAACCTACCTTAATTATTCAGATTTTGACATGCATTTTGGGTAGCTGCTAAGGGAGGAAAACCCTCAGATACCAAAATACATGATACTAGATAAACAGAATGTGATGGAAAAGGCTAAAGTGGAGGTAATCCCTTTTGGCTCTGACAATGTATTTGGTAAAGTGTCATCTGTGATTATTTTGAGCTTCTTTTTTTTTTTTAATTTTATTTTATTATGTTATGTTATGTTAATCACCATACATTACATCATTAGTTTTTTTTTTTTTAAAGATTTTATTTATTTATTTGACAAAGAGAGACACACAGAGAGAGCAGGAACACAAGCAGGGGGAGTGGAAGAGGGAGAAGCAGGCTTCCCGCCGAGCAGGGAGCCCGATGCGGGGCTCGATCCTAGGACCCCAGGATCATGACCTGAGCCGAAGGCAGACGCTTAACAACTGAGCCACCCAGGCGCCCCGTACATCATTAGTTTTTGATGTAATGTTCCATGATTCATTGTTTGCATATAACACCCAGTGCTCCATGCAGTATGTGCCCTCTTTGATACCCATCACCAGGCTAACCCATCTCCCCACCCTACTCCCCTCTAGAACCCTCAGTTTGTTTCTCAGAGTCCATAGTCTCTCATGGTTCATCTCCCCCTCCGATTTCCCCCCCTTCATTTTTCCCTTCCTATTATCGTCTTTTTTTTTTTTAAACATATAATGTATTATTTGTTTCAGAGGTACAGGTCTGTGATTCATCAGTCTTACACAATTCACAGTGCTTCTTCTTAAGCATATATGTCTAGTGAAAGTGTTTGGAAAAAGTAAAAAAATAAAATAAAATAAAAAAAATCTAATGAGGTTGACTGCTCTCCACTAGGGTTGGCAATTACTACAATAAAAGAGCTCAAGAAAAAATTTGCGAAGGTCATAAGTAGATATGCAAAAAACCCCAAAACAAAACAAAACACCAAAAAAACAGTCTAAATAATTTGACTGCTTTTTGCTCCCAAACAGGTAACATACTGAAAACATCTGCAACTAAGGGCAATTAAGACTATTCAGTTAAGCAAAGGTATTCTGTACTAAGGCAAAGATCAAAATAATATGGCTTTCCCACCACACTTACTGTTTTCAGATTGTGTAGAGAGAAGCATATTTAAAATGAAATAGAGAACTTGTGTGAGTAAACAATTAGGTATGAAGACAAAGTTATTGTAACATGGATCATCACAGAAGCAAGTAGGTCAGAAGCCTATATTTTTATCACATTCACTGTATTACTAAGTTTTAGGATATTAAGAGAAAAAAAACTGCCTGAGCCTTAAAACCAATCTTGGGTGCCCAAGTTTGAATAAGCAATACGTGTGACATAAAGGCTAATAAGATATTAAAGAAGGAAGTTGAAGAAATGACAGTATTCTAACGTGTGATAATTAAAAAGAAAAAATAGAACAGGCATTTTTTTTTCTGCACATACTTTCCTTCATGACAATCTTATTTGGAACATAGCAGCCATTAGCTCATACTTCTATGCAACCGTCCTGCTTTCTTCTTCCACTCTAAAGTCAAAACTCAAAATCTTAAAATGTCTATAAGACCCAATATCATCTAACTGTATTTACCTTTTTTTGTTGTTCTGACTTATTGGCTTCTCACTGTTGTTCAAACATTCCAGACATATTTCTGAATCAGATTCTTGACATTGGCTGTCATCTCTACTTGGAATACTTTTCCCCTCAGGTGTTATATAATCTACAGGGAAGCTGTGAGCAAAGGATTAGCAAAGTCTCTTTTCTCTTATGTGTGAGAATGTGACCTTCAGTTAAATGCCTATTCTTTTTGTAACATTATAAGGATGATATTGTGAACAAAATTAACAGGTAACGTTGCTTTTCATAAAAATGATCCCTGATTGGGCAATTTTATTTGGAATGGGAAGAAACCTATGGACTAAAATATCTGAGAAAGACAATGATTTGGGACTGTCTAAATACAGTGACTTTCAGGGACTCTTATAAATGAGCAAGTCCCTAGAAACAATGTATTTAGAAGCATTAAAAAAAAAAAAAAAAAGGTTTGGGCTCTTGGGGAACATAAAACTTTCAAGCCAAGCAGTCCCTGCCCATAGAGCTCTTCTCCAGGTCGGATGTGCTGTAGGGATTACTGCAGGGATATTCACTGAATGGGAGGGCCATGCTGTAGCTGCTAATCCAGGTCTGAGGAGACTGGTGCCAAAGGTGGATGCCCTCAGAGAGTCTAATAAATCTTCATATTCAGATGAACCAAAGTTTACCCCCTTGGAGGTTAATGCCATGAGGCCTTCCATACCACCTGCACATTTCTGATGAAACCAAAATAACTCTCAGACAAAACCTACTTTCTGTAAATCTTCTTGACTTCTACAGTCGGTGTGTACTTCACTGCAGTCCAGATAGTACTCATGCCATAAGGGTGCTTAGGCCAAGTCACTGTTATTTCTGGGTCGTGTTCATCCAAAGACTAGCTTTTGACAATGCCTATTTTAATCTGCCTCCTCCAAACTGGCTTCTGCATGGATTATTTTGATCGTCACATTCCTAAACACAAAGCATTTAAGCTTTGTTTCATAAATGCCGTGAATACTGTTGCAACAGGTAATTTAACAGCTCACTCCCTAAATGTACGTATATTTGTGTTAGCTTTTTTTTTTTTAAAAACCTTGATAGACTCAGACACACACAAGCAGACATACACCACATAGGCTGTCTACTTCACACCTAAGGTCCCTGAGTGGTAAAACTTGGTTTCACTCTCTGATTTACTAGCATCATGAAGACCTACCTGGCTTACTGTGATGGTTAATTTTGTCCACTTGACTGGGGTATAGGATGCTCAGATATTTGGTTAAACACTATTCTGGGTGTTTTGTGAGGGTGCTTTTGGAAAGGTTAACATTTAAACAGGTAGACTGAACAAAGGACATTGCTCTCCCTAATATGGTGACCTCATCCAGTCAGTTGAAAGTCTGCATAGATCAAAAAGACTGATAAGACGATGGACTCTGAAAAACAAACTGAGGGTTCTAGAGGGGAGGGGGATGGGAGGATGGGTTAGCCTGGTGGTGGGTATTGAGGAGGGCACATTCTGCATGGAGCACTGGGTGTTATGCACAAACAATGAATCATGGAACACTACATCTAAAACTAATGATGTAATGTATGGTGATTTACATAACAATACAAAATTTTTTAAAAAGAATATTAAAAAAAAAAAGACTGATACTCCTACAACTAAGAGAGAATTGTCTCTGCCTGACTGCTTTTGAACTAAGACATCAGGTTTTTCTGTCTTCCGACTGAAATATCAGCTCCTCCTGAATCTCAAGTAAGCTGGCCTTGACACTGAAACTATACCATCCCTCTTCTGGGTCTTCAGCTTACTGATTCACTCTGCAAATCTTGGGACTTTATATGTATTTATATGTTATATAAATTGTATATATTATGTAAATATAGAAATATTCCACCCAAAACTGTTAGAATAAATTCAGTAAAACTGCAAGACAGAAAAATCAGCTGCATTTCTATACAAACTATCAGGAAGAGAAATTAAAACAATCCCATTTACAACTGCAGCAACACAAACAAAATACCTAGGAATAAATTTAAACAAGGAGAGAAAAGACCTGTACAATGGAAATTATAAGACACTGATAAAGAAAAATGAAGAAGACACACATAAATGAAATATATTTTATACTCATGGATTAGAATTAATGTTGTTAAAATGCACATACTACCCAAAGGAATCTACAGACTCAATACAGTTCTTATGAAAATTCCAATAGCATTTTTCACAGAAATAAAACAATCCTAAGATTTCTATGGAACCACAAAAGACCCCAAATATTCAAAGTAATCTTGAGAAGAAACAAGCTGGAGGCATCCTACTTTCTAACTTTAAACCAATTGCGAAGCTGTAATAATCAAAACAGTATGGTATTGGCATAAAAATAGACACATATGTCAGTGGAACTGAATCCAGAGCCCAGAAATAAACCCATGCATATATGGTCAATTAATTTATGACAAAGTTGCCAAGAATATACAATGGGGGAAAGGACAGCTCTTCAATAATGATTGTGGGAAAACTGGGCAGCCACATGCAAAAGAATGAAACTAGACCACTATTTTGTACTAAAACAATTTAAAAACATCTCAAAGTAAAGACTTCAGAGTAAGACCTGAAACCAATAAATCTACAAAAAAAACCACATAAGTGGTAAGCTCCTTGACATCAACCTCGGTGAGGATATTTTTGGATTTGACACCAAAAGCAGAACCAAAAATAAATAAGTGGGACTATATCAAACTAAAAGTCTCTTGGGGCACCTGGGTGGCTCAGTGGGGTTAAATGTCTGCCTTCGGCTCAGGTCATGATCCCAGGGTCCTGGGATTGAGCCCCGCATCAGGCTCCCTGCTCAGCGAGAAGCCTGCTTCTTCCTCTCCCACTCCCCCTGCTTGCGTTCCCTCTCTGTCTCTCTCTCTGTCAAATAAATAAATAAAATCTTTAAAACGAACAAACAAACAGAAAAAAAAAACAAAACTAAAAGTCTCTTCACAGCAAAGGAAATCATTAGCAAAATGAAAAGGCAACGTACTGAATAGGGGATATTATTTGCAAATCACGTATCTGATAAAGGGTTAATATCCAAAAATACATGAAGAACTCCTATAACTCAACAGTCAAAAAAATCCATTTAAAAAATGGGCAAAGGACCTGAATAGGTATTTTCCCAAAGAAGATACACACCTGGCAACAGGCATGAAAAGGTGCTCAACAGCACTATTCATCTAGGAAATGCAAGTCAAAATCACAATGAGAGATCATATCTCACTTGTTATAATGCCTGTTATCAAAAATGCTAGAAATAACAAGTATTGACAAGAATATGGAAAAAAGAGAACCCTTGTGCTCTGTTCGTAGAACTATAATTGGGATAGCCACTGTGGGAAAACAGGATGGGGGTTATTCAAAAAAATTAAACAACACAGAACTACCATATGATCGAACAATTTCACTTCTGGGTATTTTTCCAAAACCAAAACCAAAAACACTAATTTGAAAAGATACCCCCATATTCATTGCAGTATTTACAATAGCCAAGATATGGAACTTAAGTGTCCATTGATGGATGGATGAAGAAATTGTAATGTGTAGAAACACACACACACACACACACAATTTAGCCATAAAAAAAGGAAATCCTGCCATTTGCAAGAACATTGGTAAATATGGAGGATCTTATGCTAAGTAAAATAAGCCAGATACAAGAAGACAAATATTGCATGATATCATTGTATGTGGAATCTAAAAAAGTTAAAACTCCTAGAACAAGAGGAAAAAACAATAGTTGCCACGGGCTGGGAGGTACGGGAAATGGGAGATGTTGGTCAAAGTATCAACTTTAAGTTGTATGATGAATAAATTCTGGGGATCTAATGCACAGTATGGTGACTATAGTAAATAATGATGTATTGTATACTTGAATTTTACTAAGAGTAGATCTTAAGTGTTCTTACAACCACACACACACACAAATTAGTAATGTGAGGTGATGGATGTTTTAATAACCTTATTGCAGGAAATTCACATTATGTACATCATTATGTACACCATAAACAATTTTAATTGTCAATTAAGATTCAATAAAGCCAGAAAAAAAAGTTGATGTTGAAATAAAAAAAATAATAAAGCATTTCATATAAACTATCATTAAAAAGGAGATCATGGTAAACACATAGATTTCCCACGTGTCACAACTCTATACTGCGTCCTAGAACTTTTTTCTTCCAGTCTCCTGGATAATAAAACCCCCTGGGAACATGAGAAAACATACAAAAATATGGTATTACTTATAATATAGCTGACTCTGGCATTTTACATGAATTCCTGAATCAGCCTTGGCTTCTGTTAACTTTCAGCTAGCAGTTTCTTTTTGGTTACCACATTAAAAAAAAAAAAAAAAAAAAAAAGGAATAACAACTTCTACACTTAAATAATTTTCCTCATGAATAGTTGCTCTGAAAACTCAAGGAAAGTAACATACAGAATGTGTCTGTGTGTATATATGTATGCTATATGTATGTTACAAATTCTCCAGACATAGTTTTTATGGCTAAAAAGCTACTTGCAGATAGCAAGTTTAAAAAAAAAAAAAAGGTAGATTGTTATAGTCATTGTATCAGAACACCTTTCTTTCAAAGCGTAAACAATAGTTTCTTTTTTCTTTTCATATCAAGGTTGTTAATTCCCAAGTGAAGAAAGTGAAGGGTTTGGGCATCAAGCCAGCAACTATTGTCTGATCTTTTTATTCTTTCAATGTAGAAAAGAAGCAGGTGGTGTTTCAGCTTTTATTGAATAGGTAGGAAAACTGAAACAGAAAATATAACCTTGTTTCTTGTTCCTCAAAGGTCATACAACTAGTCAGCAGTGCCAAATATTATGAAGTCTACTGTTTATTGAGTGTCTATTTTATCAGAGACACTTTGTAGATACCGTACATTTTAATATACATTTTAAACCTTTAACAGCTATTCTTATTTTTCTTCAATAAAAATCATGAAACTCAGGCTCAGAGACTCTATAACTTGCCTTAAGTCACACTGGTAGTAAGTGGCAAAGCTAGGAGTTTAACAAAGATACCTATGCTCCCAAAACTTTCTAATTCCCACCTCCCAAATAAATTGGCTATACTGACGTTGAGAGGTTAAACTATGTTGTGAATGCTAAGGGAGGCACTGTAGAGGTTAGTAATGGGAGATACCATAATAGTGGATTACCTACATATAATTTTTAAAGGAAATGCAACTTTATCATTTTCAAGTTACTTAAAAGCATTTTATTTCCGGGGCCACTAACTGAAGCCTGGGTAATTTAATAAATTTTTAAAAAATCACATTATAGTTTCCAAATACTCCAAAGTGTACACATTTGGGGGGATGCTTGTCTTTTTAAGTGTTATAAACATGACTGCCATTATTCTATTTACAAGTTTGATTTTGTATTTTAAAGTAATGAAAAGGGATATATTCTACCAATCATAAGATCACATGATCATGGAGTGAGAATTCATGGAATCTTTCCTGTTTCCTAAACCAGTGTCTTATTTCCTAACATACACCAGTTATTCGGATGAGAAGGGATTTTTTTTTTCTGCAATATGGAACCAGATAGAATAACTGCCTCTTAAGTATCTCATAGGTTACAAATAATAGCTGCTTCATGAGGGGAAAAGAATGTTTAAAATGTTTAGTAACCACTGAATATTTACATAATAATTATAATATTTTGCATTTATATTGAACTTTTTAGCAACACCAATTTTCAAAGACTGTGTCCAGTAAAATGTAAGGCAGTATGCATTCTTCTCTGTAATATACCAAGGTAAGGACCATAAGTGTATCATTCAAGTAGAAATTTTAACAAACAGGAAGAACTGGCAGCTAAAATAAAGTTAAATAGCATATAAACCTGAGTAGAGGGATTATTTCCTAACCCTATCAAAAGGAATATTTGCTAGAGAAAAGGGACTGCATAGTAGAAAGGAAAGAGCACTGCTTTTGAATTCAGAAATCCTATGAGTTCTATCAGCTGTAAGACCTGATGCAGATCACTTAATCTCTCTTCATGGTTAATGTATAGTCAAATATTTTAGTATGTAACAACACATTTTAAATGACAGAACTATACAAAATAAGATATTCTTCTGCTTATTGCTATAGTGCCTGTTAAGCTGGTTCTCATGGTCAACCAAACACATAGACAATTGGTGGAACTACTAAAGTATTATTTAATCCTAGTATCATTTCATTCCTGCAGTTGACCATATTCAAAATGAGTCTACACACCAACCATGAGTAGCTGCCAACATGAATTCACATTACTAGGATTCATATACAAAAAAAAAAGCAAGATTCTGGCAATACATCACTGCCTTACTTAAGCAAAGTCTGGTTAGAACACAAAAGTCCTGAAATTAGCTTGTATTTCATATTGATTGAGATGCCTTTTTATATCTATGAAGGATTATTCTCACTCTTAAAGTTGATTCTCTGTAATTGTGGACAGAATTATGCACCCTACAATTGGTTCACAATATCCAACAATAGAATGGTGCACATTTTCCTGCAAAGTGTGTCTAAAATACTCTGAAAATGATTGAGACTTTTGTCTCTATAATTTATGCAGATGAGCAATGCAAGAATTATGAAAATGTACTAAGTACCAACACTTTCCTTTGGGTCGATATGCTAATGAGACAAACTTCTCATAATACTAGAGGTTTCTACAGTGACCTTCTCAACATAACACTCCAGCAGATATTGCCAATTAAATGCCATTTAGTCCAATTTGTTTTCTCTGAACTATGGCCTAGCATAGTTCTAACAAGTAGGTCATAGGGGCAGATTTTAAGTTCTTAACTTAAAGAAACCATGTTCTTACCAGAATTTTTAAGTATCTTTCCTATTTTACTGTGATTCCCTATATGCTGTGACATAGAAAAATAGTAATTTTTAATATATTCATAACTTTCATTAATTTTAAATATTTATATCAATGGTATCATCATTGCTGAAAATAGTAATAAGTTATTTGCGGAGTCAAAAAAAAGTGTAAAGGATGAACAAGAATTTTGCTTTCACCTAGGAAGGTAAAACCTGGTATAGTCAATATAAATGATATAATACTGTTCAAAATTTATGAGAGTTTTCAAAACATGGATGCTCAGCAGTATGAGACTAATGTCTGAAAGAGATACTAATGAGGTGAGCCCATGATCCCAATTCCATGATTTGAGGCCATTTCCCAATGTGGCATGGAGAAATGAAATCCAAGTAGAACACAATTGTCCCACTGGGCTGAAGATGCAGATATCAGAATTTGGTGTCACAGTAAACACTCATCTTTAAATCTTAATATCTATGTCTTCCTTCTGAGAAACCTTAGAAATAAGCACCATCTCTCAGACCCACCCTAACAAAGCCTAACTAAGCCTTCTTAACAAAGTTCATAAGGGAATTAAGTCCAGTAAAGGTAGAAGAGCTAGGAAAACGAAGTACAAGAACAGCACACTTTCATACTGATTATTCATTATTTTAACTGTCTGCTATACTAAGAATCAAGATTTTTCAGAGGAAAATAATAAAACTCAGAGCTTGTGACACCTATTATCCAAACTCACACAGCTAAGCATGTAAGCTCTGGTATTTCTTCGTCTTCTTACAAAGGTACTAACCCCATCCCAGGAGTTCCACTCTCATGACCTTATCTAAACCTAATTACCTCCCAAATGCCCCACCTCCTAATACCATCACATTAAGGGTTAGGGCTTTACATATGAATTTTGGGGGTACATATTCAGTCCGTACCAGAAACAAAATACAAATGAACAATATTTGAAATGAAAGTAGGGTTATCACTGCATGTCTCACAGACATAAAGAGAATAAGGGAATATTACTGAAAAATTCATGACAATAAATTCAACAAACAGATGAAATGGAAAACTTCCTTAAAAGATACAACTTTCTTTTCTTTTTTTTTTTTTAAAGATTTTATTTATTTATTTGAGACAGAGAGAATGAGAGACAGAGAGCATGAGAGGGAGGAGGGTCAGAGGGAGAAGCAGACTCCCTGCCGAGCAGGGAGCCCGATGCGGGACTCGATCCCGGGACTCCAGGATCATGACCTGAGCCGAAGGCAGTCGCTTAACCAACTGAGCCAC
>NC_138380.1:27458391-27476842 GCF_054177405.1 Leptonychotes weddellii
GGATAAAGAAGAGGTGGTATATATATACAATGGAATATTATGCAGCCATCAAAAAGAATGATATCTTGCCATTTGCAACAACATGGATGGAACTGGAGGTTATTATGCTGAGTGAAATAAGTCAATCAGAGAAAGACATGTATGAATGACCTCAATGATATGAGGAATTCTTAATCTCAGGAAACAAACTGAGCATTGCTGGAGTGGTGCGGGGTGGGAGAGATGGGTTGGCTGGGTGATAGACATTGGGGAGGATATGTGCTATGGTGAGCGCTGTGACGTGTGCAAGACTGTTGAATCACAGATCTGTACCTCTGAAGCAAATAATACATTATATTAAAAAAAACAAGAAGAAGAAGATGGAGGGGAAGAGTGAAGGGGGGAAATCAGAGGGGGAGACGAACTATGAGAGACTATGGACCCTGAAAAACAAACTGAGGGTTCTAGAAGGAAGGGGGTAGGAGGATGGTTTAGCCTGGTGATGGGTATTAAAGAGGGCACGTTCTGCATGGAGCACTGGGTGTTATATGCAAACAATGATTCATGGAACACTACATCAAAAACTAATGATGTAATGTATGGTGATTAATTTAACATAATAAAAAAAATGCCACAACAAAACATATATCTCTGAAAACCCACACTCCTAAAAGCAGTTAAATCATTTCCCACTCACAATCCCCAAAGCTTTGCACAGTCCCAATTAATATCTATTTTTATACAAAGAAAGCAGGAAAACAACACATGCAACTCACCCAAGACTCCTTCCTTTTAGAAAATTTTTTAAATCCAGCACTACCTCCCTATTTTAATATTAACGTATGGACGTTGATCAACAGAAAAGCATATTTCAAATAACATTTAAGCAATAAGGAAATATTTTTTTAAATGAGTACTTCATTATTAATCATTGTTTTTCCTTCAAAAACCATTGGGCAGACAATGTTGATTGTGATATGTAGCCAATTAAATCATTTTGGTGTTCTAGCATACCTGACTTTTATCATACTTTGCCTTCACAATACCTTGATGTTTTGTCTTTAAGACAACTGTGTTTCCTTGAAATCACAGGTACTTATTTTCAGCCTCATTTTCTCCCATCGTTTCCTGCATCTGTGCAGTGGGTGGAACTGGCTCTACATCAGTTCCAACCCTTTAATGATAGGGATCACAGACTAAAAAAACATAGCCTAGAATGCCAAAGGCAGAAAATTAGGACAAAGTCTACTGCTGGTCTAATACTTTGCCTTAAAAATGCAGCATGGTGTTCCTGGGGTTTATTATTCTTCTACACTTCAAAAGAGAATTTAGAAAATCGGAGTTACCAGTTGTCTTTTATTATCTTGGTTTAAGCTCATACAAAGAATAGGCCAAAATAGAAACACCACTCGTATCTGATTATAAATATGAACATACTGAATAAATAAACTAGTGAAGTAGAATGTTACAAATGAGAAAATAAAAGGGAAAAATGTTTTTTTAATTTTTAAGTTTTACCCATATTTTTTCCCAAATGTTCTTTGAAATATAACTGGCAGCAAGATTAATCCAGGATTTAGTTCTTTGGCTATCCACACAAGGAAGACATAAATTATTAATTACAGAATTTCAATTACAAAGTCATTTGAGTCCAATTTTTCTTCTGCTTTCATGGTTTTATTAAATCAGCAAGAAAATACAACTAACCACACTGTTGACCCATAGATTCAGGCACTTAAAATCAAACAGCTCTAACGTGGGAATTAGACAAAAGTAATTTATAAAGATTTCCTCTTGTGTATAGCTTTTCCTTAAAATTTTATTATTAAATTTTAAAAACCATTTGGGATTTTCAATTTTTAGCTCTGACATGTAAAGATCTTGAGAGTTGTTACTCCCCTCCTTACAACAAAGAAAAGCTAGACAAACTGAAAATCAATGAGTCTTCTTAAACCAGTCAGAGAAAGAGGTTCCCAGAGGCAAATCCAGAAAGTCAAAGCTGAGACTGTTTACCAAGAGCAAAAGCTGGTGGAGGTGGAACCATAAACTGGTAGGCATACTTAAATAGTGATTTTGATGAATTGCTGGAGAATGAATGGCTAGTATGAGAGTAGGAAAGTTCCTTGACAATTTCCTGGGCTTTACTACCAGGAATTCTAGCAGGTTCTTGTGGTTAAAATTTGAGAAATATCCCCTTGGTGATTCTAACAGGGGCAGAGTAACTATTGTGAAACACTCCTAGAACCTTCTCTGTAACAAAGACTTATTTTCCAGGGAGAGGGGTATCATTAGAACCTTGTCCCAGAGTAGTGGAGGAAGGGCATTATTTTCATCCCTGTTCATTCTAGTCTTCTGTCCTGCCTGAGAGAGGGGGAAGCTACATAAGAAAAAAACATGTAGGGGTGCCTGGGTAGCACAGTTGGTTAAGCATCTGGCTCTTTATCTCAGCTCAGGTCTTGATCTCAGGGTAGTGAGTTCAAGCCCCACATTGGGTTCCATGCTGGGCATAGAGCCTACTTTAAAAAAAAAAAAAAAAGGAAGAAGAAGAAAACATGTAAATGTCATGGGCCAGAGACAGTAGTCAATAAGAAACTGATATTTAATTGGAAGACTATAGAATGCTTCTCTCTGTGCCTTACTAACACACCAACAGAGCTCCAGTGTAATAGTGAATTATAGTTGAAAGCTGCAAAACACAGATTTTCTCTTAGGAGGAGTACTTAGGGAAGTCCAAACCCAAAGGAATTGGTAAGACAAGAACAATCGAGGAATATAAGTCTCTGGAATATATGGCTACTGCAAATCCTAAATAATGCCTAAATCCTAGACAGATTAACAGAAATCTTCACACTAATGGCTCATTTACCTCAGTCACTATCATTCAAGAAAAAAACAGTGTCTGACTTTCAACTACAAATTACAAGGCATGCCAAAAGGCAACAAAAGAAAGTTTGTAAAGACAAGCAAGCATCAAACAAGACTCACATATGACAGAGTGGGAATTTAAAACAATGACCAATATGTTAAGGGCTCTAATGGAAAAAGTGGACAGCATGCAAAAAGAGATTGGTAACATAAGCAGAGACACAATTAAAAAAAAATAAAAGGAAATGCAAGAAATGAAAAACACTATTAAAATGAAGAATGTTTCTTAATAAGCTCACTGGTAGATTCAACATGGCCAAGGAAACAAAGTAGAGAGCTTGAAGATATTGTCAATAGAAATTTCACAAATAGAAATGCAAAGATAAAAAAGAATAAAGAAAACAGAACAGAATATCCAAGAACCATCAGATAATTTCAAAAGATGTAGCATATGTGTAATTGAAATACCAGCAGGAAAAGAAAAAAAGCATGAGGCAGAAGGAATATTTGAGATAATACTGGCTGAAACATTTTAAAAAGAAATTGCACTAATTCTCTACAATTTCTTTCATAGGATAGAAGTAGAAAGAATACTTCCTAACTCATTCTATGAAGCCAGCTTTACCCTAATACCAAAATCATACAAAAATACCACAATAAAACTATGAGCCAATATCTCTCATGAATATAGATATGAAAATCCTCAACAAAATATTAGGAAGTTGAATCCAACAATGCATAAAAAGAATTATACACCATGATCAAGTGGGATTTATCCCAAATATGCAAGGTTGGTACATTAAAAAAATCAATTCTTGTAATCCATCACATCAGTAGATACAGAAAAGGAATTTGACAAAACTCCAATATCATTTATGATTTTAAAATCTCTAAGTAAACTAGGAATAAAGGAACACTTCTTCAAGTTAAAAAAAAAAAAAAGCCATCATGCTTAATGGTGAGAAATTCAAAGCCTTCCCACTAAGATCAGGTACAGGGCAATAATATTCAATCCTACAACTTCTTTACATTATACTGGAAGTACTAGCAAATGCAATAAGGTAAGATAAGGAAATAAAAGGTATATATATATATATATATAAAATTCTTTGCTCTCAGATGACACTATGTAGAAAATCTGAAAGAATAGTTAAATAGATTAAAAGTATACAGACAGAAAAATAAAAAATAAATAAAACTCTTCAGAGATGATATGATTGTCTATGTAGAAAGTCCCAAAGAATCAATAAAAAGATGATTTCCTGAACTAATAAACAATTATAGCAACATTGCAGGATACAAGGTTAATATAAATATTCTTTACTTTCCAATATGCCAACAGTAAGACTTGAAATTTGAAAATAACAAAATAATATTTATAGTAACAGCAAAAATGAAACACATAGTTATAAACCTAACAAAATTTCTAAAGGACCTATATGTGGGAAACTACAAAAGAGCATTTTTAAAAAATCAAGTAAAATTTAAGTAAGTGGAGAGATGTACTGTGTTTCTGGGCTGGGGGGCTCAGTATTATTAAGATGTCAAATAGATTTGATCAATAGATTCAAAGTAATTTCAAACAAAACCCTAGAAAGCTATTTCATAGATATCAACAACTAATTCTGAAGTTTATATGGAAAGGCAAATGACATAGAATAGCTAACACAATACTGAAGATGAAGAACAAAGATGGAAAACACACACTACCCAATTTTTAGACATATTATATGTCTACACTAAAGAAGACAACATGTTATTAGTGAAAGGATAGACAGAAGGCATGGGCAGGAGGCTATATTTATCTATGGAATATATTAAAGAGCTCAGAAATAGATCCATGTAAACATAGTCAAATGATAATCAATGAAAGAGAAACAATTCAATGGAAAAAGGCTAGTCATTTCAAGAAATGGTGGTGAAACAATATCTTTATGCAAAGTAAGGAATCTATACACAAATATTATTGTTTACAGATATATTAACTAAAATTGATCTTATACTGAAATGTAAAATATAGAATTATAAAAAGTCTTGAAGAAAAGATAGGAGAAAATTTATATGAACTTGGGTTGGTGATGAGTTTTTAAATACAACACCAAGAATGCAATCCCTAAAAGAAAAAAAAAAAAAGATGATGTCTGACATTATTAAAATAAAATTTTCTGCTCGCTGGGAGACACTGTTAAGACAACACAAAGACAAGCCATAGATTGGGGAAAATATGTTTAAAACATATATCTGATGAAATATCCAAAATATACAAAATATTTGTATCCAAAATATACAAAATACTTTTAAAGCTCAACAATAAGGAAATAAACAACTCAATGTAAAAATGGGTGCAAGACCTAAATAGGCACCGAAGATGATATACAGATAGCAAATAAACATAGGAAATGATTATTGTTTGTCATTAGGCAAATGTAAACTGAAACCGAGAGAGAGCCCTATACATCTATCAGACTGGTTAAAATCCAAAGAGCTAACAATACCAAGTGCTGGTGAGGATCCAGAACAACAGAAAATCTCAGTAATTGCAGTTGGAATGCAAAATGGTAAGGCTTCTTTGGAAGACATTTTGGCAGTGTTAAAAACTAAACAGAATCTTTCTGTACAATCAAGTCATCATGCTCCTAGATACTTACCCAACTAATTTAAAAAACTTATCCATGCCTTCACATGGATATTCATAGCAGCTGTATGCATGATTACTAAAAACTTGAAAAAAACAAAATTTCCTTCAGTGGGTTGGATAATGGATAATGTATAAATCAGTTGTGGTAACATACAATAGAATATTATTCATCAATAAAAATAAATAAATAAATTACCAAGCCACAAAATGACTAATTAATCTTAAATGCATGTTCCTATGTGAAAGAGACCAGTCTGAAAAATCTAGATACTTTATGATTCCAATTACATTGTATTTTGAAAAAGATAAATAGTACAGATAACTACTAAAGATCAATAGTTTCCAGGAGTTGTGTTGAGGAGCATTGCATAGGTTAAGTACAGGGAATTGTAGGGCAGTGAAATCATTCTGTATAATACGTAATAGTGAATGGAAGATATTAAGTATTAGTCAAAATGCTTAGAATGCATAGAACATTAGAGCAAAAAGAGTAAACCTTAATATATACTACTTAAAAACATATGTACATAGAGGGAATTTTTGGAATCAAGGTATAATGTTACAAAATAATCTAAATGTATTATAATATATGAAGCAAATCTACCAGTTTTTGCTCACCTGAAATATTTGTTTTACTTTGTCTTGAAGATAGTTTTAGTCCACAATTTTAGATCGATTGAAATTCCTCAAAATCACCTTCTGA
Source organism: Leptonychotes weddellii (assembly GCF_054177405.1). Taxonomy (NCBI): domain Eukaryota; kingdom Metazoa; phylum Chordata; class Mammalia; order Carnivora; family Phocidae; genus Leptonychotes; species Leptonychotes weddellii. The sequence goes on from NC_138380.1 coordinate 27,464,577, forward strand.
TTTTCAACATAATACTGACAGTTATATTATCAGCCTAATTGTTTTTATTTGGTACATGATCTGTCCTTATTTTTTTATTTAATTTAATTTATTTATTATTTATTTATTAATTAACATAATGTATTATTTGTTTCAGGGGTCCAGGTCTGTGATTCATCAGTCTTACACAATTCACAGTGCTCACCATAGCATATACCCTCCCCAATGTCCATCACCCAGCCACCCCATCCTTCCCACCCCCCTCCACTCCAGCAACCCTCAGTTTGTTTACCGAGATTAAGAGTCTCTTATGGTTTGTCTCCTTCTCTGGTTTCGTCTTGTTTCATTTTTCCCTCCCTTCCCCTATGATCCTCTGTCTTGTTTCTCAAATTCCTCTTATCAGTGAGATCATATGATAATTGTCTTTCTCTGATTGACTTATTTCACTTAGCATAATACCTTCTAGTTCCATCTATGTCATTGCAAATGGCAAGATTTCATTTTTTTTTGATGACTGCATAATGATCTGTCCTTATTACTAAATGTTAAAATATTTATTAGAGTTCTGAATTATTAAGCAGTTTTCCATTGTTAATATTATAGGTAATTTCTATAACTATCAAATCATACTTTTGAATAGTATTGAAAATTCTTAGTGTTATGTTTTCAATCATTGTCTCTTCTCCATAGTTTCTATTTTCTCTTTCTGGACCTCAAATAATTTGCATATTGACTTTTGTTTTTATCTTCACGGTCACTTAACTTCTCTTTCATATTTTCATTCTCTGTCTCTCTGTGCTACATTCAGAGTAGTTTTTGCCATTGTATATAACTTGCTGTGCAAACCTTCCAGTAGGTATGCAAATCTGGAATGATATATTTAACATTATATATTATTTTTGGTCATAACATATCTAGAGTCTGTGGGTGCTTACAGCTCCTGCTTGTTAATTCTGGTCACTCTTATTCACAGAATCTAGATTCTTGTGATTTCTTTTTTTAAAATATTTTATTTATTTGAGAGAGAGAAATTGAGCAAGAGAGAGAGTGAGCACAAGTTGGGGTACGAGTCCTAGCAGGAGAGGGAGAAGCAGACTCCTTGCCCATCAGGGAGCCCGACAACGCAGGGCTTGATCTCCAGACTCTGGGATCATGACCTGAGCTGAAGTTAGGCACTCAACCGACTGAGCCACCCAGGCACTCCTTGTGATTTCTAATTCAGTATGAATTCATATTTTATTGAGCATGAGTATACTAAACGCCTATATTAGGATACTTTCAGAGAAATATTTCATTTGCTTCTGTTAAGAGCCATTTTAGTTTCTTTCAAGCATCCCTTCCACATCTCCCCTTGGCCAAAGGCTTAATCAGTTCTGATATAGGCTTTCACCATGAGGTTAATTTTGCTTATTATTTTTTATCTTGTTTTCTCTGTACTGCTAACTGCTTCTTGCATAGGTTTCACCTCCTTAATTCAGTGTTTCTTTCCTTCCTGCCTACCTTCCTGCCTTCCTGCCTTCTTTCCTTCCTATTTTTTCTTTCTTTTTTCTTTTTTGGGGTTTTAGAAAATTGTATTGCTTATGAGTAAACACAAGAATGCACCAAAACATATATTTTGTGTAATTTAATAGGAAGGCTCCCAGAATATCCAGTCCACCAATAGGGTGATAATCTTTTATTGACTATTTGGGGAAGATTTTTAGAACTAATGATATGGTTTTATATGTGCATGTTTTGTTTTACATATAACAAATTGAAGAACAGAACAGAAGAAAGGGAGGAGAATTTAGGGGAAGATAGAAGGAATAAAAATATATATATATTCTCTGTTAATCCCCCTCTGCTCCAAACCCTTAATGACAGAAGATGTTATAATATAAAAATGATTATCATTCATAATGATTAGAATCTGTAAGGTATTCTCTGAACATATACATATTTTATTTAATTCCCATGACATCTCTGTAAGGTAGGTATTATTGATATTATTACTATAATTATTATAGTTTAAGGAACTGAGTCCAAGAGTAGTTATTTAATTGATCTCATATCATGCAGCTAATAGTGGTAGTAGAATTCAGATCTAAGATAGCCTATCTCTAGATTTCATGCTCTTTATATGTTGCTGCATTTAAAAACAAATTGAACATTTTGTGAGAGTGGGGAGACAGGAAAGAAAAGAGCAAAATGGTGAAGTAGGACTATAGCCAAGGGCACACTGGGTCATAATTGGAAGCAAAAAAAATGATAAATGGGATTTTGAATCATGAAAGGTTATTGATGATTGATCTTGAAGGGTTTTAACATGATTCATGCAGCATGATAGACTAAAGTCAAGGTTACTGCTTGAAGTTCAAGAATGAGGTAGACCCCTGGCCCTATATGAAGGTCACAAAATAAAATCTGCCCTACTAAAGAGGCATGAACTCACACAATACTGGTATCACATATTTCAATATGAAATAGAGCTTATTTGATAAAACTTAGAAGTGGAAGTATTACATAGCAGGCAAGATATAGGAGGAACTCATTGATTGCACAGAGGTATGTGCTGCATCTGGTCATAACTAAATTGTACACAGTATGAATTATGCTCCATGGAAAAATAATCCTACACCTATAACTTTCAGCCGACTTGAAGGGAAGGGAAATAAAGATCCTTGTTATAATAATGACATTGTTAGAAATTGGGATCACCAGATTAGTTACATTCATATCAGTTTGTTTTAAAATGATACTCAAACATGCTTACCTGTTAAACTACTAAGAAGGAAGAAGAAATCAAGGATATTCAGATTTGTCTCTCCTAAAAAGTAATATCTTGGGGTCTCTGAGTGGCTCACTTGGTTAAGGCTCTGTCTTCGGCTGAGGTCATGATCTCAGGGTCCTGGGATTGAGCCACATGTTGGGCTCCCTGCTCAGCAGGAAGTCTGCTTGTCCCTCTCCCTCTGACCATGCCCCCAACTCATGCTCTTGCTTGCTCTCTCTGTCTCTCTCAAATGAATAAATTTTAAAAAGTCTTTAAAAATAAATAAAATAAATAAAAAATAATATCTTGATATGAATGCTTATAGCAAGAAATGGGCAAATGAAAGCAAAGGGCAGCAGCTACACTCACTTAACTAGGATATGAACCAGTAAATCACTAATCTTATAACTAGCATTCTCAAGATCATCCTAGGTAAAATACTTTAAAACTAGATGGTAAAGATTTTTATTATGGATAAGATATAGAAGAATCCAGAAAACCTTTTCATCTGTGGTAATCACAAGAATATCTTAAGTCAAAATATTGTATGACCTATCAAAGAGCAGTGGATGCAAAGAAGCCTTCATTAAGTCAATTCCAGAGAGAAATAAACAATTTATATTTGGTAGCAGCTTGACTCAAGGGTGTGTGCCTGGCTTATATACATCATACAAAGGAACAGCCTGGCCAAGCTAGTGGGGGTTTTTGGAGAAATGGAGAAACCAACAAAAATGTTAATGATAATATGGTTTGTCAGGACATGGATAGTATGGTTTGTCAGGTATCAAATGTAAAAAGAAGTGAGTAGGCCTGACCAATCCACCCATACAAGAGAGAAGAAAGCAGAAAGAAATTGAAAGATCTTGTACATTTTGTTTCTATCCTTGAATTCTAGGATCTTGCCATACTTGAATCAGTATATGCACTGAAAATATCTGATATTGCAGCTTACTGATCTCCCAATTTAAATACTTACAAGGTCAAAAAGCTGTTGATGGCACAGGATTTTGAAAGTCGGTCTAATCACAGGTGAATTCAGTCTAATTATAGCTCCAGGTCATCACCTGCTTAACACAACTCTAGGAAGAATCTGAATAATTAGAACTTCTCATCTATCACCATAAAGTGGAAAGTCTTCCAATCTTGAGGAAATTAAAAGAACAAAACAATAACAATTATAATTCCTTACTATTTTGTAACAAATATCTGGAAGGAAATTATGAAAATATATAAAATAGGCAAAGGAGCATGAAAAAAGTAACCTTGATCAATAAGAAACCTGACAATAGAAATTGACTTATAGGTGCGTCTGGGTGGCTCAGTCGTTAAGCGTCTGTCTTTGGCTCAGGTCATGATCCCTGGGTCCTGGGATCAAGCCCCACATCGGGCTCCCTGCTCAGTGAGAGGCCTGCTTCTTCCTTTCCCACTGCCCCTGCTTGTGTTCCCTCTCTTTCTGTGTCTCTTCTGTAAAATAAATAAGTAAAATCTTAAAAAAAAAAAGAAAGAAAGAAATTGACTGACATACAAATTTATTATGAACTTATTAGGATTAGCAAAGATTTTGATACATCTATTATAAATATGTAAAATAAAGTAAAAGAGGGAATAATAAATGAAGATATGGAGGTTTTAGGAGACAAAGAGAAATTCCAAATAAGAAGGAGATGACAGGGGCACCTGAGTGGCCCATTTGGTTAAGCATTGGACTCTTGGTTTCAGCTCAGGTTATGATCTTAGGGTCCTAACATTCAGCCACGCATCAGGCTCCGAGCTCAACATGGAGTAAGGAAATGACAGTTGGTTTAACATATTGAACGCAGCAAAGGAAAGAACAGTTTAACTAATTTAGTTCCAAGGGCAGAGGAGGAGATGATGGGCTAGAGAAACTTGGAAAATAATGACCATGTATTTTTTTGTTTGTTTTCTTTCCATTTGTTTTTCTTTTTTTTTTTATGACCATGTATTTTTAAAATTTGATGCAAAACATCAACCAAGATATCTAAGGAGCTCTACCCATCTAAAGGTGAATAAATACAAAGTAAAAGACATCCTGGCACATCATACGCAGATAGCTGAAACCAGAATTAAAGATAAACACACCTAGGGGCACCTGGGTGGCTCAGTCGTTAAGCGTCTGCCTTAGGCTCAGGTCATGGTCCTGGGGTCCTGGGATCGAGCCCCGCATCGGGTTCCCTACTCTGTGGGAAGCCTGCTTCTCCCTCTCCCACTCACCCTGCTTGTGTTCCCCTTTCTCGCTGTGTCTCTCTCTGTCAAATAAATAAATAAAATCTTTAAAAATAAATAAATAAAATAAATAAACACACCTACAGAAAAAAAACCTTACAGAAAGGTAACGATGATGTTGACTGATTTTTTTAATTGGAAACAATAGAAGCCAACATAAAATGCAGTTTTAAAATGCTAAAAGAAGAATAAAAAGGTCAAATAGATTGAATTGAAAATTGTCTGTATTCAGTGAAAATATCCATCAAAACTATGTTCTATTATCAAAGACCCCATTAAGAGAGTAAATAAGGAAATAGGAAGCCATGGACTAGGAGAAAATATTTTAGGAATATTGAAAATATTCATAATTTATACATGTTTGTAATATGTGTTTATTATACATGTTTGTAATAAGTGAAAGTATATGGATATGAAAAAGAAAATGTGTTATGAATATATAAACATCTCTGTTAAATTGATAACTAAAAGACAAATAATGTTCACATGAGCAAATAACCTGAACAGACATTTCACAAAGGAAAATATGGAAATGGCCAATAAACAGAAAATTGTGTATATACCAAATAGTAGAGAAATTAAAAATAAAACCATTAGAAGATACCACTATATACCCCCTCCAAATTAAAAAAATAGTCCTAAAATTAAATAGCCTGATACACAAAATTTTTGCAAGACTGTATGTAGAGCCAATGAAACACTTAAACGTTAATGGTCAGTGTAAAATAATACCACCTTGTAAGATAACAGTTTCTCCTAAGATTAACTTTGTTAGTACAATATTAATTATTTTCCCAAATTAATATAAATTCATATTTTTAATAGAATTTTCAAAACACTTTTTCCCATGGAAATTGACAGATTTACTTATAATGGCACATACACTAACAATCGCCAATGCTATTCTAAGAAAGAATAACTATTTTGAAAAATGAATAGCACATGCTCTTCCTCAAAGCAAGATTTAATATAAAGGTGTAATAATTAAGCCATTGTGAAATTGGTTCATAAATCAACAAATATTTCTAATAAATAAAATAGAGGATCTAGAAGAAAATTACTCTCATGATAAAATGTATATGACAGAGACCAGTGGAGAAAATACAGACTTTCCAAAAAAATGTTCTAAGTCAATGGTTTTGATAAGAAATAAATTGATTCTGGTTTAACACTACACAAAGAAAGTATTTTTGGTTAGCATATAGTTCTAATGTTCAAAAACAAAACTCTAACATTTTTGAAGAAAATCATGTAGAATATTGTTATGACCTAAATATTTAAAAACAGGACATAATACACATGAGGAAAGGTTGATAAATTTAGCTACATTAACTTTATGAAAAATCTCACCATAAAACATACACAAACTGTGAAAAATATTTATGGAAGTTAACTTTCAACACATAATTAACTAACAAAGAATTACAACCAGTATTTGAACATCTCATACAAATAAATAAGGAAAATATATTATTACCCAATAGAAAAATGAAGAATGTGAATTCCTCACAGAATTCACAGAAAAGGGAAAACAAAAAATTTAAAAAACCAGTAAAAAAATGCTCACAGTCTTCTTATAATCAGTGAAATACAAAAATAAATTTCAAATTAAAAATAATTTACAAAAATTGAATATATAATGATAGCAAATGTGGCTTAGGTATTGAACAATGGAAACTTCACATAATGGTGGAAGAAATGTAATTTGGTAGTATCACTTTTGAGAGTGACCTTAACAATGATAAAAAAACACGTATTACCCTAAAATTCCACCTACAGGCATGTCACGCAAATAAACAAGAAAATATTAAAAGAATATTTTGTTTAAATTTTTATTTTTTTTATTATGTTATGTTAATCACCATACATTACATCATTAGTTTTTGATGTAGTGTTCCATGATTCATTGTTTGCGTATAACACCCAGTTTATCACTCTATTGCTTATAAGAGCAATCACTGGGAAACAATCGAAATCTCTGTCAGTAGGAAGATGGACAAATATTTTGTGGGTTTTACAATGAAATGATGTGCAATAAATATGAATGAACTTGAGCTATATACATGTATCAATATCGATAAACTGATCAAAAATCAATCAATGAAGCAAATTTCAGAATGATGACAACCATACAATACAATATGTATATTTTCAGATAGATGTATATAGTGTGGTATAAAAATGTTTTGGAATAATAAAATTCAAATGTGGATAAATTGATATTTTTTGACAAGAGAATGAGGAATTGTAAATAGGGTTCTTCATATATATATCTGTGAGGCATAAATAATGCATTAAAATCAGGCATATCTAAGACTACATCTTAAAGTTAATAAATCTGATGGTGGGTCAGAGGTAGTCTGTATCATTTTCTCCAATGGATTATGTATTTGAAATGAGAGAGAGAGAAACAGAGAGAGAGTTAGAGAGGAATAGAGGGGAGAAGAAGAGGAGAGAGTGAGAGAGGAGTGGAGAGAGAGAGGGAAAGACAGAGAGAGAAAAAGAGAGGAGGGAGAGGAGGAAAAAATAGGTAAGAGGGATGTGTTAGTAAAATGCATTATGCCACTATACATTTTTTAACTTGAATATCAAGTCTGTGACAAATATATTGAACAGCTATTTTTCAGGTCAGGTTTAACCAATCTTTGTTATAGTTAAGATGGATATAGTACATGTAAAAAATGTCTATTTTGTGTCTTGGTGATAAATGTCAATTGAAATCCAGACATACAGGAAATACATACATATACATACATACATACATACATATATACACACATATATATGTATACACACACACATATATATGTATAAATATATGTATAGGTTAGGCTACTTGTATTGGAAGTTTAACGATCTTACTTTGTCATCCAATATATTCTCCGAGACTGGTCCCCATTCTGCTCAACATTTCTTCCTAAATTAATCTTAAATGATATATTTCCTTAATGTTCACTTGAGTTTGGAGGTAATAATTCTGTTTCTCTTAGAACCCAATTAAATATTACTCAATTCTCAGTATTCTTTCCAAATTGCATCACTTAGAATTAATATCTAACATAGCACTGTGTTTGTACTTCTGTCAAGGCACTTGCGATATGTTTGGTATTTAGACATATGTCTATTTCTTGAATTGGTTTATGAACTCATGGAGGACAAAACTGCACTTTTAAATTTTATATCCTCTATTTTATTTTGCACTCTGCTGTCTGTAGCTTTGTCCTTACTGGCTTACTGAATAGCAGTCAGGTTCAGTGCTACCACAAGGATTTCATTGGTGTTGATAATTTTTTCTTCCTCACAGAAGAAATAGAGATATGAGAAAGTGACATTCAGGGTTCACATGTGCCAAGGTAGAGCTGTATTTGTTCAGATAATTTTGTAAGGAGTAGTATTTTGTCATACTAAAACTGATTTTTCCAAAAGTTTTGTACTCTTAAGAATTGATAATTTTCTATATTCACTGTTTTGAGAGGCAGGATATATATACCTGGAGTTACATAACTGCAGCATCTTTTTTTTTTAATGTTTTATTTATTTATTCATGAGGGTCAGAGAGAGAGAGAGAGAGAGGCAGAGGGAGAAGCAGGCTCCCTGCCCAGCAGGGAGCCCGATGCGGAACTCGATCCCAGGACCCTGGAACCATGACCCGAGCCGAAGGCAGACGCTCAACCATCCAAGCCACCCAGGCACCCATAACTGCAGCATCTTAAAAGAAATAGGTAAAGCTTTGAGATAATTGTCTTGGAGACAAAAGTCATTTCTCTCTATTGAGAGATTTTTAAAAAGTGTTTCTGAATCTAAATTTCTGATCCAAATGTTAAATACTAAAAATTAAAGCAGAAACTACAGTTTTTTAATTAAAAAAAAAAAAGAGTGGGTAATAATGCAAACTGATAGAAGAGCTAGCTTCTGACCCCCAAAGGAATATAAATCACCTGTCGGAGAGGACAGAAAAGGAAAGAATAGTGAGAGAGGAACCAAGAAGTATAAAACAGATGGGGCCTATATCCAGGAAAAGATGTTTTCACCAGATGAACAAAGGCAGGGGCGCCTGGGTGGCTCAGTTGGTTAAGCATCTGCCTTTGGCCCAGGTCATGATCTCAGGGTCCTGGGATTGAGCCCCTCAAACCCCAAGTCGGGATCCCTGCTTCTCCCTCTCCCTCTGCCCCTCTTCCCACTCCATTCATGCTCTCTATCAAATAAATAAATAAAATCTTTAAAAGAAAAAGAAAAAAAAAAAAGAAAAGGCATTGAGCCCCGGCTGGTTTTAAGGAATCCTGGGAAGGTAAAAAGATGTGTCCCAACTTCTGAAGAAATGATGCAATATGAAACATGTTTTTTTTTTTGTTCTAAGTTTTGAATTATCTATATTTTTTTGCAGTGTTACCCAAATCCTTTGCATCACTGATAACTTCTCCCTCCTTCCTCCCATTGAAGAATGCAAACTCAAACACTGAGAAAGTAGGAAAAGCTATAAAATGGATTGAACATGTGTTGGAAAACATAAACTGCAAACTACTTTTTAAAACTAATTGTGACTTTGGCATTTAGAATTTTAAAACATAAAAATTATAATTCCCAGAAATACACTCAACATTTTGAACTGCCTCTTAAGACATTCAGAGAAACAAGATTTTGATCAATTTGGTGAATGTATTATTTGACAAATTAAGAAAAAGGCAAGTTTGCTATATGAGAACTTTGAGTTCAGTGAAATAATTAAACTGGCAGGGCCTTCAGGGAATTGTTATTGGTCAGTTTATTTTCAGCACATTTACCTGACTTTAATTAATGGCAGGTGGACATGATATTACAGTTTTGACATTAATATGAAGCCTCTGTCTGGTGTGAAATTAAATCTCATTCTTGTTTTAATATAAATTCCCCTCGTTATTAGCTACATTCAGTATCTTAATATTCTCATTGTCATCTGACATTTTTCTGGTTCTTGGTGTGAAGACTGTCAAGTGGAATATGGACATTTTGGGTATTATGCTATGAGATGCTAGATCTTATGTAAACATTGTTTTAGCTGTTTTTTTTTGTTTCGGGTTTTTTTTGTTTTGTTTTGTTTTTCAGCTGGTTTGTTTTGACACTGCACTGGCTGGAAAGAGGAAAGTTCCCCAGTGGGCCTCCATTAAAAGTGGAGAGGGGCGAGCTCCTCATTACTCCTGAATAGGAGTGGGTATTCCAACTCGTATTAAGGCTCCACTGAGACTTCCTAGCTCTTCACAAGGCCTCCTCCGGCACCCACTCTCGGGCAGTGGAGGAGATGCTTCATTACTGTCAGGTGGGGGTAGAGGTACAATTTCTCCTTGAGGTATGCTAAAATTCATTTAGATGTTGACAGCTAATTTGTGCACTTCTCTGTATGAATGGCATACTTTAGTAAAGTATACATCTTTTTACCACCTGGGGTAAAAGTCCCAGCTCCTTAGCCTCTTTGAAACTACCTCAGAGAGGTGATTGGTGCACCTCATTATAGTCTGGTCAAAGTGGAAATCGAGGCATCTGTGATGGTTAATTTTATGTGTCAGCTTGGCTGGGCCATGATACCAGATATTTGGTTAAACGTTATTCTGGATGTTTCTGTGAAGATGGTTTTATTTTTGCTGTTTCTTTGTTTTTAATGAGGTTAACATTTAAATAGATGGACTGTGAGTAAAGCAGGTTGCCCTCCACCGTGTGGGGAGCCTCAGCCAATCAGGTGAAGCCTTATTAGAGTAAAGGCTGACTGCACGCCCGTGAACAGGAATTCTGCCAGCCGACTGCCTTTGGGCTACAGCTCTTCCCCAAGTCTCCAGCCCGCCAGCCTACTCCATCAGATTTGGATTTTCCAAGCTACCACGATCATGTGAGCCCATTCTTTAAAATAAATCTCTTGATAGAGAGATAAACGTCCTTTTCAATGTGTTTTTCTGGAGACCCCTAATAACAGCATACTATCTGGCCTTTGCTGGAGTGAATAGGGATGGGGTTTTTGTTTCTGTTTCCTGCTAGAGTTAGGGTGGACTAGAGTAGTTATTCTTTTAAGTTTTACGTCTTGCTAAGTTGGTCCTTCAATGGTCCTCTGGCTGGAGAGAACAGATACTTGGGGGTGGGAGTCGCTTTTTGCCACTCTGAATAAAAGAAAAATACAACCCACCTGTGGGGTTCTGAGTTACTCTCACCAGGAAGTCTGGGATTTAGGAGGCACCAAGAAAATCCAGAAAATTCACCACCGTGTAGCTTCTCAGTTCCTGGATCCTCAGTTCTTCAGTATCCTCTATTTTGGATATTTGCCTGTCTTCTATAATATTTATGTTTTTTATCATTTTCTCTACTCGTTTGTTCCTCTAGTTTTTTAAAAAGATGTTATTTTTAAGTAATCTCCACCTAATGTTGGTCTCGAACCCACAACCCCAATATTAAGAGTCCCATGTTCTGCCAACTGAGCCAGTCAGGCACCCTCTATTTTTTCCTTTTGATTTTTGTCTTCGTTTTATCTCTCTCCTCAGTATTTCTTGAGTTGAATTTAATCTCCCTTGCACATCTTAAATGGTTAACTGCTGACATAGGTTCTCTGACACTGTTATGTTCACTTGGTTCAGTAACTCCTTTCACAGATATTTTCCTGTTTAAAATCCATTTATATACTGATTTCTGTTTTGAAATCTTAATATCACTCAGTGCTTAAGAATATTTAGTGTTGCCGTGTTGTTACAGTATTGATGATTCGAGGGATTTTTTCATTACCTCTAACACCTTATCATTTTCTATTTTCTTCCCTTAGGAGCATTTTATGACATTGCCTATTATGTTTTTTTCTAATTTTTAAATTTCTAAAACTTTCTTGAAACATCAATAAAAGGTATTTCTATATAAGCAGTATTGAAGAATTCCAGTAGCTTCTCAGGTTTCTTAAATCAATATTGTGGTTTTCTGTTGGTACAGTGCAATTTCTTTAATGGGTGGCATATATTTTTTTGAGAGATTATTCGAGATACTCCTTTGTTCCTATAGAACTTTAAGTGCTACTTCTTGTTTTGTTTTTCTTTACCATTTCCCTCTTCAAAGAAATCTCTCTCTTCCCTATAACCATGGTCTTCCTTAGAAGACATTCTTCTCGCCTTTCTTCTCCTTCTCACCTTTCTTCTCCTTCTCCTTCTCGCCTTCTCCTTCTCGCCTTCTCGCCTTCTCCTTCTCGCCTTTCTTCTCCTTCTCGCCTTTCTTCTCCTTCTCGCCTTTCTTCTCCTTCTCGCCTTTCTTCTCCTTCTCGCCTTTCTTCTCCTTCTCGCCTTTCTTCTCCTTC
>NC_138380.1:27477342-27512306 GCF_054177405.1 Leptonychotes weddellii
CCACGTCGTTGCAAATGGCAAGATCTTATTCCTTTTTATGGCTGCACAATATTCCATTGTAAATATTTACCACATCTTCTTTATCCATTCATCTGTTGATGGACATCTAGGCTCTTTCCATAGTTTGGCTATTGTGGACATTGCTACTATAAACATCAGGGTGCACGTACACCTTTGGATCACTACATTTGTATCTTTGGGGTAAATACCCAGTAGTGCAATTGCTGGGTCATAGGGTAGCTCTATTTAAAACTTTTTGAATAACCACCATACTGTTTTCCAGAGTGGCTGCACCAGCTTGCATTCCCACCAACAGTGTAGGAGGGTTCCCCTTTCTCTGCATCCCTGCCAACATCTGTCGTTTCCTGACTTGTTAATTTTAGCCATTCTGACTGGTTTGAGGTGGTATCTCATTGAGGTTTTGATTTGGATTTCCCTGATGCCGAGCGGAAATCCTCCTCTTTTTCATGAAGGAACAGGAAGTGGGTTGCTCCTTTCTCACAGATTTAGCATTTAAATCTTTGGTATTAATTTACAACAAAAGTTTTTATATATTTGTGCGGTGTATGTCCTAAGACTTGGCAGCAGCATGACATCTCCTTGTTGTGTGCATATCCTTCTTTCATAATCAAAACTATTAAGCACTAAAGATTAAAAAAAAAAACCACAGAGGAATATTTAGGAAATTGGAAATGTGAAGAGCATAATATAAAAATCATGTAACATCTTTCAGAGAGCACCTTGGCTCTGTTTTGTTGTTCCTCGTCTGGATGAAAATGTATGGCTTCCAAAAATTCCTTTCTGGAGTAAATACTATTTTTTTCCTAATCCCAAATTTACAGCCATTTTTTTTTTTCTGCACTTTGAGGTGGAACCTATTATCTATAAATATGTATGCATATGTGTTGTTATGAGAGGATGTCAAAAGTTTAACAACCCTTTATTTGGCAACCACTGGGGACTGGTGTCATGCTGTAGGGTTAAGGACAATGGTCCCTGGCACCTTTAACAATGCCGTCCCTCAGAGCTTTGATGGTCACAAAACTGCAGATCTCTTTGATTGCACTCTGCTTGCTGCTTCAAGTCACTTGAATGGAGTGCTTCTTCCTGGAACCTTAATATATTAATTGATGGTGATATCTGTATTGTTTGGATCACAGATAACAGTAGAATCTTGTTTGCTCCCACATTTTCTTGATTGTATCACAAACACTGGGATGAACTTGGGTCTAGAATATATTTTTATAACCTGCTTCAGACTGCTAGGGCTAGGATGTAGCTTTCAAAACATTCAATAAATCCATGAAAACTTGTGACATGGGTGTAAACAGTTGGGGATATTAATCCAGATGCAACTTCCTTCAAGAACGGTAAGTAAGTTTTTAAAAAATTATTTTGCCTTACCCAAACCTGAAAACTACCTCTCCCTCCCTCCAATCCTTCCTTAAATCCATTTTTAACAAGGTCTCTATAATGACGATTCTAAAATGCAAATGTGAGCCTATTACTTCCCTGCTTCAATTCCTTTGAGTCTCCTCAAAGCCTTTTGATAAAGTCCCAATTCTTTGGCATTTAAGATCTTTCAGATCTGAGCTCATTTCTTAAAAGCATTGTCCTTGGGTTCTACGATGTAGCTATCTCAAAGGACTAGAAAGATTCTAAATTGTTCACTTTCTTTTTCTTTCCCATGTCTTGCTGCATGCTGATTTCTCTGCCTTGACTAAACTGTTGGCATATTTTTTTTATGCCTTCCCAGCCCCTTTAAACTGGTGAAGTTCAGCAATTCAAACAGAGATATAATGTGTATGCACTCTTGAACTTGGCTGAGAAAATGAAAGGCTATAAACATATTTTCCATAATACACTTTGAGAGTCATCACATGATTATAATTATTTGAAAGCATTTTCTGGCAACTGAAAGAGTTAATGGTGTTTACAGTTCCTTAAAGATGTAACCAAAATATGAATCAAGTTAATTACAACTACAAGTTTGACAAATTTATGAAAACTACAAGAAGTTAATTCTAGCTTATTAGATGTTCTATATATTCTTATTGGTATTTCCTGAAATTTTTTGTCTCTAATGACTATGTTCTGAACACAGTCTTTAAAGTATTATTAGTTGAACCATGGTTATAAAAAATCAGTGTGTATTCCACTAAGGCCAAGCTAAATCTTTTCTGTCTAATACTAAAATGAAAAAGAAAAACAAATGCACAAGATATATTATAGTTGAAATGCTTAAGTTTTTCTTTATATCACTCTGCCTAATAATATATTAAATATAAGTATTTTTTCATTAATGTACATCCAATGGGAACTCTAGCCTTACTTAGTTAGCTATTAATCTATTATCAAATATTATTAAGTGAAAAATAGTTTTATCTTTTCTAAATAATTAACAATTTATAGCTTTCATTTCCCCTTACCCCTTACCTCACTTACATATGGAAGACAAATATTAATTTTTTCAAAGCACAGTGATATGCTAAGGCATTGGGGAGAAAGCAGCAATTGATTCATAAATTTTCAGGAACACGGAGCTAGTTGTGCTGCTGAATATATAAGAAGTTTCTGGTCACCATACGTAGTTGGGACTGAAGAAATGTCAGCACATTACTGCATTTCTTATTATAGGATGTAGGGTACTAATGTATTGAAATTGTTGTTAAGAAACAAGCCCAGGGGAGACAGACTGTCAAGAACTAGGGTCAGTATTTATTATAAAGGAGTAAGTATTAAACTGTCCTGGTAGCATTCATATTCAAAATGCTTCTACTTCACATGTCTCCTGATTCTAATCATGGCTTTACTTTGATTATTTTACAGAGTATTAAATACGATGTAGCTATCGTATTTAGATTTAAAATGGTGGCTTGTTATTTTTGTAACACACTTGAAATCTAAGTTCACTAACATAGATGCAGAAGAATTATAGTCTAAAATAAAATAGAGAAACAAATAGGAAAATATAAAGTGCTGGTGGGATTCAAAGTTCAAAGAGATATATATATATATACACACACACACACATATATATATGTATATATATATATATGAATTTCTAATTACACCAGGCAACAGTCTTATGCTGTATAGAACATAGTGGTTCAGCATATATGACTCCAGAATCTTCATTTTCTATAGAAGATTCTCATTCTTATTCATGTTATTTGGTACATTTGGTGAGGTCAATGATATTAATTCTATACCTGCATCAGTGTCGGAAGAATGTCTGCTGTTGTTTCCATTTGTTGTGGTTAATTTAGTAGAAAATAGCTAACCCCTTAGGGTGTGTCATGAATTATACCTATTTGCTTTTGTCCAATGTTTGAAGGAATGTGCAAGGCAAAAATAATTTAGAAACTGACAAATGATGCCCAGGTACTCTCTCTGTAATAGTGTCAAGTTAATGCAATTTCTTATTTCCTTGCACTATAAATTTTAGCTTTTCCTTAGTAAAGAAATGTATGTATTATTTTTCCTTAAACATACAGCACTTGTGAAGATGATATTTGCACTGGCTGTTTTTAAATGCAATTATTATTTAAGGATCATTCATTTTGTACTATATTTGCACATTACAAAAGGAAGAATTGATAAATAAAACACTCTTCATCAGCACTGGATGTTCCGGATGATCAAAACACACGGAATGGGACTGATATTTTTATTTTAGAGTCAAAATTCCACAGTTCGACAGTGACAGAGGGAGGCAAGGCCATTCTGTAATGGGGCCCACAGGATTTGAGAGACCATGGGTTCTGTGATGACATTTGTGAACTCTATGGGGGCCTTCAATGCAGTGAGTCTCCGGGTGGATTAAAAATGAAAGAGTTCTATCTGATCACACACACAAACAAAATAAAGGGACACGAGGAAACTCTGGGAGGTGTTGGCTATGTCTCTTACCTTAACTGTGGCGATGGTATCACAGGTATCTGCAAATATCCAAACTCATCACCTTGTACACATTAACATATGGTGTTCTCTTTATAGCAATTATACCTCAATAAAGCTGTTTCAAAAAAAGAGTTAATAAAGTAGAGGTAAGGATCATGAATTTGTAGGAAAAGCTGTAAGAAAATTTAAATTCAATAAATAAAATCTTTAAAAAAAAAAAGGGGGGCACCTGGGTGGCTCAGTTGGTTAAGCGACTGCCTTCGGCTCAGGTCATGATCCTGGAGTCCCTGGATCGAGTCCCGCATCGGGCTCCTGGCTCAGCGGGGAGTCTGCTTCTCCCTCTGACCCTCATGATCTCTCTATCTCATTCTCTCTCTCAAATAAATAAAATCTTTACAAAAAAAAAAAGAAAAATAAGAAAGAAAATTTAAATTATTGCTTTCTTGGTTCATCGAAGATCAGTGAACTAGTTACTCTGGGAGGAGTTTTTCTGCCATTATTGCTCTGATTGGACAGAGAGGGAATGCTGGCTGGGGAGCGAGAAACAGCGATTCTCAGAATGTGCATGTCTGTATCTGGCAGCAAGGGAGAACAAGTGATTAGTCACTTTATTAGTGTCCTAAGGCTGCCCTAGCAAAATACCACATGCTGGGTAGATGAAAACAACAGCAATGTATTCTCTCACAGTTCTGGAGGGTAGAAGTCTTACATCAAAAGCGTTGGCAGGGCCATGCTCCCTTCCAGTTCTCTTTGGAAGACTCCTTCATGCATCTCCTAGCTTCTGGTGGGTTCTGGCCATCCGTGGTGTGCCTTAGCTTGTAGCTGCATCAGTCCAAGTTCTGCTCTGTCTTCACATCACCATCTCTCCTCTGTGTTTGTATGTTTGCGAATCTCCCTCTCCCTACTAAAGCACCTATCCTCGTATTCATGCCCGCCCCCATCTAGTGTGACCTCATCTTAATTTGATTACCTCTGCAAGGACCCTATTTCCAAAGAAGATCACATTCACAGGTACCTAGGGTTGGGACTTCAACATATCTTTTCAGGGGATATAAATTCAACCCATAGTATTCACTTTCTAACACCTAAATCAGGAATGTAAAGTAGATAGTTACTTGGGAGACATAATTTGGAAGCAGAAGGAGTAGAATGGAAACAACAAAAAAAGTACCCCATGATATGCATTTATGAAAATGAGAAAAATGTTTTTAAAAACAGAAGAATGTTCAAATAATAATCATGACTATATTAACCTAATGGAAAGGTAGCTTATAGTAAAAACTTTTGTTCATATATACCTATGTGTCACACAGACTTCTATAGGATAGAGTTCTAAAAGTGGAATTGCTGTGTAAAGGTAAAAGATATTTATATGTATATATTTTATATATATTATTATAAATATTATATTTATATTTTCCAGTCCTACCAAAAAAATCCTGGTGTGTAAAGTTAAATAAAATATATTCTAGTGTATTTATACAAAGTTGAGTTGACCATAGAATGTATTTTATGGGACTGCTTACCAAAGAGATCACTATCTTCTTGACACTTTGATCTTCATTTTATTAGTTCATTGGCAGAGTTAAATAAAAGACAGAAGGACAAACTGAGTTTATAATATTGCATTTCAGTTCCCCCTTTCTGAGACTATATGTGTTTCATATCTCAGTACTTAATAATTTTTCAACCACTACTTTGGTCCAGTGAACTCACAATTCATAGTTCAAGCTCTTCACTGTCATTTTATTTTTAAACAAACTAACCTCAAATCTTCTTGGATTTATTCACTTTTTACAGTTTATAAAAGAGGCAAAATAAAGGAATACTCACTGATTCAAAATGAAAATAAAAAAATTAATTTTATTTTTATTTTATCTTATACAGATTACCGGCTGCTCACCACACTGAATATTCAGGGTTAATAGGGTGAACATTCCTCCAGGTTTGCCTAGGACCATTTATACCTGCTTCCCAGTACCTCATCCAATTAATAGCTCCTTTTCACTCTCATAATTATCCAATTTAGACAATGATTTATATGATAACATTACTAATATGTCCTTGTGCTCAATGCTTCCACTGGCTGACTTACATACTTAGAAAGAATGTTATCTTTTTCACGTCAAACTGTTTATGCTAATTATACTTAATATTGCACTCAGGTCCTTATATTAAAGAACATATAAACTGATAAATATAAACAGAGAAAAAAGAATTCTTATTTTAATAAAAACTGGGTTGAATAATTTGTAAGACTTAATAATAATTCATTAGTATCGCTATCTAGTTAAGCATGATCAAAAACTATAAATAAATTTTTAATTTTGAATATTGACTATGATGTCTACATCAGGTGGGAATAATTTTTTTTATATTTTAGGGGTGTCTTCAAGATTTTATTTATTTATTTGAGAGAGAGCGAGAGAACACAAGCAGCGGGAGCAGCAGAGGGTGGGGCTCCATCCCAGGCGTCCTGGGATCACGACCTGAGCTGAAGGCAGATGCTTAACTGACTAAGCCACCCAGGCACCCTATATTTTAGTTTTAAAAATATTTAAGTTATAGGTATTTATTAGTCACTACTGGAACAAAATTTTTTAAGTTAACTGACCAATTTTAGTCAGTTAATCAGAGGCCTACTCTATTCACAATTGTTAACATTAGCATATTTTAAAAAAATATTAAGTATAATTCTTCTTTAAATTAATACAAACAGCAAGGTATAGCTTGGCACCTTTTCACTACTTCAATTATTATTCTTTAGTAACAATGTAATCTTTCTTCTTTTTTTCTCTTTTTCCTTTTCTTCCAACAAAAATGAATTTTAACACCTTGCATCCTTGTAAGTCCATAAGTATTGAAAATCCCTGGGCCTATTGCACACTATCTTTTGCTAACATTTTATTTGGGAGTCTTTTGATAGCATAGCATTTTTATGCTCCTTCAATGTGCTCAGCTTTCCCTATCTATCCAGTCTCAGTTTCTCAGCACAGAAGAAAAATTGGCTTCTAGTTCCACACATCTTGGCTTAGGGGAAGAGAAAAGTATTGCCAGCCACATTGTATTTGCACCTCCTGTCATTTTGCAATAATTGTGATACTCCTAAAGGAGAAAAAAATTCTGCCTCTATTAATATCTCAAATTAAAGTACCTTTAGTTTATTTATGGAATTCTACCTATAGCTGACATATTTCTTTAAGATTTATTTATTTAAAATTTTAGAGGGATGGACAGAGGGAGAGGGATAGAGAGAATCTCAAGCAGACTCCCTGCTGAGTGTGGAACTCCGACGCGGAACTTGATCTCACAACCCTCAGATCATGACCTGAGACAAAATCAAGAGTCAGACGCTTAACCAACTTCACCACCCAGGCGCCCCGACATATTTCTGACCCAAATTATTTCTAATAAATTTACAATACAAAACATGATTTTCTTCTATAAGTGGTAAGACATCTTAGAAAGCAAAACAATTGTTTCTAACTCAGTGAGTGATTTCTCCTCTGTTGAGCAAAATTGTATGAAGTGGTTAAAAAAGAACAAATAAATAACAAGAGTTATCCCCAATTGTACTATGAGTCAATCAGGAATGTGCTCTGTTGTAAGCCAAAGGAAAAAAAGGAAAGAAAAACTAACCTTCATGACGTAACTGCATTGGATTTCATTTTCCTCACTATCAAGAAGTCTGAAGGAGGCAGTTGTTGGTGTTGGATCAGCTGTTCAATGATGCTTTTAAAGACTGAAGCTCTTTATGGTTTTTGGTTCCATCTGATGACTCTGTGACCTCACTATCACAAGATGCTCTTATAGTCCCAATTATCATATCCCATATTAAGGCAATAAAAATGGACAGTCAAAATGATGACCTTAGCTGCATCTCCACTTTTTATTGGGATAGAAAACTTTCCCCAGAATTTATCACAGAAGACATTCGTTTATATCCCATAGCTCAAACGTGTGTCTTATATCTACCCTTAGATGTAGAGGGAAGCTGAGGGAAACTGTGTACTTAACTTCCACTATGGAAGTAGGGAAAACAAACTAACAAACAAGCGAACAAAAAACAAAAAGGAGAGAAGGAGCCTGGCTGCTGGGTGATCCAACGTGCAGGGTATGTCACAAAAGCAGTACAAAGGCTTGACCCAACTACA
Source organism: Leptonychotes weddellii (assembly GCF_054177405.1). NCBI lineage: Eukaryota > Metazoa > Chordata > Mammalia > Carnivora > Phocidae > Leptonychotes > Leptonychotes weddellii. Next base: position 27,485,400 of record NC_138380.1, read on the forward strand.
ACACAGGAAAGATAAAAAATAATTGGTTCCATCACTATGAACAAAACCTATCTTACCTCCATGACATTCTTTAAAAAAGAACCGTGGTCACTGACCCAGGAAGAATTCACAGTGTCCGTATGAAGTAAACGTCTGTTTTATCCTTTACTGTTTTAACCCCCATTGCTATAGAACTAACACATACTAGGCACTGAGCACATCTTTGATGAATAAAAGAATAAGCACCCCCATAAAAAGATATAACAGGATGTAACTATTAAATGTTGTAGGTGTTGTTAAACTGAGATGACTTTCTTAAATGTAGATACACCCACTTATTAATTCAAGAATGATTTTCAGTAGCTAATACATAAAAGTTATTTTGATAGATGTTGTGAGAGAGGAATATAAATATATGAACCTAGCTTCAGTTGTGAAAGCATATATTTTTCAACTGAACAAAAAATAAGGGACTTCTTATATGTATCCTATACTTAGTTAAAATTACTGAATAAACAGTCAAAATTAAAAAACCAAAAAAGAAACACTTTATTCAAGACAGAAAGGAAAATGACGACATGAGAGTTTGGAGGGATATATTACTCATGATTTAGGGGGGGTCAGGAAAAACTTTATGGAAATTGCAGATCATTGCAGAGCAGTTAATAGAAGTGTATATCCCTCCCTCTATGATCATGAAAAAACTGGCAACTCTTTATTCATTCTTGCCAGGAGATACTCTGGTTGAGATTTTATATTGCTGTAAGATCCAAAGACATAAAGGGAGTCTAAGGGAATCAGACTTTATGGTGTGAGATTGTAGAGAGCAAGAATGTGTATGTTCACTTAAATGAATTGCCTCTATCAAAAGAGCTTACACTGCTAACAGTTTTAACAATGAAAATAAACATTATTCATGGCCATAAGGATTAAAAGCCATATGTACTAATAATGCATTGCTAATTGGAACATGGAAGGTAAGTGATGAGATTTAGTATTTGGTACAGGATTATCAGAACTTCAGGAGTTGTGTCAGGAGGCCATCTGCCCTTGCTTTAGCAGGAGCACTCACAATAAATTGAGACAGAATGAGCAATTGAATTACATCTATAGCTATGTGCAAATGAATGTTATAGGAAGCAAATAACTATCTAAATGAGCATTTTTTTAGGTTTTTAAATATGGAAATGGGTCCTTGTTTTCAAACTGTTTCATGAAAACCATTGCTTACAATGATTATAATCCCAAAATGTACATGAAATTTATGTGAATCAAAATTTTCCTCCATTGATTTATAATGTCTTTAAGCTCTGAAGCCAATGATTCTGTTATTGTGCTCTCTAAAGTGCTTTATCTTTATTGCACATCTTTTTTAAGTCCTCCCCAACATTTTGTCTTTCCCTTTTATTCATACACCAAATATTTACTCAGTACCTATTATGGGTCAGGCACAATTCTAAGCACTGACTTCATGTTTATTTGCCATTCCGGCCATTTTATTTACAGTCAGTGAATATGTGGATGAAATTGTACCCACATACCTAAGGTAGTTAAAGTCATAAGCGATGATTGTTGAAATGGAAAAGATATAGAGAGGACTTAGCAGTTGATATGATGGCAGGATAATGGGATGGGAGTAGTGAGATGGAGAAACCAGATTCTTCTCAGTGTGGAGAGGTATGTCTCGGAATATTAATCTAGTTTATCTTCGCATTTTCTTACCCTTTTCTTTGCTCCCACTTATAATTCAGGGATTTTTCTGTCCCATAGCCTATACCACAGCAGGAAAAAAAATATTATTCAGAGATGATCTCCTTTTTAAAATATCTAATGCATCAATCAACTGTATGTGAAGTTCTCAGCTAATGGAGCCATTTACAGTTTTTCGATGTATGCAAGAAAATGTGGATTCAGAAAGGAGTAAAAATGATTTAGAAGAAATAGCCACTTGATCTAAATAAAATGTAATGCTTCAGTTACATATAGTTGAAACTTCTGCAAATGCATGTGTTAAATTGTCTTCTTAAAATGACTATAAACTTATAAAATAAATGGTGATACTTTCTAGGAAGATTTGTAACATCTGGTTTTCATGAATAAATGATGTCCTCTGTGTCCATGTAGAATGGTAAATATCAATAAATGCAACTCACATGTCCATCAACAAACTTCTTGAATATTTGAATTTGGTATTTAAATTTACATAAAACATGACTTTCGTATTTTTGAGGTAATTGCTACAAAAAATTCCTACAGAATAAAAGTATTTATAAATAATAACACAAACAGTAGACTACCTCTACATAAAGCCACAAAATCATCGTAGGATGTCAAAACAGTTTATTTTCTGAAACTCTTTCATATATGTCTAATGTCTAATGTATCATGTTTCCTATTGACCATACCAGCTGACTGCACGGAAGCTTTAATTGGCCAACCATGACATGGTACAAGTGGTTGATACTCTACGTGACCAGGAAAGAAAGCAGTATCATCTAGTCCTCCCATCACCATCTAAGATTGGAAACATCTGCCTCTAGCTACTTGGATCCAAGATAATTCATTTCCCAGCAAGTACTCTGTATGTTGAACTTGGAAAGTAATTATCAGTAACACTGTGCTTGAAAAGAAAAGGAAAAAAAAACAAAAAACAACAGAACAGTGGCTATTTGCTGGCCATCTTTCAGGTCTGAACACGAGTTAAATAAGAATTCTTTTACTGCTAGCTTCACTATTAAAAGAGACCATTCAGAGGAGAGGATTTTATTTTAATGTATTATTAACGTAAGAATGATGATAAAATTTTAACAAACACTAAGGTGGGACAATATTCCTTTTTTTTTAATCTTATTTTTAAGTAATCTCTACACCCAATGTGGGGCTCGAATTTACAACCCCGAGATCGAGAGTCTCATGCTGGGACACTATTTCTAAGCTATTGTTTAAATCTACAAATACGTTCACCCTAATTATGCCTGGTTAAAGACTGCTGAATCTTTCCTTAATACTTACTTACTATTACTTTTTTTAATCTGCATGGGTAGCCTCTTAACTAAATAGATTTAATATTATTCCTAAAGAAGTTGAGGTGAAAAGCACATACATATTCTCAAAAGCACAGAATCTAATTAATTTACGAGTTTTGAAGAGATGGTATTAAAATCTTTTCATTGGGTGGCCATAATTAGCAGTCATGCTTCAGGCTCTGAGAGTTACATAAAGGATTACTAGAGGGATTGATTCATGGGTGTGACTGGAAATACAAGCAGAGGAGCAGGCAGATGGCGTGTATCGCTCAGGAGAGCCTGCTTGCAGCTTGGCTAATGTGAGGACTGTGCTTTCTTTATCTTTGTAATAGTGTCTGACAGCTTATGCCCTAAATAAATATTTGTTGAATGGAATTGAATTGAATTCGAAAAAGGAATATATGATTTCAATCATGTGGTGACTGCAACAGTCAGAGACAGGCCAGGAAAACAGAAATCACACTAGGATCTCCATGCAGGAAACTAGGAACCAGGGTGTTGAAGGGCGTAAAGGGCAAATGGGATCCTGTAGTGAATCTGAAGAGATGGCAGCTCCAGGAGGCAGCTAGCCGTAATAGGGCTTGTGGAACAATGGGGAAGAGACAGGGGTTGGTAGAACCTATAGCTTTGATGAAGGACCACACAAAGCTTGGTAACACTGGTTCTCCCTAATCCCTGTGGCCATTGTGAGTATTAAATAATACACTCATAAACTAAATTATTTAAATGCCTCCCAGCCCCAGGTCTGAGTATGTGCTTATTGTTTTTGTTATTTTGTCATCATTATCATTAACATCATGAAGACCACCCAGTACAATGTGCAGAGCCTGCTAGGTAGTAAAATCACACTCAATATTAGTATTTTTAACCTCCCTGGAATGACGTAGAGGATGTGAAAATAAACAGTCCTATAACTGTCTACTAACTCAGTCAAACAATGCGGACACTGCTTACTGGTACCGTGTGACAAAGCTCCATCACTTTTATTTAGGATGATGCCTCACGTCATAAAATAATTTAAAATCAAATGCTCATTTTAATCTTCAGTTATTAGATTTTGTCATTTTAACTCTCCTAATATGGAGAATATTTAAATATGATCCCCCAGAACATATAATGCAAGACTGAACCTCTGGTGAATGTAAATATTCCTCCACCCCTCCTGTACTTTTCGGCATATTCGCTGGTGCATGCTGTTTCTGCTTTTTACAAGGACAATCAATCTTAGGTTTTTCAATGTGTCTATTTCTCACGTTATGGACTTCTGCTGCAGTAAGCTTATACTTTATATAGATATAAAATTCACTTACACTGTGAACAGGGGCTGTTGAGAAGAAGATCCTATGAACAGGTATCTGTCTTCTCAGCACAGATGGTGTTTTCATGTTGTTCAGTCAGCTCTTGTCAGCACAACAGTTGCATTTTTAGTTATGGTGTAGATAAACCTGCTCACTTCATCATTATGTGCACAATGTCACTTTTTGCTATTCTTTAATCAAATGACTAAAAATACACTGTTATGGTCTAACTGCTATAAGGTAAAACCGAGAATTTATCAGTTAATGCAGCATATATTTCCATGGATGGGCAGCCTATGGCAAAACCATTTCTAAGTTGTCAACCAATTATAAACCTAGACTAAAAACAAAACAAAAAAACAAAACAAAACAAAAAAAACAACAAAAAACAAAATGAAACAAACCCAAAACTAGTTCTGACATTAATTCAGTGACTATAGACACACTTTGAAACTTTCCCTTTCTGTTCTTTACTCATCAATAGGCCCCTTTCCCACACAGTTTCATTTTTTTAAAACCAATCATCTAGAAAGCTCAGATTTTGTTAATTTTTAATAGGAAGGCTTAAATAGTAAGATGCTTTCTATTTAAGTGAACAGTCATTAAAATTCACTTTAACAGTTTTAAAAAACTAATGATAGCTAACCCATATAATTCTTTTATATATGTCATGCAGTTCTTTAATAAGTATTTTAAATATATTAATTATATTTTAATTCTCAAAAGAAACTTAGTAGGTAGATACTAAAATTAGCTTTATTTCACATAATTGGAATCAAGGGCTGCACCCAACAGTCCTATAGCTGTCTACTAACTCAGTGATTTGCTGGAAGGAATCACCAGCTCAGCATAAATTTATAATCATGGCTAAGATTTATTACAGCAAAGAATACAGTGCAGGAAAAGCACGACAAAGATATACATAGGCTGAGACTGTGGGGATTACATAGATATATCTTTTTCTCCAGCTACAGTCTACAGTGCAATGTGTGAGATGTCTTCTCTCAAGAAAGCCCACTTGAGTCTTGGAGTCAAAGCCCAGCTATGGTGTAAACTTCCAAACCAGTAGATGCACATAATGAATCTTCATGTTTTGCTTTAAACATGCTAATGACCTGACTCATCTTGACCCAGCGCTCTGGGCATGTAGAAAAACATATCATTATCAAGTAATTATGAAAACATTCCAGTAGCTTAGTTTTCAATGTCTGAGCAAGGGCCATCACAAGGGTAACAGAGATGAGCAAGAACAGAGAGTGAAACTGACCTCTTATGTTAACCATTTCCTCTCAAGGGCATACAATGATTAACTTACCTAAGGTTACACAGCTAGTAAATGTCATAGCCAACTTCCCAATTTAAATAACGTGCTTTCAGAGTTTATACTCTCAATCATTAAATAATTTCTAATATCACATGCCATAAATGAGAGAGCATGTGTCTGGGGGTTGTTCCATGGCTCAGTGATGTCATCAAAGACCCAGGCAGTTTCCCTTTTTCTGTCCTGTCATGTTCCAATGACTCTTTTGCCATGGTCACTAGAGGGTTATAACTGCTCCAACATCATGTTCTTACTCAGTAACATCCAAAAGCAGGAAAAGAAGGGCAGTACCATCCTGTGCATCTGGCCCTCTTATTATCCAAAAAAAAAAAAAGCTTACCCAAAAAACACCCCACCATGTATCCCCCTTTAAAATCTGGATTACTTTAGTCATTGATAACAAAGTATGCTATTACAATGACTGGTTCAAAGTAAACACAATTTACCCTGTGATTATGCTCACCTTTTGTGAGCATTTTCCATGGGGAATCTAAATCATACCGTGGTTCTGACAGTAAAGAAGTTGGTGTTGGAAATGGGGACGGGCGGGGTGGGGGCTGGGGTTTAGGAGGATAATTCTTGTTGGAAAACCACTGTGACTGTATCAACCCTTATCTGACTAACCTCATAGAATCAAACATAATTCTAAATCTTTAGGTACTTTAAGTAATCAAACTTGATTTGATGCCAGGCAGTCAGTATCAAATCACATGGAAAAGATGTTTTTTTTTTTTAAAGATTTTATTTATTTATTTGAGAGAGAGAATGAGAGACAGAGAGCACGAGAGGGGAGAGGGTCAGAGGGAGAAGCAGACCCCCTGCTGAGCAGGGAGCCCGATGTGGGACTCGATCCTGGGACTCCAGGATCATGACCTGAGCCGAAGGCAGTCGCTTAACCAACTGAGCCACCCAGGAGCCCCGGAAAAGATGTTTAAAATATATTCTCACAGCAACTGACATTACCAACTTAATCTTCCGCTGCTCTTTCCCTTAATTTCACATCTTTCTGACCTTACCCTTAACAAAAACATCATGTTCGTTCCCATTTCCATGTCTTTGCACAAGCTATTTTGCCTCCCTGAGATGGAGAGTATCTTAGGAAAATGTGAAAGTTTGGTGTCAATAATATATACATTGGCCAATTATAGTGAATCCCTTTATGTTTACCCATATCATCACAAATCCTTGAACATGCCATCTAAATGTCATTTTCCATTACATTATATAACTCTAGTATTTTATTGTGCCTTGTTATGTGATGATTTGTTGTTTTCTTTACTGTGCTCTAAATATCTTTTTGGTGAGACCCTGACTAAATTGAAGTATTTCTAAGTGCCCAAGGAAACGATAATATTCCATGAAAATGGAATTAAAATAGTTCAGTGACATGTTTCCAACATTTTCAACGCTAAGGAGTCTTCTTATTATGCTTTCCTTCCCCCTATGCAATTAAATCCATGCGTTGAGAATGTTCTAAATCTATTAGTTCAACTTTACTTACACAGGTTAGAATTAGCCACAAGAAAAAGTAAATATATTCTATTATTTATCTGCCTTTTGCTTATATTGTGGGTAGTTAGAAAACCAGAGTTCTCAGGTTTGGAGGCAGTCTTTGCTTCTTTGAGTCTTTCCACTTAGTGTATCTGGCAGTGGGCAGGTCACAGCATCTATGTAGATTTTAATTACCTTGTACATAAAACATGGATGAAAATAATTTGCCCACCAAAAAGCTTACAGATGAAACAAGATGATCTTTTGACTATGACTGTTGATCTATTGAACTCAAATACCATTTTGAAGCACCTTATTTAAGTACTGATCTGCTGGAATTCATTCTAGTTGAATCTTCTTGAGTTTTTCAATCCATATCTTAAAAAAATGTTGTTGTTTTTTTCTGGTCCCTATATATAATGTAAGAATCTATTTGTGATGGGCTGAATTGTGCCCCTAACCATTTGTATGTTGAAGCCCTAACTCCCAGTATCTCCGAATATGACTGTATTTGGAGATAGGACCTTCAAAGAGACAAGGGTATTAGGGTACCCTTAATCCAATTTGATTGGTGTCTTTATTAGAAGAGGAAATGAGGACACATGGAAAGATACTAGAGAAAAGCTATGTGAGGACACAGTGAGAATGTGGTCATCTGTAAGCCAAGGATGGAGGCCTAATAAGAAACCAAACCTGCTGGCACCTTAATCTTGGATCTCTAGCCTCCAGAACTGTGAGAAAATAAATTTCTGTGGCTTAAGTCACCAAGTGTGTAGTATTTTGTTATGCCAGCCCTGGCAAACCGATATGACCACCATATCCCAGATTAAATTTGAGAATTATCCCTGCCTGTTCTCAGCTCTCTCATTAAAATGGAAAGCCAAATTAATGAGGTTTATCAACTTTATTCAAGACCAATAATCTGTTTATCTCAATCCGTCTGCATCACATAGAACCAGAATCAAAACAGGTATTTTGGCATGAGATTTGTATTCTTCAATAAAATATTCAGTAGGATTAAAAATAAATTTAAAAAGACAGGAAACTAAGTTGATAGTATATTTTTGTATTTTTGCAGATAAGCATTTAGCTTAGAAATATAAATTCTCAAGAGCAGTACCAAGTGATTATTAAAAATTCAAAGGATTTATGAAAAAATATGCTCTTTTACTGCACTTCCTTTATTACCTCACTTTATGATGTTACCAAAAATAGCTGTTTTATCTACAGCCATTTTCAACTTGCTGTATTTTGTTACTATATAAATAAATCGTTGCCATGCTATCTTTACAGTATCTTGGGGAAATGTGAAAGTTAGGCGTCAACAGTTTATACACCGACCAATTATAATAAATCCCATTATATCACTTATTTAAGTATTTCATTATCAATCAAACTCCTGTATTAACTAAACAGAGAAGTGATTTCTCATTTAAAGTGAGCTTTGTAGTGTCAAAATTTTAAGATACTTATTATTCCATTGTAATTAATAATTGATGTGATTTAAAGGAAAAAAAAACTCACCATTTTCTCAGTAGAGGAACAAGTCTGTAAAGAAGATGAAATAATTGGACTTTCACAAGGCACCAAAATATCCCTGAGGACTCCACATGTCTGACTTCCATTTGATTTCTTCAATTGCCTTTCTCCTTAAGGATCTTCAACAAAGTCGGTTGCAAACATTGCCATTTCAGGGTCATTCAGTTCATATTTCTAAATAAGAAACAGTTTCAACAAGTCAAATTTTACAGCATGTTAAAACAGAAAAGGGAAAAACAAAAACAAAACAAAGATATTTTTATGTGATTTTTAATATATGGCTTAAGACAATACAATCTTGATGAATAGGAAGGTCATTACCAAAACAAGGCAACATAAAAAATTGGAATTTATTACATCATTTTGATATTTAAGCACTGTTTATTTTATTAGTTTGCTAGGGCCACCTTAACAAAGTCCCACAGACTGGGCAGCTTAAACTACAGAAACGTTTTGTCCCTCAGTTCCTGAAGCGGGAGTCCAAGATCAACGGGGTAGTTGGATTCGTTTCTTTAGAGGGGTTTGAGGGAAAAAGTGGTCTCAGTCTCTCCTTGGCTTGTAAATGATTGTCTTCTCCCTATGTCTTTTCACATTGCCTTCCCTATATTCATATCTCTCTGTCCACATTTCCCCTTTTTATAAGGACATCAGTCATATTGGATTAGAGCCCATCCTAGTAACTTAATTTTAACAGGATTTCCTCCTTAAAGACACTATGTCCAAATAAATTCACATGCTGAGATATGGGGGTTTGGAACTTCAACAAATGAATTTAGGAGGGGAGGGGACAAATTCAACCCATAACACTTACTATGACACATTAACATTTGAAGTAGCTTCCTTAAAAAAAAAAAAAAGACCCACTTCTGAAACTATGAGTTGAGATCTTTTCATATGTTCAGCTACATTCTAAGAAGTTAGAAATTACTAGATGAGAAACATCTACTAATTTCAAGGAGATTACAAAATACTTTTAGGAAAGAAAAGCCCTTAGAACATCATTTAATAACAAATAGTAGATAAAGATAGGTACAAAATGAGAGTGATATAGACATTTTGACTCTCATCTGCACATATTAACTCCCTTAAGCACGAACAGTTGGCAAATCGAATATATGTCTGTTAGGTGATTCTTAATCTTTTCTTTTTAAAAGGTTTTATTTATTTGACAGAGAGATAGCGAGAGCAGGAACACAAGCAGGGGGAGTGGGAGAGGGAGAAGCAGGCTTCCCGCTGAGCAGGGAGCCTGATGTGGGGCTCAATCCCAGGACCCTGGTACATGACCTGAGCCGAAAGCACATACGTAACGATTGAGCCACCCAGGTGCCCCTTAATCTTTTCTTTTCAATCATTTTCTACAAATCCTTTCTTTCCATATGCAACATGATCTATATTATCTAATTGCTTATCCACTGTTTTATCCTAGGTTTCAAGTTTATCTGCCCTGTTTCCTGCCTTGCCATTTATTCATTCATATAGGCATTCACGTTGATTGAATGTTCACTATGTTCTAGATGTTGTGCTGGGCCAGGGAAAGCATTGATGAATAACATAGCATTCTCTATTCTTAAGAAGTCCAGATCTAATGGATGAGAAAGAGAAACAGGCTAATGATGATGGTATTTGGTTTAAGTGCTAAATAAAAGTGTAGGCTCAGAAAGCCTTTAAGAGGCCTTTAAGAAAGGTTTCACTTAAATTGAGTCTAAAAGGGGAAAGATTTCATTTGGCAAAGAAGAGCATGAATGTGAGAAGGAAGCATGTGTGGGGTTTGGTGGGGATTAGAACTGGGGAACAGAACAGAGAAATAGGATAATATTCAAGTTGGAGAGAACAGTATGCAAGAATGATTACCTGGGTATGTCCAGGGAACAGAAGGGTATTTGGCCTGGAAGGAGAATAGGACGCACAAGGGAAAATTTGAGTGATGGGGCTGGAGAGGAAGAGTATAGCCAGAGCTTTATAGTTCTTTGAGTTCTTTGGATTTATGCCCAAGGCAGAGTCCAACACAGGTTCTTTGGCTCCAAATCTTAGCTTTGCCCAATTGTAAAGAATATGGCCTACAAAATGATGTTTCATATCAAAGCTTTTTTATGTTCTTTTTAGATTCTGACAGGATTAAAAAATACATGAAACAAGAGAGGGTAAAAATATTTTTTCTCAGGGTACCTGGCTGGTTCAGTCAGTAGAGCATGTGACTCTTGATCTCAGGGTTGTGAGTTCGAGTCCCATGTTGGGTGTGGAGATTGCTTAAAAATAGAATCTTTAAAAATATATACATATTTTTTCCTCAAAGTTTCTCATTTTATTTTTGACTTATCTTGGGATTTTAATGAATGTACTAATTATAACTGGCATCCTGTATTTTTTTTTTAAATTTTTTAAGTAAGCTCTACACCCAGTGTGGGGCTTGAACTCACAACCCCAAGGTCAAGAGTCATGTGCCCTACTGACTGAGCCAGCCAGGTGTCCCCAAACCTATATGTAAATGTATGTAAAATGACAACTTAAATGCAACACAAAAGAGTTGTAAAATCTTATTTAAAAGCCAAATCAAAATTTATATCAGAATATTTTTTCCTCTAATATTATTCACCTAGGATATATTGAACTATTGGGTTTTTTTTCTAGATTTCCAAATATCTAATTCTAACATACATATTTTTTGTAGAACATGTGCCCAGTCTGTTTGACTTAGAGTATTCAACTGTAATCATCTGTAGTCTTGAAAAATGTTTCCTAAAAGGTCTATATTAAGTAATACAAATTCATTTGACAAATATTTATTGGACAAATTGTATGGAGCAAAGTTACCAGACACTGAGGATATAGACTCTATTACACAATAGTGCTGCTTTTTAGGAAGATTTTATTATCTTCTAGGGAAGACAGGCACATGAATATATTATTGTAAAACAGTGAATTAGGTCCTTAAAGAACCTGTTCAATCATATTATTTATAAATTATTTTCTATTACTTTATCCCTACCCTATAGCCTTAATTCTGTCAGTCCTCTATACTCATTCTTGTTTATCTTTTTTTGTTTCTCCACAATAACATAGCTATGGGAGTGTTGCAGTGTACTTAAAAATGGAAAGTATCATCTCTGCATAAAAAAACATGGAATAAAAACATGCTGGGAAGGGGTGCCTGTAACACTATTTTGTTGATTAGTCCCCTTTTGATGAATGGCTAGAACATTTAGTCACTTACTCCTTCTTGAGTGTCAGATTCTCTACTGGTTTATATTCAGGAAAAACAAACAAACAACAAAAACTTACAAATCACTTTTTCAATGAAGTCAACCTCCTTCTAAAATCAACTACAATATTTACCATGGTAATTTTATTCCATATTTTAAAAAGTATCTTTAATTTTAAAGGAGAGGGATTGGGAATACATTTTTCTGAATCAAAATGACAATAAGCTAGAAACTTTAAACATATTGCTTTTGATCTGCACCAAAGTCAACTCACATTTACTGCCTGGTGGCCTAGAATTGATGTTTGCAGATGTTAGAATTCCTTTCTTCTTTCTAATATCACTCTAAATAGATTTCAGTCCTTTCTTCACAACAGTCATTCATCACTTAATTTGAATTTATAACACACAAATTGGATTAAAAAATATAATAAAGAAGATAAAAATAAATATATTTTGTATATTGGTATTTTTCACATAATAATACATATATACATACATAGAATATTAAATGCTATGGATGACACATCAAATATTTCAATGTTTCCTTCAAATTTCAAATGCAAATGAAAATATATTCTTTGATACTATAATTGCTTCTATACCAACCAAAGCCAGGCCAGACTTACAATGTATAGTTCCAACTGGCTTCCAAATTAAGAGAGTATTGGTTAACTGAAATTTGATCAAAGGAAAAGCTCCTGGATTACTGATAGACTTAAAGACATAAAATAAAACAGAATGGACTCATGAAATGGTGTTCTTTAGATTTCAGGAAAAAAAAAAGATTAATGATGTATAAATGTTTTTTAGAATTTGAATATGGTGAGGACCCATGTTTTTGTATAAACTCTTTTCTATTAGAATGCCATTTCCTACCTTTTTCATGTGATTTCTCATTATTAACAGAGTATTCTCCTAAGTTTAGTTAGGTGCCATTTGTTTTCCTTTGCTATCACTCTCTGCATACCTCTAATGTAGGAGGCACTTAATCCATTGTATTTCAATGACTGATGTTCATTTCTGTTCCCTGCATTCATTAGACCATTCAGGATATGGATTGTATCATTCACATTTGTGTAATACACTTGGCATTTAATAAATATTTATGTACTAAATTAAACAGAAATACGTTAAAATTTGTTTTGTGTGATCTAAGGCAGTTAAAGGACATTGGATAGAAAAAAATAAGAAAAAAAATTTTTGATAAAATAGAAGACAGCACTTGTAACAGTTGTAGCTAATAAGAGAAAAGACCACTTTGGAGGATGAGTTCCAAATTACTATAGATATCCCATATAAGAATAAATATTAGTAAGTGGTAGAGAGGATTTATTCATCAGACAGAGGTTTGAAATTGACACCTCCAATAATTCTTCCCTCTCAAAGGATCTATCTCTCAAAATTGCTAAAACCAGTATATAATTATATAATGCTTTCAAATGAATCACTTTATATTAATTGCACAAACAAGTTGCAAGTTAAATTGAAACTGAATTTGCTCCATTTTCTTGACAAGGCACCTGAGGCATTAGCTGTTTAAATGACATTGAAGCTTGAAAAACTATTGGGGCAGAATGGTCCTGAAAGAAATATCACTGGATTCAAAGAACAGTATCCTCTCTGTTAGGCCAGTCATTCAGCTGAAAGAATATAGAGATGACTGCATTCATGGGTGGTAGGTCATTCAAAGTCCTTGCAACATAGGACAGCTCTCTTGGCACTAAGATGAACATGCTGAGTCCTCACAGGGACAGATGGATTCAATGACAGCAATACTGCATAGAGGCTTTTATTAATAGCCTTTATTTTTAGCCTAGCATATGCTATTCTTGTATAAATGTTTAATCGTTTTGGAAACTTACTAAGTATTTTATCTCTTATAATATCCTATTGGAAAAAGTTCCAGTTTAATTATATATTACTCTATAAAAGATCACAATGGTATAGTGACCTCTGAGTGTCCCAGATGAAAGAATGCTAGCTTGTATGTCAGCCTGAGTCTTCCTAATCCTATTATAGAGATCATGGCTTATAAAAGAAGATGAGACAGTAAAATGGAAATTAAATCTGTAAATTTATCAATGGAATGAACATAAAATTAAATTACATGTAATGTATTCACACACACACACACACACCCCAGAATATCATTTTTAATCATGACATTGATGGCAATATGATATGGAATATCATTTTTAATCATGACATTGATGGCAATATGACATGGTTCCTCTTCATAATTGTTTATAATACTTTATGGCAGCCTATAATATAAAAATTCCTTATCATGGAGAATATACTAATTATGAAATATAAATTAGAATAAAGTCTAAACAACTACAGGTAACCAATTATTTCAGACTTTGTATCTTTTTTAAGCTTTTATTTATCCTCTTTGGAATGCCTCTTTGACTATTTTCCCAAGCAAGTTAAACTGCAGGATGACCCAGATGTTATTTTTAAATGTATCAATATTATCCAGGGAGCTAATTTCTAATTCTAGTTCAAGAAAATTAACTTTCTATTTTTTATAAGTCCCTTTTGATCTTTTATATAATTTGGGGTTTGAAATAGATGATTCCAGTGCTTTTCATCTTTAAAAATTCTGTAAATATATGAATCTAAATATAATGGCTTCTATTAATATGCAGAAAAAAAATTAAACATGATTAACATGCTGCTTATAACTTTCAAAATTCATGCAAAGATTTCATTATATAAATTACAGATCATCCCCAAAATGCTTTTAAATAAACTTTTATTAAAGAATCATTTATATGGATAATATGTGTACAAATCTTAATTATACAGCTTGGTGAATATTTACAAAGACTGAAAGAATATCCCCTACCTAACAATCCTCCAGATAAAGAAATAGAACATTACCACTGTCAGAGAATCCTTCCTTGTGCCAAATTATAGTCATTTATCCACATAATAATAGGTTGAAAATAAATTTCCCTTAAATAGATTTTAAAATATAGAAGGAGAAAGGACAACATGAAATTCTCTTGTACTAAAATACTAAATATTAGGATAAATTAATAATCTCAATTAAGAAAGTGAAATGTTGAGTTAGAGTTTGAATGTGCATAGTTTGTATTAAGTTGATGTCATGAAATCCGTTCAGTTGTTGATATTAGCATACCTTTATATCAACAATATTTATAAAAACAAATACAATGTAAATAAATTAAATAAACCAAAAAGGAAGATAGAGAGGAAGAAATAATATTTGAAATATAATAAAAGCAAAAACAAAACCGTTGCAGTCCTGAGGACTTGACGATTAAGTGGCTACTCTCCAGGGTCTTGGGACCAAGGAACAATGATTGTACATCAAAGTTAAAAATAGGGAAATGTGTTAGTCTGCTCAAAATGCTATAACAAAATACCAGAGACTAGGTGGCTTATAAATAAGAGAAATTTATTTCTTACAGTACCAGGGAGGCTGGTAGTCCCAGATCAGCATGCCAGCAAGGGAGGATGAGGGCCCACTTTTGGGGTGCAGACTTCTCCTTGCATGTGGGAAGGGATAAGGTAGCTCTATGGGGTCTCTTTTATAAGGACACTAATCATTTATGAGGGCTCCATTCTCGTGACCTAATCCTATCTCCACATCCCAAATGCCCCACCTCCTAAAACCATCACATTGGGGATTAGTACTTCAATGTATGAATTTTGGGAGGATGCAAACATTCAACCTATAGACAGAAACATGTCATACAGAACTTGAACAGCCCAAGCTAAGGCTATCACCACTTTAAGAATTTTACCAAATTATATGTGTTTATGTATGTTTATATCACATTGTATGTGTACATATTTGGGAGAGACGAAGGAGTACTTAACAATGTGTATGAAAGGAGGAGTTTACAAAGGCACATTATATGTCCTTCATATAATTACAATGTTATGAGTCAATACAAACCAAACAAAACTCTCATCATTTACTTTCTCATCATTTAGTTTACCCTGTCTATAATGAGAAAATATGCTGGGCCAGTCAAGTGATCCATTTAATTGTATTTCTCATTATCAACCAAGACATCTTCTTTCTGAATTTATATATGTATTTAATAATGTTTTTAAGCCTTGTCACCATCAACATCAGAATATTAACAAAAATAATTTTTAAACATTCAAAGGTGGTTGATATCACAAGGTAAATGCCTCATTGTAGGACAATTCAGACTTACTAACAACTTTCTAAAATTTCACCTGAAGTGCCTTACATTTATATTCAAATATCTTTATAAACCGGGGAGTGAAAGAGAAAGAAAAGGATGTCTTTGAAAGCAGAAAAAAAAAAAAACACATTAGAAAAGGCTATTTAAAGATGAAGGCATATATCTAATACTATATCAATTATCTTTTTGGTATAAATGATATTTGAGATTAAAACAAAGGTTAAGTAGGCAAAAGGATAAGAAAAAAATCATAAGAGATCAGTGTCTTATTGTCTAGGGCACATTATAAAAGGTGAGCTGCATCTAAGATCAAAATATTGGTATGATACAATAGTGAGAGTAAAAATAATTTAATTGGACATTAGGAAGGAAAGAAGAAATAGAGTTTCTTCTCTACTGAAATATAATAAAAGCAAAAACAAAACCGTTGCAGTCCTGAGGACTTGACGATTAAGTGGCTACTCTCCAGGGTCTTGGGACCAAGGAACAATGATTGTACATCAAAGTTAAAAATAGGGAAATGTGTTAGTCTGCTCAAAATGCTATAACAAAATACCAGAGACTAGGTATTTTGGTATTTTATAATACCGAAAGAGTTGCTGCAGTCCATTGAGATTATCAAAATTTCTTTATAATTTGTAATCATTACTGCTTTAAGGGACTTGATAATTCAAGGTAATAAATGGTAATAAAAAAATGGAGTCTTTGAAACATCTAACACCTGGAAAGAGGGATATAAGGGAAAGAGGTCTGTTTTTACTGTATTTTTTTTTAAGTGGGGGTTTTTCTCTTTTCTTTTCTTTTTTCCCCTAAGACTCTCTTCTATCTAAGTTCTGAGACTTTTAACTTGTTCCTCTACCTACCATCTACTTGTTCCTATTACCTTTACACAACATTTTCTAAAAGTTTTAAGTTTGAGAGTGGGGATGCCTGAGAGTGCTTTAATTTTTATAGTAAATTGGAAATTGTTCATTGATGTGGGAAAGGCAAAAGAAAAAAAAAATTCCTTACTGCCTACAGCCCATTGCCAAGTCCTTGAAACAAGTAGAGTGACCTTGCTCTAGGAACTTCAGCTGCCTCGATGCTGACACTTTGCTAAGGACAAAAGGCAATCTTAGCGTAACATTATCCTGACCCCCCAGGATCCTGTAAGTCTATTTTAACACATAAAAATTCCTTTGGAAACTTCCTTTATCTCTAACCCACAAGACATATGTTAGCAATCATCCTCCAAACATATGGCCCACTGATAACAAAGCTGAAGGGTCCCATGACTAATGTTTTATTAGATAATAATAAATGACTTTTCCTAACAATAGCTAGCCCCCTCAATGTCCTGCAAACTTTGCTTCCAAAATTCCTTAGAGATTTATGCTATCCCAGTCCCCTCCCAACTTGAAAGTATATAATGGGCCACTCCTCACAACCCCAGTACAGCTCTTTCTGCCCACAGGTCCTGTCGCCCTGCTTTAATAAAACCACCTTTTTGCACAAAGATGTCTCAAGAGTTCTTTCTTGACCATTCGCTCAGAACCCCAACATTTCCACATCATTCACTATCATTATTATTGTAGACATTTTGAGTTAGGTTGTTCAAATAAAGTTTCAGTTAAATAGTCACGCTCATAGAATCAGAGTAGAATGGTGGTTGCCAGGGGCTGGCAGTGGGGGAGGAAGACAAGGGGAAGTGCTGGTTAAAGGGTACATAGCTTCAGTTATGCAAGATAAATAAATTCTGGAGATCTACTATACAGCATAGTGTCTGTAGCTAACAATATTTTATTGTATATTTAAATTTTGCTAAGAGTAGATTTTATGTTAAATGTCCTTAACACATACAGGTAACAAAAGTGAGCAAGAGGAAAGTTTTGGAGGTGATGGCTATGTTTATGGTTTTGATGGTGGTAATAATTTCACACGTACACACTTAACCCCAGACTCATCAAGCTGTGTACATTAAATATGTACAGGCTTTGACACACCAATTATACTTCAATAAAGTAGTTAAAAAATAATGTATTTCACTCATTCTCGGGTTTTAAGTCTGCTTTCAACTTTTGCAGTGCTTTCTTGGATCTAACAACTTTTCCTGTAAGTGGAGATCCCAGATCCAGACACTCTTCCCTGCCATTCTGAGGGGATCAGATGTACTTTACCCATATGTTTTATAGCTTCATGTGAATAGACTGGTGTTATCCATCAAGCGTCACAGATGCCTTGCACAATTCCTGAGACTCATTTTTGATCCTATAAAAATGGTAGAGGATTAGCTAGACTTTAAGTAAATACACATTTTCTGAAGGAGAAAAAAGGATCAGAATTCCAATTGAAACATAAGTCAAGGGGTCCATGAATGGCTCACTCAGTTAAGCATCTGATTCTTGAACTTAGCTCAGGTCTTGATCTCAGGGTCATGAGTTCAAGCCCCGTGTTCGGCGTAGAGTTTAATTAAAAAAAGAAAGAAAGAAAATCATAATGAAGAGAAAATACACTTACAGTACAGTACTGTATTTATTGAGAAAAAATCTGTTTGTAAGTGGACCTGCACAGTTCAAACCTGTGTGTTCAACTATCAACAAACACATATACTTTATACAAATGATCATATGATAATAAATAAGAACAATAGAATAAAACACTACAACCACGTAAAATCAACTATAACATGAAACAAATGATCCTTCTAAAAAATTACGTTTAGTACAGTAACAAGGGTATAGAAAACCCTAATAAAATGACTATTATCTTATACCATTACTCCATTCTATTGCACAGGTTTTCTTATATACCTTCTTATTCTAATTTGACTCTTTTTTTTAGATTTTATTTTTAATTAATCTTCACACCCAACATGGGCTAGAACCTACAACCCAGAGATCAAGAGTCCCATGCTCCACAGACCGAGCCTGCCAGGCACCCCTAACTGGACTCTTGAGGTAAGTTTAAAAACCTGCATGCTTTTGTTAACTTGTCTGCTTAAGAACCTATTTAACTGTCATATATATGTATGAAAATATATACTTTAAATTACAAATTTAAGAAATCCTTGGCTTACTAGAACTATGCTGTGATTAGATATCACTATTAATATTTACAAAAATGTGTGGAATAGAAGCGATCTTGATATTAGTTTTCTTCTTTTTATTAACGGTATGTGGGAGAGTCATTTCTGTACAGAACTAATGGAACTATCTGAATTTATCTATAATTCAGAATGATAAACATAATGACAACTGAAACATTTCAATATACCTTTAGCATCATATATACAGATTTTACACACACATATATATGAATTTTAATGAGTTGCTGATTAAGTGGAATACAAATACATTCACCCATTCAAATATAAACATTAAAAAAAGAGGAAACCAAATGGCATTTGATTCATCAATAGCAGAGTGATATAAACAGGAAAAGGAAGAAGAGTAATAATGAGTCTTTGATATATTCAAGTGAAAAGGAATAATACTCTCTCATAACCAGGCCTAATATTCCCATATCCTAAAGGAATCCAATTCTTAGGAACAGGCTGTCAATTCAAAGCTTTAATATGGGGGTAATTACAGTGCTACATTAATATTTCTGCATACTTATCATTGCATCAGTATCTCTTCATAGTTTTTTAGTTAATGGGTATATTCAACTTAGCTGTAGAAATACTTTATGTACAGAAATTTACTGCTGACATGTAATTTTGCACGATGATTACAGAACAATCTGAGACAACATGATGGGCTGGAACTAACTAGTTCTGAAGAAAAAAAGACAAATTGAAATCTTCTGATACTTATTAACTGAGTGAGATTAATTGAGTGAGACTACTAAATCCCCTAACCTTTCAGAATGCTAGTATTGCCATCTAGAAATGGAAATAATAATACTCCTGTCTCAATAACAGGTAGTGATTATTAAAATAGAATGTTTGTATTTAAAATAACACACTCATACAAAACACTATAAATAGGATTTTACTAGTAGTTTAAAAATGTTTTCCCTCTATTCTCTCTCTCCCTCTCACACACAGACACCTAAAAAAGCCACAGTATTTCTTTGGTAAAATTATTTTACATTTAATAATAAAATGGTTGATTTTGGGGTGCCTGGGTGGCTCAGTCGTTAAGCGTCTGCCTTCGGCTCAGGTCATGATCCCAAGGTCCTGGGATCGAGCCCTGCATCGGGCTCCCTGCTCTGCGGGAAGCCTGCTTCTCCCTCTCCCACTCCCCCTGCTTGTGTTCCCTCTCTCGCTGTGTCTCTCTCTGTCAAATAAATAAAATCATTAAAAAAATAAAATAAAATAAAATAAAATGGTTGATTTTAATTTTCCTGTGAGTATCAGGGTTAGAGATGATTCCTAATAATTAATTCAACTACTTCAGACACATCCTTTTCTCAGGAACACAAAGCCTTCCCCAGGAAAATGCTTCCTGTGTTCCACAAGTTTACTTCCTTACATCCTTTAGGTCTTTATTCAAATGTCAGTTTCTCTGCGAGGCCATTATGGACTATTTTATCTAAAGTCTTAAATGTACATAATAATGTACCTTGTACATATGTACAAATGTACATAATTTTTAGCAGTTTTCCCTTTAACACTGCATATCGTAATCCAACATATTATTTATTTTAATCATTTTTATGTTCATTTTCCCCTCCCTTTTCCTCCTCCTAAATATAAGTTTTATATTAGCAGGGATTTCCTTTTGATTTTTTTCCCTGCTTTTTTCCAGCACCCATAACAGCATGTTACACAGGATAAGTGTTAAGTAAGTATGTACTGGATGAATAAATAATACATTATTCTTTATATGCTGAGCCATAAGAAAGAAAAAAAATCTGGCAATTCAGAAGATATTCTAAAGACTATTAACTCTCATTTTGATTCTAATAGAGAAATTTTATCACATTGATAATCAAAATGTTTCGGATACATATATGAATTGACAGAGAGAGGAAAGATAGAGACCCAGAGACGTATAAAAAGTATCCTGACCTTCACTTCTGAGCAAGACGGATTTACAGGGTTTGGATTTACTCTCCTTCCTCAAACAAACATAAAACAGACAAAATAAGTGAAACAATGGTTTGCAAGGCACTGGGCATCAAGAGACAAAGGACAGTGATCCCTGAGAGGCAAGAAATAAACAAGGGAAGTCATACAATTGCCATAGTGAATTGCCTTGTGAGATATTTTGAGTCGCAGCACAAATGGGGCAAGCCCAGGCAGATCCCAGCAGACGACTGGACTTCAGAAAGCAGGCTGAGGGTGCAGGGTGACAAAGGAGGCTAGATCATGCAGGGAGGAGCACAAACAGAATGGCATGGAGAACCTGTGGGGAGATGGGCAGGCAAATCCCTAGTAGCTGAGTACTCATCAGTTCATTCATGTATGGGAAATATGCGGGGAAACAACAGTATGGTTTCTTGTGAAGCAAACCAACTGCAAAACTAAATGGACAAATCCAAAATTAAAACAGGAAATTTTAATTTTTCTTTTTCAATAAATGGCATGTCAGGGGAAATCAGAAATGAAATCCTGAAATCAATGAATTTGTCCTGACATTTATAGAACACTTTGTCCACCAACAGAATGCACATTTTTTTCCAACAATATTTAGAGTCATACTCTAGTCATACTCATCAGAAAAAAAAAAAAAGTACATGATGGTGGTAATACAAATGTTGGGAGGAGAGAAAGTGTGAGATTCTTATATACAGAGTGGTATAATTTCACTTGAAGGTAAATGGTAATACATTAAAGATACATACTATAAACCCTTAAGCAACAAAGTGATAGGAAGGAACATTTGGTTTTATTTTTCCTGATTATGATGTATACATATGTCAGAATATATCAAATTGTTTAATTTAACTATATTCACTATTATATGTTGCTATACCTCAGGAAAGGTTTTTTTGTTTTAGAAACTCACATGTGGGGACACCTACATGGCTCAGTCCGTTGAGTATCCAACTCTTGATTTTGGCTGAGGTTATGATCTCAGGGCATAGAGACTGAACCCTGCATCAGGCTCTATGCTGGGCTTGGAGCCTGCTTGAGAGTCTCTCTCTGCCCCTCCCCCCAGCACCTCCCCAACTTGTGTGTGCTCTCTCTCTAAAAAAGAAAGAAAAGAAAGGGAACTTACATATGTACTGGCGTAATAAAACTTATGAACACTTCTTGTTATAAAGTTAGTTTAGCCAAAGATCCTTCTTCTACTCTTTGGGCTCCGAATAAACTGTTAAAGATTTGCCAACTGACTAAATTCTAGTTATTTTCACTTCCAATAAGATAATTTCCTGGGTGTATTCCCAAAAGCCTTTTGAAAAAAGGTAGCTTTCATGCTGTGAATGAATTTGGAATTTACCAAGTCTCAAGCATTAAATCAAAAGAAAATGGAACACAAAAACAAGTCAACTTTCCTTTCTGTGTAACAGAAACATAAATTTGGAGGTTTGTACTATAGAATTTCCTTTACCAAGGCACATTGTACTTACTGAGGAGAGTTATGAACCTTACATATTTTTTTTTTAAAGATTTTATTTATTTATTTGAGACAGAGAGAATTAGAGACAGAGAGCATGAGAGGGAGGAGGGTCAGAGGGAGAAGCAGACTCCCTGCCGAGCAGGGAGCCCGATGCGGGACTCGATCCCGGGACTCCAGGATCATGACCTGAGCCGAAGGCAGTCGCTTAACCAACTGAGCCACCCAGGCGCCCAACCTTACATATTTTTTCAAAGAGAAATTTATGTGACAATTAGTTATTGCCCCCTAATCAGTTTAGATACATAGACATATATAATAAGGCATGTAGTGTGCACATAGATAAGCATTTGTATGTACACATTGTTTTTATACATCTGCATATACATGCATGTGTATATATTTCATAGAATAAAGAGATCAGTGTCCCACTTCTCTTTTCTGCAGAGTGAGTGATCATGGCGGTGGTGACTGCTATAATTAAACAGTCATTTCTCCAGCTCTTGGGAGTGTTGTCCACTGTGACGGCTTACAACTGAGTCCTTCTCCAAGAGTTATTCTCAGGCTTGCCCGAAGTTCTACTCTCTGGGGTAGCCTATGTGAAATGACCCGTTGATGTGACAACCCTGGACACCTTCACTCAGTTAGGTACTCCTTTGAAGGCCATTCCAACCTCTGAATTTATGACATCCTCTGATCCCTTCACCCTTGATGGGTAGTGATCCTGAGATTACTTCTCAGTAAAGTTCCTATAGGCAAATTTCCATCTAATCCTATGTTTGTCAGGACCAATTTAAGAAAACACTCTGAATCATTATTTCTTTAGTTGTATTTAATATGCTGGAAATTTTAATGATTATAATTTTAATTTCTAACAGATATTTTTAGTGTACCTTATCACTTTTTGTCATTACTTTTTTTTTTTTTACGTTTTCAACTTTTGCTTGTATTTGACAATTCAGATTTCTGGAACATGGAAGCCTTCTTAATTAAACCAAGAAATAGGTGAAGTCCACTCTGTAAATATTTATACTTTCTTTTTAAGCCCAAGCAAGTCCTGCCAGAAAGTTGGATGACTTTTTTTTTTTGCAGGGGGTGGGGAGGGGGTGCTTCCTCCCTAACACATTCCAGTGTAATTGCAGCCCTTCTAGGGTTCTGATTTTATTTGATAGTCTCAGTCACAGAACCCCAAACTGTGCTCTTACAAGGCCCGTCCTGATTGTTTAAAATAGCATTCTATGGGCTTATTTCCTGATGCTTCAGGTACGTCAGTGGCTTCAGAGTTTCATGGCAGTCTGGTCACTCACCGTCTTTCTCTCTACCCACCCCCCACCCCACCCTACATGTTTCCTTATTTTCCTTCAGCCATAGCTGAGCATGAAAAATGAATGTTTGCTGGGTGGTATCCAACATATTTTAGCATTGGCTAAAAAGGATTTTGAACATATCTGCTCTGAGATATTACAAATAAAGTCTTTAAAACATCTTTAACAGAGACTAATGATTTCTAAGATATACATGAGAAAATGATGCTTAACTGCTATGGTGCTGAAGAGATAGATAAGGAGACATTTCCCTGTAACTATATATTTGCATGAACAATATTGATTTACCAAACTGTGTGTATCCTTCAGTAAAGATGACATATGTACAAAAAAATAATGTTCTTTTGAAAATAATACTCTTTTTTAAAAAAAATAATTCTCTTGGGGCGCCTAGCTGGCTCAGTTGGTGGAACATGTAATTCAATCTCAGAGTTGTAAATTTGAGCCCCACATTGGGTGTAGAAATTCCTTAAAAATAAAATCTAAGCACAGGGGCCTGGGTGGCTCAGTCAGTTGAATGTCTGACTCTTGATTTTGCCTCAGGTCATGATCTCAGGGTGGAAAGATGGAGCCCCGCTTCAGGCTCTGCATTCTGGGTGTGGAGTCTGCTTGGGTTTCTCTCTCTCTCTTCTGCCCCTCCCCCTGCTCACACATACATTCTCTCTGTCAAATAAATAAATAAAACCTTAAAAAAATAAAAAATAATATCTAAATAAAATAAAATATTAAAAAAACATTATCCTTTTTTTGCACTGTCGGATTTTTAAATAACTCTTAGTTCTTAATAACTATTAAATTGTGACATTGTTTCTAATTTTGTTTAATTCAACTGTTTCAATATCTTTCATTACTTCCTTTGATTATATTATCAGAATTATAATTACTGGGTCAAAGTGTATGAAACTCATTGATAGGCTAGAATAACGTAGTATTCTCTGGCTCTGAAATCTCACTGAGCTAGATTCAAATCCCTACTTTGTCAAGAGTTGTGTCAAGTTAGACTTTTTTAACCTTCAGTTTGTTAATCACTAAAACATGGATAATAACAGAGCATATGTAACAGAATTGTTGATATTACCTGGAATAATGGAAGTAAATGTTTAGCAGAGTAAGAATGCAGTGCATATTGTTGTCATTACTGCAATCTGTTCTTTTGGTGGGCTGACACATGAGTAGCAGTGGAAAGGTTATAATAAGACTTTTATAGTGATTCTTAAAAAAGATTTATTTATTTATTTGAGAGAGAGAGAGAGAGAGAAAACATACACATGCTAGCAGGGGGAGGGGCAGAGGGAGAGAGAGAACCTCAAGCAGACTCCCCGCTGAGCACAGAGCCCAACACAGGGCTCAATCCCATGACCCGGGACCACCACCCAAGCCAAAACCAAGAGTTAGACTCTCAGCTGACTGAGCCACCCAGGTGTCTCTATAGTGATGACTTACTTGTTGAATCTTAATAAGTTACTTCTATTTATGCTGATAAACTGTACACCCAGAATTCTGCCATTCAGTTTTAAAGATTTCACTATCACATATTTTTAATTTTATTAAAGATGGATAATTCATCAGTTCTTATTTGTGTTTATGGAGGTCACCATTATTCAAATGCCTTCCTATTCTTCTATTAAGCCTGTATTCACCAATTGTAAAGCAGTGTAGGAAATACATTGAATTTTTGAAGCAGTAGCATTCAGTCACTTTCTGTTGATAGTCATGGAAGAACAAACTTAATTCTAATGCGGATCAGTGGAAAACTCTCCTTGGTCCAGCAGCCACAAGTGTAAGCCTTCTTAAACACTTTACCAAGTCACATATTGTCCTCAGAGTAATCAGGCTAATTGATTCCTGTAAAACATTTGTGAATTATTTGTCACTTCATACATTTATATGACAGATTTATTTTCCTAATGCTGTCAGTTGAAAAACAATTAGGTTGCATATATAAATATTAAAACAGCACCTTTTAATAATGCCAACGAGGTAACACATATCAAACAATGGCAGAGGTTCATCATGAAGCATTTTGAGTGATGGGAGTAATATGTTACTAATGATACCAGTGGCACAGGGAAAAGAAATTAGCTAGGCTTAGCCAAAGCAGTTGATTAATAGATATGAATAATGCCTTTGATACCCATGAGGTCTAATGGATATCATTATAGAAATGATTGACTTATCAGCCACAAGCATTTATGTTCTCCAAATCGTGGTAAAGGTCAAAAAGCACCATTTAGTTTGATTCATTTTATTAACCAGAAGGTTTTGAGTTTAGTTCTCCCCATCTGATAGTATTCTTGTGATATTTGATGTAAATGTAAATACAACATTTGAAAATTAAAAGTGCCTCACACACACATTTCTTCAGAATTCTTGGTTTTAGTGCATGTTTTTTCCACAAGAAGCAGGTCTATTTTCTCACTTCAAAATCATCTAATAATTGTGAAATTATACAAAAAAATAAAAAAGAAAAAAAGAAATACTATGCAGAAGTCTTAATGAAGAAAGATAATTCAAGAATAGATTTCCTTGGGGCACCTGGGTGGTCCGACTCTTGGTTTTGGCTCAGGTTATGTTCTCAGGGTTGTGAGATCGAGCTCCATGTGGGGTTTTGCGCTTGGTGGGGAGTCTGCTTGGGATTCTCTTCCTCTCCCTCTCACTCTGCACCTCCCCTGCTCACATACTCTCCCTCTAAAATAAATAAATAAATCTTAAAAAAAAAAGAATAGATTTCCTTTCCCTTCATAGTTTGAAAATTTTCCAATGCAGATAACATGTTTTATTTGGAAGTTTTAATTAACTTTAGCTTTTATTATAAAATATTTCAAACCTAAAGAAATTTAAGAACTAAAACAGATATACGCAAACAATGAATCATGGAACACTACATCAAAAACTAATGATGTATGGTGATTAACATAACATAATAAAAAAATACATAAATACAAATAAATAAATAAATAAAACAGATATCCATCTATAAACTTAAAAAGTGCTAAAAAGAGAACATATGCAATTGTGTAGTAGACAAATATTTTAGTAGACAAAAGACGC
>NC_138380.1:27512406-27566513 GCF_054177405.1 Leptonychotes weddellii
TTGTGCCCGAACAATGAATCATGGAACACTTCATCTAGAACTAATGATGTAATGTATGGGGATTAACATAAGAATAAAAAAAAAAAAGAAATAAAAAAAAAAAATAAGGGGTTGGTCCCTGGAGAAGAATAAAGTACAGTGGCCGGCTCCTTCCCCTCTCCTCCTTCTCTGCACTCTTCCCTTTCCTTCTTCTTCTTCCCCCTTCTTCCTTCTTCTTAGCTTTCCTTCATCCCATTTTGCTTCCTTCTTCCTTTATTTCCTCCCTTCTCTTCTTGGCAAAAGATTTTTTAAAGCCCAAACATATATTAATAGTATTTATCAGTATCCATATCCTGATTTTGATGATTACATCTGCTAATGTATGATGTTAACATTTGAGAATGCAGGATGATAGGCATAAAGGAACTCTATTATTTTTGCCATTAAGAGCTATCCACAAAATACCATGTTTTAATGAAGATTTAAAGAAAAAAAGAGTTTTAAATACATGATAATAACCAGAAAACCTATAGCACCTCTCTGAGATTAGATTCAGGAACAAGAAATAATAAGCAGAGAGAGGAGTTGAGTCATTTTTAAAAAATATATTTATTTATTTATTTATTTATTTATTTATTTATTTATTTATTTTGGAGATTGATAGAGGATGCATGCAAGCATGGGGAGGGGCAGAGGGAGAGAGAGTCTTAAGCAGCCTCTGCACCAGCAGTTCAGTAATTTTGTAGAACAAATATATAAAATGTCTTTGTGAGCACATCCTACTGAGACAGACTTTTTTTTTAAGTTATCTCTGTGTGCAACATGGGGCTTGAACTCACAACCCTGAGATCAAGATGCCCCAAGAGAGAATCTTTAAAAAATTAATTATAGAGATAAAGAAATAAACTATTATAAAAATGGCTGATGAATAATATGATGAGGGTAAATAAAACACTATGGAAATTTAGGAAAAGCACCCATAAGTATCTTGACTCATCAGTGCCCAGTCCTTAGGGCCCATATTTTCACTCTTTCTTTTCTCTCCCTCTTATATATAGATATAGATATATAGATTTTATTTTATCTATTCTGCTATTCTCTGACTCCTGATTAGAGTGTTTAAACCATTTTCATTTAATGTAATTCCTGATAAAGTAAATGTCTCTGACATTTTGCCTTCTTACTATTTATTTTTACATCTCTCAAAACCTTTTAACTTCTGTTCCTCCAATAGTGTCTGCTTTTGTGTTAGATAGGCATTTGTAGGGGTCATTTTAATTCCCCCTCCTTTTTTTTAAACTATGTATTTTTTTAAATCTTTCAGTGATTTCATTGTGATTTCAATTAGTATCTTAATTTAAAACAACCCTAGCTTGGATAAATACTAACTTTATTTTAGTAGTATAAAAATACTCCTTCAATATGCCATCAACACAGTTTTATAGTCATTACTTTATTCAGGATATTTGTTTTGTAGGGCTACTGTAGCAAATGACCACAAACAAGATGGCTTAAAAGAAAAGAAATTTATTCTATCACAGCTATTAAAGCTGGAAGTCCAAATGAAGGTATTGGCAGAACGATATTCCCTCTGAAGTCTCCAAAGAATACTTCTTTGCCTCTCCTTGCATCTGGTGGCTCTCATAAATTCTTGGTCCTTCCTTCGCTTGCAGCTACATCATTCCAATCTCTGCCTTCATCTGCAATAGGACTTACTGAGCAATATGGGCCTCTAACCTTGGTATTGTGGGCCCTCTGGTGCAGCAAGCTACCCAGAACTCTTGTTATTAGTGGTTCTCAGACATCTTGAGTATGCTGTGTCCTGTCAGCACTCAGAGACAAGTGAGACAGAAATCAGTCTCTCAGGCTAGAATGTTGAAAGAATGTTCTCCTAGTTGTTCTACACTGCGTTGGAGCAAGAAACTAAGGCAACGGAGTGCATGCTCACCCAAATCTTCACCTTTGAAGCTCTCAGTCTGGAACCCTTTCCTGACAATGAATTATTTCAGGCAATACGAAAACTAGTCCCTCATGCAGCCCCTCTCCTTGTCTTCACATGGGACCTGTGTTTCAGTCTTCTCTCTTCCTTCTCAGAAAGAAGCTGGGAGATGGGAATTTTCTCGCCATGTATCATGCAACCTCTAGCCAGCAGGAGGGACTATGGCTAAGAGATGCCACAATTTTTCCTACCACCTTCATAATAGACGTTTTTGTGCTCAGCTGGTGTGCAGAAGCCACTTAATTGTTTTATGGATTTTTCACAAAGACAACTGGCCTATGTATTGCTGTTGGATCAATATCTCCATGGGTGTGGGAGGTGAGGAAAGGGCCTGAGGCTTTCTATTCCACCATCTTGCTGATGTCCCAGAAAATATTATAAGCTCCAGATTGTTTACATATGACAGAGAATCAATTCTTATAAGATATTTTATTTTTTTCCTTTGTGACATTCATTTATCTAACACTTGAAATTTAGGGATGTAACAGCTGACCCTCAAAGCCCCTAAGCAGATCATATAAGTGTTTTTTGTTTGTTTGCTTGTTCTTCTTCTTTTTTTTAATATTTGCTTTGAGCATCGGAGAGATGGAGACTGAAGTTTAATTACATTTCCATATGCTCCTAGGCTAGCTGAAATTTTCTTTGGTTAAATAAAAATGAAAGGAAAATTCATCTATGGCCCTATTTCCCTGTGCTGTTATTGTTCATGTTCAAAAGTTCCAAAGGCTAATTTTAAGATGGGAGAAAAGTAGGAAAAGGAAAAGTACCAAATAAAAATGGGAAATCCTTCAAAATTATGAAAATACAGTGCAGATTTTCAATGGTCTGAAGGCAGCAGATATTTTCTGAATATCTGAAAAATGCCAGGTGGACAAGAACCAAGTTGCCTCTTTTCCACACCATTTGAACGTGATTATTTCATATATTTATTGAAGGGGTACAGGATGTGACAAAGTGCCTCTTTGGCATAAAGATTTTGAGTTAAAATAATAAACCCCAGCAGATGCAGGAAAGTCTCCTTCTCCCCCATAACTACCTAAATTTACATTGGAAAGGAGAGCCTACAACAGGAAGAGAGGTACTAGCTGAGCCCCCTTTTACCAAAGGAACTCATCTGCACAAGAGAACAATCTTGTTTTTCCAAAGAGCTCCTTTCACCTTCTTGCTAATGAGTTTCCTCCCTTTCGTGTCCTCAGGTACTACCCCTTCCTTTTCCCTCATTGTCTTTGGAATTCTGTCTGTGTGGATTCCCTCTACGTACTCTTACTTTGGATTTTCTCCTGTTAATCTGCCTCATGTCAATTCAATTCTACAGCCAGCTAGAAAAGCCATAGGGCAAAGAAAGGTCTTTGCCCCGAACATTATTTTCATTCAAGTTTTCTGACTAGGTTCTTTATTTTACCTTGGCCTTCACGTAGGACCTATGAATTTAACATTTTAGACTGAACTTCTTATAACTGATAACAGTATGAAAGGCTGAGATGGATTTGTCTTCATTGAAGAGCTAAACTACCTTTGATTTTTATAGTCATGTTTTATGATAAATAGATCAAAATGACACTTCTCGGTTGGATCATTTCTAAGTAATTGATTAATTGCTTACTACAGGAAATAAAGACCCCCCTAAACCTTCTATGTCTCCACATGAAGAGGCAGGGTTGAAGTTGTGGATTTAGTCAACTCAAGTAGTATATTGTAGGTTATAAATCTGCTGTCTCCTGAGGTATTTATGGATCATCTCCTACTTGATTCATTTTTTTCATTTCTTTTCTTTTTTTTTTTTTTAAGTAAACTCCACTCCCAATGTGGAGCTCGAACTCATGAACTCACAATCCCAAGATCAACAGTCCCAAGCTCTGCTGACTGAACCAGCCAGGTGGCCCTCCCCTACTTGATTCTTAAGGAACTGATTTTCAATTAAAGATCTTTAAAGAAACTGAGGCAAATATTGGACTGTTTAAAATAAAAGAATATAGAGAAAAAATGTAAACTATTCGAATCTCAAAACCCACTTTGGGATAAAAATCACAGATAAAGTGTATCAAAAAATGTATCTGGGGACACCTGGGTGGCTCAGTCGGTTAAGTGTCTGCTTTTGGCTCAGATCATGATCCCAGAGTCCTGGGATCGAGTCCAGCATCGGGCTCCTTGCTCGGTGGGGAACCTACTTCTCCCTCTGTCTCTGTCTGCCGTTCCCCCTTCTGGTGCTCTCTCTCTCTCTCTGATGAATAAATAAATAAAATCTTTTTTTAAAAAAGCACACCTTCGGATAAAAATCACAGATAATATGTAATAAAAAATGTATGGGGGGGGCACCTGGGTGGATCAGTTGGTTAAATATCCAACTCTTGATTTCAGCTCAGGTCATGATCTCAGGGTCATGAGATTGAACCCTGTGTCAGGCTCTGTGATGGGTGTGGAGCCTACTTAAGGTTCTAGTTCTCTCTCTCCCTCCACCTTTCCCCCCCACTCTCTCCCTCTCTTAAAAAACAAAATGTTTCTGAAGATCTTCCATAGCTCTGTGTCCTTTTGAACACATTGAACAAATAACAAGACTTTATAACCATTCTACTGTGCTTTTTGTAACCTATGAAATGTATGGATGTTTATATTAACCTCTGCATATAATTAGCATTTAGTTTGTCACCCCTGAAACTCATTAACAGTTTGTTATTGCATCCAATATCATTACTTTTCTTTCAGGAAGAAAGGGAAAAGAAGAAAATCCTTATTAATGTTTAAATAGTCCATAAATAATTTAAGTTACACCTTAATAAGGTAAATTAAGTGGATAAGAAGTTAAATCAATAGTATTTTCTATGGTTTTTTCTTCCACCTTCAAGCAAACTTGTGCCAAATTAAATGAATTTCCCTGAGAAGATTTTTATTGCTCTATTTTCTCTGTTTAGTAAGGTTGGGGGGTGGGGATAAAAAAACCTAACATTAAATTCTTAATATGAATGAAAGCTCATATAAAATCTCCTAGATTGTGGTACATTTCCATGTTCTTTATGCTGAGTAATACAGCGCTCGATATAGATTGATTCTAGTCACCTAATCCAGACCAGTCTCAGTCTAATCATGGCTTGTGGCTGTTTCTTCATATCAATTTTGAAGAGTTACAAAATTTCCTATTGCTTCCTTCTATCCGTGAATTGAGTAATAAGGATAACTTAGTCATTCTTGTCATGTTTCCTTCATTCATGAGTTACTGCTTTCAGTACATTTCAAGTTACGTAGTACAATCTCTGAAAAAAAAAATAGGTGGAAGCTGCAAGAATTTTAAGAATTAACATATTGCTTAAAGTATGGTTTAGGTTTCTGTGATCTCTTTGGAACATTAAGAATTAGTTGTAAAGGTCATGCATTTCATTCATGATATATTCCAAATACAGTCTTTTAAATGTCCTTCCAGCATCTTTCTTTCATAGGTTTTGTGACGAAATTTATTTTTTCAACAAGTCTATATGGACTCAAAAATTATATCCCTGAGTGGTAGATTATTTGAGATATGCAATGCACTTTAAATTATTTCAGTGTAGGCAGTGGTATATGTACTCACTAGTTAATTTAAGTTGCATTTTAGGATTACTCAGAAATCTTACACTTAACCAGAAATTTACACCTGAGAGGTACTTAGCATTCTAATTAGAAAGCTCAAACAGCATAAGTGGTTTCCAAAAGTGCTTCATTTTTCTTTTATATCTGATCAACATCAGCAACTTTTTGATTAGAATAATGGAAATTAGAATTTTTGTTTGTATGTGTATACTCTACATAAGTGGAGTTCAAAGGTGTGGATTTTCTAACACATCTTCAAGATAGTCTTTACTATGAAAAAAAGTGGTATAAAAACCCCAAAAACTATGTAGCATATAATCTTAGTTATAACACAATAGATTTATTTCTTAAAGTTTCTGGGTCATTTTGAATTGGAGGATTATGATTCTGGTTGACTGAAGCCAATAAGGTTACCTGAACCTCCCTCCAGCATATGGACTTGTTTATGTCAAATAAATTATTCATGGGAAAATGTCATCGGAACAGTTAAAAAAAAAACAGGCAGACAGAACTTTGTCCAGATTATAGAACACTTTGAATAATTGTTTTTATGCTTGCTTGATAACCAATGTTTAGAGATAAGTTAGAATTCAATCTGATGAGACATGCTTTTGTTTTAATTTGGTAGGTAGACCTTTGGGTAGTGGCCCATCATCATTGCCAACAATGAGAGACTACTCACATCTGCCAAAATGATCCAGTAGTTCTACATGATAAAAATCCAATATAGTCACTTTGCAACAATATGAGTCTGTTACATGCAATGCTCAGAATATGGTTTGAACATTCTGGGGTTGTATGTATTTGCTCCATAAGACTCTTAGTCATATTTTTAAGGACTAAAGTCTCCTGACATCTACTTTATAATCAATAATATTTTCTGTCTCCTAGGAAACAAATAAAACATAAAAAAAATTAAAATAGTGTGACTGTTAAGTAAGTTACCAAGCTTTACGTGCCTCTTTCCTGGAAAAATAAAACTTACTTAATTCCAACAAATATGTGAAATATGCAATGTTTTAATGAGAAATCTGCTCTCAAGTCATGCCACCTTCCTCTATAGTATTGTTATTAAATAAGAATGAGATCTTGCTGTTTGCAACAACATGGATAGGCCCCAGAGGGTATTATGCTAAGTGAAATAAATCAGACAGAGAAAGACAAATACCATATGATGTCACTTACATGTGGAATCTAAAAAAGAGAGCAAGTGAACAAACAAACAAAAGCAGAATCTGATCTATAAATACAGAGAAGAAATTGGTAGTTGCCAGAGGGGAGGAAAGTGGGGGATAGGCAGAATGGGTGAAGGAAGTGGGAAATACAGGTTTCCAGTTATGGAATGAATAAATCATGGGGATGAAAAGTACAGCATAAGGAATAAATCAATGGTATTGGAATAGCATTGGATGGTGACAAACAGTAGCTATGCTTATGAGCAGAGCATAAGATAAAGACTCATTGTATCACTATGTTGTACACCTGGATATAATGTAATCAAATGGTGTGTCAACTATACTTCCATAAAAAAATAAAATAAAATAAATAACATATTGTATCCACCTCAAAGGAAGACATAGCTTTGTGAAGATATGAGCAGATCTCCATGTAGCTAAGTATTTTAAAAAATATATTTATTTGAATGAGAGAGAGAGAGAAAGAGCACAGAGGGAGAGTGAGAGGGAGAAGCAGACTCCCACCAAGCAGAGAGCCTGACTCAGGGCTCGATCCCAGAACCCTGAGATCATGATCTAAGCCAAAGGCAGAGGCTTAACTGACTGAGCCACCTAGGTGCCCTGTAGCTAAGTATTTTTAACCTCCTGTTATAATTAGTGAGCCAGTATAAAAAAACTGAGAATGCACATTGGGCTTAATGTAATCCACTTCATTTTTTAATTTAATTACAGGCTCTGTGCCCAGTGTGGGGCTTGAACTCACGACCCTGAGATCAAGAACTACATGCTCTATTGACTGAGCCAGCCAGGTGCCCCCACTTCATATTTTAAAAGTTTACAAAAAAGAAAAAAAACACACACAGAAAAACCTGTTTACTGTGGGGCAGACCTTGAAGGATGATGAGATTCAGAAGGATTTTAAAGGGTTTGCTGCATGTGTGAGTGAAATCCTAAAAAAAAACAAGAGATGTACTTATACATGATACAGCTTAAAAACGTAAGCACTTTTTATTACATAAAAAAGTGTAAGACAATGGCTATTAGCAAAAATATAAGAAATAACAGCCATTTGTTATTGGGCACCTGGGCGGTTCAGCTGGTTGTGTCTGACGCTTGATTTCAGCTCAGGTCATGATCGACGGTTGTGAGATCAAGCCCTACATTGGGCTCTGCACTGGGCATGGAGCCTTTTTAAGATTCTCTCTCCCTTTCCCTCTGCACCTCCCCTGCCCCATTCATGCGCACATTCTCTCTCTCTCAAAAATAAATAAATAAATAAATAAATAAATAAATAAATAAATAAATAAATAGCAACCATTGGCAAGATGTGGAGATGTGGAGAAAAGAATATCTTGTGTACTGCTGGGAATGTAAATTGGTGCAGTCACTATGGGAAACAGGTTCTCCCCAAAATTAAAAATAGAACTACTGTATGATCTACCAATTCTACTTCTGGGTATTTATGCAAAGAAAGTGAAAATGCTAACTCAAAAAGATATATGCACCCCCATGTTCACTGCAGCATTATTTACAGTAGTTGATATTGGAATATTATTCAGCTATAAAAAGGAATGATATTTTGCTATTTACAACAATGTAGCTAGATCTTGAGGGCATTATGCTAAGTGAAATAAGTCAGAGAAAGACAAATACCATATAATCTCACTTATATGTGAAATCTAAAACAAAACAAAGAAAACAAAACAAAAACCAACCAACCAACCAACCAAGCTCATAGATACAGAGAACAGACTGGTGGTTGGTTGCCAGAGGTGGGGACCAAGGGATGGGTAAAATGGGTGAAGAGAGCCAACAGGTACAAACTTCCAGTTATAAAATAAATAAGTCATGGGGATTTAATATACAGCATGGAGACTGCAGTTAATAATACTGTATTGCATATTTGAAAGTTGTTTAGAGTAAATCTGAAAAGTTCTCATCACTAGAAAGAAAATTCTATAACTATGAATGGTGACAGATAACTGCAATTATCATGGTGATCATTTTACAATATATAATTATATCAAATCATTATGTTGTGCACCCAAAATTAATATAATGTATTTAAATTAGATTTCAATAAAAACTAAATATAATACAATCTAAGTGGACAAAATTTCTGTTACTTTTTTGGCCTAGAAGCAATTATAGAAAGAAATTCACTTTGTCAATAGGCCTGTCATTCCACAGCATATGTAATTTTTCTTTCTTTGAGAAAGAATGCAGTTTATCAAAACAATACCACATTCTTGGGCTACCAGTAGCCCATACACTTTCCATAATGATTCCAAGTCCAGTCATTTAATAGTAGCAATGCCAGATTCCATTTATTGGCTCTTTGAGCAGATTAGTAAAATGTATAAATCTTTAGAATGATTGTTGATGAAATGGGGTAGGGGAGGGAGAGAAGGAGAGAGAGAGAGAGCACACAAATTACTATAACTAGGAAAAGAAGAAAGAAAAGTACAGATAATAAAAGGACAATTAGGTGAGGAGAGC
Organism: Leptonychotes weddellii; assembly: GCF_054177405.1. Classification (NCBI taxonomy): domain Eukaryota; kingdom Metazoa; phylum Chordata; class Mammalia; order Carnivora; family Phocidae; genus Leptonychotes; species Leptonychotes weddellii. The sequence continues at coordinate 27,521,620 of NC_138380.1, forward strand.
CTGGGTGGCTCAGTCAGTTAGGTGTCCGTCCTCAGCTCAGGTCATGATCCCAGGGTCCTGGGATCAAGCTCCATGTGCGGGCTTCCTGCTCAGTGGGGAGTCTGCTTCTTCCCCACCCTCTCCCTCTGCCCCTCCCCCACTCATGCGCGCACGCTCTCTCTCTCTCTCTCTGTCATAAATAAATAAAATTTTTTAAAAAGGGGGGGCGCCTGGGTGGCTCAGTCGTTAAGCGTCTGTCTTCGGCTCAGGTCATGATCCCAGGGTTCTGGGATCGAGCCCCACATCGGGCTCCCTGCTTGGTGGGAAGCCTGCTTCTCCCTCTCCCACTCCCCCTGCTTGTGTTCCCTCTCTCGCTATCTCTCTCTCTGTCAAATAAATAAATAAAATCTTTAAAAAAAAATTTTTTTAAAGGATAATTAGGTGATATAATGACAATATGCCAATATCTTTAATTAATTAATTAATTAATTAATTTTTAAGCAATCTCTACACTAAGTGTGGGGCTTGAACCCACAACCCCAAAATCAAGAGTCACATGCTCTACTGAGTGAGCAGTCAGGCACCCCTGGTGATGCCAATATCTTTGATAAATTGTAAGAAATGGAAAAATGCTTTGAAAAACAACTTCTCAGAATGGATACAAGTAGAAATAGATCTGAATACCCCTCTATCTGTTCAGAAATTAGTTTATCATAGTTAAACTTCCCATAAGAAGTTGATCCAGATGATTTCACCAGAAGCAATAATACCAATCTTACACAATCTTGCATATTTTTTCATGAAATATATAGAAAATACATAATTTTAGACTATGTTATGGGGCCGGTATAACCCAATATCAAAACATATAAAGGACATTAGAAGAAAGCCAATACTACAAACGATATTATTCATAAGCATGCACACAAAATTCCTTAAAAAAATAGCACAGAAATTAAAAGAAAAAGAGAAAAGTAGTGATCAATTGAATTTACCTCAGGAAAACTGAGAAAAGCACTGAAGTACACCATAGGAGAACAGATAAACAATTTGATACATTCTTCTGTAGGATACTTAGTGTGCAACGATAAACTACTGTTACACAATTTGAATGAATCATGATATATAATGTTGAGCCAAAACTTTCAGATATTAAAAGTAACATCCTGTATGCTTTCATTTCAGTGGGGTTTGAGTACAGGAATCTTTGGTGATAAAAATCAGTTCAGTGGTTATCTATGGGGTGTAAAAAATGACTTCAAGAGGGCAAGAAAGTGCTTTCTCTGTTCATATATAATCTAAAGTTTGATATAGGTACTGCTTACATGGATGCATATGTTTGCCAAGGTTTTCAACTTAAATATTTAAGATATGTGCATTTCACGTATAATAAGTTTTATATCAATTAAAGATTAATAATAAAAAAATCACAAGACTTTGGATTTGATCTAGGTCTTTGAAAACTTGCCCTCCACACCTCTGGTGTCTGGAAGGGCTTACTGATTCTGATATTTCAGGCAGCATAATAATTTTCTAAGCACAGCCAAATATTGATTGTATTAGTTTTCTAAGGCTGCCATAACAATATACCACAGACTGCATAGCTTAAAAAAACAGAAATTTATTTTCTTACAGTTCTGGAAGCTGGAAACCCCAAATCAAAGTGTTGGTAGGTTTGGTTTCTCCTGAAGCCTCTCGCATTGTCTTGTAGATGGCCACCTTCTCACTATGTTCTCACAAAGCTTTTATCTCTGTGCACACAACCTGGTGTCTTTCCCTCCTCTTTTAAGGACACCAGTCACGTTGGATTAGGGCTTCAGCTTTATGACCTCATATAATCTCAAACACCTTGTTAATGCCCTATCTCCAAGTATAGTCACACTTGAGGGTTAGGGTTTCAACATATCAATTCTGGGAAGGGAACACAATTCCTCTCAGCTTGGATGTGGGATATCAGTAGTGTTGTGATCTACCTAAGAGTCATGGATATAGTTGTCTAGACTCTACCCTAAGATTGTGGAAATTCCATTTGGAGACTAGTCACTGATTCCTCACTGCGACCATGAATAGAAAACTCCAAAAGGAGTTCAAGTGGAGACCTCCTCAGGAAGGGCATTGCTCTGCTTAAGTGATTCATCTTTTGAATGAAATGAAAGAAGTGACTAAGAGTAAGTAGCCTGAGCCACTTAGTATTTTGACCTCCCTCTGCACATGGGCTTTGTCTTGGAAGAGTGAATAGTTCTTTTGTGGGTGCTATTGTATGCAAACAATAAACTGAACTATCCTCAAGAATACACTCATTGTAAGAGAAGTGGTAGAGTGAATTTCTTTATATGTTAATTCACAGACTTTAAGTAACTCTGGACTTCAATGTCTTTGGAAATTTAATATTAGATTTTTCATTTTCCCACATATACCACAATGGGATACTACTCATATTCATATGTCAAGTATTTACATTAATTTTTTGAAGTATCCTGATATTTTTATTTATTTTCATTGCATAATTTCTGATGACAAAATGTAGCATTCAATCTAGGGTAGATTATAGCTTTTTTGGGGGCAAAGTCAACACTGACCATAAATGGTCCATGGAGTTTCCATAAGGGAATAGTGACTGGTTTTATGTGAGTAGTTCCACAAAAGAAGAGTATAGGCTTAATGTTAAATTTCAAATTTTTTTTAAGTTCATTTATTTAGGTAATCTCTACACCCATTGTGGGGCTCGAACTCATGACCCCGAGATCGAGAGCCACATGCTCTACCGACTGAGCTAGCCAGGCACCTCTAAATTTCAATTTTTAACAGATCAAAGATCTGAGAGATTTTCAGGGCAATGCTTAGCACCTCCTTCTGTTTTTTCAAAGTGGGCTTTTTCCCATTAATTCTATTGGGTGTCCTGCTCTTTCTTTTTTAAACATCTACTGGGGTTAAAATGAATCACTTAGTCGGTAAAGGATGTTTCCTAGTTGGGTGTACTAAAGACAGGTGATTATCTATCTTTCCCTCCTTCACCATCTTCACGCACAGTAAGGCAATAATCTGGGTAAGGGTCCTTGCTTTGGAGATCCAAGCTATTCCCAAAGTGAGACATTCCTTGGATCTTGATGAGATTTAAGGGTAGGGGTTATTGCATCCATTTATTTGGCTCTTACATCAAATTACGTTTTCCAGTGTCAACATCACCAGAAATAGCACTGAACCTTTTATATCCATCTGTTTTTGGTTCTTATATTGGAAATAATGCAAAGTTTCTTTGTTTATTAGTCCTCTCAGACCCTATAAACCAATAATGTAGCACTGTCCACCCGAAATGAAGGCAGAGACTCTTTACTGTATCAGTGCAGCATTGTTATGCCGTCTGTTTCCTCTCCTGTTCTTTTCCAGTCAGTTGTGTTTTAAAATTTCTCTCTCCTATTAGACTCTAAGCCTTTTGAGGGCAGGACTAATTCTGCCTCTTATTTAATACCTCCCTACTACCTGGCACGATGCCACATATATATTGTAGAAAAGCAGTAAGTATTTGTTTACTTGTTTACAATTTGAATTGAATTGAGTCACTCAATTGCATGATCAGAGAATTGATGAGTTTCTTTCAGGCTTTTGATTAAATAGACAGTATTTCAAACTAAGCACTTTGGTAAAGTGTCCTTTTGGTCATGAAATGTTTATGCTTTTTTTGAAAAGATTATTTAAAATCCTTTTAAAAAAGCAAAAGAAGTACATTTCAAATGGACATATTCAAAGCCTGTTTGTTTTTTTTTAAGATTTTATTTATTTATTTGACAGAGAGAGAGACAGCGAGAGAGTGGGAAAGGGAGAAGCAGGCTTCCCACGGAGCACAGAGCCCTATATGGGACTCGATCCTAGGACCCTGGGATCATGACTTGAGCCAAAGGCAGACACTTAACGACTGAGCCACCCAGATGCCCTGTTTTTGTTTTTTTAATTTAATGGGGCGTATGATGATGGGCAAGGGAAAGAAACACCACTTTATTTTGCTCTGTTTGTTTGTATGTGTAGATAAAACTGAGGAGAAAGGTTTTGTTTTGTTTTTTTCACTAGTATCTAGTATCATATAAGTTGATCGGCTACATAATAATAGGGCTATAACATGTTTTCCCACTTGTTTATATGAGAATTGGGTAGAAGATACTTGAGGTTGCCAAGTAAGTCCAAAATGTTTCCTTTAGGTTTTCTTTCTTACTTTATTTCAGCTACGTTCTTCTAGGGCTCAGAAGCTAAGGTTAATATTATGTTTAGCTTGATTTTATACCAAAGATAGATGTATGAACAGAGGCAGAAATACTCTTTCCCCTCTTCTCACCATATAGTACCTATTCAGGTCATAAATACCTTTTATGAATATCAATCAACCAATTAAAATGGCTGGTGTTCTAAAGTCCAGGTAAAATAGTTTAGTTAGAAACCTAATGCATAGATGTTGCATTTAACATAAAAAACAATCCAGTTTCTGTTCTGTGCATTTTGTATTCCTCTCTGTTACTACAGTTTGTGAGTTTACACTCCAAATAAAAAACAGGCAGACTGAAAAGTGTAACTGTGCCTTTTCGGCTTACTTCCAATGTGAGATGAATACTAATATTTCATTCCCTTCAAACACTGTGAAAAATTGGTCATTGAAAACCCAGAGTATGTTGGTGGTGCACTCGCTGGGTCCAATGTTTCATTCATCCTTACTTTGCTTTAAATTGAATTTCAACTCACAGAGAGGGAAAAAAAAATGGGAAAAGAAGAAAAAAAAAAGAATCAGTGAAAGTAATAAAAAGTGTAGAGAACATAAATATAAATGTGCCTCCTCTCATTCTGCTACAAAATATCAGAAATCAGCTTGATTTTTTTCTGCAGTTAAGCATTTGTGGGGGAAAATCAATCTGTGCTTTTGTTTGTTTGCAAACTAGACTGTCCTCTTGATTAAAATATGTATACGTAAGAATTGATTTCTTTTCCCAGAATTGTGTTGGGGGCCGTTTTGAAAATACCGAGACAGTAAAGTATCTTAGGTCAATGCTTAAAAGAAGTTTTATTTTCTTAAAAAACAAAAATGAATTTATTGATGTTATTTGGTTATAGTACCATATGGCTACACATTTTTGAATACTCTCACATTCTAAAAGCACGGTCTTCTCTTGTTTATCATACTACTACAGTCACTAGATTTTCCTTATTCTTCCCTGGCTTATACTCCTGCATGAACCTTGCGTGCTTCATGTCTTTGACATGCAATAGGTGTTGTTGTTCCTCAGGATTCTACCTTGGGTCTTCGAATATTCTCACTTTCTATACTCTCTAGGCATCTCAACCACCTCATTTACTGGTTTCACTTACTATATATGTCTGATAATGTCCAAATGTATATCTACTAACTAGATATGCCTCTCATATAACTGACTACTACTGGACATCTCCTCTTGAAGGTATCACATCAACTCCATCCAAATCCAAGCTTATCAACTTGCTTCTCTATATGACTTCTCAATCAGAGTAACAAATGTCCACACTAGGGCCTAGGCCACCATCCTATATTCTACCATTCTCCCAACCTCATCCCCATTCCTCATAATCAATAAACAGATACTATTGATCCTATTTTCTAATTTTCTTTTTTGTTTCTAAATCTCTTTACTTTTCACAATATCCACCCTAGTTAGCATAACTGATGATCCTATGACTAAGAGCTTCCTAACTGTTGCCTTCAAATGAAGTGGTATTTTTAAAGTGCAAACCTTAAGTCATCTTAAGACTTTCTACTGTCTTCCCATTGCTACTAGGCTAAGTTTCAAACATTCACATCTAGACCTTGTTACCTCTCTGATCTCAGTCTCTGTTCTCAGGCTTTTTACAGTGCATTTTGTATTCTTACCCCAGGCGACTTTACTTGCTTCTTTCTGCACACTTTATGTGACATTACAATAAACTTTTACTTATTTTCTATGTGTCCTTTATATCTCAAATTAGACATTGCCACCTCCAAAATGTTCTTTGTGATCTCTCCCATCTAGCTGGATTCGTTACCTCCCACAGATAATTCTAATTCTCTATCAGATGACATTACTTACCACATTTATAGTAAATAATTGTCTGTCTTCCCTCCATAACAAATTTTTATTGCATGCAGAAGTACTCTATCTTATTGACTGTTGTACCTATATTTAAAAAGATGAACAATTTTTTTTTCAAAATGTGTTATTCCAGGAGGAGAGTAATGAATATTTTATTAAGCAGCATTAACAAGATGGGCACGTTTTCCCCTTATGTTCTTTAGTCTTTTTTTTTTTTAAGATTTTATTTATTAATTTGACAGAGAGAGACATGGCGAGAGAGGGAACACAAGCAGGGGGAGTGGGAGAGGGAGAAGCAGACTCCCCCCTGATCAGGGAGCCTGATATGGGGCTCTATTCCAAGACCCTGGGATCAGGACCCAAGCCGAAGGCAGACGCCCAACAACTGAGCCACCCAGGTGCCCCAAGATTTTATTTTTAAGTAACTTCTACACCCAATGTGGGGCTTGAACTTACAACCCTGAGATCAAGAGTCACACTCAGAGGTGCCTGGGTGACTCAGTTTGTCAAGTGTCCAACTTAGGCTCAGGTTATGTTCTTGAGGTCCTGGGATCAAGCCCTTGACAGGCTCCCCACTCAGCAGGGAGTCTGCTTGTTCTTCTCTCTTCCCTCTGCCTCTCCCCCACTCTCGTGCATGCTTGCTCTCTCTTTCTCTCTCAAATAAATAAATAAAATCTTAAAAAAAAAAAAAAAGCATACACTCCACTGATTGAACCAGCCAGGAGCCCTGTCCTTTAGTCTTGATAGTATGGTGCAGAAAGCCCTTAGAATCTTCATACTCCTCAGTGGCACGGAGAGAAGAAGCAGGTGCTGAGATGAATGTGGCTGTATGGCTCCTGGCCTTGCTGAAGAACACCCTAGTGTCGTAAGCACAGTAAGAATGATTCCTGGGCTCCTGGCTGGCTTAGTCAGTAGAACATGTGACTCCTGACCTCGGGGTTGTGAGTTTGAGCCCCACACTGGGTGTAGAGATTGCTTAAAAAAAATAAATAATAATAATAAGAAAAAGAAGAAGAAGAAGAAGAATGATACAGAACTGCCAGGACCAGAGATACCATGTGGCCGGGAGGTGAGAGTTTTGTTGGTAACCAGCCATGTAGTATAATTGAAAGTTTGTCCCCAATGTATGGTTATTAGATGTCTGAATGACTGAGGTTGAATGATATTATTCTGCAATGTTATTAAGGACAAAGGGGAGCACACTTGAAATTTGTGGACTATGACTCAAAACCATAAAATGTCTAAAAGAAAAACATCCATTCTGATTAAGCACATCATTCTCTCAAAAGTATTTTTGAAAACCTAATATATGTCGGGTAACGTTAGATGCTGGAGATCTAAAGATGAATAAGACCAAGTCCTTCTCTTAGGAAATGAAAGAACAGTAGTAGAGTTGAACATATAAACAAATAATCTAAATAAAACAGTATCAGTATGTACAAATTATGGGAATGGAAGAAATCAACTTTGCTTGATCATCAGAATAACATTCATAAAGAAAAAATAATTTGAATTTTGAGAAATGAGAATTATAAATCATGAAAGATGACAGTGCTGTGGACAAAGAAAATGCATATGTATAATTTCAAAATAGCATGCTGTTTTTAGAGAATGATATATTGTCTATTTTCTTGACTTACAAAAAAGACCATTCTCCATAGGTGTTCATGTGGATGTTTGTATTTAAGGTAAAAAGTGAAAAAACAAAATCTCCATTTTCTCCTCAGTATGAGGGTACTTCATAAATATTTAAGAAAGATAGTTATTCTTACTTTGGAGAATATTAGAGGAGTTTTATTGTTCTAGAGGCAACATATCCTTCCACATTTTCCATTTCATAATTTTAAATAATTTTATGTTAGATCTAAAACAAACCAATATCAACTTACAGAAAAACAATTCCTTTCGTTTACTGAGAGCATGTAGTTGGCTGTGCTTCCTAGAGCCCTGTGTTGTTGAGTACAAGATCTCATCCAGTCTCACAAGGGAAGTGGTCATGAGTTGCACAATTCAATAATACATATTGAAGTTTTAGTTTTTGTTCCAGGTAATCACCTGGTTGCTGGAATACACCAATGGAAGGAGAAAACAGACAAAACCTCTGTTCTTTTGGAGCTATATCTTAGTAGAAATGGTAGTGAAAGATATGCCAAAAGAGTACATAAATGAATGATTCCATTTATATAAAATTCAATCTATAGTGACAAAAAGGAAGTCAGCAGTTGCCTGAGGCCAGAGTGGAGGGAAAACTGACATAATTGAATGCAAGGTAACTTTAGAGGTGATAGAAATATTTGTTATCTTGGTGGTAGTAATGGTTTCCTGGGAGTATATATACATAACAAAGCTCATTAAAGTGTATAATTTAAATATGTGCCCGGTTGTTTTACATCAACTATACTTACAAGTTGCAGTAAAGCTGTAAACACATGGAGGTAAAATACAGGCACTTCTGGAATAGCAGATAATTCACTGCCAACTTTCTGCTGCATTAAAAAGTATTATAGTGATTTCTTGGTGCATAAGAAATTGATGCCAATTGGAAACACAGAAATGTAAGAAATAAAAAGCTATATAAGGGTAGAAATGTAGGTATATAAAATCAATACTGAATTTTTTTAAAAATTATTTATTTATTTATTTGACAGAGAGAGACACAGCGAGAGAGGGAACACAAGCAGGGGGAGTGGGAGAGGGAGAAGCTGGCCTCCCGCAGAGCAGGAGCTCGATGCGGGGCTCGATCCCAGGACTCTGGGATCATGACCTGAGCCGAAGGCAGACGCTTAACGACTGAGCCACCCAGGCACCCCTCAATACTGAATTTAAAAACAACAAGAATAATGTCACTTGGAGCATTAAGTAAATTAGGAACAAATATACCCAACAATACAACAGCCAGTAAATAAATGTAGGTAAATTATGTAAAATCCAAAATATTGTCTGTCAAGAGGCAGAATTATTAACTTACACTGAATTATGATAAGTGAGGGAAACATTTTATTTTTTAGGACAGTCAGTAAATGAATAGTAAAAAATAATAATAATTAATTAAATACTTCAAAAGAAGGTAATAGAAAAGAGATAACCATAAACAGGTGAGAAAAACTAACAAAAAAATAATAAGATCGTGCCTCTAAACCCAAATATAATTACATTAAATGAAAATGGACTACACAGACTAAGATCAGGTTAATTTTTGGGCATTTTTTTTTCCTCATAAACTTCTATGATTTAATGTTAATTATGTTCATAAATTGGAGAAAGTAATTGACATTTGTGGCTACATTTATTAGTTTAATAACTTCTTATTCAAATATATACACACAAAAGTACACAGGTCATAAATATTAAAATTATGCTTTCATAATGAATTTGCACAAATTGATGCACCCATATAATGAGAACACAGATCAAGGAACAGAGCATTACTATGACAATAGACAACAGTTATAAGTTTAATATGTATAAAGTAATTAAAATATTTTAAAAATAATTTCCATTGTAAGTTCTTATTTGATCTTTGAATTATCTGAGTATATTTTTTATTGTCTATGAAATAGGAGGTTTATTTTATGTATATTTACTATGTCTAATTTAATTTATTTCTGACCAAAGAACAACTTCTGAATGATTGCAAATCTTTTATATTCTTTGAGACTTTCATTATTAGCCAGCATGTTGTTGACTTTGGTAAACAATCCCTACGAACTTGAAAATAATTTGAATTCTGTAATCACTGAATACAATTTTCTATATCCATAAATTAGGTCAAGTTTACCAATTGTGTTAATCAGATCTTTGAATTTACTTTTTTTTTTTTTTTGGCTTTTGTTTCTGTTGAGACAGGTGCATTAATACCTCATACTATTATTGTAGATTATTTTATTTTTCCTTTTAGTTCTGCTAAGTTATGATTCATATATTTTGAAGCTATTGGTTATGAACATATAGATTTAAGATTGTGATTATCTTCTTGCTGAATTTTGGTTATCTTATTATTATGAAATATCCATTTTTCTCTATTAATGTTTCTTGCCTTAAAATTTACTGCGTCTGTATTTGTCTAACTGAAAAAGATAACCCTTAGTCAATGTTTGCATTACAGTCCTTTTTTAACCACTTGTGGTCATCTTTCCTCAGTGTTTGTATTTTGAGTGTACCTTGCATTATGTGTTTATTTTTGGTTTCCCAGTTTCAAATTTTAGTCTTTTTATTTGGAGTAGTCAGTCTATATATATTTTAATTACTGACATAGTTGTGTTAATATCTATCATTTTCCTACTTTTTTTTCCTTTTTAACCCATCTGTTTTATGTTTCTCTTTTGTCCTGTCATATATATATATATATATATGACATATATATATATATTATATGTCATATATATATATATATGACATATATATATGTATTTTTTTTTAGAGGGGGAGATAGAGAGAAGGGGCAGAGGGAGAGGGAGAGAGAGAATCCCAAGCAGGGTCCACGCCCAGCAGAAAGCTGGGTGTAGGGCTTAATCTCATGACCCTGAGATCAGGACCTGAGCCAGGATCAAGTGTTCCATGCTTAACCAACTGAGCCACCCAGGCGCCCCTATCCTGTTATACACTTAATCACATATTTTATTACCACATTTTTCTACCAGTCCATTTGCTCTTTATGAATTATTATAATTTAGTGGTTACCCTAGAGCACTTTTTCATCTTGGCATTGTTGATACTTTGGTCTGAATAATTCTTTGTTGAGGAGATTCTCTTGTGTTTTGTGGAATGTTTAGCAGTATCCTTGGATTCTATTCACTAGATGCCTATTGCACCCCTTTTCCCAGTGGTGACATCCAAACTAAAATTATCAGATATTGCCAAATAACCCTTGGGGGCAAAAATGCTCCCTCATTGATAGTCCCAAAACATACAATATGCATTCTTGAATTTTGTAGTCAGTGAAATCATTCATTTTACTAGTTCTATAGTAGAGTTGAACCTTGAAATACTTTAAATTCATTTACCCCTTTCAACGTTTCATCATTTTCATGTAGTTTAGTACAACATAAATTTTAAACTCCACCATATATTGCCACCAATTTTGTATAGTAAATTAGCCATATATTTATATATACATATATTTTTATTGTATATTTTTTGTTATTGTTTGCTTTGTTTTTTGATGGGTAAATCAAATTACATTTTCACTACAATTAGATTTCTCAAAAATCTTTTTTATTGAGGTATAATAAATATATTATATTGGTTTCAGGTATACAACATAATGATTCAGTATTTGCATATATTGCAAAATGATCACCAAAATTAATCTAGTTAGCATCTATCACCCTATATAGTTACAATTTTTTCTTCCTGTAATGAGAACTTTTAAGATCTACTCTTAGCAACTTTCAAACATGTAATACACTATTATTAACTATAGTCACCATGCTGTATATTACCAAAGTTATAAGGATGCAATTTGAGAAAACAAAGACTTATACATCATAGTGACAGAAAACAAAATTAGATATGCACTGTTATAACCAAAGTGTTGTATCAAATAATTCTTCCTCTTATCATGGGATAGAGTGTGCACTGATTTTGTCTCAGGTTTTAATCTCATGCCTACTGGTCAAAGCTCATTGGGAAATTGAGAGAAAAATAAAAATTAGAGAAGTAGTCAACACATTGTTGATATATGGGAGGTTTTGTTTTGTTTTGTTCTTTACGTGTGCTGTTCCAAGATCATTTCATCATTAGTGTAAGAGTATATGTATGAAAGAGAGGATAACAACATAAACTTAACAGAGGTCACATCCATGCAGGTACAACCATAATAAACGGGGCTACAGTGACTTACAAAATTTTACTTGGCCTAAAATTGTAATTTATCCTCAAGTCCATTAATATTGATATATTAAATGGACATAGATAAGGAAATATTACTCTTCTACATTGATTGTCCCATTATTTGTTTCTAATTCAAGTTTCATTGCATTAACTAAGAGTATAATAACCTAATCACAATTGATAGGTAGCAGTTCTCTTGATATGAATACAACTCATCTTCAGCTGAAAACTTACTTTGAAGTGAATTATGGGAAAATTAATGATGTTGTTATTCGTATTTATTTCTTTTTCCTCTAGGGTTGGAATTCAATGGAATTTTTTTCAAGTTTTTTTTTTTTTAAAGATTTTATTTATTTATTTGAGACAGAATGAGAGAGAGAGAGAGCACATGAGAGGGGGGAGGGTCAGAGGGAGAAGCAGGTTCCCTGCCGAGCAGGGAGCCCAATGCGGGACTCGATCCAGCGACTCCAGGATCATGACCTGAGCCGAAGGCAGTCGCTTAACCAACTGAGCCACCCAGGCGCCCCTTTTTTCAAGTTTTTATTTAAATTCCAGTTAGTTCACATACAGTGTAATACTAGTTTCAGGAGTAGAATTTAGTGATCCATCACTTACATACAACACTCAGAGCTCATCACAACAAGTGCCCTCCTTAATCCCCATCACCCATTTAGCCCATGTCCCTGCCCACCTTCCCTCCAGCAACCCTCAGTTTGTTCTCTACAGTTAAAAGTCTGTGAAATTCATGGACTTTACACTGATCTCACTCATGCCACCTTTGGTTATGCTTTTTGACCCCATATTTAAAGTTTTGGGAAACTTCATATATGTCCTTATTTAAAATTTATTTATCTGTATATGGTATTTTTATAATTATCATTTATTATATAAGGTATATTACAGATTGTCAGGAAACAACGCTCACATATCTTTCCATCCCTCTTAGACCCTTTCTCTATCCTGAACTCCCTTACAATATTTAGTTGAAACAGGACACAAAGAAAACTTTAAATGAAATTTAGTTACAAAATATGGAGAAAAGGAATGAAAAAGGTATTGTATTTGAAGAAAAAGTGACTGAGAAAGAGGCATATGTGAGGGTGAGGCAGAGACAGAAAATGGAAGGAGGGAGAAAAGACCCCAGGGTGCGTGGAGGAGAGTAGGGTGGTAGATTTGGGCAGATGGCTAGCAAGCAGAACTATTTCTGAATAAGCAAGATATCTGAATGGGTAATCAGGGGATAGAAAAATGCTGTAATTGTATAAATGACAGCTCTAAAATTTCTTTAATATATATAAATAATAACTGCATGACAAATGGAATTAATAAGGCTAATTCATTACTTCCAAAAATAAGGAAAATCACTTTCTGGTAGTTAGGTTTGCACTTTGCAGGACCTTTTAATACCATTATAAAAATACTGTATTTTGTACCCTATGAATTTTGTTTGACACATGTGTGATTAGAGAGTTACTGCCAGTTATAGAGCAGGGAATGATTAAACACTTTTGACATATAAAATTATGCAGCATTTTGAATACATGTTGTAATACCCTTAATTGATAAATTTAAGGTCACCATCAGTGTAAGGGAAAAATGGAATAGCATGGGAAAAAAAAAAAAAGAAAGAAAAAGAAAAAGGAATTAAAGACAGTGCAAACCAATCATGCAGTCAATCCAAATTCCAATTAAAATATCAAGGCCATATTAAATCAGCTTTCAGCATACAAAAACTTAGAGATTTCTGCACCTGTCAGTCTTTCTTGAGAAATTTACCACATCAGGGGGTAGCAGACTTTTTCCATTAATGGGCCAGACAGGAAATAATTTTCATTTTGTCAGCCATATGATCTCTGCTGCAACTCCTCTACTTTTGTAGTTTAGTGTGAAAGGAGATATAGATAGTATGTAAACAAGTGGGGATGACTCTGTTCCAGTACAACTCCACATCTGGCCCAGTCCGTCAGCCCCAGTATACTATAGGAAAAGCTCCATTTAGCCAAATGATGAGTGGGAAAACTTCAGTACAAGATTGATATGGGACATGTAAAAATACATGAATGTAAATAAAAAACAAAGGTGAGAATGATGGTGGATATATTAATGTGCAAATGCTATATATTGTGTCAAAGTACAAAGAATGCAACCAAAACATTAGAAGAAGAGAAGGAACAGAAAAAATAGAAATAAAAAGCCATTTTTTGGGTACAACAAATATGTAGATGTGAAAGGATAACTGAAACAAGTAGTAAACCAAATAGTAAAAAATAAAATAGGAGAAAAGAGATCGTGTATTTAAAAGTGTAAGTATGCAAATTTCACTAGAACAAAAATACAAACCGTCCTAAATTATTTTTAAGAGCAAAAAATACATATCTCATCAATTAAGAAACAGTATATCTAACAAAATACACATTATAAAATATTTTTTTTAAAAGATTTTATTTATTTATTTGACAGAGAGATAGAAGAGCACAAGCAGAGGGAATGGCAGAGGGAGAAGGAGAAGCAGGCTCCGCACTGAGCAGGGAGCCCGATGCGGGACTCGATCCCAGGACCCCGGGATCATGACCTGAGCCGAAAGCAGACGCTTAACCATCTGAGCCACCCAGGCGCCCACATTATAAAATATTTTGATAGAAGAGTGCCTGGACCTCAATCGGTAGAGCATGTGACTCTTGATCTTGGGGGCATAAGTTTGAGTCCCACTTTGGGCATAGAGTTTACTGATAAATAAATAAATAAATAAATAAATAAATAAATAAATAAATAAAATCTTAAAAAATATTTAAATAGAATCAAGGCAAAACATAATAGTAATAAAAATAAATGTGAAGGTAATAAATTACCTATTAATAGAAAATAATTTCAATTTGCCCCACTCGATAAAACTCATCTATATGTTGTGTACTAGAGATGCATGTAAAATAAAGTAATTCAGAAAGGCTAAATATAAAGAACAAGACAAAAGAATGAAAATAAAACTACAGATAGCAGATAAGTAATTCTAATATCTAAGCAGAGTTCAAAACTACAAACATTAAAGATATCAAAGAAGAACATGATTTAATGTTAAAATCTACAGTCTTCAGTGGGGATACAGGAATAACAGGAATACTTAGGAATATTTATGCATCAACAATCACTCTTAGGAAATTAAAATTGCAGGTATTTCAAGAAGACTACAAAAAAAGTCACTAATAAGGAAACTCTTATCAGCTCTTTCAGTAGAATATAGATCACATGGACAAAAATAAGTAAGAGTATAGAATATGTAAATAAATAATCTATAGGATTGATGTTAATATGTCTTACAGATTTACTTTAGGCACATAAGTGTTAAAAAACATTTACATTTAAAAAAATTTACACTTTATTTCTGGAAAAAAAAAGTACCTTTTCAAGACACATTTGTCAAAGGAGTTGAGAATAAAGGTTTAGCCAAGATTGTGTACTTTTTCATTTACAGTTGAATGACTTTTCCTCAAATCTCACACATTACATTCTACATTCATTTCTTGCCCAACTGCATATTCTCTAGAGACTCAATCTTTCATTCTCTGGAAAGGGAGAGTAAGTTATTTTTTTTCATTATAAAAGACACACAAAATTTACATGACAAAACAGCATAAATTAAGTCAAAAGATAACTGACAAACTGGGAGAAAATACTCAAGACATATACTTCAAACTGCTAATATCCTTACTATATATATAAAAAAAGAAAAAAAATTGAAGGAGCCAGAACCAAAGACCCAACAGGAAAGTATATATTTTTGGGGCGCCTGGGTGGCTCAGTTGGTTAAGCGACTGCCTTCGGCTCAGGTCATGATCCTGGAGTCCCGGGATCGAGTCCCACATTGGGCTCCCTACTCAGCGGGGGGTCTGCTTCTCCCTCTGACCCTCTTCCCTCTCGTGCTCTCTGTCTCTCATTCTCTCTCTCAAATAAATAAATAAAATCTTAAAAAAAAAAAAAAGAAAGTATATATTTTTAACCTTCTTGCATTTCTAATTGTCTTAGCTGTCTACTTCTGGTGGGGAAAGAATGCTTATTTATGAAGTTTTTTGGTCACCTACACCATGCTTCAATTTTGAATCAAAATGGAAGATGAATTTGGCAAGAAACCAATTTTTTATAGAAATAAAGCCACATAATTATATCAACACTAATTACAAACCACAGTAGCTTTTAGAGGTATATATTATATATACCTTGTAATGGATAGTTATACCAATTATGAGTTTATTAAGCTAGGAGAAAGGAGTCAGTTTTAGGCAGAATTTAGAGTATGCAGTGAATTTTTGATGCCATCAATATTCCCTTAATCCCATCTTTGAAATCTAATTCTCTCCTTCCTACTTTTAAAGTCTATTGTAATATCTCTTCACACACACTAAGTACTACCTGACTGATCAGGGCTTAGAGGGCTATCTGAAGGGCATTTGCATTTTGCAAAGTACTTGAAGTGTGAATGCCATGGGTCGGATATCAGAGAGACAATATAAAGGCCATCAGACCTTTCCAGAATTCTCGAAACCATGTTATGCTTACTCTGAGTAAAGCTGCCCTGTGCACATTTAGTTTAACCTAAAGCGTGGCTATACATATCAATTGCCTTATCTCAAGACTGCTAGAAGAGTTTCTAAGTCATCCTTCCTCCAACCATCTTTGATTTAATTTAATTCAAAAACTCAAATTCTCCCTATTGTTCCACATTGTAAATGAAATAAATTTAATTCTTTGAACTTTCTATGCTAATTTGCTTTCTAATAAGCTCCTCCATGTAAATTGCCCTAGTCACTAGTCACTTTATGTCTGGCTAATTTTGTCAGCTGCAGGGGAGATTATCTCTAAGATCACATTATAATAATGACATTTAAAGATTATTTTTAAAATAAAAAGACTATTATTACATGTCATAATAAAGAAAAGATTATCAACTTCCCTTCTCTATAGCATATATATTTTGGTTACTGAAATTTGGTAGGGATGACAAGTATACAAAGAGGAACTACACATACTTCTGATTCCATAAAATTTATTCAAATTAGCAGAATTAAGAAAAAAATGAATATGAGGTCAGCAGAAATGGTTTATTCATTTTTTTTTCCAGACAAGCTTGTATTAATTGATCATTCTCAGAACTGAAGGAAATTTAAAGAAAATAAATTTAAAAATTCCCCAGCTATTGAAACCAATATGGGGTTACTCTTTGAAGGACATAGCATATGAAAATAATGAAAGTTCATTCTGCTTTTCGATTAAGAACATAATCTTTTTTTTAAGATTTTATTTATTTATTTGAGAGAGAGAGAGAGAGAATGAGCAGAGGGAGGGGCAGAGGGACAAGTAGACACAGGGCTCAACATGGGGCTCTATCCCAGGACCCTGAGATCATGACCTGAGCTGAAGTCAGATGCCTAACTGAGCCACCCAGGTGCCCCAAGAACATAATCTTTTTTTTTTTTTGAACATAATCTTTATTCATAGTTTGCTTTCTTCAGTGGACAAAAAGTATTACAAAAAAACAATGGATACTTTTCTCCCCCTGGTTTGTTTATATATATTTACTGTGGTAAGAACACAACATGAAACTGATGAAATTTTAAGTGTACAATACAGTATTGTTGGCTATAGGCACAATGTTGTACAGCAGCTATCTAGAACTTACTCATCTTGAAGAACTAAAACGACATTCTTGAGATTAGTGGGATGAAGGAAAAGTTTCTGGGAGATGCCACTGCTCTGAGCAAGAGTACATGTTTGTACATATAAAGAGAAAGAATGATAGCTTTTGCATAATATAGAAAATTGGCAAGAGCACTGAGATTGTATCATTTCTGAGTTTGAGTCTAAATATCGCCACTTACAAAATGTGTAACTTTGAGATACTTTTTAAAAAAAATCTTTAAAAATAGACATAATAGTAACTGACTCTCAGAATTATGAGAAGAAGGAAGGTAAACAATGTACAGGTTTTGTTTTGTTTTTAAGTGTAGGGTACTAACATATGTAAGTTAATGTGTTTTTATCAGACCATAACTGAAGTTTTATTGATGTACAATATTCCTTAGGGTATCCTATCAGACAATTAAAATTTGCCACTAAATGACTGCTTTTCTGGTGTTGTGAGAGCAATGTTTTTACTTGAGAGAACAAGCAAGAATTGATATGGATACAGAGGTTCAGACCAATGCCATTGTCTTAAAAGTTTAAACTTTTAAGTTAAAGTTAAATGTTTATACAAACATTCATAGATTGTACATCAGACATATATATCTCCTGATATATCAGGGCACCTTATTTTCATTCTCAGTTCTATTACTAATTTGCATATCACTGGTCCTCAGTTTTCTACAAATGTAAAATAACCAAAGGAGATATTCATTTTATTCAGACTGGACAAGATAGTGACCAATGGAGAGTCAAGAAGATGGGTCAAGAAGAGGGTCAAGAAAATCACAAAATTATGATGTGAAGTTAGGCTCTGGAGAACCCTGTCTACCTCACTTTAGGCAGAACAGCTTTGCTTTTATCTTCCCCAGTTTCATGAAAGATTAACTATACAAAAACAGTGCCAAACATGAAAATATAAAGATCCTTGTAGATCTAATATCCTGTGATTAAAAAATTTTATATAAAGCTCTGTCATGGAAAATTCAAAATCCTCACAGGTATATGATAAATGTTGTGGTTGTACGACTTTCAACCAAAAGAAGATAAAACAGTAGTCTCTATGCTTTACTCGTATGGTATGATGAATGCATATTCACACATGATATCATGCATATCTCTCTTCAATCACTATACTTGCACACTGATGATGATGGAACAGAGCTAACCAGGAAAGGACTGGAATATTCTGCAGGTAAGGTAGTCAAAAGAGGCAGGCAGAAACTGAATTATCAGTCAGGAAAAGAGGACGTAAGTAATATGATTGCTGCAGGACAATCTGAGAGAGTCAAGCATTGCAGGTTTAAATCAGCAAGATCCACAGTACAAGCAGACAGAGGACCAAAGACCTCTTTCCGAATCTCTCTAGCATGGGATCTAGCAGCTGTGATCCCTGAGAGGTAGGAGAGTGATGTTGTGTGGGAAAAGCGGCAGGAGTGAAATCTTTGTTGGCAAACGTGCTTTCTATTTTACATTGACATCCTTGACTGGCTCTAATAAGGACTACTGTTAAAATAACAACTAATATCGGGGCGCCTGGGTGGCTCAGTTGGTTAAGCGACTGCCTTCGGCTCAGGTCATGATCCTGGAGTCCCGGGATCGAGTCCCGCATCGGGCTCCCTGCTTGGCGGGGAGTCTGCTTCTCCCTCTGACCCTCCCCCCTCTCATGTGCTTTCTCTCTCTCATTCTCTCTTTCTCAAATAAATAAATAAAATCTTTAAAAAAAAATAACAATATCTAAGATGATTTATTTCAGCAAAAATTACTCGAAAATTGAAAGCATTTGGAGGCACCATAGAAGTAACTGAAAAGAAGTATGATGAATCTAGAAAGACACTGATCTTCACAGTGAAGCATGAAGATGAAAGCAGATGAATAGTAAACTTTCAAAGTTTTTCATATTGTTTGGATTTAATTTGAATGTGAGTGTTTGATGCATTTAAATGAGACAGAATTATTTCTATAGTATTCCAGATGAAAATTCTGTAAGTGAAGAGGAGACAAAAAGACCCCAGTAAAATCTGAGATTTTGTTTCTGTTCATTTTTCAGTCAAGAAGGACCGATGGCATGCATGCTATACTCTGGAGTATGAACACAATGATGAATAATACAGCCTACTTGCTCTCAAACAACACAGAGTGTAAGGGATATAAAAAGAGAGTAAATGGAATGTAATACTGTAAACTTCACAATAAAAAAAAAAAACCCAACTGCTGCGTTAGCATAAACGAAAAATCCTTTTCCTGGTGTTCGTCTGACATCACTTAATTTTTTATGGGTGAGAGGACTTACATTTTAACTGTCCATATTCAAATATGGACAAGATATCAGCTGTACAGGCAAAGTGAAAAATCAATTGACTCTAAATGAATGCCTTGCCAGTCACTGCTGTCAAAAGCACAGTGTAAAAAAAAAAAAAAGAAAGAAAAGCACAGTGTATGTTATGTTGGAAAAAAGCCAACTTGAGGTTTTAAGATAACAGCAAATTGCAGTTTGGTAGGGGATGAATCAATTGTCCTATCTTCAAAGCAGTGTTGTATAATTTGATATTGGAATTCATTATTTAAAAATAATCTTACTGAGAACAGACTGATTTTAGTATAAATTAGAAATATTTTAACTCATAATATAATGCATATTCCTTATAACACTCTCTTTTTCTTTTTGATCAATAGGTTGAATTTTTATTCATGATTGTTCTTTTTTTAAGAAAGCCATCTTTTTAAAAAATTAGATTTCTATTAGTAAAAATAAGTTTGCTTTTAATATTAAAAAACATAAAAATATTTCTAGAAAATTAAAGTTATAAGCTTTCAACTCTAATTCTTTAATTGCTATGCTGGGATATCATTCTTCATTGGCAGAATTAGAAAAGCTTGATGGACTACACTTTGCCAATTAGGAAACTACTAAATTCCTGTGTATAGGCCTCCTGTTCCCTAGTGCTTCTTTTCAGAATGCAACAATACAGCTTACAATATAATTGCAAACCAAGTTCTAAATCAAATGATAATGTTTCCTAACTGTGTTCATTATGATTGCCTTCTTATCCTAATTAGTGTCATGGCATTAAAGGGGACTTAATAGGACATCAGTGATGCTTGAAATGGGACATGATAGAAAGTCTGGTGTGATCACACCATTCTTGGATGTTACTGAAATTTTATATTGCCTTCCTACCCTCCTTTCTGCAGCAAGAGATCAGTAAAACACACACACACACACACACACGATGTAAAACCTATAGATTATAGATAGATAGATGAGAGATAGATAGATAGAGATCTATCATCACTAGCTTTGTTTCTATATCTATATAATGAAATGACAATTGTATATTTTTCCTTCCTTGATCCTCTCAGATTGGAGAACTGGAGTAAGTTTATTTAGTTTATTTAGCTAATTCCCTAAATTATGACTTATTTAGAGATGATAGGTAAATTATTAATTTCCTACTTTCTTCACTTGTAATAAATGAAGAGAAGACACAGCAACTTCTGGAAATCAAATTAGAACAATTTTCTTAAAAGTATTCAATCCTATATACTAATGTTTTATAAAACAGAGAAACTGTAACTATACTCCAGGAGGCAAAAATAACCCTTGCTTCGTTTTCAGTGTGGTCTTCATATGATGCTATTTTGTTTCAGATAGCATCTTAAGTCTGATTATGCAATTTCATATTTTAAACAACCCTCTGTTCAAACAAATAAAACAGACCCACACAAAACTTTTCAAAATACCTGATTCATTAACCACCAAAACATGAAAATAATTAAAATGGCACCAGGCCTGTATACAAGTAGAAAATGCACATGACCTGAGCTGAAGGTAGATGCTTAACCATCTGAGCCACCCAGGTGCCCCAAGGGCTTTGTCAACTTCTATAATCAGTATTTTAATTTAAGAAAATATGTTAACTGTAAATGCATTGATGCCCTTCACTGTCCTACTATAGTAAAGGAAAGTTTATCTTTTCAGAGGGTGGGTATGTGTATTTATTTCTCATTTCAATATTTCTTTTTTATTCATATATGACTTTAATATACTAAATTACAATACATTAAAACTTAAAAGAAAGAATAACAAAAGTATTTTTTATCTACTTTTAAAAATTTTATTTATTTGAGAGAGAGGGAGAGAGCTGAGCAGAGGGGAGGGGCAAAGGGGGAGGGACAAGCAGACTCCCTGCTGAGCAGGGTTTGATCCCAGGAACCTAGATCATGACCTGAGCTGAAGGCAGATGCTTAACTGACTGAGCACCCAGGCGCCCCAACAAAAGTACGTATAATCACATCACTTCACACATGCATAGGTTCTTAAAAATTTTTCTCCAATAGCATTAGGGACACAGTTGTATTTTCAAAATTTTTAACTTAACATTTTGTCATTACTAACTCTTCTAATAACTTCCAAAGTGATCATAATAAACATAATAACATTTACATCAAAATGAGTACTTCATATTTCAAGTTAGTGGGCCAAAATTAATTAAATATTTTATACATTAATGATGTTTATATTATATATTATTAATAATGTGGCAGTGGATATCTTCAGATACATCTTTTTTCCCATTAAATTATTTCTTTTGTATAAATTCCTTTTTTTATAAGTAAGCTCTATGCCCAATGTGGGGCTTGAACTCAAGACCCTGAGATTAAGAATCATGTGCTCTACTGACTGAGCCAGCTAGGCACCCCACTTTTGTATAAATTCTTATGAAGAAATTGGGGTCACGTTGTGTGGCCATTTCTGTAGCTAAGAAACATTTTACCATAGTGATTTTCAAAAGAGTTTCAATTTATACTATTACTATGAATTTATGAATTTACCAATTTAACAGTGAACTTGCCAACATTGTCGTAATCTTTAATCATAAATTAATATGTGCCAAATGGTTGCTCATTAAAGTTCAAATTTAATTAGATGCATTTATTTGTTTTTTAATTACTTTTGTTTATTTCCTGTGAATATTGCAAGATATACATTACTGTGGAAAGACACATGTAAAGCAGGAAGCAAATATATGGAAGGACCTTTGAAGAGAAAGCCATTAAATCAAAAGAGTAGAGGAGAGGTTAAAAGGTAGTTCACAAAACATCATGTCATAATTTTGATTTCGCTTGTAGAAAGCTTATGATCAGGAGCCACTTAATTAATTAGAATACCAAAAAGAGTACAGAGGAAAGGACATTATTGGTGGCAGTATGAGATTTACTTGTTTCTTCCTTGAAATCTCATAGTATGAACATATGCCATTTTCAAAGAGGAAGAAAGTTTCCTAAAAATTCGATGTCCAGACATCTGAACTGAGTTGATCAACATTACATATCTAGCCACAAGTAGAGCCAGGAATTCTTCTATATTTCACTGCTCTCCTCCGACCAACCCCCCAGGCACAGGTGGTTATTTGTGCTTGCCACTCAAAGAACTTCAGAAATGGGTTAAATGTAAGGTACGATTTAAGAGTATGTACATCACATGGAAAGGACCACCGTTAACATAATCACCATTAATTATCAATTTGGTTAAAGCATTCAAGGCCAGTTTTAGAATTAAAATAATACTGGGAAGTGTGGATCGAAATGTAGGCTATTGTAATTTAGCACATGCGGTTTTTCATTTTATTCAGTCTTTTAAAGAAATGGACCACTAAATGTATAGGTTTTGATGCTGTAAACAACCAGAATCAATGTACTTTTTAGAGGGAAATGCTGACAGAATGATCACTGCCCTCTAAGCTGAAACAACAGTAAGAATACATTTTTCAAGTGAAAGATGGCAGGGTGCTACGGAACCTAGAACGGGGAAGAAGGAGAGTCAGTTGGTCAGGCATAGCTATAAGTTTATATACATTAAAACACTGCATATAAGGGCACCTGCGTGGCTCAGTCAGTTAAGGTCCAACTCTTGATTTCGGCTTAGGTCATGATCTCACTGTTTTGAGATCGAGCCCTGTGTTGGGCTCCCCACTCAGCGTGGAGCCTCCTTAAGAAGGGAGGGAAAAACATTTCCTCACCCTCTTCCTCTGCCTCCCACACCCCACTTGTGTGCTTTCTCTCAAAATAAAATAAAATAAAATAAAATAAAATAAAATAAAATAAAATAGAAGAGAATAAAATAAAAATAAAACACTGCTCATAGGTGAATCAAATAGCGGAAACATATGGGCACATATGAGCAGACACACATATCTATGTAGACATAACTATAAACATAGTTGTTTCAAAATACCTAAAATATTTAAGTATCTATTAAAATATCATTTAAAACCCCACTAAATCTCATGTATAAAACAAGCACCACACTATTTTTCTTTTTCCAGATCTGTTTGGTCCTATACTGTTAAGGTCAAATCAGATGATACCTTGCTAATCTCCCATAATTCTTGTGCAAGTTTCTAAGACAGCATTTATCATTTTAGTAAACTATTTACTTATTGTGCTATCTTTGTCATTAAACCAGTAGATTCTAGAAGGCAAAGAAATTACTTATTTCACGTTGTAGTCCTTGCTCATACCTCAGTTCCTGGCACATAGCAGCAAAGAATAAATGCTTTTCATGTATGAATGAAAAACATCTATAAATATTAATGATGACACCAATAGAATATAAAGACATTTTTATCTCATTTTAAATTTCAGTGGGTAAGAACAATAGTGGTAAATAGTATATTCCACGAACTCTATCATGTATTTGTTAAGCAATACAGCACTACATTTCCTTTTTTCTCTATCTTATAGCTTTCTACTTGACATTGACTAATGGTAGACATAGCTTGAGGCCTGAAGAAAAAGAATCTATGTCCTTGATAGCTACTGGCAACTGTGTATTTCCCTTAAGAAGTAGATTTTACGGTCTGTAAGACAAATAAATCCCATAAGAATAAATTTTAACCCAATCCTAAAAAGCATTTATCTGATCACAGGGTGGTGATTTGGTGTTATATAATTTATTTGCTTTTAGAGAAATGCTCATAATACCTAGAATTGATATAGTGTTACTGAGAGAGATGCATAGAATTTCTAGAGAAGGAATACTGTTATAGAAGAATAAAGTCAGAAGTATGTTCTATTTAGATTTTGATGGGCACTGGGTTCTGAATAACAAACCAAGCAGATGAAATAAAGGAGGCGTTGGAAGGTTTTTTTGTTTGTTTGCTTTGTTTCATATTTGTTTGTTTGTTTTTTCCGAAGACCACATTTCAATGTGCTGCTGTGGCCAAAATGGCTGACAAAGGAATTTGTCATAAAAAGTGTTATTTAAAAAAAAAAAAAGAAACAACAAAACAACAACAAAAAACTTGCATATTTACTCTCCTAAACCATGTTCCTGTTCTGCTGGAATACTGTATGCAATGAGATTTTGGTTGCTATACATCAAGAATAAAAATGAGAAAAAAAAATAAAAATGAGAAACATTCTGCACAAAAAGCAGAATGAGAAGCTTCTGTTTGTGGGAAGGAGAGACCTGTATGTAAATGTGGTGAAAATATTACCCTGTAGTGCATCAGTAGAAACTGGTATTGTTTATAATTGTTTATAATGATGTGTGCTATAACATACATCGGAGTTCCAAAGAAAACCATCAATTTTATTTCAACCAGACATAATTTGAATCATGGACATGTTTATTTTATTATTTCATTTTCTTTTGTAGAGGTTTTTTAATTTTGGCTTTGCTTTTGTTTTTTGTTCTGGGAGGGAGAGAGTTTTTTTTTAGCTGAAATACTGTGATGGGGAAGAAAAAATCTGCCGAGGAACTTCTTATTCCTGGCTGTAGACAATAATCTAATTCTAACCAACTGACAGCTATGAAAGGTGGTAAAAAGTTAGACTAAATTTCATCAGTATAAGGACACAGATATTTAACTATATATCTGCATGGCATGTGATACATTTCCCTCTGCCCTAGAAATAAAGGGTTCAATAAATAGCCCACATGCCACAATTCTTTGTATTTTAGAGCTACTTTTATCTCAGAATATTAGAGCTATTTTTATCATGAGCTACACATGCTATCTAGGCTAAGTATCTACACATACTTTATTATCACTCATTCTGTACAAATATTTTGCAGTAGAATAGACTATGCAATTTGGGAGACTCTACCCTGAGGAATATTATAGTATATGATGGCATATACCAAAGGTTACAATAAAAGGTTGAAAGTGGGTCAAAAATGTGGTATAAAATTATACATTTCTGTGATAGATAAAGGGACCATATGACTGCTTCCCTTACATACGGGGATGATTTATGAAATGAGATTACATTTGATTTGAGTCTGATAGCATGGAGATAATTTGAATATGAGATGGAGTAGGAGTGACAATATTTGAGAATCTAGTTGTACAAGGTATAAGAAATTACATGGACTGGGTGCCTGGGTGGCTCAGTTGGTTAAGCGACTGCCTTCGGCTCAGGTCATGATCCCGGAGTCCCGGGATCGATCCCACGTCGGGCTCCCTGCTCAGCAGGGAGTCTGCTTCTCCCTCTGACCCAACCCCCTCTTGGGCTCTCTCTCTCACTCTCTCTATCTCTCAAATAAATAAATAAAATCTTTAAAAAAAAAAGAAATTACATGGACAAATTCTCAAAGCAGGAATATGTTTAGTGTGTGTAAAAATTAGCAAATAGTTAATTTGGGAAAAATAAAGATAGGCAAATAGTAGGAACAAAGATTTAAATATAAGAACATTTAATAAAAGAATTCTAAATAAATTTTATTTCTATGAAAAACTGGAGATGAATGGATTTTATTATCTCATGCTTATTGAATCATACAGCTTTTTTTTTTTAAGATTTTATTTATTTATTTGACAGAGACACAGCGAAAGAGGGAACACAAGCAAAGGGAGTGGGAGAGGGAGAAACAGGCTTCCCACAGAGCAGGGAGCCCAATGCGGGGCTATCCCAGGACCCTGGGATCATGACCTGAGCCGAAGGCAGATGCTTAACGACTGAGCCACCCAGGCGCCCCAAATCATAAAGCTTTTAAAGCAAGTACACCTTGAACAAAAAAGAAGTGGGCAATATAATATATTGGCCAAACTTGAAATACTGTCTTCCAGAGAAAATGTTTATCTCAAGGGATAAAAATTATACAGTTTTGCTGTTTTGTATTGTAGGATAGGAGGAAAACAATTTCAAAAATTTTAAATAGGGATTTAAGTATGAACAATTGTCCCCAGAGGACTTACATATCTTAAAGAATCTTTTTTGTGACCTGTAATAATACTGAAATATTTCAGACTGGGGACCTCATCCAATTTCTGGGTCAATAATGTACAAAGCACCTGTATTATGCTGAAGAAATATGAGAATCCATAAGCACATTTCAATCATAGTTATTTTAGGGCAAAGCTTATAATAAGGACAATATATTCCACTCAAGTCACAAGTAAAACATGGTTATAGAACCTCTAACCTTGTTGCCTATTTGAGTATGGGTTATTCGATTTTTCCAAGAATGTATAACATTTACATTTACAAATTCAAACAATAATTAATTGTTTTCTAAATCTGTCCTATCGTTTGAAATTCATGAAAATAAATGTTTTAATGACTTAATATGAAAAAGTATGTGTATATATTAATTTAAAAATTATATATATAATTATTAATTGGAAAATAATCCATAAGCAAGCATCTACAAATTCTGTTATTTTTTAGTGAAATTCCAGATGATCTAGGGATGGCTCGTTCATGACAAATATAAGGCATTTTACAAAAGTAGTACTGAATGTTTCAGTCCAAAGTATTTATTCTATGCTGGAGATTTTAAATAATATGCTAAGATTATAATTATTTGTTTTATTCAGATTTGTTACATTTTATTTATGTGCTTGATTTATTAGTTCAAACCTGCTCCAGAAGACATCCTTCTTTTGTGGTAAAGCCTCTGTAGCAGTCATCTCTTCAGTGAAGACTCGCTCTGACCACAGCTAAAGGTTAAAGTTCTTAGTTTCCATGTGGTATCTGTCCTTTTGGCAAAATGTAATTAGCCATCCATGATTCAGAACTCATATTGAAATGTGTTTATTTCTAACTTGACTTGTCATACATAGCTACAACAATAGATTGGGGCTGATAGTCCAATGTGACTATAATTTAGTAAAGTATAGAAAAATTAAATATACAAATAGATTTTAAGTAGCTCTGAAATTACCCATAATTTATTTATTTTTTATTTTTTAATTTAATTTAATTTTTTTTAAAGATTTTATTTATTTATTTGACAGAGAGAAACACAGCAAGAGAGGGAACACAAGCAGGGCGAGTGGGAGAGGGAAAAGCAGGCTTCCCGTGGAGCAGGGAGCCCAATGCGGGGCTCGATCCCATGACCCTGGGATCATGACTTGAGCCAAAGGCAGACGCTTAATGACTGAGCCACTCAGGTGCCCCTGAAATTACCCATAATTTAAAATATCACATAGATACCTAATAAATGGTGGAAATTGAAAACCTCTAGCTAATATAATACTTAATGGAGGTATTATACTCCTGTATCAATTAGGGTTCTGGCAGAAAAAAACCCAAACCATTAATATAAGTAAACGAATAAACAGACATACACACACACCTCCACATATACATATAATATATATGCATATATATCCATTTTATGAGCTGACATAAAGCCAATTTATATAGATATTACATATTATATTCATTATTATTACTACATTATTACATTATCATTGCATTCATTATTATATTATATGCATTATTATTACATTATATATGATTTATATCAGTTATGTCAATTCATATAATAGATATATAATGGAAAAACGGAAGAACCCTTACTCAAATAGGCAACAGAGTTAGAGGTTCTATATCATCCAATTTTTTTAAAGATTTTATTTATTTATTTGAGAGAGAGAATAAGAGAGAGAGAGAGAGCATGAAAGGGGGGAGGGTCAGAGGGAGAAGCAGACTCCTTGCTGAGCAGGGAGCCTGATGTGGGACTTGACCCTGGGACTCCAGGATCATGGCCTGAGCCAAAAGCAGTTGCTTAACCAACTGAGTCACCCAGGTGCCCTATCATCCAATTTATATCCATATTTTACTTGTGAGTTGAGTGGAATATACTGTACTTACTATAAGCTTTACTCTGAAATTAATTGGCTATATGAATGTGAGGTCTCACCAGGAAATTCTGAAATCCATAGACCATGCTGTCAGAAAGGGCAAATTGGAAACTGTACAGAACCTGTTAATGTAGTACATGGACTGAATATTTTCTTCTTCTAGGAATCCTCAATTCTGCTCTGAAGGTCTTTGAACTGATTGGATCAGGTCCACCTAGATTACCAAGGATAATATCTTTTATTTAAAGTCAACTGATTGTAGATGTTAATCACAGCTACATAGTAGCTTCACAACAATACCTAGATTATTATCTGATTGAATAGTTGGGGTCTATATCTTGCCAAGCTGAAACATAAAACTATTACACACCACAAAGTCTGGGAAGAAGGCAAGAACATCCTTTCTTATCACTCTTTCACAATATTTTATTGGAAATCCTAGATAGTGCAATAAGGCAAGGAAAAAAAAAGTATTACATGTTGGAAAGGGAATAATAAAACTATCTTCACTCATAGTTGACATGAATGCCTTAGAGAAATTCTGAAAGAATCTACATAGAAAAACCTTCTAGAACAAATAAGCAAGTTTATCAAGGTCAATATGCAGTATTAATTGTTTACCTTTATATTAGGAATGAATATGTGAAATGTGAAATTAAAAATCAATACTATTTACAATAGCATCCCCCCAAAAAGTATTAAGCTATAAATCTAACAATAGTTATGAAGGACCTATATTTAGAAAACTACAAACACTAATGAAATAAGCCAAAGAAGATTTAAATAAATGGTAAATGTTCTATGATCAGGGATGAAAGAACCAATATTGTTAGCTGTCTAGTCCTCCTAATTTGATCTCTAAATTCAATGCACTCCCAATCAAAATTCCAGTGAGGATTTTATAGACACTAATTCTAAAATTTATATGAAAAGGCAACAGAATGGCAAAAATAATTCTGAAAAAAATAGGAACAAAGTCAAAAGACTAATTTTACCCAACTTCAGTTACCAAGAAATTGTAGTAATTGTAAAAGGATTGACATAGATTATAAGCCTTCAATTATCAAGACATTGTGTTAATGGCAAAAGCATAGGAAACAGATCAGTGGAACAGACCATAGAGCACAGAAAGTGACCCAAACAAAATAGCCAACTGATTTTTGACAAAAGTGCAGACTATTCAATGAAAAAGATTATCTTCACAACTAATAGTGCTGGAACAATTGGCTGCCCATAGGCAAAAATAAGCAAACAATAACAAACAAACAAAAAAGCTTTGACTTATATCTCGCAGTATACACAAAAATCAACTCAAAATGAATCTTTTACCCAAGATCCTCTAGCAACTTAACTTGTGCCTTCTTTATGAAAAAAAGTGTGATTATATTTTCCTAGTTCATACTTCTATCACTTTACTATTTCTAATGTTTTCTTGCCTTCTAACCTTTTTGCATTTTTACATCTTAATTCATCTGGAACAAGCTTCAACCTCAAACTCTATCTTATTTTTAGCATTTTAATTGTTATCACACAGTAAATAGTACAAGTTTTACTAAACTTGAATTATTTAAAGTTGCATTTGGATATTCTGTAGAGTTTTAGATATGTGCTAGTTAAATAATGTAAGACATATATTTTTGTATACTATTTCAGTATCAAAACCTGTAAATACATTTTCCTTTTTTTTTAAATCTCATTAACATTAATATATGTTTTATTTTAAAATGTATAATAACACAGACATGCTTCAGCAATGAAAACTAAGAATACAGGCTTATCTTCCCCTGGAAAAGTACTATTTAGTCAAATTCGAGGTATGTGCATAAATGTTACAAAATAAGCCTATCTAAGCCTCAACAGACCAAATCCACTTTCTAATTTCCTTCCCTACATGTGAATAAAATCAGTATAAATTTTGGATCTTGTCAGGGCTTGAGACAAATTCAGAATTTACAAATAGAAACTTAAGTAGAAAAGTGCCTAGTAACAAATTTCAGAAGAAGTAATTCTTTTACCTCAAACTAAATAAATAAAAATGAAGTCACACTACTTACAGGATATTGGGAGTTGCTAGATCAGAAAAAAAAAAAGTGAATTCTCCTTAATAACACTCTTTAAGGGGCACCTGGGTGGCTCAGTCGGTTAAGCCACTGCTTTCGGCTCAGGCCATGATCTATGGGTCCTGGGATCGAGTCCTGTGTTGTTAGGCTACCTGCTCAGTGGGGAGTCTGCTTGTCCCTCTCCCTCTGCTCCTCCCCCACCCCGCTCGTGCACTCTCTCTCTCTCTCAAATAAATAAATAAAATCTTAAAAAAAAAACCTCCTTCAATATCAAGCTTCTTGATTTATTATTTCAAATGAAAATGTCATACATGGCAACTCTATTTCTCATACCCACAACACCAAATGCTCTTATTTATTTCAATTCAAGCACTGTATTTTCATTATGTCACACAACAATCTGTTACTATACCTAAAAAAAGGATCATTCTAAAGTAGAAGAAAGACCAAATATACAAATGCAGTTTTGTATGAAAATAAAAAGTTTTAACCGTGCTAAGACTTATTTAGGAAATCTTCTCTGAAATATATCTGAATGAGTATAAATAAAGTTTATGCTAAACTTGTATGTGTTTAGGAGGGGAGGAAGTTGTATGGATACCATATTACTAGAGATTAATATTTTTAGGGTCTGCATTTTCCACTACAATTAATAGTTTACATATAGTGACACTTTTTAATTGTAATTACCTAAAATATAAACCCTAAAATAAAAAGAACATAATGATTTCTGTATCGCATACTTGCACACACATATTAGGCCTATAAAGCTGCCCATAATTCTGTGCATTTTAAGAGAAGCCTATCAATAACCCCTCCAACTGCCACTATGACTGAATTCCTTGTTTGTGTCACCATTATGAAGTGCCTACAAAACCACCAACTCTAAGACTAAACATAAAATTTAGTTCTCATCATTCTCTAAAAAAACATCAAAACTAATTTTATCATGCATTTTTGTCACTCTTTATCTCAATCACCACTGGAATCCTAGGCCTCTTAGGTCATTAATAATCACCTGAAATTCATTTATAACCCAAAGTTATCCAATTTTCTACTCCATATTCCCATACCTGCCTGCTCTAACTGAAATTGCTTATGGTCTGATAACATACTTTCTAGTAGATTTCTTCCAAGTTTGGACAAGAATATTTTCCTGTTTTTTTTCTTTTTACTGCATTTCTGACAAAATGTCTAAAGGTTGTATAGCTTTTTTCTTTGCTCCTCATTGCTGCTTCCCTACCTTTTCTCCTGCTTCTCTTAAAACCGCCTCCTTATGGGTTTATGAATTGAATATTTTAGCCCATCTCTTATCACTTTTCTCCTCATCAAAAACTGCTGTCAACATTATTGGTGACCATGTAATCTATACACCTCTGTGGCTATAGCTCAGAACTTGTCATCAGCAATAACTTATCACTTCTAACATCTCAATATGTCTTTCCACTTTGAAAAATGTTTCATAAATTTTCAGCCTAAGTATCCTACTTCTCTCATTCTAGGTATTCTTTGACTCTATCAGAATCTCCATTCAAATTATCTCACCAGCTTCTTTTATTACTTATGATAAATAATTATTAAGAATTATTCCTTAGAATGATTTTGAATTTCTAGAAAAACTATATTTTTTAAAGATTTTTTATTTATTCATTTGTCAGAGAGAGACAGAGCACAAGCAGGTGGAGTGGCCGGCAGAGGGAGAAGCAGGCTCCCCGCTGAGCAAGGAGCCTGATGCGGGGCTCAAGCCCAGGACTCTGGGATCATGACCTAAGCCAAAGGCAGGCACTTAAGTGACTGAGCCACCCAGGCATCCCTAGAAAAACTATAAAGATAATACAGAGAGTGGCCGTATACCCTGCTACGTTTTCCCATTACTGATATTTCACATAAGTATATCATATTTGTTGTAATTAATGAAGCAATATTGATAATATTATTATTATGTGAAGCCCATGCTTTATTCAGATTTCCTTTTTATGTTTCAGGATCCCATCCAGGATATTGCATTACATTTAGCTGTTGTATCATCTTAGGCTACTCTTGATTGTAACAGTTCCTTAGATTTTCCTTGTTTTTGATAACCTTAACAATTTTGAGGATTACTTGTCAGTATATAGCAGGATATCATTCAATAGAATTTTTCTGGTGTTTGTTTTTCATAAATGGGCTGGGGTTAGGGAATTTCAGGAGGAAGGGCAGAGATGTAAAATGCCATAATCATGATATCATACTAAGGGTACCTACTATCAATATGACCTATCACTATTATCTTGACCTTGGTCACCCGGCTGAGGTAGTTTTGTCATGTTTCTACAATGTAAAGTTAATATTTTTATCCCCCTTTCTGTAACTCTCTGGAAGGATGTCACTTTGCACAACTCACATCTAAGGAGTAGAGTTATGCTCCATGTCTTTGAGAGTAGAGTTATTATATAAATTATTTGGAATTCTACATGGAAGATTTGTTCTTTCCTACTCAGTTATTTATCTATTCATTTTTTATTCATATCTGTACAGAGTCATGGGTCATGAATCCATAATTCATACTATGGATTATAGTCTAATACTATGTTATTTTGTTATTTTCTTGCTAAAATTTTTCCAGATTTAGACATTGGAAGTTCTTTCAGTTGCCTCCTGTGTCTCTTTGGCATATCACAATCATTGTGTGTGTGTGTGTGTGTGTGTGTGTTTTGAACACCTTCTTATTGGCACTATAAAATTCATTAGGCTTTTCTTTTACCTGTTATTTCTTAGCCGTAGAATCAGCCTTTTCTTCAATCAACTCTGTCTCTTTGTATTGAGAATGGCATTAAAAACAAAGATCTTTGTCTTAAGTGTACTCACGGTTACTGGGGATTTTAGGCTGGTAGGCACTCTCAGCTGATAGAATAGGAAATGTAGGTGTACATAGGAAACTGTGCACATAAACATATGTATAAATATTTCTATATGTAATCATCTACATCTATATTGGACTAAACACAAATTCATACTAATGACTCTAATCCATTACCACATCGATCAGTCTACCATCCTCCCCTGGCTTATCTGTCACCTCCCACCCCAACAGTGAGAAACGGGACTGCCATTATCCCATCCATTTACTTAACTGTTTGGTTCCAGTATGCATAGTAGTTTCAGAATTTTTAACCCATGAGAAGGAACATTATCAAAGAGAGTATAATGTTTATATACAGTTTCTTTTGTTTTTAGTTTTTTGGGTCAGTAACATTTTTCATAACACTTTCAGGGAGGTTGTTGCACACATTAGCAGTGCAGTTTGATTGTTTTGTCATATTCTGCATTCAATTCCAGGATCCCCCAAATGCCTGACAGATTTATTTTGATATCTGTACACATTAAAACTTGCTCTTTGTGCTGCAACTTGCTGTGGGTTGTTATATGGGATATCATAGAAATATCAATTAGATCAATTTAATAGTACTGATTAGGTCCACTATATCCTAACTGATTTTCTGCCTCCATGTTCTATCAGTTACTGAAAGTGGAGTGATAAAATATCCATCAGTTTTGGACAAGCAATAAAGGAACAGCAAATTGGTAAATCAGACTAAAATCAGTTTTAGTGGATATGTTGATTTCTCCTTTCTATCAATTTTCACCTCACATACTGTAAAGCTCTGTTGTTAAGTAGATACGCAACTAGATTTTTTTTTTAAGATTTATTTATTTAAGAGAGAGAGAGCATGCGCACTGGGGGAGGGGCAGAAGGAGAGGGAGAGAGAAACTCAAGCAGATTCTGTGCTTAGCACGGAGCTCAACACCAAGCTCGATCTCATGACCCTGAGATCACAACCTGAGCTGAAACCAAGAGTGGGATGCTTAACCAACTGTACCACCCAGGCGCCCCTAGAATATTTATATATATTTTAAAGAATTGATCCTTTTATCATTATGTAATGCCCTTGGTTTTCCCTCCTAATTTTTTTTATTTTGAAGTCTTTATCTGAATTAATACAGCTAAGCCAGCTTTCTTTGAACTCGTATTGGTATGGTATGTCTTTTTCCATCCTTTTACTTTTAACCTATCAGATTCTTTATATTTTTATTTGATTTCATGTAGACAGCATATACTTGGGTCCTGTTTCTTTTTATCCACTCTGAAAATTACTGTCTTTTAATTGGTGTATTTGTACCACTCACATTTTTAATATCTACCATATCTGTAATTAATTTCTATTAGTTGCCTTTTTAAAATCTTACAGCAAACATTTATGTGTGTATGTATATTTGAGAAAGTTTTTACTTTTCCTTTAAATTAGAAGGTTAATTTCTCTTGCTATAGAATTCTAAGTTAATGGTTTTGTTTTTGTTTGTTTTTATCAACACTTTAACTATTTCATTCCATTCACATTTTGCTTATATGTTTTCTGGTGAGAAGTACATTGTAATTCTTATTATTTTTCTTCTATATGTGAAGTGCATATTTTTTGTTCCTCTGATTTCCTTAAAGATTTTGTCTTTAGTTTTATGTAGTTTAAATATTACATATATATAGTTTTGTTTGTTTTGTATTTATCTTGCTTGATTTTCTCTGAGCTTCCTTGATCTATGATTTGTTGACTATATTAATTTCAGAAAGTTCTTAGCCATTATTATTTCAAATACTTCTTTTCTTTCTTTTTTTCTCTTTCATCAGGTATTACAGTTATATTGAACACATAAAATTGTCTAACAGTTCTTGGGTGATTTATTCTTTGTTTCTTTTTTTTTTTTTTCCTTCTTCTTCTTCTTTTCATCTCATAGAAGTTTCTATTGACCTGTTTTCAAGCTCAGATTCTTTCTTCCAGTGTATTGATGAACCCATCAAAGATATTCTTCATTTCTGTTACAATGTTATTGATTTCTAACATTTCCTTTTGATTCTTTCATAAAGTTTTCTTTTCTCTGCTTATATTACTATGATGATTAATTTTATGTGTCAATTTGGGTAGACTATAGCACTGAGTTGTTTAGTCACACCAATCAAGAGGTGGCTGTAAAGGTACTTTAAAAATGTGATTAATACTAGACTTTGGGTAAAGTAGATTATTTTCCATAATGTGGATAGTCCTCGTCCAATTTGAAGGTCTTAAGAAAAAAGACTGAGGTCCCCCAAGACAGAAATTCAGCCTCTAGACTGTCTTTGGGATTAAGTCTGCAACACCAACTTTTCCCTGGGTCTCCAGCCTCCCAGCCTGCCCTGCAAATTTCAGACTTGCCTGCCTCCACAATCACATGAACCAATTCCTTAAATTCTCTGTCTATCCATTCATCCATCCTTCTCTCTATATACATCATTTTCCACGTAGTACCATGTTGCCTACTCTTTCTCTTAGAACCTTTAACATATTAAAAATAGACTTTTAAAAATTTCCCTAATAATTCCAAAATCTGTGTCATATCTTTGTCTAGCTATATGTTATCTCTGTCTCTTTCAGAGTGTGTGTTTTCCTAGCCTTTTATCATGTATAGTATTTTTGTGCCACACGCAGACATGGTATATTGAGAAAAAGACACTAAGATGAATAGGCCTTTAGGGTGAGGTTTTATGTTAATCTGGCCAGGAATTGGGCTTTTTTTTTTTTTAATGTTGCTGTAGTTGAGGGTGCCAGGATTTCACATTCCTCAAGTGTCCTTGTTTACCTCTCCCACTTTCTTTGTGTTTCCTTAAGATGTCTTACTCCTTAAATGAATTGGAGATTTTCACCTCTTTCAGCTATAATTCACTGCTATCATACTGCAGCCTTGTTGATGTGTCATAAGAGGTTGGGGAAGTAACTCATTCAATAACCTCATGATTAAATCTCAGTCTTTTATTGGGTCTGTGTTCTTGGGCCATGAACTTCGAAAGTGTTTCTGAATAACTGCTATATATTCCTGGTCTATTCAGTTTCTCTGTGTCACTGTTGCATCATTTACTTTTTCATTAGATGTCCAACAACCTTACAACCTCTTTCTTATAATTTTCCTGAAAAATAGAAACAGTAATATAATAACCTAATTTCTCCACCTAAAGTTATCAGTCTACCTGCATCTTACCTATAAATTCTGCCTTTATTACCCCTTTCATTAGAAGTATGGACCCCTCAAATTGTAAGGGGACCCTAACCTTCTTGCCTACTACTAAATGGTTTCTCCTGTAATTAGCTCCTCTATTCCATCATCGGTTTTCTCTCTCATGTGAACATTTGTGAAGACATACTAAATGCTGTAATATTCCTTAGATGCAAAATTCAACCCTCCCTTTCTAGCTCCTGCTCTTTTTTGTTCTGTATCATAGAAACATATTCAAGGATGATTTCCATGCCCATTCTCTTTACCTTCTCATGTTTTAAGTTCTTAGCAACTTTTAGCAGAGCCAACCAGTCAATGATTTTAATCATTATGTTGTTCAACTCATATTTAGTGAGTATGCACTTGATGCTAAGTGCTATTCTAGGCACAAGAGAGCAATGAAGAAGACGATGTCCTTGCCTTCATGGAAATTACATTCTAGAGAAGAAAAGAAAGAACATGGAAAAAAAACAGAAAGTAATTTGCAAACTAAGGTACTGATGAGTGCTATGAGGAAAAGGAAAACGAAGTAAAAGTATAAAACGTGAAGACAGCTTTTGTGAAAGTGTGGTCGACTGAGTCTACTCTGTGAGGGTGTATCAGCAGATATTTTATTGTAAAGCTTTGTTTGTGTAGCTTCTGAATTTTGCCTAACTTCCCCCTAACTCCACTGATGTCACAGTATCTTTTTCGAGATTCCCCAAATGTCTCTAGCTTTATATATTTTACTGCTTCTTGTCTCAATCCCTGGTGTATTTATTTTCTATATATGTTCTCTCCATAGTTGATCTCATCCAGCTGTATATCTTTAAAAACCACTGATGAACTAATAACTTCTAAATTTATATTTTTAGCCTTGATCTCTATAAGCAGCACCAGAACCATATACCCAATTACCTATAGTTAATATACCTCTTTTTGAACATGCTCAAAATGGAAACCTTCATTTGCCCTCTCATTGAATCTGTGCTTCTCTTGCCTTTCTCATCTCAACATCCCCCATTATACAACCAAATACTGAAGCCCAAAACTCCTGCCCAAACAACTACCAGATGACTTCTGGTAGCCATTTGGCCAGAATAAGCACAGCTTCACAGTATAAGGAGTATATTGGTAAGGGCAGAGAATACTCCAAGCTACCACTGCCAATCAGTAATAGAGGCTAAAGTACCCAGTCTCTTAGTCTCTTGTCTTTTATACAGCTAATTCTGGGAGGCATCTTCAGAGATGACAACAGAATCAATTCCTGAGATCAACACATTCTTATACTGCTATATCTTCCTTCTTTGTCCCACTGTCCTCATTCATTCACACATATTTAATGAGATCAACCCTAAAGCATCTGAAATTGAATTCTTTTTCAGGGTCTACTTTTTGAGGAATCAAAACTAAGTCAGTCATCTTTTATTTGTTGTACACTCTACACCTACCTTCAAGCCATCAGCTTAAACCTCATCTGCAACTCTATCTTCAAAATATATCTCAAATCCAACCATGCCTCACCATCTCTACTGCTTCTCTGATAAAATACAAAATCTTTATTTTTTAAAAAAGATTTTATTTATTTATTTGAGAGAGAGAGAGCATGAGCAGGGAGAGAGGCAGAGGGAGAGGGAGAAGTAGACTCCCACCGAGCAGGGAACCCAATGGGGGGTTCGACCCTAGGACCTCAGGATCATGACCTGAACCAAAGGGAGACACTTAACTGACTGAGCCACCCAGGTGCCCCTAAAATCTTTATTTTTTATGGTTGGATTACAGGGACTCTTTTCCTTGGACTACATCAATAGCCTCCTAATAATCCCCTTTCTTCCACTCTTTTTACCCTAGAGTATCTTCTCTATACAGCAACCCAACAGAGCATTACAAAATATATATAAACCAGATCCCTTCTCTATATGTAATATATTATCACATCAAGTCTCTTTTTCAAAAGCCATCATGATCTGTTTCTTACCTATGTCTGACTTCATCTCAAAACATTATTTCCCTTTCTTACCATGTCCTCGCCTTTCTTGTCTTTTCTCTTATTTTTTAGTATTCTAACCTCCCTGCTAAGGACCTTTATATTTGTAATGTGTGCCTCTAAGGCTCTTCTCCATCTTCCTTGTTTGGCTTCCTCTTTCTCATGACTTTGGTCTTTTATCACATGGCAACATTCCAAAGACACTTCCCTGATTATCCAATTTGAAATTTAGACCACTTATACCTTCTTTCCAACCTTCTTCCTTTCCTTATCCCTTTGTACAGTATTCCTCACTATCTGGAATTATATTAATCTTATTAGTTTACTTTTTTATTGCCATTTTCCTTCACTAGTATATAAACTCCTTAAGGCAGACACTTGCCATTTTAACAGAAGGAATACACTCTGATGTAAAATGTGGGTAAAGTAGCAGAAATCATAGAACAGGTTTTTTCCTTCAACATATTTTGAACATAGCAAATAGGAAGTAATGTTGTATTACAAATAATTATAAAGATATTACTATATAACATGAAGCTATGATGGCAAATGAGATATTACTTGGAACATGCTTAAATACTGTAAATCAATATAATCACATTTGATTTGCATTTGCTTTACATGGATATAAAATATATACTTTACTGGGGGCTAAAATTTATACCTTGGGGAAAATGTGAAAATATGATTTCTAGTCATTTAAATGAAGATGGTAAGTGTTGAATGTGACAAAATCATGAGCTGAGTTGAGTTTAATATGAAATCATTTATTAGAAGAAAGTAGCACACAGATCAATAGCAGCTCTGGGAAACAAATACATTCTGCTCAAAAGCATATAAATATTTAGTAGCATTTTTAGGGCAGAAACCTTTTAGTCACCTAGATTATATCTGATTTTTATCTCTTTGTTCTCTAGATCTAAAGTGTGCATTGGAAAATTGTCATTTACATTAATCTTGAGATTGATTGATAACTTTTGGAAACACAGATGTTCACATACATAATTTAAACTGATGTATGTTATATATTCTGTAAACTAAATGAGAAGAGAAAAAATCAATTTATCAATACTAACATTTGCGCAAAAGACCTCTTAAATTAATATTGACATAACTCTTTAAGGCTAGCTGATGTTTTCTTTGAGGAAGCCAGACATTTTGCCTTGCAGCCTGTAAGTATTGACAAGGAATTGTGTAGGAAATAGACCTCATATTATTTAACTAAATGTACAGTCTAAAAAAACCCATTATTATTTTGCATATAGAAGAATAAGGTAACAAAGAAAGATGACTTTAGTGTGTTTCTTCTTTTCATGATATTAATTCATTTCAGAAAACATTAGTTTTCTATTGCTGCTGTAACAAATCACCAAAAATTTAGCAACTAAAACCAATACCAGTTTATTAGTTTACAGTAAGTGGGTCAGAAACTGGGCCAGAGAGCATGGTGTACTGAGGTTGTCTGCTCAGGGTCTCACAGGGTAGAAATCAAGGTGCTGTAGGCACCATCTCACCTGGAGTTAGGGTTTTCTAAGCTTATTCAGGTTGTTGGCAGAATTCAGCTTCTGGATTCTATTTTTCCATGAGTTGAGGGATTGCCCTCTTTATATTCAAAGCTAGGAGAAATATCCTTACATTGTTGAATCCCTGTCATGCTTTGAAACTATGACTTCCTCTCTCTCTGACCTGTAGATCCATATTTCAAGGCCTCATGTAATTAGGTAGGCCTACCTAAATTAATTTCCCTTTCTTAAAGTCCACTGTTAAATGTAACATATCTTTATCATGGAGTAAAATCTATCAAATTCACTCTTTCTGGAATTTTTCAAGGCATGTACACTAGAGGACATGATTTTGGCAGGGCATCTTAACATTCTGCCTGATTTCTGACTAATGCAATCTATCTCAAACACTTGATCTTGCCATAAACTGTGGTCTGTGGCACAGTCAGGCCACTGCTTTTCGAGCAGGGACCCAACAAGCGGCAGATCGGGGAGACTCGCCTTCCTCCCCCGGGAGGGGTGGTGCGGGAGCGCACCGCAGGAATCTGCTGGGTTTGGAGACTCCAAACGGGGGGTCGGGTGCCAGAGCTAGAAACGCTCGGTCACAGGCCGGGTGAGCACAGAGTGCGGCCAGACACCGGGGAGGCGGGAGCGATTGACTGCTTTTCACTGGGGCCTCACAGAGGAGTGGGGCCACGAGTTCTTGGCTCCACCGGGCAGAGATTGGGAGGCCGCCATTTCACTCTTGTCCTCCAAAGCTGTACAGAAAGTTTGCAGGGAACAAAAGCTCCTGAGAGCAAACCTGAACAGATTCCTTAGCCTGGAACAGCAAGGGCGGGGCAATTCCACCTCCGGCAAAGACATTTGAGAATCACTGCAACAGGCCCCTCCCCCAGAAGATCAGCATGAACAGCAAGCCAAGATCAAGTTTACCCATCAATGAGAACAGCAGAACGCCAGCACTAGGGGAATACGGCCCATAGAATTCATGGTTTTTTTCCCCCTGACTCTTAGGTCTTTCAAAGTTAATTTTTTTAATTTTCTTTTTTTTCTTTTTCTATATTTTTATTTTGAATTTTTCTTTTTCTCTTTTCAACCAACATCTTCTCAATCCCTTTTTAAAAAATCTTTTTTATTTTTCATTTTTAGAGTCCTATTCTATCCCTTCATAGTAGTTAACCTTATTTTTGGTATATATATATAATTTGTTCTCTCTTTAAAATTTTGGGATATAGTTTCTTCTAACAGACCAAAATATACCCAAAATCTCTAGTGTATGGCTTTGTTCTAGTGTCCTGCCTGATCACATTCTCTCCCTTTTTTTTTTAAATTTTTAAAATTTCTCTTCTTTCTTTTTTCAACCAACTTCTTATCAATTCCTTTTATAAAATTTTTTAATTTTAATCTTTACAGTCATATTCCATCCCTTCATCGTATTTACCCTTATTTTTGTACATATATAAGTTTTTCTTTCTTTAAAATTTTGGGAGGCAGTTCTTCTAACAGACCAAAATATGCCCAAAATCTAGTGTGTGGCACAGATCTATTCACTAGCCTGATCATATTTGATCATATTCTTTTTTTTTTTTAATCTTCTTTTCTTTTTTCTTTCTTTCCCTTTCTTTTCCCCTGGTTTCAGGTCTCTTCTGATTTGTTTAGTGTATATTTTTCTGGCGTTGTTGTTACCCTGTTAGCATTTTGTTCTCTCATTCATCTATTCTCCTCTGGACAAAATGACAAGACGGATAAAATCACCGCAAAAAAAAGAACAAGAGGCAGTAACAACTGCCAGGGATCAATACGAACATTAGTAAGATGTCAGAACTAGAGTTCAGAATGATGATTAAAAAGATACTAGCTGGGCTTGAAGAAAGCATGGAAGATACTAGAGAAACCCTTTCTGGAGAAATAAAAGAACTAAAATCTAACCAAGTTGAAATAAAAAAGGCTATTAATGAGGTACAATAAAAAATGGAGGCTCTAACTGCTAGGATAAATGATGCAGAAGAGAGAATTAGTGATATAGAAGACCAAATGATGGAAAATAAAGAAGCCGAGAAAAAGAGAGATCAACAACTACTGGATCATGAGGGCAGAATTCAGGAGATAAGCGATACCGTAAGACAAAACAATATCAGAATAATTGGAATCCCAGAAGAAGAAGAAAGAAAGAAAGGGGCAGAAGGTACATTGGAGCAAATTATAGCAGAGAACTTCCCTAATTTGGGGATGGAAACAGGCATCAAAATCCAGGAGGCACAGAGAACCCCCCCAAAATCAATAAAAATAGGTCAACACCCCGACATCTAATAGTAAAACTTACGAGTCTCAGAGACAAAGAGAAAATTCTGAAACCAGTTCGGGACAAGATGTCTGTAACCTACAATGGTAGAAACATTAGATTGGCAACAGACCTATCCACAGAGACCTGGCAAGCCAGAAAGGACTGGCAGGATATATTCAGAGCACTAAATGAGAAAAATATGCAGCCAAGAATACTCTATCCAGCTAGGCTGTCATTGAAAAGAGAAGGAGAGATAAAAAGCTTCCAGGACAAACAAAAACTAAAGGAATTTGCAAACAGGAAACCAGCCCTCCAAGAAATATTGAAAGGGGTCCTCTAAGCAAAGAGAGAGCCTAAAAGCAACATAGACCAGAAAGGAACACAGACAATATACGGTAACAGTCACCTTACAGGCAATACAATGGCACTAAATTCCTATCTTTCAGTAGTTACCCTGAATGTAAATGGGCTAAATGCCCCAATCAAGAGACACAGGCTATCAGATTGGATAAAAAAAACCAGACCCATCGATATGCTGTCTGCAAGAGACTCATTTTAGACCCAAAGACACCTCCAGATTGAAAGTGAATGGAAAACCATTTACCATGCTAATGGTCATCAAAGAAAGCTGGGTGGCAATCCTTATATCAGACAAATTAGATTTAAACCAAAGACTGTAATAAGAGCTGAGGAAGGACACTATATCTTACTTAAGGGTCTGTCCAACAAGAAAATCTAACAATTGTAAATATTTATGCCCCTAACATGGGAGTAGCCAATTATATAAGCCAATTAATAACAAAATCAAAGAAACACATCGACAACAATACAATAATAGTAGGGGACTTTAACACCCCCCTCACTGAAATGGACAGATCATCTAAGCAAAAGATCAACAAGGAAATAAAGACTTTAAATGACACACTGGACCAAATGGACTTCACAGATATATTCAGAAAATTCCATCCCAAAACAACAGAATAATAACAACATTCTTCTCTAGTGCCCATGGAACATTCTCCAGAATAGATCACATCCTAGGTCACAAATCAGGTCTCAACCAGTACCAAAGATTGGGATCATTCCCTGCATATTTTTGGACCACAATGCTTTGAAACTAGAACTCAGTCACAAGAGGAAAGTCAGAAAGAACTCAAATACATGGAGGCTAAAGAGCATCCTACTAAAGAATGAATGGGTCAACCAGGAAATTAAAGAAGTATTAAAAAAATTCATGGAAACAATGAAAATGAAAATGAAAACACAACTACTCAAAATCTTTGGGATGCAACGAAGGCGGTCCTAAGAGGAAAGTATATAGCAATACAAACATTTCTCAAGAAACAAGAAAGGTCTCAAATACACAACCTAACCCTACACCTAAAGGAGCTGGAGAGAGAACATCAAAAAAGCCTAAAACCATCAGGAGAAGAGAAATAATAAAGATCAGAGCAGAAGTCAATGAAATAGAAACCAAAAGAACAGCAGAACAGATCAACAAAACTAGGAGCTGGTTCTTTGAAATAAAAAATAAGATTGATAAACCCCTGGCCAGATTTATCAAAAAGAAAAGAGAAATGACCCAAAGCAACAAAATCATGAATGAAAGAGGAGAGATCACAACCAACACCAAAGAAATACAAACAATTATAAGAACATATTATGAGCAACTCTATGCCAGCAAATTAGATAATCTGGAAGAAATGGATGCATTCCTAGAGATGTATCAACTACTAAAACTGAGCCAGGAGGAAACAGAAAACCTGAACAGACCTATAACCACTAAGGAAATTGAAGCAGTCATCAAAAATCGCCCAGCAAACAAGAGCCCAGGGCCTGATGGCTTCCCAGGAGAATTCTACCA
Organism: Leptonychotes weddellii; assembly: GCF_054177405.1. Classification (NCBI taxonomy): domain Eukaryota; kingdom Metazoa; phylum Chordata; class Mammalia; order Carnivora; family Phocidae; genus Leptonychotes; species Leptonychotes weddellii. The sequence continues at coordinate 27,566,022 of NC_138380.1, forward strand.
AACATTTGAAGAAGAATTAATACTATTAATACTGAAACTGTTCCAAAAAATAGAAATGGAAGGAAAACCTCCAAACTTGTTTTATGAGGCCACCATTACCTTGATCCCCAAACCAGACAAAGACCCCATCAAAAAGGAGAATTACAGACCAATATTCTTGATGAACATGGATTAAAAAATTCTCACCAAAATACTAGCCAATAGGATCCAACAGTACATTAAAAGGATTATTCACCACGACCAAGTGGGATTTATCCCTGGGCTGCAAGGTTGGTTCAACATCCGCAAATCAATCAATGTGATACAATACATTAATAAAAGAAAGAACAAGAACCATATGATCCTCTCAATAGATGCAGAAAAAGCATTTGACAAAGTACAACATCCTTTCTTGATCAAAACTCTTCAGAGTATAGGCATAGAGGGTACATACCTCAATATCATAAAAACCATCTATGAAAAACCCACAGGGATATCATTCTCAATGGGGAA
>NC_138380.1:27567013-27596370 GCF_054177405.1 Leptonychotes weddellii
TAGCCGGGTGGTGGGTATTGAGGAGGGCACATTCTGCATGGAGCACTGGGTGTTATGTACAAACAATGAATCATGGAACACTTCATCTAAAACTAATGATGTAATGTATAGGGATTAACATAAGAATAAAAAAAATAAATAAATAAAACCTTAAAAAAAAAAGAAAAAGAAAATATTTGCAAACCATATATCTGATGAAGGGTTAATATCCAAAATATATTAGGAACTCATATAACTCAACAGAAAACAAAATAACCCAATTAACAGATGGGCAGAGAGTCTGATCAGACATTTTTCCAAGGAAGACATACAAATAGCCAACAGGTACATAAAAACGTGTTCAACATCACTAATAATCAGGGAAATGAAAATTAAGGCACAATGGAGGTATCACCTCACACCTGTTAGGATGGTTATTATCTTAATAAACTCTTTACTCTTCAAACCACATAGAGTTTGTTTAAATGTGTTTACATCATAATAGAGAACTAGGAAAATTTGTCTAGGAGTAAGTTATTCTTCCAAAATTTGCTGGTGTTTATTATACAATAAACGCTAGGAATATAAAAAGGAAATTTTCAAAAGTCAGAAGTATCAAAGCTAGTTTTTATTTAATATGTGGAAACAGAAATCACATTTTCTTTATTGCTTATATTTTTATTATGACCTTTCTTCCTAATAGCACAGATATATGCAATTAAATGTAGTGTCCTCATTAAGAGACACATATGAGCACCCTTTTCCTTTGGTGTACAGAGCACACAACAGTTAGAAACCAGCATTTTTGCTATAGATTAGATTACAAAGAAGTACATGGCCTATATTGGTGAGGGGATGCTATAATGAATAAACCATTAAGATTAATTCACTGCAGGACAGAATTTAGATGCATTAACTAAGAGAGTTTTTATACTTTGTCCTTATGGCCTGTTATGAGTTGAATTGTGCACCCCCCCATTCATATGTGAAGTCCTAACTCTCAGTACCTCATAATGTCTCCTCATTTGTAAGTATGGTCATTGCAGATGTCATTAATAAAGACGAGGTCAGGGCGCCTGGGTGGCTCAGTTGTTAAGCGTCTGCCTTCGGCTCAGGTCATGGTCCCAGGGTCCTGGGATTGAGCCCCGCATCGGGCTCCCTGCTCCGTGGGAAGCCTGTTCTCCCTCTCCTTCTGCCCCTGCTTGTGTTCCCTCTCTCACTGTGTCTCTCACTGTCAAATAAATAAAATCTTAAAAAATAAATAAATAAAATAAAGACGAGGTCATACTGGAGTAGGGCAGGCTCCTAATCCAACATGATTGGTGTATTTATACAAAGGGGGAATTTGGACATGGCCACAGATACAAGGTGAATGCCATGTGAACATGAAGATGGAGACTGGGGTGATGCACATAGGAATGCCAAAGATGGCCAGCATACCATCAGTAGCTAGGAGAGAGTCATGGAATAGATTCTCCCTTGAAGCCCTTGGAAAAAAAACAACTGCCAACACCTTGATCTTGGACTTCTAGCGTCCAAAACTGAGACAATACATTTCTGTTGTTTAAGTCACCCAATTTGTGGTACTTTGTTATGGCAGTCCTAGCAAACTAATACATGGCTCTTGTATCTTTCCTTTCTACAAAGAATCAATGATATTCATCACCTCAAAGGCACATATTCATTCACCTTAGGAAAGAGGAGATTAAAGGACCCAGAAAGTACAAAGAGGTCAAATGTTTGGAATCTTAATATAGAATAGAACTTTGAAAGGAAAAGTGTTGATTTATAGAGACATGGGGGTTTGAGATTAATGTCAATTTTTTCAATTTCAAAGCCTGGCTATGATAAAGTAATATCTGATACTTGAACAAAGAGAACTTAAAAGTTTCATCTGTATCCTCAAGGCTTGGGAAAAGTCACATGTATTTGAGAGAAAGTTTTCCTGGTGTAAAAGCAAGACTTAGTCTCCTTGTAGGATAGCTGGGAATTAGAACAGTAGTTTAGTGGAGGTCCCCTTAACTGCATGGTTATTTTAAAAGGGCTCTGCTTTCTTCCTTACTAGAAAATTTAGAGAAACTTTAAACTCACCAAACCAAGGAATAAAATGGGGTGACCTAAGGAAGCAAAATGCTGCATCTAGCAACATACAACTAAACAAACATGGAAATTAAGGGGCATAAGTGGAAGTGAATAGGGTAAATATATTACACATATGTAATGTGTATAATGTATATATAATCTATGTCTATAATATATGTATCTCTATTATATAGTGTACATATATAATGTGCATAACACATAATATATATTATACATATGCAATGTGTATATAATACACATATTATACACCATAGTGAACATATATGTGTATAATGTATATATAATGTATGTATATATTGATATATATAATTTATATTATATATATATACACACACTTCACAGTGTATATATACCCTATTAAAATTCTGAGTTATTAAACTGTTAAGATCATAACATACCTGCTATAATTAGAGCACCTATTATATATAGTACATTATATACCTTTATATGCTGATATCATTTTTGATAATTTGTCATTTGATTCTAGTGATTGAGGAAGGTCAGATGTGGTTACCCTCATCTTAAAGCTAAAAATACTAAAAGCTCTGAGAGATTACGAATGTTATTCAATATCTCATACGTAATAAATCACAGGGATGGAATTAGTTACTTCATTTTCCATACAGTGCCATAAAATGATTAGGGTGCATTAGGCTTTCTACTCTCTAGGTCACATTTAGGCCATTTTATCTTCCAAAAGAGAAACCTGATCTTCCTCTAAGTATAGTGGATCTGTTTTCCTTTTCCAAATATTGTTGCATCAGATTTAGATTATATGCTTTTGCCATCTTCTTTATAAAAATAAAAACTATAGTTTTCCCAGTTAAATCGAAATCCTGTGGGAAATAGTGAGCATTCTGTATATTCTTTGCCCATATTATTCAGGTCTTGTGGGTTCTTCACACTGATCTCTAGTTTCTTGTAAATGCAGTAGGTTATCCAATGGCTTTAGGACCAGCACACCTGAAGCCATTGTCAATCAGCCCTGAACAGTAGTCTCTCCAAAAATGATATTTACCAATGTGCTCAGTATTAGATAGGGAGAGGGACAACTTGATCCTAAAGTAATAAAAAATGAAATGAATGTTTATATTTAGCTCAACTTGATTAGCAAATATGGAGAAACTTTTCTGGGCAAGTTACTACATGTGATCAAACAGTGGAGAAAAACATGAACAAGTCAATCAATAGTGATGATGATGAGAAAGACTTGATGCTGAACAGTAACAGCAGCTACATTTTAAGGGGATAAAAAATGTGCAATGTACTATGCTACAACTTCACATGCACTGTGCAATTTAAATCTCACAACACTCCTATGAGATTTTTGTCTTCATTATCATACATTTATAAATAAATGAGTCGACACAGTTAAGTAATATATTCAAGTGTTACATGCCCTGTTCATTTTTTTTAAAGATTTTTCATTTATTCATTTGAGAGAGAGAGTGCGCATGCAAGTGCATCAGCAGTTGCGGGGGTGGTCAGAGGGAGAGGGAGGAGCAGACTCCCCGCTAAGCAGAGAAGCCTGATATGGGGCTTGATCCCAGGACCCCTGGGATCATGACCAGAGCTGAAGGCAGCAGCTTAACCCACTGAACCACCCAGGCACCCCAAGACCTGTTCATTCTTGGAGCCAGATTTGCACCTTTGTCTGTCTGACCTCAGATCCCAAACTCTTAACTGGTAAAAAGCAGTAATTGCATAATCAGTATCACAAATTACTATTAGAAGTTATCCTTTTTAAAAAATGTTTTATTTATTTTTTCCCCAACCACCCAAACATGACTCTCAAGTAATGTACTGTCACAGAATTGTATGTACAATATGGTCCTTTGTCAAAAGTGCTAGCAGTCCCAGGCAAAAAAAAAAAAAATAAATAATAATAATAAATAAAAAAGAGAGAAAAATTAGCAGTGTCACTTAAGCCTATGATTACTGTGAGCTTCTTCCTATTAGCTAATATATGAGCCAACCCTTAAGTTCATGTTTACTTTGACTTTATATCTCAACTTAACGAAAATGATTCTTAGCTCTATTCTGTAATAGAAAAATGCTACAAGAACTATGTACACTAAGTTCTATCATCTTAGAGACTTCAAGTATTAAACTTTTGAATAGGATAAAAGACAGAACCGGACACTTTATCCTTAACAAACTTGACATTACAAACTCCCTACAGCATCACCCTTACTCACGTGAGGGACCCCTACAAACCAAAGAACTATTCATTGGTTCCTGGAGGATTAAAAAAAGAAAAGACCATTAAAAATCTGGCAACACTCAAAAGAAGACAACAGACCCTAGACCTGAAAAGGGCAAATCAAGAGCCTGTCAGTACAAATGATTCAGAACTTCTCAAATCCTGGCAGAGTGAGTGGGCAAGTTGGTCTCTGGAGAATATAAACCCTGACATTATTTTTGCTCCAAACCACCACTCAGAATTCTACTCAGATGCTGACAGAGAGGCATCCTAGCAGACAGAGCATAGGTAGTAGTCTCTCCTTCCAGTGACTGGAGCAAATAACAGAGAGAGCGTGTGATCTCTGTGTGTTTCTAGCCACTGATCCATAACCTTAAAGCATTATGTTTTAACGTACAAAGACATTTGTTCGAGTATTTTCAGTTATGTAAGGCTATCTTCCCTAATATTGATTTAAATACTTCTTTTCATAAAAAGGGTACTTATTTCAAAGCCCCTCCCAAGAACATTTTTCAACTGAAATGACCCATATTTTTAAAAGTAAGGACTTAGGGACACCTGGGTGGCTCAGATGATTAAGCGTCTGCCTTCAGCTCAGGTCATGATCCCAGGGTCCCGGGATAGAGTCCTCATCAGGCTCCCTCCTCAGCGGGGAGCCTGCTTCTCCTTCTGCCTGCTGCTCCCCCTGCTTGTGCTCTCTGTCTTTCTCTCTCTCTGGCAAATAAATAAATAAAATCTTAAAAAAAAAAAAAGTAAGGACTTAAACATCTTCCCTTTCAGAAACATAATTTTTCTTTCTTTTTCTTTCCCCTTCTTTCCTTCCTTCCTTCCTTCCTTCCTCCCTCCCTCCCTCCCTCTTTTTCCTCCTTCCCTCCCTCCCTCCTTTCTTTTTTTGATTTTCTGGAGAAGAGTTTATCTCATTTGTATTAAATGAGGAAGGTGGCTACTAAATATATATTTTCTGTCATGAAAATGGTAATAGGAACTGGTATGGTTTTAAATAAATATGAGTTCACTGAGAAGATACATTCATTTCCTGCTAATTTCAGTAAGAACTGTGAGACTAGTAGGAGGTTAGCCTATTTGTTGCGGCCATCTGTGGACTCCTGTGATGTGCTGTGAACAGTGCATTACTTTCCTACTGACACTGATATACTTTCCATTCAATGGCTGGCACTGAAATGAATTTCAAAATGTGTCTGTTTTCTAAAATATATTATCTTAAATGCACAACTGCTATGACTTCTGCTTTTATATTGTAATAAAACCTAATTTTTCAAACCTTTAGAGAATGACAATTAACTCTAAATCTAATGGGAAAAAAAGGAAAATTATAATAATTGTTTTATTTCTTAGTATAGAATGGCAATTGATGTTAACAATAGTTGTTAAAACATTACAAGAAAGATATTTACGAATAGCTTGTGAAAATCAAAATTATTTTTAGAGGATTTCATATGAGACTTGCTTATATTTCCTAATTCTTTAAAAATTGGTTACTTCTAAATTAATTAAAACATATTACTCTCAATCATTTTGTACAAATGAATGTTTACTATAATGATGTGCTCTGTGAAGTATGCATCTCCACAAAGACTATATTTTTTATGGTTATAGATAATGTAATCTAAATAATTAAGCTCTCAGTGAATGCATAATGACTTAGGAAATAGCTTCAGAAGATTTTGAAGGTAATTTTAATATTTGAGCAATTTTGAAGGAAATTTTAATCAGAGGAGTGCTGAAAGCATTCAGATAATTATTTTTGGAAAATATCTCTTTCCCAAGACTAAATAATTCTTACTGGTATTTCCCGAAACTTTACCTTTTTCTAAATATTTTGTTATATGTTTGGTTTCTCCTATAGTAGATATCCTTAGGTAATACATGTGATTAGAATAATAATAATAACAATGATAATAATGTGATAATAAGTAAAGCACTATATAAATGCTAGTCCTTTTTTTGTATTATTTTGGAAGAACATTTCTAAGGAGTTTGGATTTATAAAGCCACAGCAATATTTACTTTGTATATTGTTGTTCTAAAGAAAGCTGACAGAGAAAATCCATCTTTGATCTCAGCAGGAAGCCAGCTGATCATTCATAGTGATTAGGATGTTGTTCTCAGACTTTGATAGGCAGCAGAAGGATACCCAGAGAGAGGGGCATCGGCAGAGATTCTGGCAAATGAACTGGCTTCACCTGCCACAATGAACACAAAGTTGCATAAATTTAGTATTTACACAAACCCTTATTCTTTGCATAACCTAACTTTACATTTTTGTGTTCACTAGCTATCAAACAGGGCAACTAGTTCTACTAGCCTGTCTGCAATAGCATCCCCACTCCCTTGTTTTTGTTTGTTTGTTTGTTTTGTTTTGTTTTTAAGATTTTTCATTTATTTATTTGACAGAGAGATAGAGCCAGAAAGCACAAGTGGGGGGAATGACAGAGGGAGACGGAGAAGCAGGCTCCTCGCTGAGCAGGGAGCCCGATGCGGGGCTCGAGTCCAGGACCCCAGGATCATGACCTGAGCCAAAGGTAGATGCTTAACTGACTGAGCCACCCAGGTGCCCCTCCCTCTTGTTTTTTTACTTTATTTTGCTTTTAGTTTTTGTGACCAAATTGTTATTGTTCAGTGATCTGGTTTCAGTACAGTTGGAAAGGGAAAGACAAATACAACAATCTTGTACTTTTGAAGCTAGTAAATGTATATCCCTACTTGATTTAATGGCACTTTAAACTTGAAGAGTATAGGCACTAGAGATAGGCTCAAAATTTTCCCTACTGTCAAGGAAAGCAATTACAAGCATACAGAATTCTTATGCAAAAATAAATTATTAATAAAATTCACAACTGCATTTTTTCTTTTCAAAAATTAAGTTATAGTGACCACAAATGAACTCAAAATTATAGAAGGGCATTTTTCTTACATGCAGGTGAATAGATACAGAATTGCATTGTGTTAATTGCTATGTCATGTGCTATCATAGTAACCACACCACTTACTTCATCTGAGTGACAACAGTTTAACACTGCCGATTGTACAATATCTAAAATTTGTTAAATATTTTTTCCCTGTGGTTACGCTATTTAAGAGTCCTCTGATCAATGATATTTTAATAAGGCTAGAGGTGGAAGTTCAAATAAGGGTATTTTTTATTGAGAACAAAATTAATTTTTGAGTGGCTCTTATATACTCTCCCCAAATTTAAAAGAATAACACTAAATATATATATATATACATATATCTGTAAAAATAAAAAATAAATATTTATTACTAAAATATATTATATATTAGTATAAAATATATATTTAGTATACACATTAGTATTATATATATAGAGAGAGAGAGAATATGTATGTGTGTATGTGTGTGTGGAGACAGAGAAAGAGTTGGCAAAGGCTTTGTTTGTTTACCTGTGTATGATTAAGAGAGTAAGGAAAGGGTCAAGGAGTTGGAATGATAAATGATAATGGAGGCTTAATATAATTACTGGGAATCTTACATTTTTTTTAAAGGTTTTATTTATTTATTTGAGAGAGAGAGAGAGCACACTCATGAATGGGGGGGAGGGGCAGAGGGAGACGGAGAAGCAGATTCCCCGCCGAGCAGGGAGCCCCATGCGGGAACTTGATTGCAGGACTCTGGGATCATGACCTAAATCAAAGGCAGACAGTTAACTGACTGAGCCACCCAGGTGCCCCAAATTTTGTTTTTATTAATTATTAGGTTTCAAATGAAAATTCAGAAAGACTCAGAGCAGCCCATCAAATTTCTACTTGATGATCTAACCCAGCCTCACACCAGCAAAACACGGCAGGCTACATTTTTACACACTATAGTTCTTTGAAGTATTCAGTGAGAAGAATAATATATCGATCCTCTTTATAGTGTCTTACTTTGTTATAAACTATAAATAATTCTACCAATTTACTCCTGTTTAGAATTTTTTTTTCTTGTAGGATTTCACTCAGTTGAATTTTCAAGACAAAGAAAAACCCGTACCAGTCCTCTTTCCTTTTAACCAAATCTAATATGTCTGAATGCATTAGTACTCTCTATTTCCTCCAAAGATAATTGGCAGACATTGATGTCTCTCCTTTTAAGTAACTGCCAAAGAGTACACTAAAAAGCTCTAGGGAATCTAGTAAGCCATTTGTAATGATGTCAATCAGTTTAAATATCACACTAACAAAGAATCACTCTTCCATTAACAATATTATTTCTAAAACTGCCATCATCATTATTTCAAGAAATGTACATTTGTTATATCATTACTGAGGTAGGCTTTTTAATTCCTTTACAAACATTAATATAAAATGTGATTTTTTTCTATAAACCATGTCCATATAAACTGAGAAAATATTACTAACAATAAATGTAATTGATGCTAAATAATCTATCAGAGCATTTGAAAACAATTTATAAGCTAAACATTTTTTTCCCCTCTTCTCAGTGTAAGAAGGGGAAAGCAAATTTAACATTAAGTTATAGTTATCTTAGGACTTTTCAACATTTTTTTTTTTTTAAGTAGGCTCCAGGCCCAGTGTGGAACCCAATGTGGGGCTTGAACTCATGACCCTGAAATCAAGACCTGAACTGAAATCAAGAGCCACCTGCGCTGAACCAACTGGGCCATTCAGTCACCCCACTACATTTTTTTCACTTTTGATGCATAATTGTATTTAAGTTCATATGTCATAATTTCATCATGCTGGTATTTAAAATATGTATATATTCATAGAAATATATTTGAAAGTTTAATTCACACAAATATACACATTAAATTAACTACATAATTAAAATGACTTCTCTTAAGGTAGGATATTTATTCATATATATAGTCAGAAGATAAAGTCTATAATTTATATGCAATTATTAGGTTTTCACAAAGTCAGGTTATTAGAATTACTGATAACCAAAAGTTTGATAGTGTGAGCACTGAGTAGACACAAGGATAGATTCATTTTTGAAAACATAGTTGTTTCTACTGGGTGCTAGAAAACAAAGAATACATAGGTCTCAGAGAGCAGTAAACAGAACAAGCTCACATTCTAATTCTTAGGAAGAGAAGAATACGAACTGAGACAATAGTCTAAGGGCACTAAGAGAGACAGGGAATCATCCAAATAGAGAAAATGCTCAGACTACATATGTAAACAAACTTGTACCAGATCAAATGTAATTTCTACTAGACTTCGTTCTTATATTCAGGATAGTTTCAGTCATTCACATAGTGTTTTATGAAGACATCACAGATGAATTGTTTAGATTTAAGAACTACAAAGCACCCCAAAGTCACAGTCTGACAGAAACCTAGGGAGAACACAATAGGTACTTGACTGAATACTGAAAACACGACTTATTATCTAAAATGTTCTGTGATATAACAAAGGACTGATGTTTTATTTTTTTAATTTTTTAAAAAAGATTTTATTTATTTATTTGACAGAGACAGAGACAGCGAGAGCAGGAACACAAGCAGGGGGAGTGGGAGAGGGAGAAGCAGGCTTCCTGCCGAGCAGGGAGCCCAATGTGGGACTCGATCCCAGGACTCTGGGATCATGACCTGAGCTGAAGGCAGCCGCTTAACGACTGAGCCACCCAGGCGCCCAGGACTGATGTTTTAAAGGCAAAAAAAAAGTAAAAACATAAAGAACCTAAAAAAATTAAAAATGGGTATATGCTATTTAAAATGTGTGATTATGAAAACAGACAGGAGAGTCAGTATCTCTGTACTGTTAGTTTCCTCACTTCTAAATTGAAAAAAATTGCAACAATCGTTATTTCATCACAGGGATGTTGTGAAAAGTAAATTAATTCATACATATGAAGTATTTAGTCCAGTGATGGAATATGGTATATGGTAGGAGCTATACTTTGTATTGTCATTATTATTATTTTATTATTATTATCTTTGATACCCAATCTGTTTCCTGGGTGAGCATTTAAAAGACCACTAGAACCAGAGGGTTTGAAATGAAGGCAGAGCCTTTCTTCCACGTGAAGTAAGCCCTCTGATTAGTTTCCACTTGTGTGACCTCACCAGCATCTAAACCTCCAAAATATAAGACCACCACTTATAAAATAACATGCCCCTGAGAGAGTCCAGAAGAATGTTTCCCCAAACAGCTAAGATACAAAAACATAAATTACTGCTTCAGTTGCTATAAGCAAAGGCATGAAATCCCACAGACTTTCACTTTTAGTAGGATGAGTCACTCACTATAAATCTACTAAGACAATTGTCAGCATTATAGACATTTGGTACTCACTTCCTTAAAAAAAAAAGGAAAGAAAAAAGCAGATGGTTAAAGATTTTATTCAGAATTCTGCTAAGACACGCAGCCACAATGCTTGGCAATGTTGTGAAAGTCCTATCTGCATGCACATTCACAGATATTAGGAATCCCTCTGCATTTTATGATGCATGTTGCACTTTTTAGTGCAACATCTGTGTTGTCTTGAGTGTGTTATGACTTTAAATCCTTGAGTCAATATATTTATAGACATGCTGTTCTGATTTGGACTTATTGATCATTTGATTTTACATAAATGTTGAATCTTTAAATATTTGATTAAATTGTTGCCAGTGTGATTTGATTTTCCAAAGGAAAATGTATGGACTTAATTTTGATTATGATCTGCTTAAATTAAAAAAAAATCAGTAATACAGAATACTGATCATTTCCAGTTGTGATTGTCATAATTAGAGATCTACTGATACTTTTTTTCAATAATAGTAGGATTTGACAGAATAATTATAACTACATAAAATTCCAAAGCAATGCTAGGAAAATAATCCTTTTGAAGTTCACATATCCAATAATTCTAATTATTCAACTGCTGAAAACCTCTGAAATATCTTTGAAAGAGCACTGCAATTACATTGCCAGCTCTGTAGGATTTTGCAGGTTTATTGCTTTTCTTTCTGTATTAATTTTTTGTTTGCTTTTTAACTTTTATTTTGGAAATAATTACATACTCAAAGGAAGTTGTGAAGATAATACAGAGAAGAGTCTTACTTTTTACCTTCTTCCAATGGTTACATTTTACATAATTATAATACAATATCAAAACAGAAATTTTACATTGGTACAATGTATGTGTATAATTCCATGCCATTTTGTCACATATGTAGATTTGTGTAACCAACAGCACAATCTAGGTATTCTATGCCACAATAATCTCTCTCATGGTACTTTTTTATAATTGAACCTGCAACCAGATGACTATTCCTAACTGCTGGTAAGACCTGATGTATATTTCATCGCTATAATTTTATCATTTTAAGAATGTTATAGGGGCGCTTGGGTGGCTCAGTCATTAAGCGTGTGCCTTCGGCTCAGGTCATGATCCCAGGGTGCTGGGATCAAGCCCCGCGTGGGGCTCCCTGCTCAGCAGGAAGCCTGCTTCTCCCTCTCCCACCCCTCCTGCTTGTGTTCCCTCTCTCACTGTGTCTCTGTCAAATAAACAAATAAAATCTTTAAAGAAAAAAAAAGAATGTTATATAAATGGAATCATCCTCGTACAATTAAGTTTTTCTACTCAACATAATACCTTTGAGATCCATCCAAGTTGTTTCATGTATTGATAAATAATCACTTGTTATTTATTGGTAGTATTCCATGGCATGGATGTACAACAGTTATTTTATTGTTTGTTTGTTTATTTTTGAGAGAGACACACACACACACAGAGCACATGAGCAGGGGGAAGGGCAGAGGGAGAGAGAGAATCTCAATCAGACTCCATGCTGAGTGTGGAGCCCAATGTTGGGCTCCATCTCACCACCCTGAGATCATGACCTGAGTCAAAGTCAAGAGTCGGTCACGTAACCTACTAAGCTATCCAGGTGCTCCTGGATATACAACAGTTATTTTAAACTTCTCACCTACTGAAAGACATTTTGGTGTTTCCACTTTTTGGCTATTGCAAATAAAACTGCTATAAACAATTATGTACAAGTATCTGTGTGGACGTAGATTTTCATTTCTCTGAGATAAAAATGCAGGAGGTCAATTACTGTGTCATATGGTAAATGCATGTTTAGCTTTTAAGAAATTGTCAAAATGTTTTCCAGAGTGGCTGTACCATTTTATGTGCATCCTACCAGCGATACACAAGATCTCATTTATCTGCATCTCAGTGCCATTTAATATCATCACTGTTTCATATTATTTGAAGTGTTAGCTGTTCTAATAGGTTTATAGTGATGTCTCAACATTGCCTTAATTTGCATTTCTTTGATGACTAATGATGTTGAAAAGCTTATCATATGTTTATTAGCCATGCATATATACTTTTCAGTGAACTATTCCTTCATGTTGCTGTTTGCCACATCTACTGTGAGAATGAAGACCATTCTCAGCAATCAGACTGTCAACATTCCAGAAAATGTTGACATCACTCAAAGGATGTGCAGTTACTGTAAAAGGCCCCAAAGGGACTTCAATCACATCAATGTAGAACTCAGTCTCCTTGGAAAGGAAAGAAGAAAAGAAAAGAAGAGGCTCCGAGTTGACAAATGGTGGGGAACTAGGAAAGAACTGGCTACTGTTTGCACTATCTGTAGTCACGTACAGAACGTGATCCAGGGCATTACTCTGGGCTTCTGTTACAAGATGAGGTCTGTGTATGTTCACTTCCCCATCAACGTTGTTATTCAGGAGAATGGTTCTTGTTGAAATCCAAAATTTCTTGGGTGAAAATACATCTGCAGGATTTGGATGAGGCCAGGTGTTGCTTGTTTAATATCTCAAGCCCAGAATGATGATGAGTTACTTCTTCAAGGAAATGACATTGAACTTGTATCAAACTCAGCTGCTTTGATTCAGCAAGCCACAGCAGTTAAAAACAAGGATATCAGAAAGTTTTTGGATGGTATCTATGTTTCTGAAAAAGGAACAGTCCAGCAGGCTGATAAGATCTAAGTTGTTCACCTACAGAAACAACAAGATGCTGGATGATTTTTCAGACTGATCTGTGAATATTTTAAAGATGCAATAAAAGCTCTATTGATTTGGGACTTTTTCTTAGACCAATAATCCTTTCCATCTATTTGGCAAAGTAAACCATTCAGAAGTAAATTGTAGTGTGCTAAGAAGTGTAACAGAACGAACAGATTAGGAATTTTTTTCTGGTAAAACTTCATAGGAGAAAAAAAAATACTCCTTCATGTCTTTTGCCCATTTTTTATTTGGACTTGTTTGATTTTTGTGTTGTTGAATTTTGAGAGTTCTTTATCTATGAGATATATATAGATAGATAGACAGAAAGATAGATATACAAAACTACATCTATTTATCTATATATATATCAGTCATATATATAGCATATGATTATTATATATATCATATATGTGATTCCTTTTGTCACCTCTGTGGTCTGCAATTAATTTCTCCCAGTCTATATAAGAGTCTTTTCATCCTCATTCACTGGGTTTTCCACACAGTAAAATTTTTATTTTGATGAAGCCCTATTTATCAATTATTATTTTATTGATTGTGCTTTCCGTGTTATCTGTAAAAATTTATTTATTTGAGAGAGAGAGAAAGAGAGAGAAGATAAGAGCAGAGTGAGAGGAGAAGCAGACTCCTTGCTGAGCAGGGAGCCCTACATGGGGCTTGATCCACGACCCTGAGATCATGACCTGAGCCAAAGGCAGATACTTAACCAACTGAGCCACCTAGGCACCCCATGTGTACAAACTCTTCACCAAGTCCTAGATCCTCAAGATTTTCTACTATTTTATCTTCTAGAATTTTGTACTGACTGCCTGGTTTTGAAATCGGGTAACATTTGATTTACAAATTTAGTAAGGATTCCTTTTAAAATATTTGGTAGAATTTGGAGCCCCTGGGTGGCTCAGTCATTTAAACATCCGACTTGACTTCGGCTCAGGTCATGATCTCAGGGTTGTGAGATCAAGCCTCGAGCAGGTCTCTGTGCTGGGTATGGAGTCTGCTTAAGATTCTCTCTCCCTCCCTCTCCCTCTGCCCCTCCTCACGCCTCTCTCTCCCTCTCTTAGGAAAAGAAAAAGAAAAAGAAAAAGAAAAAGAAAAAGAAAAAGAAAAGGAAGGAAAGGAAAGGAAAGGAAAGGAAAGGAAAGGAAAGGAAAGGAAAGGAAAGGAAAGGAAAGGAAAGGAAAGGAAAGGAAAGGAAAGGAAAGGACTTGGTAGAATTCTCCAGTGAATCACCAGAGCCAGATTTCTTTTCAGGGAGTTTTTAAAATTATGGTTTCAATGTCTTAATAGTTATAGGGCCATGAAATTATGTTTCATGTTGGATGAGTTGTGTTAGTTTGCATTTTTTAGGAATTGGTCCATTTCATCTAAATTGTTCAATTTGGATATGTAGAGATACTATTATTCCCTTATTATCCTTTTGATGTCTGCTTTGTCTGTAGCGTCTTTGTCATTGTGTCCCCCCCCCCCCTTTTTCTTCTTTTTTTTGTTCTGGTCAGACTTCCTAAAAGCTTATCACTTTTGTTGATCTTTTCAAAGAGCTTTTCCTTTGTGTGTATGTGTGTGTGTTAATAGTCTATTTATTTATAGGGATTTTCTTTTTTAAGATTTTATTTATTTATTTATTTATTTGAGACAGAGAGAACGAGAGAGAGAGAGAGCACATGAGAGGGGGGAGGGTCAGAGGGAGAAGCAGACTCCCTGCTGAGCAGGGAGCCCGATGCGGGACTCGATCCAGGGACTCCAGGATCATGACCTGAGCCGAAGGCAGTCGCTTAACCAACTGAGCCACCCAGGCGCCCCTATTTATAGGGATTTTCATAGACTATATTGCAATGCCATCCTAGCAATGATATTTTGTGGGACTGGGTGAATACCTCTAATACCATCAATAATTATTATCCTGCGTAATGCATCCCAGCCAGATGTATTATACTATATTCTGTATCGTAATAATGAAGGTCTGTATTTTTCTTAATTATTCTGTCACATTTTTAAGTCACAGTAAAAATAAAATATTATACCAATAAATGGGACTTTTTCACACAGCAAAAAACATGATTTTTAAACAACAATTTGTATATAACTCTCAGTATATTTAACTAATGTTTTGATTTATAAAATTACAGGTTTCTTTCAGCTATTTGCTGTCCCTTTTTGTAAAGATCTCAAGTATTTCTAATGAACGGTAATTCTACCAGTGTCTACCTAATGTCCTTTTAAATATATGTTAAGGGTATAATACTGTGTGGAATATCATTTTTAATATTACTATTAATAATCATAGTGATTACAATAATTTAAAATTTAGTTACAGAGAATTGCAATTGAAGACTAGATTTAAGTGAGAAAAATATTCAATTTTAAAATTAACCTGTTTCATTTTCTGTGCCAGTAAAATATGGATCTTTGAAAAATATGTATTAATTTATATATTCATTTATTCTCTGTACTATTTGTTTTAAAAAGTATCTTAACCCATTTAATTCCTTTTTTAGAAAACAAATTAAATACAGGCTGGCAACTTTATGTGCTGTTTTGTTCTTATGTGAATTCAAACCATTGAGTCATAAACTCCTGAAAAACTGTGCCTATAATAGAATGTTGCCAGCAAGATCTGCTATAATTAAACTTTAAATAATAACAATGATAAAGTAAAATAACAGGTTGCATGTGCATCTTGAGTTTAAAAGAACGCTTAACTTTCAGTACTAGATGATGAACATTTCTATTATTCTCAATGAGTTGGGTTAATAAGAAATCTTGCAGCAATCACATTGTAAAACCTTTAGATTTTTGTCCGTGTGTTGAAAGCTTTAAGTTTCACAATAAATAATTACATACATAGCTAGTATGTCATAATCTTATGGGGTGGTAATAGTCATTAATGTTGTTTCTAAAAAAAAAAAATCAAGAGCTTAAAAGGTGGTTTGTTTTCTTGCTGGTGCAGACGTTTTCATTGTCAAATTTCTATGACAATTTAAAACACCCGTACATTTTAAGTTTCAAACCACAAAGTGGAATAGGAAGATAAAGCAGCTAGTTAATTCAATCAAAACTTTTCCCACTGAGATCTATTTAAGATGCTATTTTTTTTCCATTTTAATTGAGTGTGAGAAATTTTCCAGAGCTATTTGCATTATAATAGATTTCTGGATAAATGCTTAGTTCTCTGCTTAGTTTGTATTTAGAGAAAAAAGCTTGGGGATTATAAGGCCACTAACTAAAATCTAGGACCAGCTGTGACTTATAAGGACACCTGATAGGAAGCACAGATTCACATCAACTGGAGAGATTGGATTTTAGGGGGTTTGTCCAAAGGGAGTGAGGGAGATGTTCTGGTATTATAGATCCAGCAAATTATATTAATTCTATGATAAATGACTGGCATTAGGTTTAATACATCAGAAAACACAAGAAAATACAATTTAAAAAAGATAAATAAGATCCATATTAGGTATCACTCTTCACAAATTATTTAGCAAACTTGCTAAATACAATATCTCCCTATAAACATCAGATTTTAAAAAATTTTTTATATAGTAGCAATGCACTGGAAATTAAAATAAAAATTGCCATTGATAATAGCATCAACATATGAAATCATTAGGGCTAATTCTGACAAAATATCTTCAAATTTTATGGGCTAAAATCAAAAGATTGATGAAGACCTCAATAAATAGAGGAGTGTATGGGTCATGTATTGAGTAGACTCACTGTTCTTAAGACATCAGGTTTCCACAAATTATTCTATCAAAGAATGCAATTCCATCATAGTATGATCACTTCATACTTATTTAGCTTCACATCCATCTCCGCTACGTACTTGCATTTTAGCCACACTGATTTTCTTTCAGTTCCACAAAATTGCCATGGTTCTTACACTGGGCTTTTTCACCTCTGCATGTCACTTCCTTGCCTGTTAACTGATAATCCTTCAGCTCTCTACTAAAATATAATTTCCTTATTGTAATTTTCATTACTCCTTCATGCTAGCCATGCATTCTCTCACAGAATCTCATGAAATTCTGCATATTTTCTTCATTGCACTTCTAATTCTTGTTATTTTACATCTAAGTTAATATTCCTCTCTTCCCCTAGACTGTTTTATTAGAAAAAGACTCTTTTTTTTTGACATTTTATTCTCATACAGTACATAGTCTAACCCAATATAAGGACTCAAAAAATATTAGCTGAAGTAAGAACTGAGATCAAACCTGCCCTCTATTGGAGATACACACACAAACACACACATGCACACATGTGTGCATGGGCATACACACATAAATACACCCACATGGAATCTGATGTAAAATTTTATTTATATCTATATAAATGTAACAAATCAAGGTGTCTCATGGAAACCTCTTTTCTACATGTTCTAAATGTTATGGGTGAAGGTTTTGTTCTATATCCTTTATTATAACATTTTTACCAAGCCAAATAAAAGTAAATTAGAAAATAACATGGAATAATAATAATTATTTTCAAATATGTATTAACTATGCAAAAGAAAACACTTCATAGAAACTCTGTCAATGTATTCCTTTGGCAGAATTTGTATGTTTTTGCTGGCCTTGCTGAGGACACTTAAATGCGAATCCACTGGAGTTTGGACTGGAGATAGTGCCCATCCTCCCTCATAAATTGTTTTATGTGACAAGAATAAGAACTCTGTGAATCCAAGGAACTTTAGAATCCCTTGTAATTGAGGGTTAACTATTTTATTCTGTTTTCTGATTCAAGTCTTTCCATCAAAAGTCTTACAATGGCAAAATACAGTGAGGAGGCTAGTTTCCATGGAAACAACTCCCAAGAGTTGTTTTTTTTTCTTTCTTTTCTTCCTGTTCCCACGACTTGTCTTCCTCTAATACTATTATTTTTTCCCTTTTCTTATATCTTTATTTATTACTTCTATTCTTTATTTCCATCTCTTATACACTTTGATTTCAATACACTTTTCAATATTAAGCTCCTGTGAACAAGATTCCAACCATTTAACAATATGTAGAGGCTAAAATTCTTATTGTATTTTATTTACATCATCAATAAGTTGTGGTGAGGCTTGTTCTAAGGCTCCAGGCAAGATTTTTTAAATTGTCCGTAGAAAACAAATGATATTCTACAAAATTATCTTAATATTTCAGTGACCGACTTTTTAGGCTTTACTAACAATTCTTTAAAACATTTATTGAATGTCTCTCACAGTCTATTGATCTGTGCTGTTTTTCCTTGTTGATTAATCCAGACAAGCTTTAAAAAGCTCTTTGAAGAAAAATAGACTTGGGGGACAAAATGAGGTTGATTCACAAATTAATACTGTTGGAGGATGTAAAAACAGTCTTTCAGTTCAGATACTGCTTGTGAAGATTCAGGGATGATTTGAGATATAGTTCTAAATAAAATAATGGTTATTTCACTAATACGTGTTGTGATATCTGGAACAGAATGAATGCACATATCTTCACATTCTCACATTCATTATATTGGAACTTGTAACTCGATGTTTTTATATGATTTAGTTCTGAAATGTTCTAAAATTCTCAGCACAAAAAATAAGAGCAATCATTTCGATTGCCCTCACTTGTTGCATCTGTCCCCAGTAACATAAGCAGCATAATCAATCATTTTCTCTATTTAGACAAGCACTGATTTTATTTTTATTTTGGGGGGTTATAGTACCTTGCAAAGATTTGTTTGCAAAAAAAAAATCAATATTGTACTTAATATTAGGCTCTATTCTACATTCTTTGCATATGTAATTTTCATTTAATCAGCATAGCAAACACAACAGATATGCACTGATATTTCTCCATCTGAAAGTTGATAAAACTAAGACAAATAATGTACTGGTAATTGCCTAAAGTCACACAATTTGAAAGTGGCAGATCACGGAGTCATATCAAATAATTTGAATCTATTAAGATTGGATTCTTTTAAGTGCTACACTATAATGCCTCTCCCCCAAACGTTACTATATCTTTGATATTAAACATCTATTAGGAATAAATGGAAACCTTTCTTTCTAATTAATGATTTCAGTTACATTATTAAGGGAAAAAATGGTGAATCTGTATTGATATATAAATATTCTCCTGAACCTTCAGGATAAGCCAATCCTTCCTTTACTGAAGCTGAAAACTACTTCCTTCAATGTCTCATTAAACCTGAGATTTTTAAGAATTTAAAAAGTAGATGATGTCTTTGCTGAATATTTTGCCTGGTTCAGAAGAATATGGATTTACTCTATCTGATCATCGTCTCATAACATTAAAATTTTCCATACTTTCTATCAACCCATCAACTTTTTCTTACTAGAATTCATTGAATAGAATGATTACTATTCATTTCCTCTCAACATTCTCCATTTCCTTTAATGACTCCCCTTGACTTCTATTTATTTTTACTGCTATGTTTCAATGTTAATGACTTTTATGGATATATCTGTTTATTTGACATTCTATATATCAAACTTAATTTTACAGACAGAGCAAAAATGTGAAAATTTTAAAACTGAAAACAAAACAAATACAAAACACAGTTCAAAAACGTAACATTCTCTCTTAATGGCTCTAGAATAGACTCAACTGAGATGCCTCCTAATGCACTTCCATATCCTTCAATTTGGTAAGACATCAGTTCTTAACTCTTCTGTCATAGTTACTAGTTTATAATAGGAGTTTTGGTTTACTAGAGTTACTATTTAAGACAAAATGAGAATTGTCATCATAATCCACATGTCATTTGTAAATTATTTACACTGAATTTAGGTGATGATAAAAGAAAGCAATATATATGAGAACTAGAAGTAAAGATATAGCCACTCATTTAGTCATTCATTAAATTCATTCATTGAATAAGCATACAAGGTTAGAACTTTTGCCCACTTCTAGTTTGGTTTTTGTTTTCTTATTGTTGACATTTAAGCGTTTCATATGTTTTATATATGCATCTTTCATCAGATAATGTGAGTTTCATCATTTTCTGACTTCTGAATTTTGTAGAGATAAATAGTGAGAAAGAAAAGGTGTGAGTGAGAGAGGGAGAGAGAAGAGAACACAAATAATTAAAATACATTTCATTTCAAAAACACTAAAATAGGGGCACCTGGCTGGCTCAGTTGGTAGAGCATGAGACTCTTGATCTCAGGGTCTTAGCTTCAGCCCCCTGTTGGGTGTAGAGATTACTTAAAAGAAAACACTAAAATGAAAACAGGTTTTGAATTAAAATATATTTTTTAAAAATAATAATTATAAGAATATATAAACTTACATGAATTAGATATATTAATAGAAATGTGTAAGTTGGGGCGCCTGGGTGGCTCAGTCGTTAAGCGTCTGCCTTCGGCTCAGGTCATGATCCCAGGGTCCTGGGATCGAGCCCCGCATCGGGCTCCCTGCTCCACGGGAAGCCTGCTTCTCCCTCTCCCACTCCCCCTGCTTGTGTTCCCTCTCTCGCTGTAAAATAAATAAAATCTTTAAAAAAAAAAAAAAAGAAATGTGTAAGTTGACAAAATGGTGTAAGAAGAAATATAATATTTAAATAGACAAATATTAAGAAATAGAAGTGAAATTCAGGAATTTTTCTTTCTAAAAGCACTTGGCCCGTAGACTTCTTTTGATTCAATTCTATAAAACTTCAAGTAGTAGTTAATTTTTACCTCATAAGTTTTTCCTTCCAGGAGAAAAAAAAAGGAAAGTTACTCAGGAAATTTTATGAGGCAAGGATAATCTTGAATCTAAAGCCAGGTATGCAGTATAAAAAAAGAGAATAGCATAATCCAATTTCATATGCAAATTATAAATAAACTTATCAAATATGAATGAAACATTAGTGAATTTGATCCTATTATCTTAAAAATAAAAACAGCACAATCCAATAAGCTTTAGTTATTATTATGGACTGAATTGTGTTCCTTCACAATTCATATGTTGAAGCCCTCAACTTCCATGAGATGATATTTGGAGATATTCTTTAAGGTGGTAATTGAGATTAAATGACATCATAAGGGTGAGGCCCTAATCTCAGAAGATTGCTTTCCTTAGAATAGGAAGGGAGACATCAGAGAGCTCCCAGTAAGCATACAGAGAGGAAAGACCATGTGAGCACATCATGAGAAGATGAGTCTATCCAAGCCAGAAAGAGAGTTCTCACCAGAAATCAAATTCGCTGGCTCCTTGATAATAGACTTTTAGCCCTCGGAACTATAAGAAAATCAGTGTCTGTTGTTTAAGTCACCCAGTCTGTATTTTCTCACACAGGCTGAGCTGACTAATGCAGCTAGGAATGTAGGAATGGTTCATTGTTAAGAAAATATATACAAATAAATCACATTAATAGAAAATAGTAGAGTATGATAAATCAATAAAGAATAAATAGCTTCTGAAGATTCCTAACTTATTTATGATAATAACTATTAGGAAACTAAGAATAAAGGATATTTTTAAAATATGTTAGAAGTTATATACTGGAAACTTTTGACAAAGGTATTCTTAGTGGAGAAGAAAATTAAACAATGTTTTTACGTTTCAAAAACAGAATACTCACTATCACTGCCACTGGATAACAGAAGAATGGATGACTTAGGGTAATAAGTCCAAAGCAAAACAAACAATAAACAAAACAAGCCATAAGAACTATAGGAATCAGAATGAAAGAGAGAAAAAACTCTAATTTGGGGCAGGTAGCATCATCATTTACTTTGAAAAGTCAACAGCATCAGCAAATTGTTAAAATACATAAG
Source organism: Leptonychotes weddellii (assembly GCF_054177405.1). NCBI lineage: Eukaryota > Metazoa > Chordata > Mammalia > Carnivora > Phocidae > Leptonychotes > Leptonychotes weddellii. Next base: position 27,589,014 of record NC_138380.1, read on the forward strand.
ATAATTCAGGAAGGTTGAGAAATATCAGGCCAAGTTATAAAAGTCAATAGCATTTATCTAAAAATAAGCAAATGCAATTCATGGTGTGATAAATGCCATGTAGTAGCTAGTCTACAATAAAAATAAGAAACCATTCATAATAGTATAAAAATTATGAAATATCTAGGAGTTAATCTAGTAATAATGAACAAGGTTTAATGTGAGAAAATTTTTTTTAAAGATTTATTTGAGAGAGAGAGAGAGCAAGTGCCAGCACGGGGAGGGCAGAGGGAGAGGGAGAGAGAATCCCAAGCAGTCTCCTCGCTAAGCATGGAGCTGGACATGGGGCTTGATCTAATGACCCTGAAATCATGACCTGAGCAGAAAATAAGAGTTGGATGCTCAACTGACTGGGCCACCCAAATGCCCCTTAAAGTAAGAAATTTAAAACTAAAGTAAGTAATACAGAAAATATGATGATAAATGTGTGGATATTAAATGCTCTGGTATAAAATTATTTAATATTAGATAACTGTTCTCTCCAAATTAATTAATTAAGAATCAAATTGATAAAATGGGTTGGGTTTTTGTATTGGAATAAAAAAATTAAAAATTAATATGAAAGAAAAGTTCTGTATATCAAAATATAGCCTACTTCATTCAATAAAACACTCACAATTCTTTTCAAGATAAACCTCCCCATGTTGAACATCTTTAGAATAAGACCCTTATGACTCTTGGAAATCCTCTTGCATATCTTAGAGGGTGAGCAAGGTACCACTTTAAATTTTTCAAAGGTCTCATCCTAGGATCTTCTAGATACATGCCTAATATGATCTTTGGTGCCAAACTTTTTTCATTTTGAGAATCGTCTCCTGGCTGGTAAGACTGAAGATAAGAAACACTTTTATTTTTCAACCCAGGAATTGCAGGACCTTCAATATTCTCTCTCAAATCTGCTTGCAAACTGAAAAGTTCTTTACTTAGCTCAGTGGTTCTCAATCAGGAGTGATTTCCCCCTTAGGGGACACTTGGCAATGTCTGGAGGCACTGGGGGTGGGGTGTGACTGGCCTCTAGTGGGTAGATACCAGTGATCCTGCTAAATAGGAGCAAGACAATCCCCCAAAACACAGACTTATCATCCCAAAATGTCAATAGTGCTGAGGTCAAGAAACCCTGATTTTGACTCATCTTTCTCTTCCTGTACCTTAACATAGACAGCAGAAAGAATCCAACTGGCATTTTCACATTCTGCATAGAAATCACCTTGCAAAGTTGCACAAACTCATTAGGTACATTTTCTAATTTTCAAGTTATTGCAGGTGTTAGATTTAATTGCTCTGCTACTATGTATCATGGATTGCCACATTTTCAATCTACTTTAGCAGTTTCCTTAGGACATTGTTTTGCTTCTGCCCATATTTTAGGCTTTTCTTACAGCAGCACTCCACTTTCAGGTACCCATTTCTGTATCAGTTATCTATCATTGCATTAAAAAAAAACAATTTTAAACACCCAAAATAATGGCTCAAAACAGCATCTTTATTTAGTTCATAATTGAACTTGATTAAGTTGGGCATCTCTTTTGGTTATCTCAACTGGGTTCACTCATGTATCTGCAACCACTTGCAGGTCATTTATTCTCCTGCTTCTGTGAGTTGGCTTGCTGCCATCTGGGCTGATTCTGGTGACTAGACTATATGTCTCTCATAATTCATAAGGCTAGTTTAGGTTTGCTTATATGGCAAAGTGTCCAAAACATCAATAGAACGAGCCCTGATGTGCAGATGCTTTAAAAGTCTTAGCTTCCATCACATTGGTTATTGTCCCACTGACCAAAGCAAGTCACAAGGCTAGTACAAATACAAGGGCTAGAGAATGATACCAGTTATTTACAAAGCATGGACAAAGTAAGGGGAAACATTTGTAGCCGTTTTTTTTGCAATTGATCACATTCTAACGTCCAGGAATTTATTTTATCCACGTGTATTTTAAAGAACTATCTCATAGATATCCAAGATGGAACCAATATGTGTATTATGTAATGAATCATAATTATAGTAATAAGAAGTTAAAGGACTTTGGAGTATCCACCTTTAATGGAGTACACGGATAAAATATTTGAAATGCATGCCATATGTGTTGAGTACCATGCAGTAGCTAAAGCAGTGGATGAGATGAACATGTGACAGTATTGATCGGTTTAAACAAACAAACAAAAATTATAACACTTCCCCCAAAAATAAAAATAAAAAGAGTGCTGAGTGAAAAACAAAAAGTGAGAAACAGAAAGAAATCTGTGATGATAGATCTAAGTAAGTCAGAAAAAGATACATATTTTACGAGCATGCATACAAACAAAAAGGATAAACCTTAAACACAATGGGATGTTTGACTATGGTCTGGACCATAGGGGAGCGAGAATATGATCCAGAGACGGAGAGGACAGGTTTAAGAGCTCATATGTAAGGTCCTGCATTGTGCATGGTTTGGCTTCTTTCTGCCCCTCCAGCTTCACTTCACATTTGTTTCTTCCTTGAATTTGCATTTTAACCATACTGGCTTTCAAAAGAGTCCTATTCCTTACATCCCTTGGCTCTTTCACTTGATATTTCCTATGTATTGAAAGCTTTCCATGTCTTTTTCTAGTTAACTCCTACTTATTCTTCAGATCTCAACATAAATACCACTTCCTCTGTGAAGCCTTTTGAACCCCTCAGATGAAGCCAGTGTCCTCTTATAGACACTCCCAGATTCCTGAATATTTTCCTCAATGAATTGGTCAAAGTTATTTTATATTTAAATTAACATCTCTCCCCTGAGATTGTAACTTTCATTAGATTAAGGATCATCTTATCTGTCTTTATTTTATTCCTCTCATGTAGTTCATTGTATGATGGAAGGAAATGTATGAGGGACTTGAAAATATTTGCTAAATTACAGAAAGAACAGAAAAATTCAATATCATCCATCATTGGATGGATATACACAGATATGCCCACGTGTGCGCACACACACACACACACATACACACATACATCCGTGTGTGTGTGTATATATATATGTATATATATATCTCCAAATTGATATTTATGCAAATGTTTCAAATTGAAGTTTCTTTAATAGAACCCTCTTTTGGCTAGTTAACTGCTATTCATGTCTTCTTTTGCTTTTCAGCTTAAATGGTATTCCCTCAAAAAATAGAACTGGATCTTCAGATCTCCCTATTACATCCCTGTATTTCTCCTTTTAACCACGCATCACAACTGTAATTAAATATATCTTGATATTTGTATGAGAGAGTTTATGTACTATATATGAATACTATATATGTTCTATTTAAAGTTATATATGCAAACACAAATTACACACACACACACACACACACACACAGAATTCCTATTTGGAAGGCTACTGGCACTTGATTATTCAGCCATTTATTTATATGTTCCAGATCCTATGTTAGGAAATAATTTACAGCATTCCAATGATTTAGGGAAACACAAAGTAATAAGCTCTCATTCTGCACAATTATAAGGCCTTTCCCATTCATTGTTTTTCAGGAAAACACTAGGGTCACTTAAATTTGAATGTGTATGTATGTATACAGATTGATTTTGTGTCCTCTTTACTATTATTACTTTCATCCTCTCTGAGATCTGTAAGAAGAAGAAATGACTTTCACCCTCTCTGAGATCTGTAAGAAGGAGATGGAGAAAAATTGTGCGTGTAATGATGGGGTTATTTGAGAAATGGACTGTGCTCTATTATTTGATCTAGGGCATGGTGCTTATCCTAACTGTGATTTGGGGCTATTAAAGTCAGTTATGTGGAGACTGGAAGAGAATGCTAGGCCAACCTTACTAGGGACATATTAGAAAGTGCTCAAATGTTTCCCTGCCCATCACCCTGAGGAACTTCTGTGGGGTTGGGGCAAAGACTGGAGTATATGTGCTGACTCAGTCTGGTGGTAACAGTTGTGGAGAGTTCTGTGCTTATGTAGATTTGGGAATTCAATGTAAATGGTTCGCGTATGTTACGTGAGAACATGGGCAGATACTTCAAATCTATATTTAGATGTATATTGGAGATAGAAAATGATATTAGAGAGTAGTTATTTTTATTATTCTCTACTTTATCTGGGTCATAAAATTCTTACAATTTCCTTCTCAGTATAAGCTTTTTATGCTTCTATTCAATCCTAAGATAATTTTCTTCAAAGATTAAGGGAAATATATTCAGCTGTTTTAAAGCTAAGTAAATGTTAAAATTATACATATATATACATACATATAAAATATATATATAACATCATAAGAAAAGCAATCTATTGTAATCACTTTCTCAGTAAATCTAAAAAAAAGGCTTCTTGAAAAGTTCAACCTGAATACAAAGATACCTTAAAAATTATCTTGTTTGGATATGAGGGGGGAAATTTTCCCCATATTTCTATACAAAACAATATCCCATTGCTTGGAAAATTCCTGAGACTTAGGATCATAGATCAATGTGATTTATTCAAATAGATATTTTGTATTATTATCCCCATAAATAAATATACAGGAGCCTCTAGCCATTATTTTAAGGGGACTAATAGTATTAGCAGGTGACAGAACAAAATGTGAAAAATGGAAACAAATGGCATCACACTTATTAAAATTTCAAGTTGGAAAAAAACTTGGTGATTACAAGTTTTAGTTTGTCCTCAATATTGATCCTGTGGTGAAGTTCCTAGAGGTCACAGCGCTCCTTAGAGAACATTGTGAATTACTGATGTAGTACATCTATGAAGTAATCATGGATATAATTTTTGCCAGTGAGATACTGTTATATCTAACAATCTAAAATAGAAGAACTCAGGGCTAAGTTCTAAAGACAAACATATTATGAGAGAAAAAATAAATTGAGGGCATTTTATTAGCTTTGTTTATTTATAAATAAAACAAACAAAAATCATTTGAATCAAGTGTCCTAATGCCTTAGTTCAACTAAAGGAACAAAACTTCCATTAAAATAAGAGTTTTAAAACCACTGCTAATAACATCTTAGTTTTAGATTTTCTACATGAGAAAACCAAAATCCGATCAGAATAAGAAAATTATAGGATCATATTCCAGGTTTCATGTCTCCACTGTGGTACAATCCCCAAATAACTAAAATATGTAGAGGTTATAGTTCTTTTTATAGTCACATGTTCTTCACCAGTCTGACACAAAAACCAGATAGATTATGACAGATATGAAATCAAACCACTAAACACTTTACTAAGGAACTTACTTTTTCCCCTAAAGGTGGGGGATAAAAAGTGCAAATTCCCAGAATGAGTCTAATTGGATGAGATGAGTACTGTCATTCCTATCTCTACCCATATGTAATACCCCAGACCCATATGTGATACCTACTGGGGACGTAGATGGCATCACATAATTGGAATTAGTAGGCTATTTCCGACCTGAAGAATTGAGCTTGAAGAGTGTCATCACTAACCTAGCATCTAATGTGCACCTTTAAGAGGTCAGTTGATCACTATTAACTGGTAGCTTCTAGATGATATACGGAGGACCGATGTATCCACGCTTTGTGCCACTGCTGAAATACTGACAAGGGAAGTTTAGGAACATCTACTTGGCCTTTCCTATTACAATAGATAAAACTTGATCTTAACATTGATATTCAGAACTAAAGATTTAAAAAAAATACAAAGAGGTAAAAACTAAGTTTTAAAAATATATTGTTAAATACCTACTTAATTTTCATTTTTTATTTGGTTCCCATACCTCAAACTTTTTTTTTTAAAGATTTTATTTATTTATTTGAGAGAATGAGAGAGAGAGCACATGAGGGGGGGGGTCAGAGGGAGAAGCAGACTCCCCACTGAGCAGGGAGCCCGATGCGGGACTCGATCCAGGAACTCCAGGATCATGACCCGAGCTGAAGGCAGTCGCTTAACCAACTGAGCCACCCAGGCGCCCCCCATACCTCAAACTTCTACTTAGTCTTGGATGTAATTATTCATTAACATCTTCTCTAAGGACAAATATTGCAAAATGACTGGGTTTTGATATTAATGGAAAAAAAAATAATAGTAGACTGGAGATGGTGAAGGTATTTTGGCATTATTATCTGAATGTATTATTTTGCATTCTCCTTCTTCTCCTCCTCCTCCCCCTTCCCCTTCTCTTCCTCCTCATCCTTCCTCTTCTTTTATAGAGAAAGAGACTGCAAGTGGTGGGAGTGGGGAGGGGGAAGGAGGAGGGAGTGAACCCCAAGCAGGCTCCTTGCTTAGCACGGAGTTCCTTGTAGAATAAGAATATACGATCTCACAACCCTGAGATCATGATCTGAGCCAAAATCAAGAGTCGGATGCTTACCGAATGAGCCGCCCAGACGCCCCTTGCATTATTCTTTTAAATTATTTTTAAAGGCACTGTTGTATGCTGTTATAAGTAGGAGTTTACAAACATATAATTTGTTTCTTATAATTCTCATTTTGCAGATACTGCTCCGTTGCATAAGCCATGGAAAATATATGTACTTCGGTTGCATAAAGCAGTAGCGTCTAGCCTATTTAAGTATAAGGACGTGTTTTGGGTAAACTTTTTATCAACTTGCATAAGTAATAATTTTGTTTCTAGCAATTGTATATTAAAAAAATGCATTATGAAAAATACAGTGGTAACAAAGTAATATTGAATTAATTGAACATTATCAATCATTGCATTTATATACTTTGAAAAAATCATATATGTATGTAAATTTTTATTCAAACAATTTATAAAAGCTGCTTGATAAATGCTTGGACTTAAACATTGTTTGCAGTGAGTTCATGGCTCTCTAGATATCAGAAGTCCACAGGTTGAGAAACACTGTGGATAATGGATTTTTTTTTTTTTTGGTCCTCTCGATCGCTACCTTTCATCATCCCCCAAAACTTCTTTTTCTACTTCTACTTAATTATCAATAAATCTGTTTTGGCAGTATATCTAAAATCAAGGGCATGATTTTTGTCAAAACTGGTTTAATAAAAACTTATAAAGCCACTGAGCCAAACACAAAATCTGAGCAACCCACTCACAAAATCGCACCTAATGAAGTAGTTAACAAAGGTCAGTTGGCAACATCTGTTACCTAAAGAAGGCATAGGAATTAAAACATCATAAATGTTTACCAGTAATGTGTGAAAACAAAATCATCCATAAAAAAGCTTTTCTAAGGGGAACCCTCCTACATGGTTGGTGGGAATGCAAGCTGGTGCAGCCACTCTGGAAAACAGTATGGAGGTTCCTCAAAAAGTTGAAAATAGAGCTACCATATGATTCAGCCATTGCACTACTGGGTATTTACCCCAAAGATACAAAAGTAGGGATCCGAAGGGGT
>NC_138380.1:27596870-27670457 GCF_054177405.1 Leptonychotes weddellii
GGGTATTGAGGAGGGCACATTCTGCATGGAGCACTGGGTGTTATGCACAAACAATGAATCATGGAACACTTCATCTAAAACTAATGATGTAATGTATGGGGATTAACATAAGAATTAAAAAAATAAATAAATAAATTTTAAAAAAAAAAAGCTTTTCTACTTAGATGAATATGTGCTAGCCATAATTGAGCTCAGAACCTGACAGCTGGATAATTTTAATTTCTGAGTAGTTGATACCTTAGGGAGAACAGAATAAAACATTTTAAAAGTTTTAATCAGCTGAAGGTTTCCTGTGTTTGTAGTCTTCTTTTGAAAGTTAATTGTCTAATTTAAACATGATGATTGAACTAAACTATACAAGACATATATATCACTATATATTGTGAACATTTCAGTGATTCAAAAGTTCATTGCATATATACGATGTATTTCATTCAAATGCCATTAATCTCCTAGAAGAGATTAGATACAGGTAGAAATAACCATAACAAAGGGTATAAAACAGTGATTCCACAAAATATGTACATATAAATTATTATATAAAAACCGGAAAAATTACCACCAACTTTAGCAGTTATGAATAATTTAAAAATCTACTTTTAAAGAGATACAGATTAGATGTTATGTGCCCAATAGTGTGCTTAATATTGGTGAAACAATTATAACTAGGAAACAAGCTGTTCATAAAGAAGATACCAATGTCGAGTCAGATATTGAATCAAATTGTAATGTCTCACTTGCAAATAGATATAATTAGAGCAGAAGCAAGTTACAAATTCAAAGTATAAATGGAATTTAGACAGTAGAGCAAATGATACTATTAGTAGTTGGGATGGTTAGAAGCTTTCATGGAAGTAGCATATGAATCTGTACCTTGGATGATGTATGGGTGTTCACCAGATAGGAGAAAGAAGAACATAATCAGAATTATAGGTACAGGGATGAGTATGAATAGAACCATAAAATTAATTGTAATATGTCTGAATTTGGAAGAAGTAGAGATAAGGTTGGTCCTAAATTCATCTTTATCCAATAAGGTTCAATTAGAGATGCAGAAATAGTATGAGTATTATAGTAATAGATCTTTCTCAATTGCAGGGGGAAAAAAAAAAAAGCCAGTGAAGTAATAATCAAGAAGGAGGATTTGAAGAATCATTGTGAAGTCACTAACTAGCCCTCCAGAAACACTGGCATGTGTGGACCTGTCAAGAGTTTACCGGCCAATCTGAGAAGAGAACCATGTCCAGCTGCCAGGGTAGGACCATGAAATGAAGCTGATGGCTAGGGATATAGAAGGTTTTCACATCTGGATAGTTACTGGCTGCTATTGTTCAGCAGGAATGGCAGTCAAAAAAGAGAGCTGGTCTTGGAATGGGGTAGAATAAGGATGGATGGAAGAAGGATAGTACTTCTGTGTTTCTGCTTCTTCACTTCCTGATTGCTGTTTTTCTCTGCCTTCCAAATTTTGCTCAAAATTAACTTTTGGCCAAATTTAACAGAGAACTTTACAATGAAGGGGGATTCTGGGAATTAGGATTCAATATGAGCAAGAGCCAGGGCACAAACCACCACACTATTCTCAGGACTGTTGGCTTTACCCAATATGCAGCAGAGTCATCAGAGATATTGAGAAAGGGTGGGGGCAAGATATTGGATTTTGTCTATCACCCAGCCACCCCATCCCTCCCACCCCCCACCACTCTAGCAACCCTCAGTTTGTTTCCTGAGACTAAGAATTCCTCATATCAGTGAGATCATATGATACATGTCTTTCTCTGATTGACTTATTTCGCTTAGCATAATACCCTCTAGTTCTATCCACGTCGTTGCAAATGGCAAGATTTCATTTTTTTATGGCTGCATAATATTCCATTGTATATATATACCACATCTTTATCCATTCATCTGTTGATGGACATCTTGGCTCTTTCCATAGTTTGGCTATTGTGGACATTGCTGCTATAAACATTGGGGTGCACGTACCCCTTCGGATCACTACATTTGTATCTTTGCTAGAGGGGAGGGGGTGGTGGGATGGGTTAGCTTGGTGATGGGTATTAAAGAGGGCATGTACTGCATGGAGCACTGGGTGTTATATGCAAATAATGAATCATGGAACACTACATCAAAAACTAATGATGTAATGTATGGGGATTAACATTAACATAATAAAATAAAATTTTAAAAAAAGATAATAGATTTTGTTTTCAGAAAAACAATTCTAGTCAGAGAAATAGAATTGATTTTAAGAGAGAGAAACTGGAAGTAGGGAAAATTTCCAAAGATTTGTCAGCCCTCCAGACAAGGAGTGGTACAGTACTGAATTAGGACAATGACAATAGTCATGGAGAGAACCAATTTGAGATTTGCAAGAGGCTAAATTGACTGGACAAGTGTTAACTGGTTATTGGAGATAAAGCAGAGGGAGGAACAGATCAATCCGGCATGGTATTTAGTTTGGGTATTCGCAAATATGGTAGGAAGTGTCAAAGAAAAATTGCACCAGACAGATTAAACAGACAAGGACAACTTTATTTAAAATATTGCAGTTAGGGAGACGGATTAAAATCAATTCCACAGTAGCAAAAGGTGAGAGAATTTTGAAGAGCTGTATGAGTTAATGGAAAAGTAGTGGAGGACATTGGAAGGGGGAGTTGGTCAATGTGATTAAGCCACATCTGTGTTTGCTAATTGGCACTTAATGCAGTTTGGCTCCTATTCTTTGGCAGAGATTGGAAAATAGGGGCAGTTCTTGATGGTGACATTTGAAAGGGATGAGCTTCTATGTTCTTGAGAGAAGATTTACATTTCAAAGGGGCAGAGAAAATATTTATAATTGCAAACTTTCTAAAATAAATGCTCTAATAAAAGAGAGGTCAGAAGTTTAGAGTTAGGAAGAAAACTGTCTAAAGTTTAATCAAGCTGAGGGGAATGCTAAGGCCATCTTGGTCAAAAATCTAATGTATTGGCCTATTTTGCAAAGATGATTTTGTTAGTCATACTGAATTTGAATTTCCTGAAGAGTTTGAGTTTGAAGCTTAAAAGTAAGTGGACACTGATAAACTGATGATAGTGGTGTGAGTGGTACACCCCTCTCTCCAAAAAAGAAAGACTTTCTAATATCCAAATCCCAGATTCTATGAATGTGACTTTATTTGGAAAAGGGGTCTTTGCAATAACTAAGTTAAGGATATTGAGATGAAATCACCCTAAGTTATCTGGGTGAATCCTAGTAATAAGTATTCTTTTTAAGAGACATGCAAAGGAAAGGCCATGGTAAGACAGAGGCAGAGATCAGAATGATATAGCCAGAAACCAAGGAACGCCAAAATCCACTAGAATCTGGAAGAGACAAGGAATGAACTATCTCCTAGAACCTCAAAGGGAGTAGAGCTCTGAGGACACCTTGCTTTGGGATTTCTGACCACTAAAACTGTAGAGAATAAACTGTTCTTTCAATACACTCAGTTTGTGAGTAATCTGTTATAGCAGGCCTAGAAAACTCATACACTGACAAAATTAATTCACTGATTTTTTTTTTCATTTGGTTTAAAGTTAACTATATCAGTAAAACATATTCTCCCATTCTATTGGAGGCATACATACAGGTTGTTTAAATAAATTTACATTAAGCTACTATATTCAAGCTCTGACCAATTCATAGGCAGCAGTGTGGCCATGAATTGAGTCCAGTCCATCAGCTTGCACATTCACAAGTAAAAGAGAGGGAGAGAGAGTGAGAGGGGAGAGAGACAGAGACACAGGCACAGAATCATATGATCTACCTCTACGCTAATAAGTATACTTTATTAGAGCACTTTATAACACTGAAGATTTGTTATCAATTAGATAGTTTTCTTTTTCTTAAGTAACTTAATTTTTATAGAATTTTGATTTATAGATATAAAAAACTAAGCATGATTTTGAGTTATTAACCAAATAATAAGAGCTTTGGAGGTTTTTTTGGTCGATTTTTAGCAGAATTTACCCATTTCATAGAGAGATAACTTAATAGCTACTAAACAAAAAGGATCTTTTAGGTCTGAACTACTGATCAATACAGGATTACATTATGCTCACCCAGATAATCGAGAATGCTCTACCTATCTCAAGATCCTTAACTTAGTCATTCATGCAGAGTCCCTTTTCCCATGTAAGGGAACATCTTCACAGGTTTTGGGGATGAAGGCACAGACATCTTTGGGTGTCCATTATTCTGCCTACCACATTAACCATTTCAAATGTCATATTGAAATCTGCTTTGGGTTTTTCAGTATAGCATATGCCCAAGAAGTTTAGAGAAGAATTCAATTCAAAAGATAAATGGTCTAAAACTGTACATTTGAATTCAAGGAGATAGCTTAAACTTGTTTCAAATTACAAAGCAGCACAAAGAAGACTCATTTTTAATGAAAATTTATGTTACATTTAAAGTCATACACACAGACAGGGTTTCAGAAATGCCATAAAACTGGAGTAGCTATTATGGTTCTACAATAGACATCAGCATAAATTTTACTTTCAATGTGGGAGAAGGGAGAATAAGCTACTTAAGCTGTGAGGGACTTAGAAGGAAGTTACAGCAGAAGGGAAGACTTGTGTTCCAATTAATTATAGATCATCTACAGGGAAACCTAGTCCTAGGATCAAAAATAAAAATTAAGCATACTTGAATAAAAATCAATTGTTTTGCTTTGCAGCTCTACTTCTCTCCTACCCAAAACTCACTTACATTCTCACTAAAAATACCCTGGACAAGATTTAGTGATCAATATAAATGATTCCAATATTCCCTACCACATCCCAAGAATTAATAAATGATGCTAATCAAGGGAGAAGCCCATTCCTAAAGTACTACATTTGAAAATTGTCTTTTACCCTTTTCTCTGTCTCTTTTACCCTTTTCTCCCTGATGTGGTAAGCATCGACCTGTGCTTCAGCCTATCAATTTATGCTAAGAAGAAATGCACATGGGCAAATCTGAGATAGCAAATCCCCTCTCTATGTTAATAGGTACTTTTTTCTCTACAAGAGTAATACATGCTGTTACACTTGAAATTCTTCTTCAGCGTTTAGCAGTCAAGATAAAAAGAGCTCATAATTTTGCATACAACTTGTAATGGTTCATTTAATTTTGGTTTTCATTCTAAGACAACTTCCTATTAAAAGTACTCAGAGCAATGAGAATTTCAAAGAATGTCTGTTACTACTGAAATTCAAATCACTTCATTTCAAAATTTTTAATTTAAATATATATAACTGCTTTATAATCCTTGGCAAATATTTTCATGCATAGTACTTTTGATAAAGATGAAAATATACACATAAGAACAGAAGGATAAAACTCAGTCCTAATTAAAATTTGCCAGTATGATTGACTATTTTGAGCCAGATTTTGACAATTAACCCCAGTAGTTTCATTGAAGAATGTTCTAACAGAATTGTTCCAACAGGAAGTACAGGTATTTGAGGTTTATGTAGGAGGTGGGAGATGAGTGAATAAACCACACAGAATGGCTTGGGTAAAAATATATTTAAGTATTATGGGGTATGTGTGTGGGGTGTGTGTGTGTTTGTGTGTGTGTGTATTTTATGCCTGAAATGGGTTGTTGAGTGCTTCCTAGACTACTTTAAACTTATATAACTGCATCTCCTTGGCAAAACAGCCCCTGAGTTTTACTCCCATATAAACTCAAAGTAGGGGCCATCTGTATTATACCTTTTTGCTCAAATGGACCACATTTAGCAAGTACGAAAGAACAATGATATCTTCAGAATTCTCTTAAATCAAATGGAGGTTAATTTCAATATAAAGTCATTGATGAATATTATTGGTTTTCAAATTATGTTTGTCAGAAAAGAAGAAAATGGGAACCAGTATGCCTATCCCTGATGTCTACCAATGAAGGGCATGTGAATCAGAAGAATAAGACAGCTTTATAAAAATCATATCCTTGGCTCTAATTCAGACATATGGGAGTATAGGCAATGGCTGAACAACTCAGTCTCAGTTTCCCTATATATAAAATAATGATGTTGCAATGTATGAGAATAAAAATAATAGCTACAGTGGTATGTCAGATAGCATTAGAATAATTTTCATAATTCTTTGTCATCATTAAAAATACTTGTGGGAGTTAATTATTAAAACTGAAATCATTTTAATTCATAGAATACATTATATGTAATATTAATATTTAATATTTCTGGTACTATCATTAAAGCCAAAAACAAATTAATCTCCCTAACACTGGCAGAACTGGCAGATGCAAGTATGCAGAGTTGACACTGTACCTCGGTTTAACATTTACATTGCTATAACATTTTAGTTGTAAAAGCAAGTAATGACAAGAGCAGTTCACTAATATATTCCATCTTTAAGTGATAATGCAACACTTAACATTCTGTCCTGAATGTCTACAGAATGTCAAAATAAATAAATTGCCCCTACTTAGCATAGTCGCTCTTAAATGTATTACTGAAACAAGAGGGAGGAGGACATTGAATGCTTTGACACTGGGCAAATGAAACAGTTATTTATTTATCTTGAAGTGGCTCTAGTGTCTAAGATATAATTGGAGGTTTATGACTGGATAACAGAATTGTCCAATTCACTGCCAATCCTGACATAAAAAAACTTTTTGTAAGTCTCATTTTTTACCTCATTTCATTTCTTTCTTTTTTTTTTAAAGATTTTATTTATTTATTTGACAGAGAAAGACACAGCGAGAGAGGGAACACAAACGGGGAGTGGGAGAGGGAGAAGCAGACTCCCTGCCGAGCAGGGAGCCCGATGCGGGACTCGATCCCGGGACTCCAGGACCATGACCTGAGCCGAAGGCAGTCGCCCAACCAATTGAGCCACCCAGGCACCCTACCTCATTTCATTTCTTGAAAAGAAAGAAGTCTCCTCATTAAGTATCTAGAGATTAATAAGGATGAAACACTGCTAAACTGCTTGCAGTATGGCAAGAAGCAGGCTATGATAGAGGGGTACATAAAGTTAAATGAAATACATATGAAGGAGTGGTCAGCCCTACATGGGGGAGAGTGATCCGTGAAGGGCTTCCAAGGACAGATGCTCAATCCGGATCTTGAATTCCTCGTAGAAGTCTCCATATAGGCTAATGAGCAAAACCTCTTTGAGTAAGTGTGGCACTTATAAGAAGAAAGTTGCCAGATGATGTTTACAAAAAAAAAAAAGAAAGAAAGAAAAGAAAAGGAAGTAAAGAAAAAATGAATGCAATTTAGTAGTGCCACCCAAAATAAAACATACTCATATATATGCATGTACTTATAATTTATTATATATTATAGTATTATAATACACTCTTATGTATATATCTTACATAAATATACATATGCATTATATACACATATATAATGTGATGTATATGTATATATCTATACATATATATGTATAACTGTTTTAATAACAAAAATTAAGTAGTTTTGTGTGATTAGAGTTCTATATATATGTGTATGCTTAGGGGAGGAAGGCAGTAGGAGATTAATTTGGAAGATGACAAAGTTAGATTTTAGTTTTAACTTTTTATTGACTTGGAGAAGCTAACACTGGCTGGTGGCATATTTATTTTATTATCTGTTTCTTTCATTTTTCTATATTTGAATTTATAGTTTTATTACTGTCATTGATTTCTTATGCATTTTATTCATATTATTGTGTTAAAATTTATTTCTTTATATAATTCTATTATTCAGTGCATGCTCTTTCAACAGGGTTTTACAAATGAATAAACTGAGGCCCAAAGAGGTTATATAACTTATCCATGTACAGGCACTCTATTGACAACAACTAAAATTAGAACCAAAATGATTACCCAGTTTTGTAGAAGTCTTTCTACTACTTTGTACTGGTACTAGTTTAAAAAAAAAAAAAGTAAGCCTATTCTCTTCTTGTATACCTTTTTAATCAATCTTACCGTTATCCACATAATTTCCTAAGTCACAAATCTGGAAGGCACATTTCATTACTCCCTTTCCTATATCACCTCTATCACCAATCCAATTAATATCTTATACATAATCAAATCTTGTTCATATACAGAACAAAGATCTCAATATTTTCTCTCCACTCCATTATGCTCACTTGTATTCAGTACTTACATTAATGCCATAATACCTTTATTAGTCTCTGAGCTTCTAGATTCACTTCCCCTCCCTGCAACACACTTTTCTCAGAATGATCTTTTAAAGTGAAAATCTAGTTATGAAGTACCCATATGCTGGTCAGCATTAATATAAGCATCAATACTGGATTATATATGGGTGTTCCTTAATATAACCTCTCCTTATGCCTTTGTAATTTGGGATAAACAAACAATTCTGCTCAGAACACTCAGGTACCCTAAGCTTTTCCATGACTATCTGGACATCTCCTCCTTACTTGCATCTACTGGTTTTAAGGCATAAAAACCAACTAATGATGGCATAACAATAAAGGCATTTGTTTATTTCAGATAGCAAGGAGACTAAAGGAAGATCTTTATAGGTCCAGCACTGTAGCTGAACAATGTCAGCAGGGGCCAAGACTCCTTAAATTTTACTACCTCACCATCTTCAACAAGTTGGCTTTCATTCTCACACTTCAGCCTCAGATTCACAAATTGGCTGTATTAAATTCAGGCATCACATCCTCTCACCAATATTCCTAGTGGAAGAAAGAAACAGGGGCAAAAGGCTTTTTTTGCCACAAGAGGCATTAAGCAATATACTGTTAAATATCCCTGCAGCATTTCTTTTCCATTGGCCATAACTTAGATCCCTGGACACTGATACTACAAAATCACTCAGAGAGAAAATCTGGAAACAGGAATGGGGCTGTCATGACTAGCCGAGACAAATGATTTATCTCTTGCTGTAGTATACATTGATACATTGAATAAAATAAGGGTCTATGAACATGGAAGAAGGGAAGCATAAAAAGAATATAAGATGATTATGAGGTTTGATGATTGGATTCTTGTAAGTGGATTAGAGAGAAAAGAGAACATTAACTATAGTAAAGAAATAATATCCCAGAATTTCCCAGTAATTGATACACAAGATCAAACCTGTAGATTCAGCAATATAGCTGGCTATCAACTGAAGCTGAATAAATACATACATCTAGGTACATCATAGTAAAGCTGCTTAAAATCTAAGGCAAAAAAATTAAAAGCAGACTGAGAATAAAAATCATATTACCTTAGAAGTAACAACAATAATACCAGAAGTTGACTTAAAAAGAAAGAAGTTACAGAAAAATGTCAGGACATCTTAAAATACTGAAATAAAACAACTACTACTCTTCCATTATATACCTTCAAAATTATCCTTTAAACTTAAGATAAATAAAAGTAATTCTACATATTGGCATGATACAATTCATCATTACTTTCTTCTGAAGTAAAATATATATAAAACAGTGTTCTTCAAACAAAAGAAAATTATTCCAGATGGGGGAAAGGAACTGAAGAAGAAAGAAAGGGAAAAAATATGGTTCAAGAGTAATTACTGACTTAAAAATGCAATAATAATATATTTTAGGACTTAAATTATATGTAGACCTAAAACACACAGCGAGAATAGCACAAATGGAGAGAGGGTGATAGAAAGGAATAAAAATCCTAGCATCAACTGGACAGTTTTAAAAGTAACAATTCATAGTAGGTGGCTACAATGTCAGGGATAAATGAATGTATTATTATTTAGAATAACAACTTAAGGATTAGAAAAAAAATTAATTAAGCCAATAGAGGAGAAAGATTGAAATAATAAAAATATACACAATTAATCCAGATAAGAAAATAGGAGAACAAAGAAACAAGATAATAAAAACAGAAAATAAATAATTACATGCTTAATTTAAGCATGAATACTTCAGTAATCACATTAAAAGTAAATAAAAAATACTTCAACTTAACGAGTAACTTTCAGTCTTTACACATGTAGCTTTACTAAATTTTACTTCTCTTACAAATCTCAGCCTTTATATTCACTTCATATACTATTATGGGTGAATTGTGTCCCTTCAAAATGCATATGTTGACGTCCTAACTCCCAGTACCTCAGACTGTGACTGTATTTGGAGACAGGGCCCTTAAGGAAGCAATAAGGTTAAAAAAGATCACTTCCGTGGGCTTTAATCCAATCTGACTGGTGTCTTTGTAAGAAGAGGAAATTTGGACATGCAGTGAGATCCTGGGAATGTGCATGCACAGAGGAAAGACCATGTGGAACGCAGTGTGAGAAGACAGCCAAGGGGAGAGGTCTCAGAAGAAATCAAACCATGCTGTCACCTGATATTGGACTTCCAGCCTCCAGAATTGTGAAATATATATTTCTATTGTTTAAGCCATCCAATTTTGTTATGGCAGCCTTAGCACACTAATCCAAGTACCCAAGAAGTATTCTCTCTCTCTTTTTTTTCTTTAAACTCCAAAAATTGATTATCTGGCATTTTTTTATGAATTGTATACTTTTTTACTTTATATAGTATATTTTTTTTAAATTTAGATCCCTTTTTCATGAATTGGACAGTAAATATATATTTTAGAAAAATGTGTTATTTACCTGATCATTGCATATTGATTTATCAACATTATGTTTTTACCTGACTCTTGAATATTGCTTTATCAATGCTTCATGTATAATAAAAGCTCAATAATATTTGCTAAATGAATTAATGGATCTCCATGCCTCAGTATTAACATCAGAATTTTAAAGACTGAATACAGTCAAACAGAGTTAACATTACTATAATACTGAATATTAAACAGGGTTTGAGAAGACACCTGTGATTTTTTTTGGTATTTAGAAAAAATTTTAATGTTATTTATTTGAGATATTAGTTAATACTGATTTTTGGTTGTTACAAAGTGTCATAAAGCACATTGTATAGTCCTGTATTTTCATTATCAATAATATTGGCAAGTGTTGGTATAGTCCTTTATACTTATAAGTTTCCTGATAGACGAGAAAAAAGAAAACCACACTAGAGGAAAAAAAAAAAAGTGAGATACCTCTTTACAACCTAAATGGCCTATTTCCTTCACTGATACCTTCCTTCTCTGAGGCTCCACATTTAGCACAGAGAAATAAGTCCATTGTTTATGACAATTATTTTAAATACATTTAAAATAGCTTTTAATCATACATCTGCTTACATATTTCTCACAGATATAAGCCAAAGCTTTTTTTAAAAAAATTAACTTTTTTCAAGTTCTAAAGTTGTGAAAGTTAATTAATTTTACAGGAAGATTACAGTGATTCCGTGGATTTTTTTTTTTTCCCTGTGTAGATTAATAGACCATGTCTATTAAGATTCTAAAAGGGCCAAGTTTTGGTAAGAGAAAACAATGTAAACATAATTTAAATTTTAAAGATATTTAAGAAATGGTATCTCTGCCACCCCTGTATTTATATCTTGTTTAGAGATAGGATGCTTACATTTTGGTTTGTCTTCATATTTGCTAAGTGATTATATTTTGTCTTAAGGAATGGAAAATTTAGAAACTGAGGGATACTATAATTTTGGTTTTTGTAACAAAGTCTTCAGTATATTTGTCTAAAGGAAAGAAGTATGTAATATTGGCAATAGGTTAAACAGTTCTTAAAAAGTGATTTTACAGAGGGGCATCTATCAGTAACCAGAATTCACTTAGAAACCTAGGTTTTGAATATATAACTAACTAGAGGTGTTATGCCAACATTGATTTAAATAATCACTGACTCATTGCTTCATCTTTAATATGAAGGGGAATGACTCAAGAAGAGCTAATTGATGACATTATTGTCAAATCTGTCATCAGGGCAGTGTCAGCTCCTAGAATGCTGCTACTTTGAGGTGCACTGATATCATGTAGATCTCCTACCTACACTCCCCCTTTAAGCATATGGAAAAACAAAAACAAAAAACTAAGTTGTTGATTTGTTCCAACCACCAAAATAGCAGCAGTGTCTAATCTCAAATCCACATCTCTATGCCTATTGATTTCCATTTCATCTCACTATACTCTCATGACTCCCAATACCTTGACATTAGTTTGTTCTTTGTCTCACATCTCAGAAAACATTAAAATATTTTCATTGCCTTTTTTTTCACTTCATTGAAGGTCTTGTAATCTAAATCAGTCCTGTGATGTAGTGTTCTTGATCCCAGTTTACTGTCAAAGACACAAAAAGTGAAGGTCACACAGCTAGAAGCTGGGGAAGTGGCACCTTTGGGCGATGCCAGATTACCTTTGCTTTCCCCTAGATCATATGGGTGTGTGGTCCACAAGGTTATTGAAAGCTGAGGGGGAAAAACAAAAAACAAACAAAAACAAAAACAAAAACAAACAAGCATAGGGTTGCCAGGAATGGTTTATCTTTTCACTCTATTTGAATGAGTCCCCACACAGAAAGGGTTTTTAAGCACCATATCTGAATGAACACTGAAGGTAGCATTTGTTTTAAAGCTGAACAAAAAATGTACTGGGAGCGTGAATGGCTCTTCTTCCTCACTCAGCTAGGTTTAGATTTTTTTACTTGAATCCCCCTCCCGCCCATTTAGTTAAGATCCTCAATTACTGCTTAGTTCATTGATCCATTTGGGGGAGGTAGAGGGCAACTTTCAATCTGATTCAAAGGACAGAGCCCATATAGTGATATCTGAAAATCGTACTACACTCAATAGCTTCACATCTTTCAAAATAGCTTTTTAATAGAGAGTCAGAAAAGACAGGAACTAGCACCTTTTCCAATGTTCACTAGATGTTGACATTTTCAATTTGCCACCATTTTCACAGGATTTCTTTTCCGAGAACACCACCATTGCCCCACCAGTAAAATAGGGCTTGTCATTTTAAAGACTAAATACTGTTAGGGGTCATTTCAAATTTTTTGATATATAACTTCTTTGTGTATAACAGGAAGATCACCAGAGCAGTGTTATATCTATTTCTTGGTTCTATAAACAGTCCTACAGTTCAAAATGCAATTATTTAGGCAATATAAAAATTCTTACACAAATGATTAATTTATTTCTCATAGCAAGCCTGGGGGTGGGTGGGGAGGAACTCTATCTAATATCTACACAGAGAGACAGAAAGAAGAATTTACTGATTTTCTTCAGGATAAGCTATCAGGTCTAAGGTCTCCAAATATATTGTTTCTGGCTAAAATTACAAGTGTCATTATGGCCTGAGAATTCTCTGAACTCCTCTCCCTTCTTTCTAATTCTCTCTCTATAGTGCCCCTGCTCTCACTGTTGGAGCAGAGTTGGCTTTCATTAGAGAACCCAGTAAGGCCTTCAGACCAAAGCAGAGCCCAACTAGACTCTGTGTCTGTAATAAGCAAGAAACTTAAAGTAATTATACTCTTAGTACATAAGAAATGTGGCCACCTTCTTCAGAAGGCCATGTTTTTCTTCTCTAAATTGATATTAACATATTTTTCTTGTTAAAAGTTGGAAAAATATTCTGTATCATTAGTATCAAAATATAGACCTCCCTTAAGGAAAACTAAATAAAACAAGAGCAAAAGGCATAAAGAACAATCATATTTCAGATCATTTAAATTAATGTGATGACCATTATATCTGAGAACACTGATCTGATGGTATGTAAATTGCTGAAAAAACTCATAGTAATAAATTAAGTAAAATATTTTATAAATCTATTCAATCTCTCAACAAATTTAGCAGTTTTGTTTGTTTGTTTGTTTTTGTTTTAAATTTATACAAGCCTTTAGGGCAAAGGTTACTTCTCAGATTTGTAGAAATATACTTAATTGCATAACAATTTGAAAACAAAATAGTCATTATCTTTTTTTAAAGTAAATGAAGAAAAAAACACAGAAAATATAAAAACATAAAATGAAGAGCAGAGAATGCATTTAATTTTCACTTTCTTGTGATTAGGTGGCTAACAAAGGTTCGGCAGATTATAAAATCAGCTTCCTTATAGTAAACAAATGCATTTTACAGAAGCTTTTATGGAGCAGCATTTGAATCAAAGAGGTATGTTACTCCCATGGGAAAGCAATCCGCTATTTTTGTAAACTTTTTTGCCCATAATTTCCTTTTAATCTATGCTAAAAATGGCATTTTCCTTCTCAGGTAGGAGACCTACACTTCCTGACTCTCTATGTTCCCTCCTGTGTGTGGTGGGGTAGGTGGACAGTCTGGGTATGTGCTTTAATATCACAATGCCTTCAAGCTTGAATTTTCATGAGTTTCTTTATCTCCTTCTCTTCTGGTTAGCTATGAAACTCTAAATACTTACTCTGCATAATGCTCATTTAGTTTGTGAAATAAACTGCTTTACACACAGCTAAAGGAACATAATTTCAGCCCTACTGCTTTATAGAAGCAAACCGTTATTCCAAGTAAATATAAATTTTTAAATTCTATTCTTCACAATGTACTACTAGTCCACAAGAGTTTACAACTCACAGTCTCATGGAATTTGTCAGTTTTCTTTCTAATATGGCTGGTTAAAATAAGATCGGTTTATGCCCATATGTAATGTACTTCAATTGTTACATTTTTCCCTGACAAAGACATCTATAATTGCTTTATTGCTAAAAATAAAATTAAATGTCGCTCAACTTTCAAAGACACAGTGGTGATTTGTAAATGAAAAACAGCCGTATTTTTGTGAATGCTAAAATATTTGCTAAACATCTAAAAAAAGAAATGTTAGATTGAATATCCCATATGTTGGGAATTTGATTTTAGCTAAGTCATGAAGATTTCCCACCATTCCTTTCAGCATGTTTGATAGACAGTGAATGTTTGAAGTTGTGTATCCCAAGTAGTGTAAGTTAGGTCCTTCGTAGTCAGGGGTAAATACTTGCTCCACAAATAAAATATGTCATCTCTTTAGGTCTTCATTCTCATATCTGCATGTATTGTCCCAAACATGAAAACCACCATACTTCTTAATGATCTTCTTAATACGGATTAATTTAGACTTACAAATGCCTGTTCCTATAAACACAGTACCATTATAATCATAACACAATATTCTAAGTATAGTAGATTCAAGCTGACAAAGACCTCAATGTTTTTCTATTAAGAGCAGGTTTGGTAGTACCAGTTATGTAAGTTTGGATGAGATACTTCCTCAAAACACTAGCCTCTAGACTAGCAAACAACATTCCACCAGTACTTTTACTATTACATGCATAATTCCTATGGAAGTTCACAGGATCCTGGAGATAGCATCCTCAGATCTGTGATGAATAAATTAGCATAATCAACATTTAGAAATATGTAAATATTTTGAAAATTGATACAAATTATCATTTTAATGAGCAACAATTTTTCTTCAAGCATTGATATAAAATCTTCTTTGTTATGAAATGAAATTTCTCCCAACCTACATAGTAAAACCTAATAACCAGACCAGGGGTTTTCATTGCAATGTATGGACAACCCCCATAGGTCCTATTGAACAATTTTCTATAACAGATAAATTTCCAGCAACTGGATTCACTGAATTGTTACAGTTTCCTATAACTGTGAAAAGAAAGCTTTCATAACACTTCATTAAAATTGGCAATATTACAGCAAAGTATACTATTCTTTTTTTTTTTTTTTAAAGATTTTATTTATTTATTTGAGAGAGAGAGAATGAGAGACAGAAAGCATGAGAGGGAGGAGGGTCAGAGGGAGAAGCAGACTCCCCGCTGAGCAGGGAGCCCAATGTGGGACTCAATCCTGGGACTCCAGGATCATGACCTGAGCCGAAGGCAGTCGCTTAACCAACTGAGCCACCCAGGCGCCCACAAAGTATACTATTCTTAAATGCCCTATGCATGGGTGGCCAATGGGGATGAAGAAGTAAGACTCACAAATCTATGTATTACTATTTCATACATCCTTTTCCTTCTGTGGGCAATAGATTTCATGCACATGTAATACAGTTTATAACTTCATAGATCATATAAGCCAGTTTAATCTGGATTCTGTGCTGATTTTGGTCAGTTAATGTTTTTAAATCACATTTTGTTTTTATTTTACTTTATTTTTTAAGTAATCTTTAGCCTGAAGGTGGGGCTTGAACTCATGACCTCAAGATCAAGAGTTGCAAGCTGTACTGACTGAGCCAGGCAGGAGCCCTTAAATCACATTTTAGAATTATACTGTCCCAGATTATATCAGGTGATTCAGAGAGTAAGCATATGGAATCTCTGAGACTTATAGTCTCCTCTGTAATCTGACTAGCAAAGAGTAGCCCAACACCTCTAAAGGATAAAAGTATCCTAAAGCAGCAAAATTTATATATGTATCCAATATTATTTGTCATTATTCTTATTTTTTTATTTTTTACATATGTCCAGGCTTCTGTGTATCCTGAAAACAATACAAATGCAAAGATATATTCAAATGGATAGTATACACTCACTGGCTAAAATGGGTTTTAAAATGTCCTCACCATCGCATTCTGCTTTTTTTCTTTTCTTTTCTTTTAAATTTAGGTCTAATAAACAAAATAAAATGCAGTTCTTAATCGATCTATTTTATGAGGTTTGAAAATTGAATGTGCTTTTCTACCCTCCTGTTCTGTTATGAATTAGGTCCTCTCCCCCAAATCATAGTGTCAGGTTCTAGTTCATAATGTGACTGTATCTGGAAATAGCTCCTTGAAGGAGGGTAATTAAGGTTAAATGAGGTCAGAAGGGTAGGATTATAATCCAATAGGACTGGGACCTTTATAAAAAGAAAAAGAGACACCCAGGGTGCCCAGAAAAAAAGGACATGTGAGGACCCAGCAAGAGCATGGCCATCTGCAAGCTAAGGAGAGAGGCCTCAGGAGAAAGTGAAACAGTTTGCACCTTGATCTCCAGACTTCTAGCCTGCAAACTGTGAGAAAATTAATTGTGGTGTTTAAACCATTTAGCGTGTGCTGTTTTGCTATGGCAGCCCAAGCACACTAATAAGCCACCTCACAGAACATTTCATATACCCAGGCAGTCACATTCTTGCCCTTTTAGAGTGTATGTCCCTCTACCGCCCTCTCCCCGTCCCCCCACAACATGCCATGTATCTCCACGGCCATAACTTAGTTTTGACGGTGGAGTATATGGATTCCATATAAATGGAATCATATAGTTTGTACATTCTTATATCTGGATTTTTTATTTTCCTTAAAATAACGTTTTGACATTCATTGATTTTGTTGTGTGCATTAGTACTTTATTCCTCTGCTACCAAACTGGCTCTTGAAATCTAGACTGACTTAATATATTTGATATGTAATGTTTTAGATCTATAAAATAAGGAGGTAGAACTAGGTATTTTTTTTAAGATTTTATTTATTTATTACTTGAGATAGAGCGAGAATGAGAGAGAAGGGAGAGAGAGAAAGCACACGCAGGGGGAGTGGCAGGCAGAGGGAGAAGCAGGCTCCCCGCTGAGCAGGGAGCCTGACGTGGGGCTCAATCCCAGGACCCTGGGATCATGACCTGAGACGAAGGCAGATGCTTAACCAACTGAGCCACCCAGGCGCCCCAAACTAGGTATCTTTTAAACATTAAAATTCTATGTGAATTTTTAGCATTGAAAATGTATTGTCACTCTCCACTTTGCTTGCTTTTGCTTTTGATATCATCAGTCATAGAAGAAGTTAACACACTTTGAAAAAAATATGAAGATCTGGAGGGCCAGAAGAGTGTTTTCAGAAAAGATATGGGACTTCGGGAGATGCAATCTAAAATTCAGTTTAGGAATTGACCTTTTATAAGTGAAATAAGCAGCAGAACTTAAAATTGGACTTAAGGCAGAAATAAATGGGTAAATGTTAAATTATTAACTATGAAATGCTAACAAATCAACTCATGTTACCATCACTTTGAGAAGAAGATAGTTTGTTAACTTTACAATAAAACTGAAAAATATACTTTTATTAAAATAATGTTAAGGCAATGAAAAAAAAAAAAGCTTGGTGTGATGGAAATTCTACATTTATTCTATATAAACCTTAGTCCATAGGAACATAAATTATCAATGTAAGAATACACTAAATATAATTCCAAT
Organism: Leptonychotes weddellii; assembly: GCF_054177405.1. Lineage (NCBI taxonomy): Eukaryota > Metazoa > Chordata > Mammalia > Carnivora > Phocidae > Leptonychotes > Leptonychotes weddellii. The sequence continues at coordinate 27,614,896 of NC_138380.1, forward strand.
AATAATGGAAAGAAAATAATTCAATTCTATCTACAGCCACTAGGATCCCTTCTAGTGTATAATTTCTTAAACATGTTTTAATGTATAACAATTTGGATGATTCCTCAAAATATTTTTGAATTTATACACTAACAAGATTTACTAGTGATTATAAGTAGATAAATAGATGGAAAAGATATAGAGGTAGAAAGAAAGATGAATAGACAGTAATTCTAACAAATTAAGGATTTTAATAAAAATATATACTTCATCTATATTTATAATATAAATCTTGATTAATACCTAATACATGTGGAGATGAAAAGACCGAAAATATTCAAGAAATTAAAAAAATAGAGAATTTAGTCTCATAAAATAAAATCATATCAGTTTTCATTGTATCTAAAATATTTTTGAATGGGTTTCAACATATTTTTCATATGTATTTGTAGTTGTTATTTATTGTCACCAATAAAACATTGTTAAATCCACACTTTATGTTAGTGAATTGCATTTCCTTAATATAAAGCATTAGGAACAAAAATTTTAAAGAAAAAAAAACTACAATAAAATTTTATTCCTGTATAATTGTCTCACATTAACATTTTCCCATATGTTTATATCTTTGTTCTTTAATATAATCCAGAAATTCTGCATCTGGAAAATGTTAATTCCCAGTTCCACATTTCAAAGCAAAGCAAATTAAGGTGCTAATTTCAGAAATCTAATTTCAGGGAGTACAGTTATCACCATACATTTGGAAATGCAAACATCACATAAAGAGGAAATATCACTAGATTTCATTTAGGAATGAAACCATTCTATATAGAAATCTTTCTTGTTTGTTTGTTTTCCTTCTGTTTGTCCTGAGGTTCCCTGAAAAAAGACTATTAGGTAGTGTTTTTGTACTTTTAACTTACTAAGTAGACATCAATAAAGGACAAGTGAAATCAAGTATGGAAGGAAAGAGAGCATTACATAGATTCCTTATTGATATGACAATACCTAAATTTATCTGATGGCTTGATCTGGAGGTACTGTGCTTTAAGAAGCTACAGACGTTCCTTATCAAGACAATCCTACAAAGAGAAGAAGGAAGAATTTATTCACCTGCCTATTTCTTCAATTGTTCAAAGCTTTTCCTTATAGGGATAAATCCACTGAATTTGTGTGTTGTGCATATCTGAGTGTGTACAGAGACTTACTGCAGGGAGGGCTAGGGACATGGTATGAGGAGATAACAGGTCACACATGTGTTAGGTTGGCATAGCACACACAGACTTGGCAGATATGATGGCTCAGAGACATTGCTGCTATAGAAGACAAAGGGTGGCCCAGAGGATCTGAGATAGTGAATAAAAGGGGTCTGATAAATTAGATGATTAAAAAAAAATCCAGTGGAAAAAATAATCTGGTGGTTTCTTCAAAGTATAATGGGTGTCTTTCACAGTAACAATTTTGATTGCAAGAAATTTGAGTGAAATTATAATTTTATTGAAAAAGTAGGATAGCATAAAAATTTCATAACACATTAAACCCAAATGTTAGAAACTTCTAGTTTCTGCTTCAACATATAAAAAGTTTGGAAGTTCTCACTCCCATCCTCATAACAGACAAACAAAAACAGCTAAGCACATTGAAAAGTAACAACTCTTTTTAGATCTGTCAGAGAATTGAGGTCGCATAGCAAATTATTGTGAAAACTGAGAGAAAGGCAGATACAACGAATCACAGCTTATTGGGAGTAGAAACTCAGGAGCAAAAATCTCCTGTATCCAGTACTAGCACCTACACTTAACCTGTAATTGACAAATTGTTGGATGCTCAGTGAGAATTAAAAACTCTAAGGGGGCAGTCTTAGGGGGAGGCCCATACTTTCATGAATGCTACCTCTAAGAGCCCCACCAGGTTCTCATAAGAAAGACGAGAGAAAAGTCCCCTCATGCTTGCCATAGGGAATGTAAAAAGGTAACCATCTTTTTTAAAGATTTATTTTTAAGTAATCTCTACACCCAATGTGGAGTTCGAACTCACAACTCCAAGACCAAGAGTCACAAACTCTGCTGACTGAGTCAACCATAAGCCCCAGTAACCATTTTGAAATAAATCAAGAGCTTTCTGTTTTCCTACTGCCTTCAAAGGAAACTACCAAAGCCTAACTAATGTGGAGGAAAGGAAATACCTAACATCGACAACATCTGCGCCCCTCTAGCCTTCCTGTATTACCTATGTTGGAGAGGGAGACTGAGAAGTACTTATAAAGGTAACAGCCCAGGCACACCGGCGCACTAAAAGTTTAAGACCTATTTACAGGATTATAGAACACTTCCCTTTCTTCACCTCTCATCACAACACCAACAAGGATCCTGTAAAATAACAGAAGACTGAAGTTGAAAGAACCGCAAGGCTCATATTATACTTAAGAAGGAATTTCTAGTAAAAACCAAAGATAACAGGGGTAACAACAACAACAACAACATCAAAAGAACACCAGAGGAAATTGAAGCCTCAAACAGATACGACTACAGAAAATGGTAAACACAGTGTACCTCCTAGGTAAATTTCCATAAACTGTCATGCTAAAGACCTATTTACCTTAGTTCCTATTACTAAATACATAATGTCTAGCTTTAAAAATAACAACAACAATGACAACAACAACAAGGCATGCTAAAAGGCAAAAGAAAAAAAAAAGTCTCTGAAGAGACAAAGCAAGTCACAAAACTAGATTTGGATACAACATAGATTTTGGAATTACTACAGCAGTGATTTAAAATAACAAAGTATAATATGCTAAAGGACTTAACAGAAAATGTGGACAGCATCCAAGAACATACAGGCAATATAAACTGGCACATTGAAACTCTAAGAAAGGATCAAAAGGAAATGTTAAAAAACAAACAAAAAACCCAACCAAACAAACAAACAAAAACAACCAATGTAAAGGAAATGAATGTCTTTGATGGGCTCACCAATGAAATAAGCATGTCTGAGAAAAGAATCAGTGGGCTTGAAGATATGTCAGTGGAAACTTCCCAAACTGAAATGCAAAGAGGAAAGAGAGAGAGAGAGAGAGAGAAAGAAACACTAAAGGAGAGGAGAAAAAAAGCAGAAGAAATATTTCAAGTAATAATGGCTGAGAGTTTTCCAAAATTAATGACAGATACTACACCACAAATCATAGAACCACAGATAAATACAGATAATTGAAACACAATAATTCAAAAGAAAGAAAAGATACATATAGACATATCATATTCAATTTGCAGAAAACCAAAGTCAAAAAGAAAATCTTGAAAGAAGCCAGAGAGTAAATAAGCAAAGCAAAAGAGAACAACATAAGGGTACCTAACCTATAAAGAAACAAATAAGAATTTCATTATATTTCTCTCAAACTTTGTAAGAAGAGAGTAGAATTAAATATTTAAAGTGTTGAAAGAAAAATCCAACAGCCAAGAATTCTAAACTCAGTGAAATAATCCTCCAAAGTGAAGAGTTGTGTTCCCCCAAATTTAATATGTTGAAACCTTAATCTCTAAGGTGATGGTATTTGGAGATGTGGACTTTGAGATGCAATTTGGTCTAGATGAGGTCATGTGGAAAGGGATTTCATGATGGGATTAGCCCTTATAAGAAGAAAGACTACAGGGATGCCTGGGTGGCTCAGTAGTTAAGTGTCTGCCTTCAGCTCAGGTCATGATCCCAGGGTCCTGGGATCGAGCCCCACATTGGGCTCCCTGCTCTGCGGGAAGCCTGCTTCTCCCTCTCCCACTCCCCCTGCTGTGTTCCCTCTCTCGCTGTGTCTCTCTCTGTCAAATAAAATATATTAAAAAATATATAAAAAAATAAATAAAATCTTAAAAAAAAAAAAGAATAAACACTAGAGTGTTTGCTTCCCCTCTTTCTCTCTCTCCACTTATATGCACCCAGGAAGGGCAATCTGAAGACACAGGCAGAAAACAGAAATCTACAACCCAAAGAGAAATTCTTCACCAGATGCCAATCTTACTGCTACCTTGATCTTGGACTGCTTATCTCCATAACTGTGAGAAATGAATTCCTATTGTTTAAGCTACCTAGTCTATGTAGTCTATGACATTTTGTTATCACAGCTTTTGAAAACTAATATAGACTTTTCCAGCAAATAAAAACAGAGGGCTAATTGTCAGTAGATCTGACTTGAAAGAAATGTTAAAAGAGTTTTTACAGAAGAGCAGGAAAATTATATAGGTCAGAAACTAAAATCTACATAAACAAGGGAAGAGCACTAGAGAAGGAATAAATGAAGGTAAATTTAAACCTTTTATTTTCCTATTCTTAGTTGATCTAATATATAACCATTCAAAATAATAACAGAAGACATATGTCCTGTGATTATAGCTTATGGAATAACAACCATATTATAAGGGATGAGAGGCAGAAATTGGGAATACTGTTAGAACGCACCTATACCACTCCTCAATCAGTACAGTGGTATTTGACAGCGTTCATAGATTAGTTATTAATATATACATTAAATTTTAAGGTAGCCACTAAAAAAATTAAAAAGTATAATTGATAAACTACGAGAAAAGAGAAAATAGAATCATATAAAACCTTCAACAGATAATGAAGAATGTGAGAATGTACGTAAAAGGGAAAAAAGTGAAACATGTACATAACCATTACAAATATAATAATTTTTAGTATAATATTAACAATCACTTCAGAAATGAAGAAAAAGCTAAAATCAATAAAGTTTTACTTTAAAACTAAAAAAACACTAATAGCAATATAAACTTAAGCAGAGGAAGTAAATAATAAAATCTAGAGCATATAATTGAAAATATTAAAATGATAGAGAAAAATCAACAAAACCAAATGCTGATTCTTTGAAAAAAGCAATAGTGTTAATTAACACTAGCCATGTTAACCAAAACCAAACCAAAACAAATGAAACCAAAACAAACATAAAGTAAAATAAAATGTAGAGAAAAACACAAATGACTAATATCAGAAATGAAAGAGGGCCATCATTACTGATCCTACAGACAAGAAAAGGATACCAAATGAATATAATTTTTTTAAAACTAAACTCTATGCCCAACATGGGGCTTGAAGTCATGACTCTGAGATCAAACATTGTATGCTCTACCAATTGAACCAGCCAGGCACCCTCCAAATGAATATTTTTACACAATATTTTACAAAATATACTTTATTATACAATATTTTTATAACAATTCTATGTTCACATTTTGATAATTTAGATGAAATGAACTGATTGCTTGAAAAACATTATCAAAACTCAAGTGAGCAGAAATGGATACTCTGAATAGGCCAACATATATTTAAGAGAATGGATCAATTATTCATAACATTACAAAGAAGAAAGCAACATGCTCAGATGGCTTCTGTGGCTAACTCTACTCAACATTTAATGAAGAATTTACAGCAATATTTTCTGGAAAACAGAAACAGAAAGACTACTTCCTAACTCGTTCTATTAGGCTGCCATTATTCCTATATAAATACCAGATAAAGAACTGGAAGAAAGGAAAACTACAGATCAATATCTTTCATAAAAAAATAGATGTGAAAATCTTCAATAAAATTTTAGCAAATTTAATATGTTTGAATATATTAAGAGAATTACACACCAAGAAAAGTTGAATTTATCCCACTTTGGTGTTTGACATTTAAAAGGCTGGTTCAACATCAAAAATTAATTAAATACTGGAAGTCCTAACCAGAGCAATTAGGTAAGAAAAAGAAATCCAAGACATCCAAATTGGAAAGGAGAAAGGAAAATTATCTCTATTCAGGGATGGCATGTTCTTATATGTACAAAACCCTGAAGACTCCACAAACAAAACAAAACAAAAACACTGCTAGAATAACCAAATTTAATAAAGTTGCAGGATGCAAAATGAACATTAAAAAATCAGTTGCACTTCTATACACGAAACAACAAAATATCTGAGAAGGAATTCCAGAAAATAATTCTATTTATAATACTATTAAAAAAAAGGATAATATACTTGTGAGTAAACTTAACCAAGGAGGTGAAGGACTTGCACAGAAAAATCTATAAGATGCTGATGAAAGAAATTAAAGATACAACTAAATGGAAAGGTATCCCATCTTCATTGACTAGATGAATTAATACCAATAAAATGTGTAGACTACCAAAAATGATCTATAGAATCAATGCAAGCCTTATTAACATCTCAATGGCATTTTTTACAGAAATATAAAAACATTCTAAAATTCATATGGAACAACAAAAGACCCCAAATAGCTGAAACAATTTTGAGCAAGAAGAACAAAGTTAGAGGCATCACATTTTTTTTTAATTTCAAATAAATCACAAACCTCCAGTAATCAAAACCCTATGGTATTGGCATAAAAATAGACATATAGACTAATGCAACAGAACAGATAGCAGAGAAATAAATCCATACATAATATGGTAAAATAATCTTTGACAAGGGTGCCAAGAAAACACAATGAGCAAATAATAGTCTCTTCAACAAATAATGTTGGGAAAACTGGATATCCATGTACAAAAGAATGGAACTGTTTTCCTAGCTTGCAACATACACAAAAATCAGTTCAAAATGGATAAAAGACTTAAGTGTAAGGCTGTAAACCATAGAACTACTAGATGAAGGTTTAGGGGAAAAAACCTTATTGACATATATCTTAGCAATTATTTCTTGGACACAACACCAAAACACAGGAAACAAAAGCAAAAAATAAAAAATAGATAAATGGATTTGTATCAAACTTAAAAGCTTCTCTATGGCAAAGGAAACAATCAACAAAACGAAAAGGCAACTTACGGAATGAGAGAAAATATTTGCAAACCATATATCTTACAAAGAGTTGATACCTAAAATATATAAGGAACTCCTATAACTCAATAGAAGGAAGAGGAAGTGGAGGAGGAGGAGAAGAGAAAGAAGAAGAAGGGGGAAGGGGAGGGGATGGGGGAAGAAGAAAAAAGGAATGAAGAAAGCAAGCAAGCAAACAATCTGATTGCAAAATGGACAAAGAATATGAATAGAAATAGAACAGACATTTCTGCAAAGAAGATATACAAACGAAAATGTGCTCAACATCACTAATCATCAAGGAAATGCAAATCAAAACCATGAAGAGATGTCATATCACACCTGTTAGAATGGCTATTATGAAAAAAAGAAAAAGAAAAGAAACAAACAAAAAGGACAAGTGTTTTGGAGAAAATAAGAACCCTTGTGCTCTGTTGGTGGAAATGTAAAATGGTGCAACTGTTATGGAAAACAGTGTGTAGTTCCCTCAAAAAATTAAAAAATAGAACTACCATAAAATCCAGCATTCCTGCATCTAGGTATATATCCAAAAGAACTGGAATAGGGATTTCAAAGAAATATCTGCATTACTATGTTCATTGTGGAAAATTCAGAACATCTAAGATATGGAAGTAATCTAAACATCCATCGACAGGGAATGGATAAAGAATGGTATACACACACACACACACACACACACACACAGACACGAAATATTATTCGGCCTTCAAAAAGAGGGAAATCCTGCCATTTGCAACAAAATGGGTCAACCTGAGAATCTTATGCTAAGTGAAATAAGCAATACACAGAAAAGCAAACACCACATGATATTATTTATATGATGAATCTGAAATAGTCAAACTCAGAAGCAGAGAGTAGAATGGTGGTTGCTGAGAGTTAGGGAAAGGGGGAAGGGGGAAATATGGAAGTATTAATCATACAGTACAAAGTTTCAGTTTCACAAGATGAATAAGTCCTAGAGATCTAAGGTATAGGATAGTGCCTGTAGTTAATGTAGTTATTTTATATATATATATAGTTAATATAGTTAATATTGTATTCTTTAAAATTGCTTAAGAGGGTTGATCTTACATTAAGTGTTATCGTCACTCACATACCCACACACACACACAAATAATGAATAAAGAGGGAAGAGGAAACTTTTGGAGGTGATGGATATGTTTGTGGTGTAGATTGTGATGATGGTTTCACAGATGTAGGTTTATCTTTAAACTCATCAAATTGTATACATCAAGTATGTATAGCTCTTGCTATGACAATCATACCTCACCAAAGCCATTTTAAGAGAAAAAGAAAATCAATTAGTCTATCTCATTTACAGGTTAAAAAAGAAAAATCATGTGACCATCTTAATTGATGCAGAAAAAACATTTAACAAAATCCAGTTACCTCTCATGACAAAAACTCAGCAAAGTAGGAATAGAGGGAAACTTTCTCAACTTAAGGATATCTACCAAATTCCCTACAGACATTAAACTTAATAGTGAGAAACTGATTTCTTTTGAAGACTGGGGACAGACAAGAATTTCTCCTTCAAAAAAAAAAATGTGTTCTCCTACTCCCCTATTGAACATTATACTGGATATCCTAACTAGTGAAATGAGAAAATAAAAGGAATACAGAATGGTAAGGAAGAAATGAAACTATCTGTATTTGAAGTTGACATGATTGTCTATATGGGGTTATAGAATTATAATCCAAAATTTGAAATAAAACCTGAGTCCATAGTATTATAAATAATTGAATAAATTAAAATGAGAAAGAAGAGACAAATATCCCATACAGAAGACACCCAATAAATTGTGTATATACTCTATCATAAAACAAAAGAATAACTCCCCACTCCTTGACTGTGGACTATGCATGGTGACAGAACACAGTTTGGAAAGAGGAGAAAAAATATGTGTAATATCGCTATGGAGAAACTAGGCAAAAACTATCTCAGCCACATGGTCTTGATCAACATCAATTGTCTTAAATCATGTAGATAGTATGTATACGCATTATAATATGATGAAAATACCAGTTTACCTGTGTGTGATCTTTACAGTGTGTGGTCTTTACAGTGTGTGATCTTTCCCCCGCAAACTCTGTAAGACCAGTCTAATCATGAGAAAAAGCTCATACAATATTAACATGATTTAATTAATTTTATTAAATATTTTAATATTTTATTATTTTTATAAAAGTGTACAATGAAGTATATACAAAAGTCTAAAACTAAGGACAACACATTAATGACTAGCTAAATATAGTATTTTAAGATATTCAATTTACCTATTTTTACTTAAATTCAGTAGCAGGACTCTAAATTGAATCTAATCCACTGTGTGATATTCATTCCAATTCATTTATAAATAGAAAACATTCAAATTGGTTGAAATCAAGTAAAACTATTTTGACAAGTCTTGATGAAGTTTTTGTCAGCTTTCATTTCAATGCATTTAAACTCAGAAAATTAAAAGAAACTGTAAATCTAAGTGAAATTTTATAATCATAATTGGTGTGAATACCAACAGGAAGAAAATGGTACAATCTAATTTGTGCCCAAATGAAACCATTTCAGGGCACCTGATGTGCACTCATACAGTATGAGACTGAGTAAAAAGTCCTTGGAAAATCAGTATTACATAGTGAACTATTTAAAAAGTCTTCATTAAGAATTTGTTTTTAAAATGCTCTATTTAAACACACATTTAGAAATGGAAATTATTTTGTGATAGAGTTTATTTTGTTGTTGTTTATTTTGTTTTGTTTTGTTTTAGAGCAAAGTTAATTTCTTTAGATTAAAAGGGAAAAGAATGTGGGGAAAAAGATTTGATGGGGAGATCCTCTACATTGCTTAAGGGAACTATTATCAGCAATTATAAGACTACCTGCTTAGTACAAGACTTTCAGCAAAAATATTTGAGTAATAAAGAAATTTAATTATGTATAACAATTCCTCCTTTTTTTGGATTCTTCTTTAAAAAAATAGTTTTCTCCTTAAGAAAGATAGGTTTTTGAGAAGCAAAAGTTTGATTTTCTTTTTAAACAGGCCATGGATAAACAAAACCCACATTCCAAAATCTAGCTAAACTTAGTGATAAATGGGGGGGGGGAACAGGAAGGAGACACAAATGACAAATTTCAGAACTAAAAAAGGGAGCAACTTTAAGAATAATTAGATATTAAAAGAATAAGATAACATGAATAATTTTATGCCAATAAATTCAACAGCTGAAATGATACTATTTGATTGAATTATCTTCCACCAAAATTCATATGTTGAAGTCCTAATCCCTAGCACCTGAGAATGTGACCTGATTTGAAAATAGGGTTATTGTAAATGCAATTAGTAAAGGGGAAGTTACATTGGAGTAATGCAGGCCCTTAGTACAATACAACTGGTTTTCAATATAAAAAGAGTATCATGTGAAAAGAAAGAGACATGTACAGAGGAAAGATGATGTAAAGACACAGAGAGAAATTCCTCACTAGTAATGGCTATCTACAGGACAGGGAGAGAAACCTGGAGCAGATCCTCCCCTAGAATCCTCAGAAATTTCCAACACTGCCAGCACTTTGATCTTGGACCTGTAGTCCTCAGAACTGTAAAATAATAAATGTCTACAGTCTAAACCACCCAATGTTGTACTTTGTTACAGCAGCCCTAGAAAACTAATACAGATGAAATGGACACACTCCTTGAATGGCACAAGAAGATATGCAAAAAAACAAAGCAATATCAATTAAAATTTTTAATTCAGAATTAAGACATTTATACAAAGACTCAAAGACCAAGAGCAGATGCTTCCTCATGAAACCTATTATTTAAGGAAAAAAAAATATACCAAAGCTACACATTCTCTTTCAGCAAATAGAGAAGGATAATAATTCCCAACTCATGCTGAAAGAGTGTTACACTGATGCCAAATCAGAATAGAAGGTCATCAGAAAAAAAGAAATATGGGGAAATGTCTCTCATGCACATGGAACAAAACTCTAACAAAATTTTTGCAAATCAGGTCCAACAATGCATGTAAAAGATGTAGAAAATATATGGGGATTTAAGTTCAGTTTAATGTCTGAAATAAGCAACTTTAAAGAAAAAAATACACAAACAGATTTATGAAAGAGGAAAAAAGGGGTGCCTGGGTGGTTCAGTCGGTTAAGCGCCGGACTCTTGATTTTGGCTCAGGTCATAATCTTAGGGTTGTGAGATGGAGCCCTGCATCAGGCTCAGCAGGGAGTCTGCTTGAGATTCTCTCTCTCTCCCTCTGCCCCACCCCTGCTCTCGTGCGTGTGTGTGCCTGTGGTGCTCTCTCTCTAAAATAAATAAATAAATCTTTAAAAAAGAGAACTTACTCATCTTGCATAGCTGAAACTTTATACCATTGCACAACATTTCCCCTTCTCCCTTGACCCTGGAAATCCCATTCTGTTGTCTGCTTCTAGTAAGTTTGACTATTTTAGATGCCTCATGTAAGAGGAATCATGCGGTATTTGTCCATGTGTGACTTACTTCACTTACCATAATGTCTACCAGGTCCATTTCAAATGGTATAATTTCCTTCTTTTTTTAAGGCTGAATAATACTGTATTATATTTATATACCACATTTTTTTCTTTATCTGTTCATCATACTTGTTTCTATATCTTGACTATTGCGAATGCTGCAATAACATAGAAGTACAGCTAACATTTTAAAATTCTGATTTCAATAATTTTCAATATATACCCAGATGTGGGACTGTTGATTGTAAGGTAACTCCTATTTTTCATTTTTAAGGGAGCTTTATACTGTTTTCCATAACAGCTGCACCATTTTACATCCCTACCAACAGTGGAAAAGAGTTCTAATTTCTCTGCATTCTCACTGACACTTTTCTGTTGTTGTTGTTGGTGTTGACAGTAGTCATCTAAGAGGTGTGATGTGACATCTCATTGTGGTTTTGATTTGCATTTCCTTGATGATTAGTGATGTTGGGCACCTCTTTATATACCTGTTGGGCATTTGTATGTCTTTGAAGAAATGTCTATCGGTGCCTTTTGCCCATTTTGTTATTGGGTTACTTGATTGTGCGTGTGTGTGTTTGATATTTGATATTAACTCCTTATCAAATATATGGATACCAAAAGCATAGGCAACAAAAACAAAAACAGACAAGAGGGACTTCCTCAAACTAAAAAGCAAACAAATCAAAACAAAACAAAACAGACAAGAAAATCTCTGCACAGCAAAGGAAACAATCAAGAGAATCAAACAGCAGCCTACAGTTAGGGAAAAAAGAAATATTTGCAAACCATATATTTGACTAAGGGTTAATAACCAAAACATGTAAAGTTTACTACATTTATTACAAAGGCACCACTGTAGTTCATGAGGGATTAAGGAATGGATTTCAGTAAGCGATGATAATCATCAGTCTTCTCTGCTTGCAAGATTGTCATGTGTCATAATTTTTATATCTTCACAAAGTATTTTCTAGATTCTTCATGACAAATTGCCAACTGAATGCTCATTTAAATTTTCTTCTTCTTCTTTCTCTCCTTTTGTTCTCTTTCCCATTTTCTTTCCTTTGCATCTTTTTGTATACTTTTTTTGTTGTTTATATTTTAATTTTTGTATTTCTTTTAATTTTTAAGAAAATATTCTCCATTGGTAGTCAACTGTCACTCATAAGCATTTATTGGATCTACTGATATTTTTCTGGGAGCTAGAAATTATTGATCCTATTATAAAATTACTTTTTTTTTCTTAAAGATTTTATTTATTTATTTGAGAGAGAATGAGAGAGAGCACATGAGAGGGGGGAGGGTCAGAGGGAGAAGCAGACTCCCTGCCGAGCAGGGAGCCCGATGCGGGACTCGATCCAGGGACTCCAGGATCATGACCTGAGCCGAAGGCAGTCGCTTAACCAACTGAGCCACCCAGGAGCCCTATAAAATTACTTCTAAAGCAGTAATTTTGATGAGGATGATCCCAAATCATTGCATTTCTTTAAACGTCTACACAAGATTTATGGAACCACTATCCAAGTTCCTTAAAAATCTAAATTAAGGTGTATATATGAATACTGAAAAAATCATGTGACTTTATCTGCTAATGTTAGTAATATGGACTTAAGTTGAAGTAATAATACCTTGTTGCATCACGTTTCTAAGTCAACAAATTACTTCTTTGGCAATCCACACTGTGTTCCTATATTTTCCCCCATGGCAAAAATAGGCAATATTTGATAATTTCATAACCTGTTTATAGTTTATAATATATCCTTAGCCTTGAGAAGACAACTTTAAAGCCTGAGTCTTTAAGCTTTGATTCAAGCAAGATTTTAAGTAACATATATAAAATTATATATTATAATTCATGTAATTACATATTATATAACAAATTATGTTTTGTTTTCTTAGTAATCATTTAAATAATAAATAATAATAGGTCCTATTTTTATTTTTATTTTTTTTTATTTTTTTATTTTAATTTTTTTTTTTTAAAGATTTTATTTATTTATTTGACAGAGAGAGAGCGAGAGCAGGAACACAAGCAGGGGGAGTGGGAGAGGGAGAAGCAGGCTTCCTGCCGAGCAGGGAGCCCGATGCGGGACTCGATCCCAGGACCCTGGGATCATGACCTGAGCCGAAGGCAGACGCTTAACGACTGAGCCACCCAGGCGCCCAATAGGTCCTATTTTTAAATTTGCATGTGTTTAAAGTGAAAAAGGTAAAGAATAAATATGGTAAAAGTTACACATGTGCATATATGACCTTTCTGTTCTATTAAACACTTTAAAGAGTATTCAAAATAATTTTGGATATGCTACATTTTTGGAGGTGAATGTTCTTGGATGAGTAAAAATTTAAGTCCCTTTTACTATTCAACTCCAACTTCATGTTAGGACATTTGCTTTTCAAAGAAAATAGGCATAATCCATCTTAATCACCACAATTTTTCATATTTGTCTGTATTCAAAGGCAAAAAATGCTACACTATATTTTGTTTAAACTTAGAAGCAGCTGTTCTAACATATGTTTCATCATTCTGAAGATGCCCTGTATATTTTTATCAGAGAAAACAAACACCATGATGTTATTATCAGCCTGTAACATTTTGCCTATCAAATATATGCAGGCAAAAAAAAATAATAAATTATATAGATAGATAGATGGACACACTAATTGTTCACTAGACTTAAAGTAGATATTGCAGAAAATAATATCAAAATTTATTTCCAGCTCTAACACCTTATATTTCCATTGACATGTCATACTCAATTTATACTCTGGTTTTCCCTGTCACATATTTCTCATCTTAGTGCTGCTTTTAAACATGTGTTCTTCTGTTCAACTTGTGCAAATACCTTGCTTATTTTCCTTTAATCCACTTAAACTCAATTTGTCTGAGTAAACTATTCTTTCTCATTGCTGTCAACTCAGGGAACCAAGTTATTCTCTCAAAATCTTTGATGACTTGGCAATTAGACCATATTCAGTTCATTATCATGGATATATTAAAAGTCCACATGGATTTCCAGCTGGACACCATCACCTTTTTTTTTTTTTTAAAGATTTTATTTATTTATTTGACAGAGAAAGACACAGTGAGAGAGGGAACACAAGCAGGGGGAGTGGGAGAGGGAGAAGCAGGCTTCCTGCTGAGCAGGGAGCCTGATGCGGGCTTGATCCAGAACCCTGGGATCATGACCTGAACCGAAGGCAGACGCTTAACGACTGAGCCACCCAGGCGCCCCTGGACACCATCACCTTATAATTACTTTACATCTTCATCTTCAATGGAAAATATGTTGTTAAGGTATTCTGGAGTATCCATAAGTTTAAAATTCATTTTAATAGAAATGAAATTTAATAGAAATGGCTAGTGAGTTATTTTAAGTTTCTCTGCTCAGTACAATTATTGAGGATATACTATTACTAGAATACTGTCCTGGCATGTTTGGAATCAGTGTGTATAAATACAAAACAAGGTATTTGCCCTTACATAAGTGCTCATTGGGACACAATAATATATAACTGACACTTGAAAGAGTGAAACAAAGATATATATGGATGTTTAAAGGACAGAATGAAGGAATGATTGATGAAGGGTGTGCCATTTAATATACACCTTAATATGTGCCAAGATTTTGAAACCTAGAAATTAAGAAAGTATGTTTCTCTAGGAAAGAAGATTATGTCATTACGATGGACTCTGAAAAACAAACTGAGGGTCCTAGAGGGGAGGGGGGTGGGAGGATGGGTTAGCCTGGTGATGGGTATTGAGGAGGGCACATTCTGCATGGAGCACTGGGTGTTATGCACAAACAATGAATCATGGAACACTACATCTAAAACTAATGATGTAATGTATGGGGATTAACATAAGAATATAAAAAAATAAAATAAACCAATACTAAAAATAAAAAAAAAAGAAAATGTCAAAATAAAACCTCAAAAAAAAAACAAAAACAAGAAGATTATGTCATTAACATTTAGGCTACTTAGCATATAATTCTTAATTGTTAAGAATATAAAAATAAAGAAAAACACAGACCCCCTTCAATGAAAATTGATCTTTAAGGAATTATTTTGGGGAGAAATGGAAGAGTGAAAAATGTCCTTACTACTGATACAATTGAAGGCAACAGGCACAATATGGGGATGAGGAGCAAGCATAAGGTAAGGAGACAGAACAAGGCACCAGCTTGAAGGTGATGGACTGGAAAGTAATTTTAGTCTGTTGGTGTTTTGTGCTACTCAGGAGATTCCTTTAAGCCAACTGTTTCTGCTCAGGAGATGTTGCCTTGTAAATTAAGAATGCAGGGCAAAGATTATTCTGTTTTCATTTAACTTTGATCATGTACTTATTTTAAAGTCTGACTATAAAAAGATGGGCTGGCATTTTCATGTTTAATTTTAGATAAATAAAAAAAATGTGAGTGTTTAGTAGAAGGTCCATCATATTCAGTAAATTAATAACCCACATTTTTTTTATCTACTTGAGTTAACTTTGTGGGGAGTAACAGATATGCCCTGGACCTGAAAATGCCACCACCACAGGGCCATCTGGCTAATCAGATGTCAGTTTTCCCTTTTTGTCAGAAAATTAATTTTTCTGGTAGAAAGGGAGTATTGCTAGCAAACTTTCAGAGATAAGATTTCCAAACCCTTATCAGAATTCCTGTGCAATATGCTCTTGCTTCTGCATTCCCTTCTATGAATTTCATAATTCCTTTTCATTTAGAGTAGTTGAAGGTGAATCAATAACTTAAGTGAAAGTATGTCTGACTTAACAGAAAGGAAATTGTGATTTTTTTAAAAAAAATATATGGTATAGGGAAATATTAAAATTACTCTTAGATATGAATATAAGCACTGTCACTTAAAACCCATGACACTGAAAGGAATTGCCTTTTTTTAAACTTCAGTTTCTGCATACATAAATCATATCAACCTTATGCAAAGTTGTAAGATAAGATAATATATTTGAATCTCCTAGTATAGTCTGAAGCATTCTTCAGAGACCTCCTTGCCAACCAGGTGGGTTTTTCAGAAGCACATCTCAGCCTGCAAACTCAATGAAGGTAGGGAATATATCTTCATTCTTAATATTAGCTCTTGGTTGCATAGTACACATAGCAGGGTCTCCATAAATATTCATATAAGGAATAAATGAATAATGCAATGGCCCAAATCCATTTTTAAATTTAGAAAGCGTTTATATTAATTTCTGAGTTAAATTCTGAAATCCATTTATTAAAATTGATTGGTGATTTTCTATTTCGATATTCCAGAAACATGGAATCACAGTCGATAATACATCTGCGTCCCTTACTTCTACTCTCTGGGTGAAGAATACACATAGGAAAGTCTCTATAAATAGTTGTGAAATCTTTAAAGCAATCATTCAATTTCAGTTCTAAATTAGGGAAGCTTGTAATTCTAGTGAGTTCAATTTCCAAAATCTTCTTGGTTAAATTTATGTGGCTACTCAGTTTTGATATTCCAGAAACTTGGTTATTAAGTGTGATATGTAGTGCTCCAGATATCTTTTTTTTCACCATATTTTCAGTTTGTACCAATGTCATATATTTTTGTCTCAAACCTTACATAATACATATCATTGCTTTTCCAGTATAATCATGAATTGGCTTTGGAAAATAGAAAGTTGAATATGCTACTCAATAGAAACATGTTGAACTTGTATAAATCCTGCCAATGACTTATTTTGCAGTACACACGCAATGTAATGTGGTGTATCAACATATATTTTGAGACCTTGTTAAAACAAAATGCATATACATTTTCATGACAAAGATTAAGGAAATGTACCTGTTGTATCTAATAAGTGATATATTTTATGTGTAGTTTTGGAAATTCTCTCCTTTTATCCATTTCCACTGTTTCTACTTTAGCTAAGGCCTCTCTTGTCCAGATTACATCAGCAACCTACTGACTGGATCATCTCCTACAGTGTTGCCTGCCAATAATGCATTATCCATACTCATGCCAGAGTAATCATTCAAAGACATACAATAAATCTTCTAACTTTCCTAATTGTATTATTCAAAAATAGCCTTCAGGCCAACCCCCCCATCTTCAGTTTGTAATGCAAAGTCATTCATAATTTGGCTTCTGATTAACACTCCAACTTTACCTTATAATAGTCCTTCTGCACACACAGACCCATTGGTATGCCTGCTTATATGAATGTATCACAAGACTGTCTTACTTCCTCCTATTTTATTTTCTGATAGCACTCCCTACACATATGGTTCTTGAGCAATTTAAATACAGCTAATAAAACTGAGGAACAGAACTTATAATTTTATTCAATTTATATTAATTTAAATTTAAATAGATATATCTGGATAGTGATCATTTTATTAGACACCAAGAATTAGAAGAGAGGCTTAATTTCCTGCTTATGCTACTAAGTTACATATATTAGCTTAGGCAAGTCATTTAATATTTCTGGATACCTCTTACTTCAATAATAAAGTGCACATTTTAATATGAAGATTCTTCACAAAGTTTAGAGGTGTCAAATTAGAAAAAATATTATTAATAATAGCAATGCATTATTATTATTAAAACACATTCTTTTTTTTTTTTTTTAAAGATTTTATTTATTTATCTGAGACAGAGAGAATGAGAGAGAGAGAGCACATGAGAGGGGGGAGGGTCAGAGGGAGAAGCAGGTTCCCTGCCAAGCAGGGAGCCCGATGCGGGACTCGATCCCGGGACTCCAGGATCATGACCTGAGCCGAAGGCAGTCGCTTAACCAACTGAGCCACCCAGGCGCCCCTTAAAACACATTCTTAATAGCAATGTATTATGAAGCATTATGATGACTGAAAAGACTACAAAAACTAACTTTTAAACATGTACTTTTCTATTATCAAAGCCTCAATCTACACCTAGTAATTAGTTTTGTTTATTTGGCTCAAGTAATGGAAAAATTGGTGAATAACCTATTGATTCAATAATGGTTAATTAATATTTCCCTACATAAAGTTATTGCACTATGCTGCCCGTGCATAATTCAATATTTCATACACTGTTGAAGACATACTGAATATAAAGGCAATATATAAATAGGAAATCCAATTTCTCTCATTAACATTAACTTCCCTTCACTGAATAGTCCCATGTTTTTCATGCTCTATTGGGTTTTCAATAAAACCAAATTTGAAAAATATGTAAATAAAGTAGAATTTTCAAGTCACTTAGTTTTATCATTTACATCATTTCATGTTTCTCTCTTTTTTATGGCCACATGAGAAAAATCATGTGATACTAAATTTAAATGTGTTCTTCAGCATAAAATATTCTATTAAAAATATTACACTGTGTTCCTGTCTATTTTATGATATATCTATATCTATATCTATATATATATCTTAAAGGAAGTGATTTTTAAAAGTATTTTTTAGCACATTAAATTTGGTAACTTGGAAACACATTTCTAAAGCCTTTCTGCAGATAGTGTGTGGGGCATAATAAAAGTAGGGTGCTTTTCACCCAATGTGAATTGCTACTGGAGAGTTGATGGCAATATTAAAAGTTGTTTCACAACCTTCACTTTCCTGTATTATTGATGAGCTTATGAATTCATAATAACTTGAAAACCATATATACTTATCATATAATTTAAAAATACTTATTATTAACGAAAGGGACAATGTAGATAAATCTGTCAGATAAGATCATTGTCTATTCAGGTAAGAGACTGTATAAGGTGACACTCAGTTAAGTGAGAACTTCATGTGAGGATTTGAATTGTAAGGTTTTTAGTTTTCCTTTTCTGCCACAGTTTTTAAATATTTAATGCTCTAGAATTATTTTTTATTTAGAATAATAAATACACAAGCTAAGGTTCACTCCACTGAAGAAAGAAAGAAATTTCAGTTGGATCTAAACATTCAGCTGCAAAATTTACAGTGATTACTTTAAAAAATTAATTAAAAAGCTGGGATATTTAATCAATTTACTTAGATATAGCAATTCTGATTTTTAAAAACAAGATCAGTTGTCATTTGTGTTTTCTGGCCACGATGAAGTAATTGGCACTAGACAATTGGACAAAATATATGGAAAAAACTCTTTTTAGAAATTGGAAAACAGGTAAAACAAGACTATTATTCCTAAGAGTTAAAAAAATAATGAAGCAAGCCCCATGACAGTCCAGGTGATCTACCCGACAACAATCTCTAGACCACAAAGCAAAGAAGGGTGTAGGTGTAACAACACTTTTTTTTTTTTTAGGATGGGAGGTTGGAGGGTCGTGAGTGAAGGCAGCTAGTGTTTCAGTGAAGAGTACCAGAGGCAGAAACAGGGGAGCTTCTTAATCAATAAGCAAATATATATATATATATATATATTTTAAGATTTATAAAGATATATATAGATAAAGATATATATATATCTTTAAGATTTATAAAGATATATATAGGTAAAGATATATATATCTTTAGGGGTACCTTTGAGTCTTTGGCTATACAGGACATTGTATACAATTAGAACGAGGTTAAACAATGACAGGCAAAGAACAACTATTGAGAAGAAATTAGCTTGAGTATAACCAATTTATAAAGTCCTAGGAGGTGTTGGTTGGAGTCTCAATTAGCCAGAGTAAAGAGACATTGTTGAAAACCTGAGTACAGCTAAAGTAGTCCTAGAGTAATAACTATGCTTACTGCTTTTTTTTAATTATGTTATGTTAATCACCATACATTACATCATTAGTTTTTGATGCAGTGTTCCATGATTCATTGTTTGCATATAACACCCAGTGCTCCATTCAGTACGTGCCCTCTTTAATACCCATCACCATGCTAACCCATCCCCCCAGCCCCCTCCACTCTAGAACCTTCAGTTTGTTTCTCAGAGTCCATAGTCTCTCATGGTTTGTCTCCCCCTCTGATATCCCCCCCTTCATTTTCCCCTTCCTACTATCTTTTTTTTTTTTTAACATATAATGTATTATTTGTTTCAGAGGTACAGGACTGTGATTCAACAGTCTTACACATGGAACCAGAAAAGACCCCAAATAGAACATAGAATTTTATGTTGTTCTTCAGATGAAGTACGAAATGGATCAGATTCTGGAAACATTTTTAAGTTTGTTCTAGATGTTCTAACTATGTTGTGATTCATTCATTTATCCATTAAAATATTTATTAAATTATCATTAGATTTAGTCTGTGACTTATAAGAAAAAATACCACAAGGTAGCAAAGTTAAAATAAAATATGGCAGTTAGCATTTTGGCTAAAATTATAAAGCAAAAAGACTTATAAAAGAAACACGCCCTTCCAAAATTCTCAAGGATGAAATGTAAAAGGGTATATAGTATTATAAATTTTATTAAACCAGAATCCATTGTTTGAGAATGCTTTCCTGTAATATTTCATCTTTGAAAACCAACTACTCATATTAAGATAGTCAAGGGAGGAAGAATGTCCTGCTCAATACTTTGCAGCATCTCTGAAAGAACTCCAACCACCTAAAAGAAAATAAACTGAGATCATGGAGGCAGTATCCCCAATTATAAAGGAGAAAATTATCAGTAAAGGACTATTTTGAGAAAATACTGTTGTTTAAACACCCAGCTCTGAGACAGCTCTAAGGGAACAATGATAGTCTCCTACTAGAGCTATAGAATTGAGGAACAGGTTACAGTCCAGCCACTATGCCAGCTAGACCACCGACAGGTCTCCCCAGGCTCTAAAGACCCTCAGCTCCTAGGTCAAATATAGTTCAAGGAATTAGGAGCACAAAGGAAGGAAGACCCTCCCTCTGTTCCCTCACAAATACTTTCAAAATGGCAGAAGGACATAGGATTTAATCAGCCTGACTTGGTTGGTGATACTTGCAGAAATATGACCTAAATTATATCTCACAAACCCTGTACACTGAGATGAAATTGGAGCTTATGTCAATGGCTACTTCTAAAAATATGAAATACAGAATAGTAATTCTATTTATTTTCTGGCACTGTCCTAGGTGCATTATGACTATTACTTCATTTAAATCACATACTAATCACAAAAGTAAGCATTTTTACCTCCATTTTTACCAGTGAGTAAACTGATGCTCTGAAGCACTTCACAGCTTTAAATATTCATAGACACATTTGGCTTCAATAGTCACCCCACTTCACAAACACAAACTTTCATCATATGAAAGATTCAGAAGATGGACATTTAAATGGAATTGAAATAAATGAGGACACATGACAGTAAGACTCCTAAGTAGGGGAGACTTGAGGGCTGATGGTGGACTTTAGATTCAATATTTTCCCTCATTGTTTGGCAAAACATGATATCATCCCTTCTGTCCAATTATTTAATTGAAATATAGAAATACTTGGCTAAGGGATAGTATTTTAGAATAGATTCTGATTAAAGATATGAAAGTTCATGTGAATATTCCAAATTGTACTATTTTCAAATAGAGTGTAAAAATCCTGCAGACAGGAATAGTACTTTTTTTTTTTTTTTTAATGTGTAGGCTTCATAATCCCTATTCTAGTATCATGGAAATAGAAGACTCTTTAGTTGATTACTTTAAATTATTGTTCTGTACTGATTTTGGAGTCCCAAAGAAAGAAGTTAGACTTAATTCTGACAAGTACCTTTGGGGGAGCCATCAGAATGAATATATTAGCTCAGTGCCGTCCCTTCTATTAAAACATTTTATAGAGGAAGACAGTATATTTCAGTGGCTCAGAGTACTGTCTTCCATATCTGATTCCCTTTGTTAACATTCTAGTTCTAGCCAAACTAAATCTGTCTAGGCAAATTATATAAACTCTCAAAGTCTCTGTTTTGGTATCTACAAAATGGGGATGATGACCATATTTATATATAGATAATGTGATTGTAAATTTATGCATACAATTTATTTGATATACTGCTCAGCACATAGTAGTAAGTTAAGTTAATATTATGTTGCCCTCAGTCATCAAGAGTACCCCAGAATTTTTCAACTCAATGTACCTAAATATTTCCCATTACTGTCATGACAAATTACCACAAATTCAGTAGCTTAAGACAACATAAATTTATTATTTCACGGCCTTAGAGGTCAGAAGCAAGAAGCAGGCTTCACTGAACTTAAATCAAGTTTTGTTGATAGAGGTGCATTCTTTCTGCAGACTCTAGAGAGAATCTGTTCTCTTCCTTTGTCCAGCTTCTGGAGGCCTCCACATGCCTTGGCTCATGGTCCTTTCCTCCATCATCAAAGTCAAAAGCTTAGCATCTTCAACTCTCTCTCTCAGATTCTGACCCTCCTGTTTCCCTCATTCACTCACTCACAGTATAGTCCAGTGACTATATTAGGCTCATTTTGATAACCCAAGATAATCTTTCTATTTCAGGATTCTTAATGATACCTACAAAGACCCTTTTGCCAGGAAAGTAACATATTCAAAAGTTTGGGGGATTTAAAAGTGAGTATCTTTTGGGGGCAAGGAGATGATTATACCAAAGTGCCTTGGTCCATTCAATATTGACTTTATCCCTTCCATTAAAATCAGTATGATACACATACATCAGTACTGATGAGACGTATTTTTTAAAGATTTTTTTTTTATTTGAGAGAGGAAGAGATAGCAAGAGAGAGAGCACGAGTGGGGAAGAGGGAAAAGCAGGCTCTCCACCGAGCAGGGAGCCCCACACAGGGCTGGATCCCAGGACCCTGGCATTATGACCTGAACCAAATGCAGACACTTAACTGACTGAGCCACCCGGGTGCCCCAATGATGAGACATATTAAGTTCATACTTCAATAGAGTAACTATGACACCTATTTTCATATATTTTAGAGAGTTACTAGCATCTATTCAGAATATTTTATTTAAGTGTAGAATATTTGGTATAACATATAAACTGTTTTTACATTTTAGAATTTGCAGTTTCCCTAAAGCAACAAAACTGCTAAAGGTGAGCAAAAATTGATTAAGTGCACAAGCATGAACTCTTAATGACATCTCATTGATACCTACTTAATTGTTCCTGTATCCTGGGGATGTCTCTATGAGCGCTATTCCATTATTCAATAGGGGAAGGTACTTTGTGAATGCCAGCAAAATCAATTACAGTTTGTCCACTTTGGGGGGCCAATGAGGCAGAGAATTAACCTCCAACTAATTTCCAAAGTCATTTACGATCTAATGGTTAAATCACTTACTTCCACTGGCACCAGACCTGTGGATCATTTGCAAAAATGCAAGTTGTAGGGTGCAAGAAATAGATCAGCTGTGTCCTGACAGCATTTAAAACATATTTGCCTATTTATTTTAAGCTCTTAAAATCTCCTGAAGTCTAGGACCTAAACATTTTAATTTTATTATAAAATAAGTTTCTAGAGCCAATAAGAGATCCTTTTGTCCTCTAAAGCAAACTAAAATCCTCCAGCCACCTGGTTAAATCATGCCAAAATTTATATTAATGTTAAAGTTAAATATTCATGTCAAAATCTGAATCTAGATTAATATTAAGTTCCTTTGATAAGAGGCATGAAACACTCTTGTGAATTCTGGCTTCTTTAGATGATGATTATAATTAAGTAATTATTTGCTTAAAATAAAGAAAAATGCATTTTATAATGTCTTAATAGATTTAATGCTCCAACCTTTTAAGTTCTAAAATACTGAAACAGATAATATAAATGAATAAAAATTCTACTTTAGTAAATCATTCTATGGATTTTATAATTTGTTTTAAAATTTAGAATAGTAAAAGAATAAAACCTAGTGTTTTCTTATGCGACATATAATGAGCATGGAAATCATCGCTTTCATCCTTACAACAGCAACAACAACAATTGAACAAACTAAAAGTCAACAACTCTTCTTATATCCATCAGAGAATTGAGGTCACAGGGCAAACATCTGCCCTCAAAACAGAAGAGAGAAAGAAAAATATCTGTCCACAACTTACCAGGAGTAGAATCCCAGGAGCAGAAGCTCACAGCTGGAAATAATATTGGCAAGAAGACTTTTAATTTAATTAAATTTAATTAATTTAATTTAATTTAATTTGTTTTGTTTTGTTTTAGAGAAAAAGAGAACAGAGCAGTGAGGAGGGGCAGAAGTAAAGGGAGACAGAGAATCCCAAGAAGGCTTCAATCCCAGCATGGAGCCTGATGTGGGGCTCGAGCTCATGACCCTGAGATCATGACCTGAGCCAAAATCAAGAGTTGGATGCTTAACTGACTAAGCCACCCAGATGCCCCAATATTGGCAAGAAGACTTTATAATTGACAAATGACTGGAGGCTCAGTGTAGACTAGCTTGAAAAGTAATCATAGGACTATAGAATGCCCTCTCTCACATACACACACCTTATCACCACATCAATGGAGTACTGTATGATAACAAGGGATTATAGCTAAAAAATTACAAGGCTCAGACCCTATTTAATGAATCTAGAAAAAATCAATGATAACAGGGGTGACATAAGCAAGTGCAATAGAGAAATGTTTAGCTTCTAACACCATAGGTACAAAAAATGGTAAAAACAACAACAAAAGTTTAACTTCTGGCCATATAAACCTAAAACCTTATACTAAAGATGAATATACCTCAGTTCCTCAGTTCCTTTTATGGATACATCATTTCTGGCTTTCAAGGGAAGCTGAATTATAAAGAATGCTAAAAGACAAAGAACAAAATCTACAAAGACAAAGCAAGGGACACCTGAGTGGTTCAGTTGGTTAAGCATCTGCCTTTGGCTTAAGTCATGATCCTAGGGT
Source organism: Leptonychotes weddellii (assembly GCF_054177405.1). Taxonomy (NCBI): domain Eukaryota; kingdom Metazoa; phylum Chordata; class Mammalia; order Carnivora; family Phocidae; genus Leptonychotes; species Leptonychotes weddellii. The sequence goes on from NC_138380.1 coordinate 27,639,951, forward strand.
CCTGGGATTGATTCCCGCATCGGTCTCAGGGAGCCTGCTTCTCCCTCTCCCCACTCCCTACCTTTGCTAATACTCCCTCTCGCTATCTTTCTCTCTCAAATAAATTAAAAAAAAAACTTAAAAAGGACAAAGCAAACATCAGATCCAGAATCAGACATGGCAGAAAACTTGGAATTATCAGAGCTTTTAAAATAGTTACAATTCATATGCTAAGAGTCTAATGCAAAAGTGGACAACATGGATAATATAAGCAGAAAGATGAAAACTATATGAAGGAATCAAAAGGAAATGTCGGAAGTCTAAATACTGAAACAGAAATGAAAAATACTTTTGATGAGCCTATCAGTAGTCTGGATATGACCAAGGAAGGAATCAGTGAGCTAAAGGATATATCAATAGAGACGTCTAAAACTGAAATGCAAAGAGAAAAAAGAATGTACAAGATGAAACAGAATACCCAAGAACAGGGGAGGAATTCCAAAATGTATAATATATTTGTAATGATAATACCAGAAAGAGGAGAGAGAAAGGAATATAAATATTTGAAGAAATAACAACCGAAATTTTTGCAAAATCAATGACAGACATCAGACAACAGACCCAGGAAATTCTAAAAATAGTTACAGTTAGTGTTCTAAGTGTTTTATTTCTCATAGTCATTTAAGACTTCTAATGATTAAGATTTCAGAACACTGGGCGCCTGGGTGGCTCAGTTGGTTAAGCGACTGCCTTCGGCTCAGGTCATGATCCTGGAGTCCCGGGATCGAGTCCCGCATTGGGCTCCCTGCTCGGCAGGGAGTCTGCTTCTCCCTCTCCCACTCCCCCTGCTTGTGTTCCCTCTCTCGCTGTGTCTTTCTCTGTCAAATAAATAAATAAAATCTTTAAAAAAAAAAAAAAAGATTTCAGAACACTAAAGATAATCAATTTTTTTCTGCATAAATTTCTAAGTTATTTATATTTTGTAAATTTAGAATTAAAAATATATTTCATATAAAATTATCCGAATTGCTATTTAATTCCTTCAAGAAATCATTTCAAAGAGACACAAATCGCAAACATATCTACAGTGGGTAGTTAAAGAGAGCTAAAATGCTGTATATCACTGGAGAGTGAAAAAGTGCACCAACTTATTTTGGGCTCCTAATCTGAGGGCATGTGGATTTTAGAGCAAGGAGAAATATTTGAAAATAAATTTACCCTGGCTGCATGTAGGTAATTTAAGACAAAATCAGCAGCAGTCTGTTTGAATGTGTAAAATTCAGAACATTCCATTTCTTCTATATAAGGGCGTATTTCTACTTTAGTATTGGGTAATAAATATTTACTCATATAACAATGTTCATTGAATAAAAATAGGCTAGAGATAAAATACTAAAAAGATGTCTGACCATTTAGGATTAAAAAAATGAGAGCATTTAACAGTGGAATCATTATCAATATTTCTATGAAATCTTCCTTATGCATTCTGGCAGACTGCTAAATCGATCCACATCAGCCAGAAAAAGAAGATAAACTAATGAGGAGACAAGTAAAAGGAAAATGACATCAGGTCAGGAAAAAAAGAATAAATGAAACATTTGTTGGAATGCATTTAGACTACTCTTGCCTTAATTGGGTGATCAAATGAGACTTTAAATATCTACACATTCAAAAGACTGAAGATATTTTAATAGTGTTTTTCTACATAATTTACCAGATACAATGTTTTCTAATACCACCTGGTGAATCTTTACATAATTAATTTAGAGATTTAGTTACTTATTATTTGAAGCTTTTCCTGCTTAAAATTATCATGTTGTACATGGAGAAAGAACTCTTAAGATAGTTACTACATCAGGTAAACATACTTAGAGGGATGGCTAGTGAAATTAGAAGCGCTAAGTACAGCCATAGAGGAAATGACCGGAATGATTTGAGAGTTACTGAGATATCTGCATTTCCTGAAATATCTACTGCAACACTTGAGATACTCACTGTTAAAATCAAAAGCATATAACTGATTAAAGTTTGAGGTTGAACTCTGGGTGTCTATGAGAAAGCTGCACTTGTAATTCCTGAAAACTTTCAGTAATTGGGGGGTGGGGTGGGGAGCAGGGGATGCAACCTGTGCTGGAACAGGGCAGTCAGAAGTTGGAATGGTAAGATGCTAGGGAGGTCAGGCTTTTCCTAAAATGGGAGAGAGTGACACAATAAATATCATATGTTTCATAAGCACTGTGCCAAAAATGGCCTTTTGTTATTTTGTTTTCTCTGGACCAACACATGGGAATTTTAATACCATATCCACCAATACAAAAACTAACATTTATCTAAAACTTAATGTAATAAGGTTAATTATAGTAAAACAAACATATTAAAAGAAAACAAAAATGGCTTAACTTTTCATATAATCAAGATCCTTTTAGATTTCCGCGGGCTTCTTTCTCCTATGACTCCTCACCACCCCACATGCATACGTGCTCATCACATCAATACTACCTTTTATTATTCAACTAGAGAGTGTCTTCATAAAAAAAATTAAAATGTGCAAATCAGTTTCAAGAGAATCTCTAGAGTAGCAATTTATTAGATTTTAGAGGAAATTTGTCTTGTGATATTTAAAATATGTATTTTAATACATACGCTGAAATTATGCTTTCATTAAATGATGTACCTACCAAAGAGTATATACACTTGATAACATGAAAAATATTTCAAATATTAGAAAATAAGTAAATTAAGCAGCGATCTAACATATTCAAATACATTCCATTTGATGGTAATATGATCATTGAATTTGATTCTGTAAAGTAAAACAGATGGCAAAAATAAATCGCTTATACCAACACATATCATGTGCAAAAGGTTAATTGAATTGCCCTATCACCAATTCAGAAAACAAATATGCAATGCTAGTCTCAAAACATTAGATATAAGCCAAGGTTCTTTTCTTTATAGTTCAACTCAACTAGTGTGGTTACATTAATTATAATGGTTTTAGCTCTATTAGCAATGAAAATTTAAAAGATTAATTTATTTTAAAAATTAAGTGTTCTTGGACTTCTTAAAGGACCATGTTATGCATGTGACATTGCCAATGAGATTCAGATATGCTTCCAATCATTTGATATGATTGATGAGCAGCCCTTAGCCAATGATGGCGGCAATCTGTTGATCTGTTCCAGGTGCAAAAGCCAATGAAAAAAGTTCAGGTCTGGGCGCCTGGGTGGCTCAGATGGTTAAGCGTCTGCCTTCGGCTCAGGTCATGATCCCAGGGTCCTGGGATCGAGTCCCACATCGGGTTCCCGGCTCAGCGGGGAGCCTGCTTCTCCCTCTGACCCTCTCCCCTCTCGTGCTGTTTCTCTCTCGCTCGCTCTCTAAAAAATAAATAAAATCTTAAAAAAAAAAAAAAGTTCAGGTCTGGGAAGCTCTCTCAGGCACAATTTACCCTGGAAGCATACTGAAGCCATTAGAAATTGTGTGAAGTAGATAGTGACAATGTAGGCTGGCTCTAGTCTCCCAGAGATAAGAAAAAAAAAATTAGTAAAGAAATCCAATTCTGGGGCACAAATTTCAACTCTAGTCAGTAGACATCTCACTTGTTAAATTCCTACATTTTCTTTCTCTTTTAATAGTTTTTCTCCACTTATTATTCCTTTATATGTTCCATTTTTGTAATTTTAATTAGTCCTACAAATAGAAATACCCTATTAAATTCTAACCCCTACATGTAAGATTTGCAACAGGTATATTATTGTAGTGTGTGTGTATGTGTGCATATATACATGTGCATGTGTGGGTCTTTAAGCTTGAAGGTTGTTTTCAAGTTCTTTCTTAGAAGGTTCCTAATCATACTCATACTTATATCTTCAGTGTCTGTGATAGTGACTGACATCTAGCAGTTTAAGTGATTTTCCAATGAATACATTAATATTTAAGTTTTTAATGTGCACCAATTTCTAGAATACTCAGCAGTACTAGAGGAAATAATATATGGCCATTTTAATTAAATTGGTTTCATAATATCTTTTCCAAGGTCCATATTCATATTTTGGAATTGCTAATGGCCATTACATGAATGCCCCAGTTGAACTTCAAACTTAAATTATCTAAAACATACTACTCTCCCCACCCCCACAAATGCTGTATTCATCAGTGTCCCAGTGTTAAATCCAATCACTGTACTCACCTTTGACTATAGCCCTGACTATGGGGTTTCACCACTACTGCCTAAGTCTGCCTACAAGCTAAATTGGTGTGTGCCATTCCACTGCCTACAAATGTTCATTTGGCTTTTACAGTTTGTCTTAGCTTAACTACAACCACACTTTCTTTTTCTCATGTACTTTTACTTCTAGCCGTCACCATTTTCTGTAACATGTTCTGCAGTCTTCTACTAGTAAACTCTTCCTTCTAAGTGGAAAACTCTCCTTCCCTTTACCTCTATATCTTCCATTTACACTTGTACCATTTTTTTCAATCTCCATCTAAAATGCCACTGTCTCAGCTGGACACCCATCCATTGATTTATTTTTTCTCTAAGTAGCTACTGCCCAGGTGGTTATCCTGTGACAGGCACTGTGTACTCCATTTGGAAAGTCATGCTCTTGCTCTGCAAAATCTTACAGTTCATTAAGAGGATATCTATAGAAATTTAAAACAGAAACATAACAATTTTTATCATATTAAAAATTACTGTTTAATGGACTATGTCCTGAGTCTAATTAGGAGGACTTAACTGGATCCCAAACTTTTCATTAATTTCAGTAATCCCCTGAAATATTACAAAGATACTTTCTAAAAGTAGCAAGCTTATAGATGCTGTATATACTTTGTTCTGAATTACACAGGTATTGTTTCAGGGGATATTTTTAGGAAGGCCATCAGTAGAACAGCAAAATACAAAGCATATCTGAGAAATCTGTAATTAGAAGTATTGTTTTTAACCCATTTCATTATATATATATATATATATATATATATATATATATGTATATGTATACACACAATTACAGGAAAGGATAGTCAATAAAATTGAAAAATCTGTTATTTATTGGAAGCCTACAAAGATCTTTTCAGTTGGAATATATTTCTCTTTACCTCTTATGACCATTACAATTTGTTGTACTATAGAATTACCTTGGCTTCTCTTTCCTGTATTAACTGTGAACTTCTAGAAGGAATAATTGGCTACCACCATTTCAGGGCAATAGCTCTTGTTAAGGTAACCAGTCATATGTCTCTCTTCTCTGTCATCACTTTATTTAATTGTTTAGGGGCAATTACTATAGTAAGAAAAATACTGATTCTTTTGGCACGATTATTTCTTGTCTTTACTGGAAATAGTTTTTCCTGTTTTTTTTTTTCTTCTTCAGTCTGGTTCATTATTTTTATCTGCACAATATTCAACAGTTTTAATTGTGCAGAACTCCATCTTGTTTTTTCTCTGCTCATTCTTGCTCTCTCTTTCTCTCCCCCTCCCTCCTCACTCCTTCCCTCTTTCTTTCCATATTAGGTCATTTTCTTATGGACTTACATATTCTTACAGTTGATGACTCACAAACTAATAACATTTCATGATCTCTGCACTTAAACATGCAATTGTATTTGGATGTCTCCACTTTGATGTCTAACGAAATGATGTCAGCATTTACATGGCTAAAGAACTTCTTTCCTCCCAAATGTAGTCTCAAAATTCCGTTCTGAACCATGTCCTCAAATAGAAGCATTATCCACCTACCCAGCTTTCCAGTGTTTCATATAAGACTTTTTTCCCCTTGTTTCCCTCACTTTTTCTATCATTTCCCCATTCCCTGTGTCCAATCCATGAAAAATGCATGTCAACTCTCTCACCAAAATTTGATTTCTAAAATATGCCCTCTTCGTTATATATCTACCATTTTAGTTCCGTTACCATCATTTCTCATGTGGATAAATCAACTGCATCTTCACAATCTTCTTGCCTCTATGTTGCTTCTCTCCAATTAATTCTCTGAATAATGGCAGAAGTTACTATCAATATAAATTGGAATATATCTGACCCTTTTTAATGTAACTGCCTTCAGTGGCTTCTCAATGCAATCAGAAAAAAATTCCAAGTCATTTCCATGACCTACAAATTACTGAATAATTTGTTCCCATCCAAGCATTTTCTTTCTCTTTTGTGCCAGTTCATTACTGCACATCTTCAAGATATTAATAGTTAATTTACCCTGTACTTTCTTTTCCAGAATGTTTGCATAGCAGACAGCTTTGGGTAGCAAACACAGAGGTGCCTCCTTCCTTGGAGTAAATCTGCATGATATTCTACAGTAATACAGATAATGTTCCCTGCAGAGGGTGGGGATGGATGTGTTTGCCAGCAGTCTTTATATGATGTGGACGTTTCTAATATCAATATTCCTTTTCTGTAGTGCACCCCACTCAGTGTACATGTAACATCTGACCCTCATCACACTGCTCTGTGGAACTGACACTATGTTATTCTGGCTCCTGATATTGCTGTGAGTAATAAAACTGACTTTTGTCTCTGACCCAGGAATCTTATGTCTTTTATCGGTACTTACACAACTCTGGCAGACTAACTTGTTAGCTTGCAAATAATCTAAAATCTCAGATGCTTTCACATTTCCTGACTTGATAATTATATCTTCATCACAATATCTAACTTTCAGTTTCCCAAACAGTAATCTTCTTTCCTATGTCAATTTCTGTACATAGTTTTCTTCCAGCTACAATGTTATTTGTCCCTCTGTATGACATGTTTAACCTATATTTAAGTCTCAGTTTCATGATAACAACACCGATAGCTCATCTCTAACAACCCTACCTAAAATGTTATTCTTGTATTCCCTCTACTTCAACCTATGTTCACATACTATAATTTGATTTTGTTTTCCTGTTTTTGCTCTTTCTGTATTAGCAATTAGCATGAGAACCAAAAAATATCAGAAAGCCACTTTAGCTTCAACACCTCATCCCTAAAGATTGCCTTGAAATTCACAAGGCAACTCAATCCTGTGTAGGATGACATAAATTACTGTAAATGCTCAATACACGTTTTATCAATTTTACGTCAATTCCAGTTGAATTCAAATTATATGGCACTCATGAAGTTAATAAAAAATATCTATTGTGTAGGATTGTTGAATCACAGACCAGTACCTCTGAAACAAATAATACATTATATGTTAAAAAAAAAAAAAGAAGATAGTAGGAAGAGAAAAATGAAGGGGGGAGGGGAATCGGAGGGGGAGATGAACCATGAGAGACTATGGACTCTGAGAAACAAACAGGGTTCTAGAGGGAAGAGGGGTGGGAGGAGGGGTTAGCCTGGTGATGGGTATTAAAGAGGGCATGTATTGAATGGAGCACTGGGTGTTATGCACAAACAATGAATATGGAACACTACATCAAAAACTAATGATGCAATGTATAGTTATTAACATAACATAATAAAATAAAATTTAAAAATATCTAAAGAAATATTGTAAAATATGTCATCTGGTTGGATTTTATCTAATATATGCAATAGTTGGCATATCTCTAAAATGTTAGTGATAAACTTATTTCCTTCAGCAATTAAAGATAGAACAGTTTAGTAAAGATGAAACACATTGTTTATGCAATTATTTTTCGAGTGGTTTGAAAAACATTGTGTGAGCATGTATATAGTTACTTAATACATGGATACTAACACGCAGTTATTGTCAGGACAATTGAATCAAACAGACTCTTAGTAATAAAATAAAACTCATTGATAGCTGATATGTGTGCTTTAAAATAAATATTAATATGGTAACTGAAGAACTTATTGTCATTTGAATCTTTCCTATTTAAGAGTGTAAAACAAATACTATTAAGAGCTCTGTTCAAGAAAAGGCAGAAGAAATCCAGCAAAAAATCCTCAGTTGAATACTTACTCACCTGTCTATTTTCAGAGTGAAAATTGTGAGTTTATGCTGTCAGTTATGGGCTCAGATCTGCAGTAGAACTAAAAGTGGAAACTTTGTCCTTGTGTTGTTTACTTAATCATTCTTTACCATGAAATAATTTAATTTCTTCTCAGGTAAGTAAACCCTAGAGAACATTTAGATATTAATCTAGAGAAAGTTTTATTTTATGTATTTTTTAAAAGATTTTATTTATGTATTTGACAGAGAGATAGATAGCGAGGGAGGGAATACAAGCAGGGGGAATGGGAGAGGGAGAAGCAGGCTTCCCGCTGAGCAGGGAGCCCAATGCCGGACTCGATCCCGGGACTCCAGGATCATGACCTGAGCCGAAGGCAGTCGCTTAACCAACTGAGCCACCCAGGCGCCCTTTATGTATTTTTTATAGTCACCTAAAAGCAGTTACCTTAATTATTGAAACTTTTCTTTTTAAAGTAATCTCTACACCCACTGTGGGGCTTGAGCTTAGAATCCAGAAATCAAGAGTTGCCTGCTCTACCGCCTTAGCCAACCAGGCACCCCTGAAACATTGATTTATTAATATCTGGCATTTTAAGACCTCTTAATTTCTTTGGATAACAACTTTTTGTTTGTTTGCTTAAGACTCCTTTCCCTAACCAAAATGAATTTTATATTTAAATAATTCATCATAACATTATTTATAATATAAAATATAAATGTGTTTATTGTGTCATTGCAAGCACAGATATATAATGGATTCCTAATAATTAAGATAATAACTCTTATATTATTATAAGAGTAAGTTCGTAGAAAATTTAGAAGAGTTTCTGATTTCCAAAGAGATTAAAATTTATTTTAAAAAAGTATTTTTCTAGTAGTATCTTTTTTAAACTATCAAAAATGTAACTAGTTTTCCTTCCACTTTTTCAGTATACATGAAAGCTCATTTTTAAAAGCTCCTATTTGATGTTACATCATCCTAAGAAAAAATCAAAACCATCATTTAACAAAATTCTCTTAAAGTTTCCAGGGGATAAGTACTTTTATGTGAGATTTGTGATGTTTTAATATCATGCTCTTCTTGTTAAAATAGTACATTTAGTTCTACACAGAGGACATAGAAAAGGCACATCTTAATAAGCGAAATTAAGATATCCTGATTTTCTGTCCTGCCAACTTATCACTGTTAACATAACTTAATTTAGTTTTAATACATGTGGCATATATTCAAACTATTAGTCATAGTTAATATTTATATAGGGCTAACAGTGTGTCAGGCATTAAGGACCTTCTCATTTATATTTAACAAAATCCCTACATATGGGAACTCTAATGATCTCTACTGAACACATCTGGAAATCAAGACTTATAAAAGATGCACATAAAATATCCATGGCCACAGGTATCTGGGCTTGATTATCACAGGTGACCTAATTATGTAGATACTGCCAAATGAAGAGGAAAGGATTAGCAATATCAGGCACCACAAGAAAATATAGTTAGTAAACCCTTCAAAGTAAATATCTATCCCTACTGTTTTAGAGAAGTAGAGAAGTTCTAACCCTACTGTTAAAGAGATGTAAGTTCAAAATGACCTATTAGCAGCCCATCTCACACTACCCAAGAATCTGCCTTTCCTAGTTTCTGCATAGCTGTTAAACACAGCCATGCCCTTAGCTAAATTACAGTTGTCAGACTAGCTCATTTGCATTTAAGGCAGGAGTTTTCTTTAAACCTCAATTCAGAAGCCAATTATTTATTCCTCCTTTAAGTCTATCCAAGGATACAATTCGTTGGTTTTAATCACTGCACTCCTGTATTATTCCCTGTATCAAAGACTAATATCCTTGTTATTATAAGTGTTACCTGAACAGATTTTCATCATGTGCCTCAGTATGTAAAACCATAACTTTGACTTTAATGCTGGTGTCCCTTATGAGGTCTAGTAAGTGACCTATTTTATTAAGCATCTAAGATCATAACACAACCTAGTTTTTGTGATTTCCTTTATCCTGAGAGCAGAGACTTTCCTTAATCAGTCAACTACACTTTGTCATATTACCCTGTTGCTATCTTCCCATTCCAACAAAGCCCTAGAAGATGAGTAAATGTCAGTTCCTTCCCAAATCTGCTGTATCATTCTAGCATCCTGTAAGTAAATTACATAGTTGTCTGGCAAAATTGAAAAAGTCAACCCCCACCCACTAAATATATTTTTAGTTTTAAAAATTTTGAGTTGTATTTTCCAGAAATGATGATGGGTCCCTAAAGTCCACGTAAAATCCTTCCTGTTTCAGTTTAAATCCTAGGCAGGCAGTTTTTAATGACTGACTATGATAATATCAATAGACTTGATAGATTTGAGTTTATTACAGTATATTTGAATAATATAAGGGAGTGCTCCTCAGTTGATTATTGCTTGTATAAATAAGCAGTTATAGTCAAGAAAGTGAAAGAAAACTGGCCCTTGTGGAGCTACTGGGAATCACTCCTGTGTTAACAGGCTGGAGACTGAAAAGAGAGATCAGGACAGATAAATCGCTGACAGAAACTGTGATAGAATCAGAGACAATCATTAGCAGCGGCTGACCAGCTAGGGAACACTGAAGATCAGGGTGAGGGATAAGTGTTTGGATCTAGGATCATGGCAAAACAACAACAACAAAATGAAAAACCAGAATAAACCTGGAAACTATTCTGGCCTCTAGGAAACTCCCTAGGGTCACACACATATATATGTAAGGAAGGGAAGTGTCTTTATCTTGAACAGGTTTGACAGTTATCCCAGGTCTCCTCAGCTCATATGCTTGTGCCTTGAAAAGTCAAACAACTCAACTAGATTTAAAGAGAATAATAAAAGAAGAGGGAGCAGAGATGGAGGGGGAGAAGTAGCATCAATATTGGAAGAATATTGGGATAAGATTTCTTGTCATAAAAACGATTCTGTTCAGAAACAAAATAATGGACTTAATCAATGCCTGAACTGTATAGATTACTGGTCATTAGGAGAACTGGTAAGTCATTAAAGACTATGATAGGGGTTTACTTGATCACATTCAGCCAATCACAAATAAAAAACAACTAATCTAAATTATGAACAAATGAGCAGGTTCCTATTAGTCTACAGTTCCTTGTGTGTATGTGTGTGTGTAAAATATATGTATATATGCATACTTATATAATACTGTTTCTTTATGATCAAATTCCAATGGTGGACATTCTGCTTTCACTGATATTATTTCATATTGATGCTATTGACAATGACAGCAATGCTAATGATATAATGTATATGGAACAGCTTTAAAAAGAAAGGAATCTTGGGCGCCTGGGTGGCTCAGTTGGTTGGGCGACTGCCTTCGGCTCAGGTCATGATCCTGGAGTCCCGGGATCGAGTCCCGCATCGGGCTCCCTGCTCGGCGGGGAGTCTGCTTCTCCCTCTGACCCTCCCCCCTCTCGTGTGCTCTCTCTCTCACTCTCTCAAATAAATGAATAAATAAAATCTTTAAAAAAAAAAAAGAAAGGAATCTTATATTAGACAAAGCTGACTAATGACTTTTCATCACTACCAACAATTACACATTCAAAGAGTCAAACTGTATGTCATTTTTTTCTTTTTACCCTCATAGACATTTCAGTACTTGAATTACCAGAATGTAAATTATGCATCTACTCATAAGTACACTGCGTTATTAAATTTACAAGATCTGCATCTAAAGTTCACTTGACAAAAGTACATGAAAGTTCTTTAGTCCTATTCTGTGTACTGGAAAGGGAGAGGCATTTCAAACAAAGTGAATGTTCTTTTGACAATCACACAGTGTGAGAGTATACTGTTTACTTGTGATGTTATATCTTATTTCTGAGGTCTAGCCAGAACTCTTCAGAGCAGCAAGACATTAGAAAGGTAGGGTAGCTTCTAGCTATGCCTGTTTACTTAAACTCTAAAAAAAAAAAAAAAAAAATGGAAATGTTAGCATTGATCAGAATTGTATTAAGACTGTGTTGCTTGAAACCAAACTATGTCCTTTCAATATGAAATATATTTACGATCTTAAATTCTTTCCAGTCAAAATAAAAAAATAACAGCTCTTTAAAAGCAAGTATTTTGGTATTGTTAGTGTTAGCTTACCCTAAGGCAAGAAAACCATATAGAGTCCATGTAAATTTGGACTAAATCATTAAAACTATTTCAATATTACCATAAGTCTAATTGTGAAAACTAATTATGATGATAATAGTAAGCTATTTATTCAGATGTACTTCAGTCCCTTTCCCAGGACACATGCTTCCATCCAGCAATCTGAAACAGATGTTATGGTCTACATGGATAATATAAACCCTCAATGGATGTTTCTGGGTTTCTTATCCCACTAGGATTCCTGCTAAGCAGTTGTAATTTTCTCTTCTCATTGATGTTAAGAATGAAATATCAACCATCTTTTCTATCCAATCCCCCCAAAAATGTGATTCAAACTGATTCTCAAGGTAACATGTTCTGAATATTTTAAAGAGAGTAGTGAGGTTTAACTTCAGCCCCACAATGGGACTGTCACTACTATTTTTACCAAACAATCCTTGAGGTTGCTCTTGGTAACAACCCAGCTGCCCTTTGTCACTCCTGCTGGTGATAGTGGTTGGTAAGTTAGCTTGCATTTGCTGTTTACACCAGCCCTGATCGTTGTTGGAAGGCATTTTTATCCAGAGCAGCAGTAGCTCCTAGAGCTAAACGTTCACTATCCCTTCTTGAAAAGTCCCTGAATTAATTATTTGTGTTAGAGATTGCAGAGCACGTTTCTCAGCAATTCACTGTAAAGAGAGCACTCACTCAATAGTCTCTAGCTCCATGGCAGCTCTTTCAAGAAATATATATATATACACACACACACATACAGATATATGCATATGTATTTTTTTCTGTTCAAAATTCCCAAGTGTTGCATTAGAAAATAATCCCTTCATTCTCCCTCTACATTTCTTCTAATAGTCCTCACCCATATCCACTTCCTTCCCAATTTCATGTATACCCTCTTCCTATCTCCATTTATAGATAAGAAAGCCATGTCTCAGCTTACTAGTGGAATACCTATTAAGAACCATAATATAGCCTCCATGTTTCTGTTTCCACTCTCTTTTGGATGTTTCTCTCTTCCACTCTCGCCTTTTATACTTTATGACACTAACATTACTAGTTTATAGTGCTATTATCAGTTGTTCTTTATTACCACAAAAAATGTTTTAAAAGCAAGTTTGTTTGAATACAAAGGATTAAATGGCAGGCACTATTTACCAACCCATATCCTCTTCCTCCTTATATTCTAGTAGCATTCAAGTTTTATCATTTGACTAAACAGTGTGCTAGACACTGACAAAGAAAAAGAAATAAATAAAAATAAATAGGTCATATGTGCTGTGAAACTTCTTGGAAAACTTTATATCCCTAATTAAATAAGAAAATGATTAATAAGAACAAGAAGAAAAAATAAAACAAGAAAGAAGAGGAAAAATAAGGAGAAAAACTTTTTCAAACTCTCTCTCTGTTTGTCTGTCTGTCTTTAGATGTATTTTTAGGTGAATATTATGTTTGGAGCCGCAGCAGACATTTTATAATCATGAGTGTTAGCCTGAGCAAAAAAGTTGTTCTACAAAGAATAGCAAAAACCCGGGAAGAGCTTGGGCCTTATATGACATCAACGACAACCTAAAATGATCAACCAACCCTGCAACAGCCCACTTCCAGTATGATGGGAGAAACTAGCCTGGATAGTAAACTACCTTTACATGTACATTCTCTGCCTTGCAATTAAGGCAGTCTAACTGAAATGAATGCTTATGATCAAGAGATTATAAATAACAGCAAAATACCTCAAGGGAAATAACTTTTCTAAATGGAAGAGTCTGGCCATACATTTTCTAGCAAGATGTTCCAGCAGGTCATTAGTAACTGTAACACCGAGTCCTTATTTGGCCTCTGGATTACAGGCTTATACATACTTGAGGACTTCCTACACTTTAATCTTAACTTCTGTATTATAATGACTGTTTCTTATACTATTCTTTGGGCTTGAAATTAAAGACTTTTTGAAAATTTACAACTGATATAAAGCAACCCTACAAATAGTTATCATATAATTTAAAACTTATTTTTACTGTTTTCATTTCTCAGTTGCTAACAGCTAAATTTAAACTCTTTTCATAAGGATAAGTTCAATCATTTATTCAGTTTTGGCCACAATATTTTTGTTTATACAATATTACACATATAGTAACTACCAATGAAATCTCCATAAAAATTATCTCTCCATTCAGAATTTATGTATCCTTTTAATAACTGTATTCTAAGAATGAAGGAGACAGGAAGAGAAAAGCAAGAAAGAAGAAAGAAATGTAGAGTATGAGGGAGGAAAAAAAGAGGAGGTGAGGGAGAAAGTAGTGACTGCACCTGTTTTTTCTGTTTTATATTTTCTTTTTTTTTTTTTTTAAGATTTTATTTATTTATTTGAGAGAGCGAGAGAGAGCACATGAGAGGGGGGAGGGTCAGAGGGAGAAGCAGACTCCCCGCCGAGCAGGGAGCCCGATGCGGGACTCGATCCCGGGACTCCAGGATCATGACCCGAGTCGAAGGCAGTCGCCTAACCAACTGAGCCACCCAGGCGCCCTCTGTTTTATATTTTCTGTAAAATGAGCATGGGGCTAGATGTAGAATATCTTATTCATAAACACTATTTGCAGTAACTTTAAAAGTGCAAAAATATCCAATTGTTTGTTAAGTAAAGTCTTAGAGCAAGATTCTTACCAAATGTAAATAAAAATCTCATAGTTGAAGATATTTTTGCATCACTGGGCAAAGAATATTCAAACACAGATGCATGTAGTTGAATGTGAGTACTGTGTGTATGAGTGAGTGTGCGTGCGTGCGTGTGCGTGTATGTGTGTGTTTATGGGAATGGTGTTTACACACAGCTCTCAAGAAATGGCTTTTGGGGAGAAGATAGGAAAAAAAATTGAGTATTGTTAAGCAGGTACAATGCAGGACAAACATGGGTTAAAGGTTAAAGTAGGATTCATTTGATCTCTTTCATTTCTTTGGAACAAGCTATTTTTGGTTAATTGATTTTCACAGCTCATTGAGTCATGTTCACCTGCTAAATGTCACCTTGTTTTTTGCAGTGATTGTTTGCACTTGAATGGTCTGTATCACCACTTGAAGCATAGTTTGTACCATAGTGTTAATTGTAATCTCTATTTGAGGTGTAAATATTGTAATCTTACTATGTCTGACTTTCTTTGAAATATTAACACATTTTTAATTTTACTGGGTCAGGCCAGCTTTCCTGATAATGATTACTTGTAATCAAATAGAGTATTACATGGTTGCTTGAAATCCAAAATGTACACAAACTTTTAAGAGAAAATTCACTAAAAAGTTTTTAAATGGTTTGCATCATCTAATATTGTGCTTAAAGTAAAATAATTTTCATCATATTTGGTAACTGATGATTGTATGTCTTCAGAAGGTGTGATAAACTACTTTAAAGAACTTAATGAAAATGTATAGAAAACAATGCTGAGTTGAATGGAATATAGACTTCACAGGTTGAAATAGTATTGCCTTTTAGGAAGAAGATGTTCAACATCAGATATAATGTCAGAATAATATAAATATTTTTGATAATTTTCAAATGAGATTGATTGCTATAAAACATATTTGGAACTTATCAATATTTGGCTTTTAAGTGGAATATCTCATTTCTGAATCTTTAATTGAATATTACGTTAATCAATGTAAGTGACAAAGATTTATGGGAACAACACATTGAAGCTGAACTAAAGAATCAAATTGTGGAAAAAAGTTCTTTTATTTGCAGAAATAAAATGTGGATAGGCAGAATTGAAAGATGAAAGAAAATCAGTGCAAAAATAGCTTATGTATCTTCAATCAATGGGTACTGCTAAAGGAATAAAGTATAATATTTCCTCAAAAATTAATAGGTAAGTATATAGCATTTCTGGTACTTAATTACTTTCACATTGGAAATTCTAAGCAATGGAAAGATTATGTGTCAGCATTCAGGAAACTGCAAGTAACTGAGTTATAAATAAATTTATATAAAATACTAACTATATTCCATACACAACATGCATGGGTATACACATGGTGAATGATGCCAACAGTGGCCATGTTGTCTGTGATTTGGCTATGTGAAGAAAATCTTACTCCCTTGATACACATGAGCACAAGAAATCTTCTAACAGTACATGATTTTGTGAGTCCTTGCTGATCATCTTTACCTGCCCTACGTATACTTGGTCACTCTCCTTTCATTACTTAGTAAGACTCTGAAAGATCTCTATTATAGCTTTATTCACACACACACACACACACATACACACACACACACACAATTACAATAACAAATTTACATGGTCCTTTATTTTCTGTAAAGTCTATGAAGTGCGGGATCATTTCCTATTCTTTTTCAGACTTTTAACGCTTATATAATGCCTGATAAATTAGGGAGGGACCAGTAAATAAATAAATACAAGAATTAAATATATCTTCCCAGAAAATACTCATCTTCACTTTCAGGACTAAACTGAACAAGATGTCCTTGTTCATACATTTATCCCTT
The DNA here is from genome assembly GCF_054177405.1 of Leptonychotes weddellii. NCBI lineage: Eukaryota > Metazoa > Chordata > Mammalia > Carnivora > Phocidae > Leptonychotes > Leptonychotes weddellii. The sequence goes on from NC_138380.1 coordinate 27,656,473, forward strand.
ACCTGTAGACGAATGTATTTTAAATCTATATGAAGATAAGCTGCATAAATCAATTGATATCTACTCAGGTATGAACTTTATTTCTCCTCCTAAACTGGTCTTGTTACTCCCCTGCAGAGAACAAACCAATGATCACTTGAGCCTAAGAGGGTATTTGGAGAAATGAAGTGGTATTTTTTTCAGCTGCCATACAGTATCATATTGACCATTCACTAAGTAAGCAAGTGTCAGAAACTAACAGCCAAATGCATGACAAAGTTAAATGTCATTTAGCATTTCTAGTGACTTGTACTGACATAATAATCATACCATGACTGAGAGACTTGTAGAAATTTAGGTGACTAAATTTGGAGTATTTTCAAAACCTGATTCATCTATAAAGGTAGATTTGATGTTTCCTTTCCAAGCTGTTGTAAACAAAAAAGGTGACTCTGTCTCATTGAACTGTCTTGTATATTCTGCCCTTGGAAAAGCTGTATCTGTCCTTTAACTTTTAGCATAATACAAATATTTACCTCAGTCACTCTGAATTGCTGAAGGTCTTATAAGTTATGATCTGAAAGTACTGGTGAGGGATTTTCCACTATGTCTAAGTGAGGAGGTCAGCAAACCCTTTTTACAAAAATAACCATACAGATGAACAAAATTTACCAAAAAAAGCCCCGAGAAACAACAACAACAACAAAAAATAACCATTTCAGCACTCTGGACATCAACCCAAGGCTTACAAAGAATATGAGAAACACTTAATTCTTTTTTCTTTTTTTAAGATTTTATTTATTTATTTGAGTGAGAGAGAGAGAGAAAATGAGTGGGGTGAGGGGCAGAGGGAGAAGCAGACTCCCTGCAGAGCAGGGAGCCCGACGTGGGGCTTGATCCCAGGACTCTGAGATCATGACCTGAGTGAAGGCAGATGCTTAACGGACTGAACCACCCAGGCACCCCGAGAGACACTTATTCCTTTTTTTTAATTTTTTAAAAGATTTTTATTTATTTATTTCAGAGAGAGAGAATGAGAGAGAGAGAGAGCACAAGAAGGGGGAGGGTCAGAGGGAGAAGCAGTCTCCCGCTAAGCAGGGAGCCTGATGCGGGACTCGATTCCAGGACTCCAGGATCATGACCTGAGCCGAAGGCAGTCGCTTAACCAACTGAGCCACCCAGGCACCCCGAGAAACACTTATTCTTGAGAAATAAATTTCTGGTGTTTATAAGCCACTTGGTCTGTGGTACTTTGTAATAGAAGACCGAACCAGACTGAGACACAGGAATACAGATGAGCAAAAATCCTTAGCCTGAATCTACAGGTTGCAATGACCTATTAAGCAGAATTAAATTATCATTCTTGTTTGGATGGAGTTATCACTTCTTTTCAAAATCACAAGCTGGTATCTAATCTTTCTTGACTTCAATTCTCTTTCCTCATCTATACCTAAAGCACAAAAATTCAATATCCAATATGCATTTCTACAACTACTACTCCCTTTGTCTTTGTTATTCGTAGCTTACTTGCCAGGCACCCAATATTTTACAGCAACAACCTCATGGTCTTCTGGCCTCTAGTTATTTGTCCATTCAATACACTGTCCAGTCTATTGCTGGAGTGATCTTTGTAACATGCTAATCTACTTACACACTTCACAAGTAAAAGCTCCTCTGAGGTTTCCCATTTCAATCACTATAGAGTCTAATTTTCTTTTACATGGCTGAAATGCTATCTATCCCTACTTGCATAAAGTTTCACCTCATAACCTATATGCTAGCAAGCTGAAACCACAATGTGTAGTATTCTTGCTTGCTTCAGATATTTATGTATATTATTTTCTCTGCCCGAAATATCCAATTCCCTATCTCATCCAACATTTTCTCCCCAATCCCAGCTGACTTTACCTGGCTAATTCTAATCATCCTTTAGATTTAGCATAAACATAATTTTCTCTGGGAAGCTCCTTCCTTAAAGTCCTTCAGAATAAAAGCACCTGCTAAACACTCCTACTGTCTTATTAACCTGTGGGACAGTCAGATTTCCAAACCATTGTACATAGCAAATATTCAATAATTATTTAATGGATGAATGAGTGAATAGAACTTTGAATATAGTATTAAAATTTTAGTTGAGCAAAGTTTAATGTTAAGCCCTGTGAAACTTGGCATATTGGTTAAAGTATGTGCACATTTCCCAGCTCTAGCCAACCTCTTATGATTAAAACCATAAATTAAAGAAGCAACTTGCTGACACTTTGTCAGCATTCAATCAACTCCCCCCAGTGATTATCTAATTTTCTTCTCAAATAAATTTTCTCCTTCCACACTCCCTCAGGCAATAGACTGAGTAAACAGATGAACCTTGAAGTGAATTCTGTAGGACACTTAACCTCTTTTAATATAAAAAAATAATAATTTCAAAGTTTAGAAATTCACATTCTTCCCTCATTTATATTTATATCTCTGTATCTATGAATGAAATATCCACCACAATGTAATTTTGTCATTGGTAGATTAAACATTTGTCTTATCTATTAATAATTTACCTTGGTATTACAGATAACTAGCAGCTGGTATTTGGTATATTCTTCATTACTAATAAATATGTTCTGAATGTCAAGGCATCAAGTGACTGTATGGGCCCAGGAATAAATTATTAGCTTAATATGTTCTAATTCTCATAACTAAGGTATTTAAAAGCTCCAGGGTAAATAAATCTGGAAAGGCAGTAAGTTGAATGATAATTAATGAGCTCTTCTATACGTGAAATGATAGATTTTATTATACTTACATAGCAAATAAATCTTAGATATTAATATAAAAAACTATATATGTCATATTAAAATCTTAGAATTACATGCATGTCTATTAGTAGTGACTAAATAGGGTATTGCATAAGGTAGATATTTCAATTTTCAAATTTTTATTTATTTATATTTTTGTTTATTTACATGATGGTATCTGTTTCCTCTAGTAAATAAAATAATGCTGAAAGGGCACACTAGAAATTTTATTAAGGTCAGAAGAGAAACGGATTCAATTCTATATTCTATTATATTCTATTATACTTACATATAAGACACATATCTGTGTTTGTGTGTGTGTGTGTGTATACACTCATCAGTGAGAGTAAGGCAAAAGTAATCTCTTAAATATTAATTTAGGCTTGGAACATATAAGTAAATTGAGGCACATTTTGCTAACTTTTAATGTCAAGTGACAAGTCAATGGGGAAGATGACTGCTGAGTTGAACTGCGTTCTCTTAAAATTCATGTACTGTAATTCTAGACCTTAGCACCTTAGAATATGATCTTATTTTGAAATAGGGTCCCTGTAGATGTAATTGGTTAAGATAAGGTCACACTGGAATAGGGTGGGTCCCTAAATCACTATAACTGGTGTCCTTATACAAAGAATGCCATATTAAAAAAAAAAAAAAAAAGAGGGAGAGAGACATACAGAAAGAAGACAATGTGAAGACCCAGTGAGAATATGATTTACAAGTCCAAAATAACACAGATTGCCAGCAAACCTCCAGAAGCTAGGAGAGAGTGATGGAACAGATTTTGCCTTACAGCCCTCAAAAAGAAGGAACCCTGCCAACATCCTCATCTTAGACTTCTAGCCTTCAGAACTGTGAGTCAATAAATGTCTATTGTTTAAGCCAACTAGCCTGTGGTCCATTGTTAACAGCAGCCTGAGCAAATCAATACAATTACCACATACCTATGCTGGTTTATATATATTATAAATGGCTAATGAAAACTTTAGCTAAGTTGGGCTGTAAGTACCTTAGTTTAAGAAGCATTAATGCAAGGATAATCAGGGTATGATTAGCTTGACCAACATTCATGTACTGGTGTGAGATGCACATCAATCTTCTGTGAGTGTTAATTGGAATGGTCACCTAAGCTTGCTTTGTATCTTCGAATTACGGGTTTTTTTTTTTTTCTTTTTTGGGTTTTTTTTGGTTTTTTTTTTTTTTTTTTTGCTTTTTAGTATGCTTTGTAATTTTTCTTTTTTAAAGATTTTATTTATTTATTTGACAGACAGAGACACAGCGAGAGAGGGAATACAAGCAGGGGGAGTGGGAGAGGGAGAAGCAGGCTTCCCGCTGAGCAGGGAGCCCGATGTGGGGCTCGATCCCAGGACCCTGGGATCATGACCTGAGCCGAAGGCAGACGCTTAACGACTGAGCCACCCACGTGCCCCTGCTTTGTAATTTTTCTTGATGGAAGGACATAATGTGCCAGGCAAAAGAAACTGTTTCAGTAGGCCTTTAGTAATGTGGTGGTGAGATGTGGGGGTAGGGGCAGTGGTCTATGGTTTATATTAGGTCTCTGTATTTCGGTGACCCTATGCTTTTGGACTGTGAACTTCACAGTGTTTCTCAATTTTTTCTCTTCCCCTTCGTGGGGACAGGATGGCTAAAGTAGACTGAAGATGGGTACTTCCCTTCTCACTCATGGAAGGCTAGAGTGGACTTGAATTAGCTATTTCTTTGCACCAGGTCAGCTATGCTATGATAATAACCACACACCCCCACCCCCCACAGCACTGAGGCTTTGGTTAACTAGTTTCTCCTGAAGGCAGGCCTTGATAAGAACAGAATGCTTTGGCATCAGGGGATTTTTCTGTAATATTTACTGTAAGAACCTGGTCATGCTCTTGGAATTAAATCTCACAGAACTGTGGGAGCCCATCTATCACTGGATCCCCCTGGAGTTTTAAAGATTTATTTATTTTTATTTTTTATTTATTCATGAGAGACAGGGAGAGAGAGAGAGAGAGAGGCAGAGGCAGAGGGAGAAGCAGGCTCCCTGCTGAGCAGGGAGCCCGATGTGGGACTCGATCCCAGGATCCTGGGATCATGACCTGAGCCAAAAGCAGACGTTTAACCATCTGAGCCACCCAGGCGCCACCCCCCCCCGTAGAGTTTTAAACTCTCACTGGCATCCATGCCAAGCTTTTGGCAATTAGTCAATTAGAGTACAGGTTTTCCTACCAAGGCAGTGGTTCCTCCAGAAATTTATGCTCATCTCCAGTAAGCAGGAATCCCCTGTATTCACATTTTTCTCCTATCACAGTGGTTTGCTCTGTGGCCTCCCCTTTTTATTATTTTTATTTTGTTGTTATTGTTGCTTTTTTTTTTTTTTTTTAGAGTAAGCTCTACATCCAGCATGGGACTTAAACTCATGACCCTGAGGTCAAGAGTCGCGTGCTCTACCGACTAAGCGAGCCAGGTGCCCCCTCCCCTTTCTCATAAATCCAAGAATTGTTAACTTTTCATCCTGTTTAGTTGTTTGTTTTGTTTACTTGCTATTGGGATGGAATGGCAACTTTCAACTCCTTACATGTGGAATCATAAACCAGAAGTCCACTTATTTGGTTTTTAAACACTTCTAAGCTTCTTATGAAATGATAGGCCTGTTTTCTTTTTAAAACTATGGATGGCACAGCAACATCTCACTTTTTAATATTTGGAGTTATAACTGATTTTTTTTCCAGTAATCTCTACACCCATCATGGGGCTTGAAACTACAACCCTGAGATCAAGAATCACATGTTCTACTGACTGAGTCAGCTAGGCGCCCATAACTCTGATTTTAGAATATGCTTCAGCTGCATAAAAATAAATTATAAATCTTATTTTTAAAAATTTTGGCTGAAAATCATAAATGTATTAAGGTAGAATTATCATGATTCTATAATTATTTCTAGTTTATTACCTTTTGCCCAATTTTTATACAGTATCCTTAGTTATTTAAACATTTTTCTTCTCTTTAAAAATAACTATTAAATTAAAAATATGTGATCAAATATAATAAAAATTGCAAGTCAAAATACAACCAAGATCAACATGATAGTATGTGGAATTGTGTGTTTCATTAGAATTTGTAAAAAAAAAAAATTGCAATAATGTGGATATTTCTCTATGCTTTTCTTCTTTCTCATTACTTAGAACTAGAATATAAGACTATAGTTACTTAATAAAAGAAATGTGAATAATGAAAATAGATATTGAATAAGTATATTAAGACAGGCTTGAAAACAATATATTTATAATCTCATCTATTTACAAATACCTTTGCTTAATACCATCCTTCCACAGTTTCTTAAAACTCCATAATCTCTTATAGTTCAGAAAGTGTGAATACTTCTTTTCCTATTAATATTATGGGTTTATGAGCATATAAAATAGTATCTTGTTTTCTTTGATTTAATGATCACAACAACTTTGTGAAGGAGAGAAAGGACATGACTTACCCAATTTCCAAACCTAGAAAAATCGAGGTTGGAACTGAGATTTTCTGATTCCAACTGTAGTCTCTGTCTACCACATTTCATCATCATATACAGAAGTGTCCAAGGGGCAGGATCAGAACACAGAAAAAGGACAGGATATCTAGTGGTTCCATCATGGCCATGTGCTGCCAAGTAGTTCTGTGTGGCTTTTAGAGCTCTATGTACCAGTACACACAACTACTCGCAAGAAATAGTGGGGAGATTTTAATTAAAATGCATATTAAAAAATGATGAAAGGAAAAGACAGCACATTGTAGTTGTGTAACACCATTCACTGCTCTCCAGATCAAATTGCTGTGGCCTTTATTATTTAGTAAAAATGTTTTCAACATTGGTGTATCTTAAAGTAATGTAAAAGTTGGGGCGCCTGGGTGGCTCAGTTGGTTAAGCGACTGCCTTCGGCTCAGGTCATGATCCTGGAGTCTCTGGATCGAGTCCCGCATCGGGCTCCCTGCTCGGCAGGGAGCCTGCTTCTCCCTCTGACCCTCCCCCCTCTCATGTGCTCTCTCTCTCTCATTCTCTCTGTCCCAAATAAATAAATAAAATCTTTAAAAAAAAAAAAAGGTAATGTAAAAGTTATAATACACTACAGTACAAGTAAACTACTAAATAGATTCAGAGAGATGTTTCTAGTTAGCAGACTCTGATTCCTGAGATGATTAGAGTTATTCCAGGATATCTCTGAAAGTATTAGGGATGCCTGTTATGAATTATCACTTATTGTTGAAGCCTTTCTTGATCCCCCTACACAACGTTAATTTATAATCCCTTTCTATTCTAAACTACAACAGCAGTTTGCTGATATCTCTGTTACAACTTGTGGGCTTTTAGTGGGATCATCTTTCTCCTTTTCTCCATTCCTACCTCAATCTACTCCAAGGTAGGTAGAAATAAAACTCTGAATTATGCAAGTACCACGGTTAGTCTTTCAAGTGGTCTCTGGAATGACTCCCCCTACCCTGTTGGCCCCGACCCCTGCCAAGAACACCAGAAAAATGAGAAGGTTTTCAGGCTGCTCTCAGCTAAGAAGTCGGTTTCTCTCTCCCTCCCTCTCTCACTCATTACCCACCCCCCTCCCCCACTTGCTGTTGTGTCTCTCTAACTTGTAGGACACCCGCCCCCCTTCCATGAGACATAAAAAGCATAAATGGCTGGGGCTGGGGCTCCATCCTTCTGTCCTAATGGTGCAGGGCAGCAATTGACGATCAGCACTGTGCAAGGCAAAAGGCAAAGCCTCCTGGTTCTCTTGTGGGTTTACATTTTCTTTCTGTGTGGTGTGTTCTTCCAGGGCAGATTTTCTTTTCTCACTATTATTATGCTGAAATATAAAGGACTGAAGTCCAATTGTATGTTTACAAAAATAAGCAAAAAGATACCATCTGACCTGCTTTGTTTCTTGAACCCAATGTGGTCACTATCCACACAGAGAGACATAGTCTATATGTTCCAACATCAAAGTCTTATCTTGAGATTTTAGTTTAAAAAGATTGTTAGGGGTGCCTGGGTGGCTCAGTCGGTTAAACAGTTAAGCATCTGCCTTTGGCTCAGATCATGATCTCAGGAAGGGTCCTGGGATGAGCCCCATGTCAGACTCCGTGCTCAGTGGGGAGTCTGCTTTTCCCTCTGCCCCACCCCTGCTCGTGCTCTCTCTCTCTCTCTCTCTCAAATAAATAAATAAAATCTTAAAGAAACAATGTTAGTCAAAAAGGTCAAGTGGAAACTTTGTTTTCTTGACCTTGTCATTCATATATATATGATAAAATATATAAAATTATATACATAAACATTTATAGAATAAGTGGCCTATGAAGGCTAGAATTTAAGGATTTAGAAATCTGTGCTTTAGGCTTTATTTTTTCACACTCCAAACACTGTACTTGTGAGTCATATTATGATTATTTGCTCACATGTTCACCTTTCCTGTAAGATATGGACCATATATTATCTATGTGCTTTTCTCAGGTACGGACCTGTGTGACAGAGAGTTGATTGTTGTTGAATGAAAATTCTAGAGCCTGACTGAACTAAGGAGGCTACTGAATGAACAGATCAGTGGGTATGATAGTAACCTGACTCGTTCAATATCAACATGTATGTTATTCTCTGTAGGGGCTGAGGAAACTCTGAAAGCAGTTACAAAGTCACTGTAATTGTGTACATCTGCCACATTTTAGAGATTACTGATAAATAAAGATCAAGTTAGTGTTTGTATTTCCCCAGGGAAAATAGAGAATTGAATCTCCAAGACAAGCTGCTGCCTACAGATACTAGATGAGTTCTAATCTGCAACGAGAAGAAAGAGAGTAAGAAATTTAATCTCATACCCTGTTTCCAAGCTAAATCGTCTTACCCTTATAGACATATTCCTCATACCATGCACAGAGGGAGAAGGGAGCAAGTAATTTCCAGCACTGCTTCCCTCTCCCTAGCAGTCTCAGTATCAGTGACACCAGCTTGCACACCCTCACTGCTGAGGGAAAGTATTAACCTCATTGTTCCAGAACACAGCAGAGGCCTTACAAATGTCCTTCCTCACTTTGGTACTTCAGGCTATGTTCAGAACAGCTTTGCAAGGAGAGTGTTCAGACTGCAGGACATGTCACCAGAATGATGTAAGCCTTCATGAAGTGGCGGTCGTGATGATTTTTCTAAAAGGATCACTGCCTATGAATTTGGAAGTGCATCATCTTGTCAGGAAAGGTCTAATGTGCTTTTTGATTTGTGAAATTTTGATGTCACATTTGGCATAGTGGGTTGGATAGTAAAAAAAAAAAAAAGTTACAATCCTCTCTACTCATTTCATTTTCATTCACATTTGGGTGTGTGAAATCATTCTAAGTGATATTGAGACTTTTATCCCAAAGTATTATAAAATCAGGCAATCCTTTTTAAATACTAAAAGTATGCTGACAACCTTACATATTTCATTATTTAATTATCATGCCAAAAGTTGCTGATTTAAATATTAATACATAGCTTACATCATTTTTAAAGAATACATTTAAAATGTTTTAGAATTATAAAAAGTCTTGGTATCAATTTATAATCCTTAAAATCAGCTGGGAGTTGCTATTCAGAGTGCATTTTTTTGGGGGGGTATTGAATGTAAAGGGGCTAATGTTAGTGAACCAAATCCATCCTTTATAATCCAGGAAAACAAGGGGCAGGAACGATGGAATTTCGTCACAGTTTTGCAGAGCAAGTGTCTCATTCTCAGACCCCAGCCCCCTGGCTCCAGTAAAGGTGGTGAAGGTGACATGATTCCTCTTCTTAATGTCCCTAAATACCCCATCTTACCCTGCACTGTTTTTACTCTGCTTGCTTGTTCATTTCTTTACTAATGGTCTTTGGAAAACTGAAAGTTTGATATTCACTATTTCATTATTGCCTAGACCTGAGACAGATCTCTACATCCATAAACTCTTCTCATTTATTTTTCTTCTGCTAACATCTTGAGCAAGACAGAGTAGAAAGAGAGGAAGCAGTCACCCTGATAAGCACTGGACAGGGAGCATTAGAAAACTACTATCTGAATGGTCACCTCATACAAAAAACACACTTTACATAAACTTGACAAATCAAACTCATGAGATTCATAAAGTATGATGCAAAAAACTCAGTCCTCATTTCTTCTTTCTACTTTTATATATGAGGGAAGGACTTCCCATGTAATAATTAATTGACTAAGATTGTGTCAAAATGTGTGAAAATAAAACACAGTCTTTTACCAAAGAGAATATGAAAGTATATTACAAAGTTATTTTTCTCAAGGTCAAGCTGGATATACCATTTGGAATATTTTCCAACCAAACTTTAATGAATCAGAATAGACACTGTATCTGCTCTCATTTTTTTTTTTAAGGTATAGTAACAGGTGTTCCAGGAATTGATATTTTGTCATTTTGTTATTCAATATTAGATAGTATGTTCAAGCTCTGCTCTAGAAAAAATAAATTTAGAGGGGCAAAGGAATATTAAGGATGAATCTAATTTAGAATGGCTTTATCTAGCAGTTTAATTATATTGGGATATGGATAAAATTTTTAAAATTGTGAAATATAATGATTTCTCTGACTTTTAAAAAGTTTTTCCTTTAATGATAATGACCATTTAAATTTATGGGTTTTTTGCATGGCATTTTATTTCAGAGATATATTTATTTGTATTTTTAAAAATTTCTTTCTGTGAGGCATCATAGAGCAAATATATAAACTTGGTATAAATAGTTCTAGGTTAGCTAAAAACAAAGCCAAGTCTTTGCCAACTCAGAAAAAAACAGTCATTGCCAACTGTAGGAAAAAAAGACAGTTGACTGCTACAATATTCATTTAGTGCAAGTCATAATTTGCATGCATATACATGACTTTGATGTTATAATATTCAATAAAGAAATTTTAGCCTTCTAGCTATAATACAATCATTAAGCAATGAGGGGTAATATCAATCTTTTTGATTGTTTTTAAAATGATTATTGAGTTGGCCAGGTGGAGATTTTGCAATAATTGAGTTGGGATATCTCCCACCTGATGGGTTGTTTTCCCTTTGACTGATTTTGCTACAAAATGTTATTTCCTAGCCTCGCCCTTCTGACCTGTGAAAGCCATTGAGTTGGCTCATGTTTCTAAACACTGATTCGGTTAGATATTGCTCTGTTGAATATAACATAACGAGCTCCAGTTTGAGAGAATGAGTGAGTTTGAGTGACTGAGTTTGTGGCCATATAACTGTAATCTTAGGGCTTAGCAAAGACCTCCAGGTAGCTTCAGCTAGCCCCATTTCTGGTGCCAAATCATCAGTAGTTTAATTATTTCAAAGAAAGTTCTTTTCAACATAATTGTATTGTATTTGAATTATAACTGCTCACCCTAATTGTCTACTTTGTACTTTTATTTACTGACATGCTCTTCTGTAATGGCATTTATCAACAAATTTCTCTCACCTTTTTTTGGTCACTCATTCAGATTTTCAGGCTATTTATAGAAGATATCTCATTAGCTACTGCACTTAAGATTAATGTGGAGGCAAATTTTGAAATTATTTCAGATATTTTTTCCAATCTGGGTCTTCCAAAAAAGATACAACAAATGACCTGCACAGCTCCTTAACAAGATCTAGAGAGCTCCAAATGAACTAAAACTACAGTGAGTTCTGAAGTTGTTTTTATAAAGTAAACATGGTTTCTACAGATGAATCAAATCAATAACTTGTGAACACCATAAACTGTGTACACCATAATTTTTTTAAGATTTTATTATAAAAATTGTACTTTTAATAAATTTAGGCCTATTTAAAAGCTTATTTAAATACTGCTAATCTTACAAATTCTTAAATTTGTTTTATGTTTTAGCATAAATGCAAATGTCTTAAGGCTCTTAGTCTTTATATTCAGGAAGGTGATTGGATTTTAATGTCTAACATACAATTATACATGCATAAACATAGCAATATATTTTGATTAAAATTCTGAAAAGTTAAAAAGTGTGGAGAACACAGACAGTGGGAGGAAATACTGAGTAACTTTAGTAAGATATAAAATATATATTAAGAAGAGATTGGGAATAACAAGCTACGTAACTGTGAGCATTTTGGTGAGAAGCATCATGAGGCCTATGGCTCTGTGGAAATGCAATTAGATACGAGGAGTCTAGGCTGAAATCAGGCACCTTACTAGGGAAGGGAATCACCATGGAGCCTGGCTGAGAGGAATGAAGAGAAGTGTGATTGTAGAGACCGGACAGGTGCAGTGTGACATTTCCAGATCTGCAGAATGGTCCTCTCACCCACCATATTTGCATAGGCTTCATCTGCACTTTCAGAAGCAATCATTGATCATTCATTTGCATGAATGATGTTCCCTTCCCGCTAGACACTCTACTCCAAGAAAAGAAAAAGTGTACACATATGTTTATGACAAATTATCTTAATCCATAATCAGTTCCAAACGTTCTTGAAATAAAATCACAATGGAAGAAGAAAAAGAAAAAAAATTATAATGTGTGTCTTTTAACTATTACGGGATTAGCATAATTCTTTCACTTCTTGTCCAGTTCATTGCTGGATGTGATAGATTGAGCTTTAATTCAAGATTTACATTATAATTCTATTTTCTAAAGTTACTCTCTTGAAAGTAAATGGATTTCACCAACCCTAAGTGTCCTAATATGGATAACAGAAATAGTAAAATTTACTTTATAGTATATTGTGAAAATCAAATGTGATTTTTTTTTGAAAAACAAATACAATTTTGCAAAACATCAACTCATTTCAAACTTCTACTTTCCATTTTTTCTGATTAATTTATGTTTTCAGGACTGATATCTGACTGGAATACAGCAATATGGTAGTGTGTGCAGTATATTTGGGCGTGGCACCATGGTTATGTAGAGCCTTTGATAAGATTGTTCCTGTACCATTGTTGTTAAATATTTTGAACATCACTCTTCTATACTTATTTGATTCATTCATAGGAAGTGAAAAGTTATCCATGTATGACTTATATATGGAGAATAGGGGTGAAGAGGGACAAGTTGAGGAAAATAGAAGATACTGATTTTTTTTTGAGTAGGGATATATATACATACATATATAAGCTCAAATAATCATCTACCAAAAATAAAATAGTTTATGTTGATGACAGACATATGAACAAGATTGTCTACAAAGTCTTTTTTAAGACAAAATTTTGCAAACTACTGTCTCAACATTGACTGTTCTACAGCCATTAAATTTAAGGCTGAGATAGCATTCTAGGTAATAAGAAAGAGAAACACGAATGAGACATTTCATGCTATTTCATATCATTAATAACTTTAAGGTCAAAGAAAAAGATGTGTTTTATACATTTAAAAATGTAACTTCAATCATTATTAAATTATAAATATCATCGATGAGACAGTATCAGGGATGTACACACATCCAATATTCATTATGGACATAGAAATATTGCTTGTTTAAGAACGTAGCCTTGGGGCGCCTGGGTGGCTCAGTCGTTAAGCGTCTGCCTTCAGCTCAGGTCATGATCCCAGGGTCCTGGGATCGAGCCCCAAATCGGGCTCCCTGCTTGGCAGGAAGCCTGCTTCTCCCTCTCCCTCTCCTCCCTGCTTGTGCTCCCTCTCTCGCTGTGTCTCTCTCTGTCAAATAAATAAATAAAATCTTAAAAAAAAAAAAAAAAGAACGTAGCCTTGGATATATCTATGCACATACTCCTTGACCTTTCTATATCACACACACACACACGGGTACACATATACATAGCTCTGAAAAAATACATAAAATGTATTGGTAGTCGGGGGCGGAGCAAGATGGCGGAGGAGTAGGAGACCTGGATTTCGTCTCCTCTCAGGAATTCAGCTGGATAGGGATCAAACCATTCTGAACACCTACAAATTCAACAGGAGATCGAAGAAAAGAATAGCAACAACTCTCTCAACAGAAAAGCGACCGCTTTCTGGAAGGTAGGACATGCGGAGAAGTGAATCTGAGGCGATATTCGGGAGGATAGACGGCGGGGGAGGGGCCTCCGTCGGCCGCTTCTGGCAAGTGATAGAGCCGCGGAGCACAAAATCGGAACATTTAAAAGTCTGCTCCGCTGAGGTACGTCACTCTGGTGGCTAAGCGGGGGGGTGGAACCCTCCGGGACAGTGTGGTCTCGGGACCCTCGGGGTCACAGAAAGACCGGGGGTGCCTGAGTGTGGCA
>NC_138380.1:27670957-27682373 GCF_054177405.1 Leptonychotes weddellii
GAGGGGTAGACGAACCATGAGAGACGATGGACTCTGAAAAACAAATTGAGGGTTCTAGAGGGGAGGGGGGTGGGAGGATGGGTTAGCCTGGTGGTGGGTATTGAGGAGGGCACATTCTGCATGGAGCACTGGGTGTTATGCACAAACAATGAATCATGGAACACTACATCTAAAACTAATGATGTAATGTATGGGGATTAACATAAGTATAAAAAAAATGTATTGGTAGTGAAAGGTGAAACAGTACTGAAGAATTAAAAAGGAAAAAATAACATTCCTTGCTCTTAGGAAAACATGATTTTCCCTAATGTCTTTGTATATGCTGATATAATTCTTTAGTAAAACCATTATTTTACTTTTCTACTCAAAAAAATATATATAATTAAAAATAAAATAATATTGTCTAGATGAAATAGACATGATTTCCTACAAAAATAATTTCCTCTAAGAAGAGTTTATTGTTTCTTTTTGCATTTTTTTCTGAATACTAATTATGTAACTTTCATTCAAAAAGTAAAGGAAAACACAAGTTTTATACTGTTTTTTAATATAACAGCATTTAGCTATCATTTGCTTTGGTAAGATAGATAAATAAATAAAGTGGGGATGAAGCAGCAGAAGAGTAAAACTATGACAAGAAATCTTCAGAATATAAAGCAGATATATTGCTGTGTCAGTGATCTATGATTATGTTTATTCCATGGGTGCAGGGAGGGGGGGATAGGAGATAAAAAAAGTCATGTTTTTTAGCGAATTGGGTTTCTATTAATTTTAAAGAACTAGTGGATAATCCAAATGTTCTACAGTCTACTCTGCAAACTCCTACTTAAACTCATGTGGAATAGGAGAATGATTGCACAGTACAAAGTAAAAAGAATACATACATCTTGCAGCCTATAGTGATAAAGGTCAATTTTCACTTTTCTTTTAACTTCTGAGAACAGTCTTATTGGACACAATTGGTTCCTAGGTCCTTTAGGCGATGTTTAATGGGGGGAGCTGTGATTTTTCATATGAATATGGCATCTTGACTTGTCCAATATAGTAGCTATTAGAACATATGTGGCTATTTGAATTAACTAAAATTAGAATTTCAATTACTCAATAGCACTAGCCATATTCAAAGTTTTCAATAGTCCCCTAGTGCCACCATACGGGACATGGAAGGTTTATAGAATATTTTCATCATCACAAGAAGTTTTACTGAATAGCATTAGTATAGCTCTTTTGTTCCATTCACTCCAACTCACTGGTTTTTGGACGCAGTGCTGAAATCCCTGCATGTGTTCATGTATATTATCTATGAGCCTTTAATACATTATGCCTAGTTGGTCTTAATGTCTTATGTGATTGACTTCCTTCTTCTGACTGGCCTTCAATGTGAGGGGTTGAGCTTGTTTTCAGTTTCGTTGTGGTTATGTGCCACCATACCCCTCAAGTTCTTCTAATGTTACCTTGTGTTTTGGACGATGGCTGGTTTGCTAGGACCCATTTTCTCAGTGTTTCTTTCCACAGCAGTTTTAGGATTACAGATTCTCTGTAATCCTGCACCTCAGAGATGTTCTCTCTTCATGCTCCTGCCCCTTTCCGAGTAGACGACTGCAATTTCTTTTGTTATTCGGCATTTTATTTTGCTGGTTCAGCCTTAGTTTTGGTCGTGTGGTACATCCTTCAGGGTTGGGGATGATGACGACTCAGGGACCTCACCTCTGCCAGTGGCAGGGGATATCTATAATAGTACTTCTCCCCAAAGGAGAAGTTTTTCTTTTCTGTTCTTTTCCTCCTATTATGATGGGTTTCACCTATGCCCTGAGTATGACAGGGTTTACCATGCTGGCCCCAGGGGTTTAAGGCTTTCGTTCTATAGGAACAATAGGGGAGAAGGATCTAGGTGGAACTTTAAAGTCGTGTGCACCAACTGTTCCTTGACACTCCACAGTCTGCATTGTGTGGGAGACTTTCTCTAAGCTTTTGTCCTGTGACCAATGTTAAGATCCTATAGTTGGGCATAGATTCCCCTTGTTTCTTATGGTCCAGGATTCCTATACTCTAAGGTTATCCCATGCTCAGTTCTGAGCAATTTATTACAGATTTTAGCTGAATTATTCTTACCAGTTTGTATGACACCCACTGTGTGCCTTGGATAACAAGAGCTCACATTTGCATCTCTTTTTCCTTAAATTTCAGGTTAGTTGGTTGTGCTGTGTCTTAGTTTGAACTGTCATTATGAAATACCATAGACTGGGAGGCTTTAACAACAGAAATTTATTTTCTCATAGTTCAAGAGGATAGAAGTCTAAGATTAAGTTGCCAGTATGATGGGTTTCTGGTAAGAACTCTTCCTGGCTTGTAGCTGGCTTCTCACTCTGTCCTCTGTCCTCGCATGATAGGCAGAGGAGAAGTCTTTGGTGTCTCTTTTTATAAAGGCACTAATCTCATCACAAGGGCCCCACACTCATGACTTCATCTAAACTTAATCTCTCAAAGGCTCCATCTCCAAATACTATCATTTTGGAGGTTTCAGCTTCAATTTACGAATTTAATCTGGTGGTGGTTGGGGGTGGCCATGATTCAGTCCATAGAGTGTTATGACCTTAGGTGTCCGATAGTATCAAGAAAAAATATGGTTACATAGATTATATGGATTTTTTTTCTTGTTATATTGATTGGAGTGTTCTTTCCAGCTTTCTGCATCCTAAGTAGAAGTTGAAAGGAAAATGTAGACTAATGTTTAAAAGCACATATTTTTAATTTTAGCTCCTCTCTAAAACCTTAGGGTAAAATATGATGGTGATTATCCAAGAGTGCTATGTCTACTTTCATTACAGAGAAACAGCACTGTTTTTTTTCAAATTTGACAAATATTTTGTTTTCTTCTCATTTCCCCAATACATGAGCACCTACCTAGAAACACATGTGTGTTTACCCATACACACATACACAACTTATCATTGCCTATGTCTGCTTTTTTCAGAGCCTTGATCAAAACATGCAATGAGAGCCCCACGTTGCATATATGTCTTGATTTCCCAGTTCAGTATTTAGCAGAGAAAATATATATTGTTTGACCATTTGCCTAAAGTATTCTGTTATCCATGTAAAGTCACATTTCTTCTGTTGAAACGACCTCTTCAAGTGTTTTATTGTTTTTGTTTGGTTGGTTTTGTAACTGATATTTTTCAAGAGAGGTCTGTCTTGTTTCTCAGTATAAATATAATGATATGGTAAAGTAAGGCAGTTATGATGAACTAGAAATATAGAGTTCATTTTATTACTCCTCAAGCCAGGCCTAGAGAGTTCTACTGGACTCACTTTATCTGCTTAGAAGTACTCACTTCTGGGTTTTGGGTTGTATTGAGTTCAGGCCAGAGAATGCCAGAGGGGTACAAATGGTAAACTCACCACTGTTTTGGTGGTACCTCAAATCCTGGTTTTCTTCCCTGATCTGCCTGCTCATATTTGTATTTTTCAAGAATTCTCAAACAGCTGTCCCTGCATTCTGTCCAGTTGTTTTCAGTTGAGTTTAATGGGATATAAAATGAGGTATGTATTTATCTTTGCTAGATCTGGAACCCTGATATTTATATTTTAAATATTTATATTTTAACTATTTATAGAACTAATATATTATTATAATTACTATTAATATTAATAATAATAATAAATAATAAAATAAATATTATTAATATAATTAATAATAACTCTGATTAACTATGCCATGCTTTGTGTATAGGTTTATTGCTATGAACAAAAGAATCACATATTACAATGTTATATTTGATAGATGTATTCTCTAACAAAGTAGTCCATATAGTTGGAATCCTATACAATTAATTTATTTTTTCTAGTCAAAGAAAAATCTTTCAATTCTTAATTCTTAATATATTTTCTTTTATGTTCTAGGAGGGAGGAGTAATACAGCTGAACTGGAATTCATCTATTTCTTCTACCAGAGGAATGTGTCCAGAAAAACAAAATAAGAAAGCATAGCACCTGGTCTAATCTTTCTGTCAATTGGACTTCCAAGTAAATAGCATACAGATATTTGCTAAGAGAAAAATACTATATCTGCAAAATGCTGTTAGTAACATATCCTTGGCTAAAGGATGATATCAAGGAAATGAGACCCATGACCTATGATTCAATGAGGCATGGCTCCCTGGAAAACCTCACTTGAGATATGCAGTTCTACACAGTGTAAAATTGAGATGTTTTATAATGTAAATGTTCCCTACTATGTGAGGAACTCCACAAACTCAGTTAGAGGCCTTATCTATTCTGGCATCCAGAGATGCACATCTAATGTGTCAAGGAAGAACCTGGTGAGCCCCTTGATGTTCCAGACTTCCCTCAGCTTTGTCAGAGTGTCTTGATTATCCTATTAAAATTATTTAGTAAAGTTTGATACTGGTTAATATCTATAATTTGTGTGAGTCTGAATTGATAATCAGATCTTAGGTGATAGCACATATTCCAATTTTTAAAAATGGTTTCTTGTTATTTTCCTTGTCATTCTTTATTATTCTCCCTTCCCCCCTTTTTATCTTTTTTTTATTTTATTTTTATTTTTTTTTTTAAGATTTTGTTTATTTATTTGAGAGAGAGAATGAGACAGAGAGAGAGAGCACAAGAGGGAAGAGGATCAGAGGGAGAAGCAGACCCCCCACCGAGCAGGGAGCCCGATGTGGGACTCGATCCCGGGACTCCAGGATCATGACCTGAGCCGAAGGCAGTAGCTTAACCAACTGAGCCACCCAGGCGCCCCTATCTTTTTTTTTTTTTACAATTTTACTTAGTTCCTTGAGAGATTATCCTTCCCTTCATAAAGGAAACAATATAAGTGCTTCCTTCTTCCTGGTTGATGTGCCCCTAAAATTTGGGACAAAAGTTACATAATCTTTAAAAGTGTGTTTCTTTCCCTAACTGCTCCCGTAATTGAAAGATAATGAGGAAAATGCAGAAATTATTTTTTCCACTGGAAAAGTGCACATCTTTAATTCCTAATTAGGCACAATCACTCATGAGATGGTGGTGATGTAGGTCCTTTTCTAAATTTTAGTACAAATATCTTAGAGCTAGGTTTGTACATATAAAACCTCAAGTGGTTTCCTTTTTCGTTTATGAGTACAATATATTTATGGTAAAAATGAGAAACAATGCTTAATCTCCTCACAGGTGTATACTAGAAAATTGTTATTTTTTTCTTTTTTAAGCTCATAACAGAAAAAACCTCACACAATTAGAGAAAAATAGAAATTAAAAAAAATTCATAAAAATAAAATCCTTTAATATTTTGACTAAAATTCTCAACTATCTCTTCATTTCCCTCAGCATCCATGTAAGTATATTTTATGACAGGTTACTTAGTGTTCAAATTCAAGTTTTAAAAGTTCTTTGCAAGGACAAAGAGAGGGCATGGTTACAAGATTCCAGACATAATTGTAGATATAGAATTAGACTCTTGGACAGGAGATACGGCCTGAGGTAAAGGCATGGAACCTACCTGAGGTCCCAGGGAGGACAGTATGAAAATAAATAGCCCCACTTTTCTTCCCCTTCTCATTCTGATCTTTTGCTAGCATAGACTTTACTCAAGTAGGAGAGGGCAAAATAGCTGAGTTGAAACAAACCAAGGAAGTCAGACTCCTGATACTCACAATGGAGTGAAGAAAGGTAGAGAGGTGATACGGAATATCCAGCACTTCCTAATTAATACATAAAAGTCTGTCCACTCTCAACTTCAAAGAGTGTCTGTTTCACACAGGTGAGAATGCCAGAGCATATTGGCCTACCTTTGAAGTGCTTTGTGGTAGGATTTAGGCTCTCTGCATGTGAAGGCTTTCATTTGGAGCAATTTCTCATCTGAGTCAGCTTCCTCTTTCCTTTATGTTTGAGAGCTGATAAACATAATTTCAGTTTGATTTTCTCTGTATTCTCTCTCGATAATGGACTCTATCATTTTGTCTAGTCTAGGCTGTACACAGCAATGAGAAACGTATAGCTTAGTTGGGGTCCCATATACGAGATTGTTCTGTTGTACCAGCATCAAGAACAAAACTTTTGCCACCTCCTCATTTTCCATGTTCTCAATACAGAATAGGTTTTATTAAAATATTTTTCCTTCATTTAACAGATAGATTTAATACTCTCTCCCATTCAGCTCCATACTCACATACCACCTGTATGTTTTCCTTATGGTTGCATTATGTCCAGAAATCCAACCTCCTGACCAGTGCAAAAAATACAAGCTAGAGTCACAAAATCACCTACAAAAGGCATATTCATAGACATGTGTGTGTTTTCCCACACTTCTCAGACACTTAAACCTTCATGAGTCTCCAAGAATGAAGCCAGATGCCCCCATTATTTCACTTTATGAAGATTTTTTTAACTAAACAAAGTTATTTCTGTGCTAGAAAAAGAGATACTTAAGATTTGAGTGGCATATTGACATTACCACTTTAATTTAGAAAACGTGGCTTATTATAGAATTAAGTAATATTATAAACATAAATTTCTTACATGAACTGGGAATCTAAGAAAAATGAAATGCACTAGAAGGATTAACTATAAATATTTTTAAAATTAAAAATATATATTTAATTTATACACCACATTTTAAAATTATTTTAAAGATTGTCAACTATATAAAATTATAAAAAATTAAAAATAATAAATACTTAAAAATTGTATGAATTTATGGGATTTATAATATACACAGATTGAAGGATAGAAAAGCATAAACATAAATTGCATGTGGGGGATAAATGAAATTTTATTCTTTGCTATAAGGTTCTTAAAGTGTAATATAATACGTGAAAAGATTATGATAAAGTAAGATGTGTATTTTATTTTCTAGAGCAAACACTAAAAATGACCAGAAAAGGTATATCTAGAAAGCCAAGAAGAAGAAGATAGCCAAGAAGAAGAAAGTGAAATAATAAAAAATTCAAGAGGAATGAAAAGTTAAAAAGGTGAGAAAAATAGAAACAAATACCTTGATGTAGACTTAAATCTTACCATAATATTATTTATATGAACTATAAATGTGCTAAATTCTATAATTAAAATACAGAAATGATCTATCTGCATAATAAAGCATATACAATGTGTCTGCAAGTGAAACATTTTAAGTTAAAAAATAAATATAAAAGCCTGGAAAATATATATCATATGCAAACACTGCACATAATATAGTAAGTATAAGTATTTTCATATCAGACAAGGTAGACAGCAGTGTAAGGACTCTTACCAGGGATAAAGCAGGCCATTATATTACAGTTCATCAAGAAGACATACTAATCATAAACGTATATGCACTTAATAAATAGTAAGAGTAATAGGAGTAATAGTAAGAGTAATAGGAAAATCCATGCTAATATCTGCAGATTTTAACACGCACTTGTCAATAACTAATAGAACAAGAAGAAAAAATATATGAGTAAATGATATTTTAATAGCACTGTGAACCAACTTACTTCACTGATATTTATAGAATACTATACAACAGTAGTATTCAAAGCCTTTAGATGTACCCATGGAATATTTACCCCATATGTTATACTGAGTCATAAAATGAGTCTCGATAAATTTCAAAGGATCAAACCATACAGAGTATGATTTCTGAGCACAATGGCATTAAATTGGGAAATAAAACCAATCTCAATATATTTTGAAATCATGCAACTCACTTATAAATACAATATGATTTATATTTAAAATAGCAAGAAAAATTAGAAAACATTGTAAAGTAAATAAAGGCAGAACGTAAAATTTGTGGGATTTATTTAATGATGCCCTAGCCTCAAATGCCCATCTTAGAAAAAAATAAAAAAAATAGAAGTGTAAAATCAATGATCTTAACTTCCATATTAAGAAACTATAAAAAGAAGAGAAAATTAAACCAAAAGTAAATAGAAAAATGGAAAAAAGGTAAGAATGGAAAACATGAAATAAATAAAACCAACCAAACTATAAAGAAAACCAATGAAGCTAAAACAAGTTATTTGAAAACAGAAGTAAAACTGATGAACTCCTCTCAATACAAATCAGGAAAACAAGGACTGAAAATTACAAATTACCAATATTAAGTATGAAAGAAGATCTATCACAAGAGATCTACAGATATTCAATGAATAAAAAGGAAATAATGGGAACTACTTTATGCCAGTAAATTTGGAAATTTAGTTAAAATGGGAAAAAACCTTGAAAAACAAAATTTATCAAAACAGACATAGGCAGAATAGAGAATTTAAATAAACTCATATCAATACAACTAAGTTTAAACCAAAAAAAAAGCTTCCCTAAAATGCAACTGTAGACCTTATTAACTTTATGAGTCCAACCACATTTTCTCAACAGTTGCAGAAAAATGTACTTCCCCAAACTGAACACTACCCATGATAAAAAAACAAAAACAAAAAAAACCAAAACAAAAACAGAACATTTCTATGCAAACCAGGATCAGAAAGAAATATTCTCAAACTAATAAAGGATATCAATGAAACAATCACTTGTGACTTTTCTAGTAGTGTTTAATTTAAATATGTAAAATGTTCTTTAGAAATTCGTTTTCCCTCTAGCTGAAAGTTTAAATCCAAATCAATTCATTTCTTGTGTTTTAGTTTAGACTTCAAGGCATTGATCATGGTTTCTTGGTGCTAATTATATTTAACATCAACATTAAAATGAGTATGAGAGGGGCTCTGTATCCACAATTTCTTTGTTAGGTAACGTTGCAAATAATAGCTTTGAAAATACAAGGAATTAAAATCTACTAGCAATAAATGTTGCTCCTTTGGGAATCCTGTTCTGGGGGAAGTCTAGTCATAATTATTTATTTTATCTGTACAAACATTAATTCAAAAATCCTATAAAATTAAGTTATATGTTCAGTAAACCGAAATGCCTCCTTGGTACATTTTAAAACATATTTCCCAGTGTGTTTATCTTTATCTAATAGCTACTCAACTGAAGTGATTAAACACACCATCACTATTACCACTGGGGTCATTTTTTTCTGTTTCAGTGCTCTGTAGGTTCATTATCAAGCAATTTCTACATCTCTAAGATGGATTTATTTTTGGGAGTGTTTCATCTTCTCTAAATGCTCATATGGGAATCATGTAGTTACCACATTATTGTAAGATTCTCATTCAGTTATGTGATTTGCCACTGGTTATTAAATTAATATCTCCAGGTAATCTGAATGATGTTCCAATGAATCAGAAAAGTGTCAGAAAAAGAGTTCTAGCTCCTCATATCTTTGTTAGCCAAAAAAATCAATGGCTTGGTCAGTATTATACACACTTGCTACAACAGCTAAAGGCAAAATGTTTCAAATTAGCTTACAGTGGAGGCACCCAACTCCTATGAATTAATTTCCCAAATATTTTAGAGTACTCAGCCTGAGATCTTTACATTTCTGCATTTTGATATTGGTGCAAAGTCTGAAATAAAAGCATATGTCATTTTCAGGCTCATGAATAATTATGTTTTTCCTTTGTGCTTTATTTGATTATTTTCATACCAAAGCAATTCATCTTAACAGTAAGTTTTTACAACATTAGGGTTTTTTTGTTTTGTTTTGTTTTTTACAAATATTAGTTTTTTAATAGACTTTTGAGACATGAATTTTGAGGAATAAACAATATTATTTTAATTCTTTGTAATTCAATTTCAGTCATCATTGTCATAATAAATAATTTTATATCCATCTATTAAATCTGGGCTGAAAAAAACAAAACAGTTCAATGCAACTCATAAACTGAAAAGTGAGACAACAATTGCATTCATTTGTTCATGGACAGTTTCATTTCCCTCGGTAGCAGTTTTCATCAAAGAAATAAGAATAGATCAGTTGTTCCAAAGATGGAGTGAAACACTCATAAAGCAGATATAAAGTTCAAAGAAGACTTGAACAAAAGTGTTAGGAAGGAAAATAAAACCCTGAAAGAATCCCAATAAATAGTAAGTGGAATGGCTCTTGACTACTTCCTAATGGCAATACTCCATCTGCATCACCTAAATTCCATCTGCATTGCTGCATTCTATCTTGACGAATTACAGATGTATGAAAAAATTTGAAAAATAAAAACTTTCACCTTTCAATGGAGAATATACAGAACTGCTGCTAGGCTTTAAGCTTATATTATTTAATTCAGATAGTAAATGAATAGGGAGAAAAAAAACACTTCAGCTTTACACCATTATCATAGAAGAAACAAACACTGCATAATGAAAATCAAACTTTTCTTCTTTTTTCCCCCTGTTTTCAGTGTTAAATTAAGTCATTTTAGAAGCAGCAAATGTCTTATTTGAACTATAAAATGGCAAAACAAAATTTTTGGTAACTGACTTTTTATTTTCCTTTTAATTTTTGGTTCACACATAACTTCGATCATCTCTTTATATATTACTATTTTTAATATGCAGAAATGAGAGCCTGAGATATCTTTGGGTGCTTACATTTTCTAAAGCCATAAGATAATCTCTGACAATACTGACAAAATTGAAATTAAACATTATTAGGAAAGTCACAACAAGCTTTATATACATATATGTGAAAAACCAAAGTTGGATTAGTTTTCTGAAAGAGAGCTACTATCTTTCTTTTAAGAATTACTATCTTTCTAAGTATTTTAATAAATACAGATTTAACAGTGTACAGGTTTAATGAAAGAATAACAGGTAACTGAATTGGAACATTCTGAAATGGGTAGTCAACAATAAAAATATTTAAAAATAAACTAAGAGTTATTCTTTTTACCTCAGTATTATCTGTGTCTTAAACACTATGGTTATTAAAATAAAAATGCATGAGGGGCGCCTGGGTGGCTCAGTCAGTAAGCGTCTACCTTCAGCTCAGGTCATGATCCCAGGGTCCTGGAATCCAGCCCCGCATCAGGCTCCCTGCCTGCTTCTCCCTCTCCCACTCCCCTGCTTGTGTTCCCTCTCTCGCTCTGTCTCTCTCTGTCAAATAAATAAATAAAATCTTTAAAAATTAAAAAAAAAATAAAAATGCATTGATACTAATGTGAGTCATCTTCAGATTGATTGACATTTATAAAGAAAATGGGCACAGCAAGAGCTAGCTCTTCTAGAATGAACAAACCACACTGCTCATGTCAATTAAGAAGGCAGGAAAAGAACCACATAGTTAGATTATTCCTGGTTGATTGTATCTTCAGTGTCTGATGGCTAGACATATGTGGGAGGGATGGGGTGACTGGGTGATAGACACTGGGGAGGGTATGTGCTCTGGTAAGCGCTGTGAATTGTGCAAGACTGTTGAATCTCAGATCTGTACCTCTGAAACAAATAATGCAATATATGTTAAGGAAAAAAAAAAAGAAGAAGATAGCAGGAGGGGAAGAATGAAGGGGGGGAAATCGGAGGGAGAGACGAACCATGAGAG
>NC_138380.1:27682473-27708699 GCF_054177405.1 Leptonychotes weddellii
TCACATGACTCAATATTGGTAAAATGTTAATTCTTCTCAACTTGATGTAAGATCCAGTGCAGTATCAAGCAAAATCTCAGCAGGTTATTTTGTAGATATTGATAAACTGATTCTAAAATTTATATGGAAAGGAAAAGGATTTAGAATAGTCAACAAAATACTGAGGAAAAAGAACAAAGTTGCAAGACTCACAGTATTATAAGATCTAATATAGAGCTACAATAATCAACATACTATTTCAATGTGGTAATAATAGACCTATAAATAAGTGGAACAGAATGGAGAACCCAAAAATATAACCACAAAGATATAGTCAACTGATTTTGACAGAGACAAAAGGAAATTCAATAGAGGAAAAAAAAGTCTTCAATAAATGATGATGAAACACGTGGACATCCACAGACAAAAATACAAAAAACATAACATTATATCTTACATAAAAATTCTCAATATGGACCATATAGTTAAATATTAGATGAAAAACTTTAAAACCTTTAAAAGAAAACTTAGGTGAAAGTTTAGGGGACCTTGGATTTGGTGATGAGTTTTTAGACACAATAACAAAAGCACAATTCATGAATGAAAAAACTGAGAAGTTGGACTTTATTAAAATTCAAATCCTTCGCTCTATGAAAACCCCCTTTTAAAAGAATGAAAAGGCAAATCACTACTGGGAGAAATACTTGGAAATCACTTACTGAGCTGGTATCCAAAATATATAATGAAATCTTGAAACTCAACCATAAATAAATAACATAACATAACATAACATAACGTACCCCACTTGCACAGACACCATAGATAAGATATATGCGTGGCAAATAAACATATGAAAATATATGCAACATCATTTGGCTTTAGGGAACGGTCAATTCAAATAACTAATTATTAATACACCTGTTAGAATGGCTAAAATATAAAAATAAACCTTACAATATCAATTGCTAGTGTGAAACAACAGGAAAACATACCTACTGTAAGATAGAGAAATCATGATCTTCCCAACTGATATTTACCCAACTGATTTTAAAACATATGTTTCCACAAAAGACCTATGTATGAGTGTTTATAGTAGCCATATTGTTAATCACCAAAAACTGCAAGCAATTAAAATGGCTTTTTAGTGTCCATAGGTGGATGGGCAAATAAACTGTGGAACATCAAACAACACAATACTTACTCAGCAAAAAAAATAAATTAGCACTAGACTTGTGATCATTTCTCAATGTATACAAATATTGAATCATTATATTGTACACCTGAAACTAATATAAAATTACATGTCAATTACACCTCAGTAAAAAAAAAATTGTTGGAAAACTCAACTATTAGACTGTTTTAAAGGTTATTGGCAAGAGAGTACTTAAAAATAAAAAAAAAATAAAAGAATTAGCTATCAAGCTAGCTACACAAAATTATTATTTTGAATCTTAGTTGTGGTTGATAAAAAGCCAGTCTGAAAAGGCTACATGCTATATAATTCCATTTATATGAGTTTCCAGAAAAAGCAAAACATAAGACTCTGTCAATAGATTAGTGATTTCCAGGGGTATGGGATGTTGTGCAAATCAAATAAATGAAGCACAAATTGTTTATTTATTTATTTTTTTGGATGGTAAAACTCTTTTGTATGATACTGTATAATGGATACTTGACACTATACATTTGTCAAACTCCATAGGACTTTACAGCACACATACTTGAATTACAGTGTATGCAAATTTTTAAAAGTCATCTAGGAGATGGGGGATCCCAGTATGGAATGCAGACTTGACAATGAATCTAGCTGTACTACAAAAGATTTCATATAAGCTCATCTGAGAGTATAGGCTGAAAAGGTGATGACCTAAGTAACTTTGGAAATGAACAGAGAGCATAAAAAATGATCCTGGAGAATCCAGGTAAATTTTACTTCCCAAAAGTAAAGAATTGCTGAAAAACAAAGGCACAATTATGAAGTTAGGTTGAGAAACATGGGAACCCACCAAAAAAAAATCCCCAACAGCCAAAGCTAGAAAAATAAAATTGAGTGAAAGAAGTAAATAATGGTGGATTATAACCCAAAGTATAAAATAAATGTCAGTAAGCCCATATTAATAGAAATAAATGATTGAATACATAAATGAATGGGGAGAGAAACAAATACCCTTTGCAGAAATATTCCAAATAATTTATGTAGATACTCCTCCCTTAAGGAGATGGAGCAGAATTCCTTTTCTTCATGTGTAATCTGCCCATAGTGACTTCCTTCCAAAGAATACAATATGGAAGAATCACCTTACCAGCGGAAAAACCTGATGAACACTACACCTCAGTCTGGTGATCAAGTTTAACAACAACAGTGATAAATTATTTGTATAGCATGTGTACTTGATATGATGGGATGAGAATGGAACCTTCCCTCTGTGGTCTTCCTTCCTTCCCAAGTCCATAACCCAGGCTAACCATGAAATAAACATCAGAAAAATCCCAGTTAAGGAATAGTCCACAAAATATCTGACCCATACTCCTCAAAACTATAAAGGTCATCAAAGTGAAAGAAAGTCTTAGAAACACAATATAGAGGAATCTATAGAGACATGATGACTAACTGTAATATGCTGTCCTGGATAGGATCTTGGAAAAGAAAAAGACATTAGGTAAAAACTAAGGAAATACGGATAAAGTATGGACTGTACTTAATAATCTACTGATATCAGTTGATTTGTTGTGGCAAACATACAATACTAATGTAGGAAGTGTTAAATTAATTAAACAAGGAGACCATTAGATTGACACGGCTCTGATGTCTTTGTGGCTTATGTAAACAAACCACAGTCCATGCCCAAAACGCCTCAAGGCACGAAATTGAAACCTAAGGATAACCAATCTGCAAACATTCAACTTGGCTTTAAGTTACAGCCAATCAGTAATTTCCTTACTTTGCTTTTGTCTTTCCTCTACAAAAGTCTCTCCCCAGCTCCTGTCGGTAGAGTTCTAACCACTTCTGGTTTGGGGTTCCTTGATTCTCACAGATTTTTGCTGAAATGAATTCTTAAAATTTTTAACACACCTCAGTTTATTTTTTTAACAGATGCTCACAATAGAGGAAACTGAGTGCAGGGTATATGGGACTCTCTGGAATATATCTTCACTTCTTTTCTGTAAATCTAAAACTCTCTTAGATAAGATTGATTTTTTAAAAATGAGTTTCTTAAGACTCCAGTAATGTATGCAACACTACATTTTGAGAGGTAGATCTAAATTTGACTAAGATCTTCTCTATTCCAAATTTATATTGTGAAAGCCTGCTCATAATAATAAAAAAAACTGAATCATTTATTAAATACTGAATGGTCCATATAAGCATACTTTTTGGGATGTTTTAAGTGAGCTAACTTAATTCACAGAAGGTATATTTTATTTATTTCTATTTCACCTTCATGGTTCAACATAATTATGTTTTTTTCCCTATGCTATAACATGGGGAGGGGGCTATTTATTGAGTATAGTAAAAGCAAAGGCAGAGATGTCACCAATTTCCCTTTTTCCTACCTTCCATCTATATTCTTGAAAGATGTTCAGAATGTAGTTGTTCTATATCAGTATGATTATGCTGTGGATGTAATTGATATCACTGTCTTCTTTTGTAGGATGTGTTTACCTGGAACTGGGCTTTCATTTGCAATTGGTTGACTTTATCTTATTGGAGAAATCTTCAAGAAGAATTTGGAAGACCCATTCTCCCACTGCCAATCCAGTCCAACACTGAATTTTCCCTAAACACCCTTAACCCACTGTCCCATCCTTTATTCTTTCATTATTCAGGTAAAGTGAATTCCTGGTCAATGAATATTGGAAATAGCTGGTATGTGTAACTCAGCTCTCTCCATCCTCCTTTCTTTTGGGAGTTTGGTACACATAGAAAGGATACATCAGGTCAATCCCAAGTTTAAGAGACAGACTCTCACAAGGAGAGCTTTATCATTGACCAGGTTTCAGCATCAGCATACCCACTTTTGCTGCACATCTAAACTTCATTCTCTCACATCAGCATTTTTAATAAAATAAATGATACTTTTGTCCCCGTTTGTACTTCTTTGTCAATATCAATTGATTCCAAGCCAAGATGGAAACAGAGCTGCAATATTAATTATGACTACCTCAAGCCCCAGCTGCAGACTAGACAAAAAACATGGACTTACGTTTATTCATAATTAAAATGTATTTTATTTTAGTTAGCTTGCCCTTTGGAAATTAGGTCTTGATGTCAAGTGACTTATATTTTGTTTTGCAAAAAGCACACTAGACAGTGATCTATGGCTGGCTTTGTTCAGCAGGCAGGTGGCCGTGCCTGTCCAGATACAGGAAGGAGGCTTTTCCCCTGCCTGGTCTTCATGCCATCTCCCAGCCCTAGAGCCAGGGAGGAGAAGGCAGTAAACTTGTTGAGCTTCTTCTCTATTCCAATATGCCAAGGGACCAAGGACACTAAGAAACTTTTATCTCTGAGGGCATGGTTAAACCAATGATTTGTTCCTTTCTGCTATAATGAGCCTTTAACTGACATTCACATTTTTATTCATACCGGAGAGGGGGAAAAATGTCTGCATTTTTTCTCCCTATTAGATTTCAGTAAGCTCTGAGGTGTCACTCATACATTCCAGGTCTAGCACACTGCTCTGCTGGGGTCAAAGGTTGCTTTCTTGGGAGTTAAAAATAAAGAGAAGAAATACGTGAGCTGCTACCTTCACAGAATCCTCTCCTTACTCCCTCTGCATTCCATTTACTTAAAAAACAAAAGAATTTTCTCTCTGTGAAACCTGACCATAATCACGACCTATGACTTTTCAATGAAGGTGGAAGTGCTTGGGAATGGGGGTAGTACTGAAACAGTTTGAAGAACAGGAAAGCTCCAAGTCAGACCAGCACCATTTTACTTTTTCTCATTTCTATCAAGCAATTATAAAGAGACAGTTAAGATTCTGTAGATAGGACATCTATTTACCTAAATATTCCTATTTTACCCCTGAATAAATCAGTATCTGTTAATTGTTTTGACCTAGATATTCCCATTTTACCCTTGAGTAAGTCAGTATCTGTTAATTGTTTTGAGCATATCCTTTACTTCTTAAGTGTCCTTGTTTGGATGATCAATTTATTGTCACCTTAAATACAGATAATTTTTCTTAATTGTTTCCACAGTTAAAGTGTAGGAAAAAGTCATTATGATAGTAGGCATTGATTTTCTTTGCAATTAACCTTTAGCTAAAACATTCTGAATATATTTATATTTAATGAACTGTAGAGTAGCAAAGTTACATTTTGACCAAAATTTTAATATATGAATCATTACTTGGATCTATCAGTCTTTTTTTGCATTTATTGTAAGTAATAATTAAAATGTATGTACTGTAGTCATAATCCTTTTCATATACTTCGTATTAACACCTTTTTTTGGTAAGCATCACAAAGTTAAAGTCTTTTCACATATTTATTATAATAATTGATTCATAGCTTATCATTGTGCAGGAGTCTGTACATCTTTGTCCTTCTCACAACAAACCTCAGGAAAGTATTTTATCATTTCTGTCATTTTACAACTTCAAAAGTAAGAAAGGTTGAAGAGCTTTCCCTAAGACACAGAGCTAGTGACAGAACCTATATTGAAGCTGTGGTCTCTTTTACCCGGGAGTCTGGGTGCTGAACCACTATTCTATATACACTCACCCTCCCCTCAGAATTCCCCACAGACTGTGAAGCCCAGTCAAGTAACTCATGTCCTACAGTCACCACCTTGCAAAATTGCAACCTTTCTGTCCATTTGTCTAATCCAGCACTTAAACGCAATGCTGCTCTGAGACTTCTTTCCCTGATGAATCTCCACTGTTTTCATCTTTTTGAATTCTCCTAACTATATTCTCTAGAGCCCCTTATATTGCTCTTGACTTAAATTCTTTCCCGTTTGTGGGCATAACTGAAATCTGACTCATCTAGTTCCCTTTTTAGTGTTAGTGAACAGTCTCTATGGAATTTCTCTCTGTACAAAAGTGCACTGTCCCATTAGTCACATCAGAATATAGAATATCTAGGGGCACCTGGGTGGCTCAACTGGTTAAGGTCTGCCTTTTGGTTCAGGTCATGATCCCAGGGTCCTGGGATCAAGCCAGCATAAGGCTCCCTGCTCAGTGGGGAGACTGTTTCTCCCTCTCTCTCTGCCACCCCCCCCCCCATTTGTGCTCTCTCTCTCTCTCAAATAAATAAATAAGATCTTAAAAACAAAAGAATATAGAATATCTTGTGGAACACTATGTCAGGCTTTGGAAATGTACTGAGGGGAATCTGGCTGGCTCAGTCGGTAGAGAATATGACTCTTATCTTGGGACTGTAAATTTGAGCCCCACATTGGGTGTAGAGATTACTTAAAAATAAAATCTTTAAAATAAAAAGAAATGTATTTGAACATAAGGTTAAAAAACTACAGGTACTCTAAGCAGTGTTCTCTCCTGCTTACCAATCCACCCATAATAAGACAGGATCTGTCATAGTTCTTGAGATTTTACATTTCCATCATTCCAAATCTGAAATGAATGATAATTTTCCAATTCTCGTAATGGCACTTTGGTCCAGGCTGGGTGAATGCTCTCTCTAGTTCTAACAACTGTGACCAGGGTAATAGATTATCATATAATTGTACAAATACAATCATCTTGAGCTTCCTGGGTTCATGCATAGGGATAAGATAATCTCTGTATAGGGCTGGAGAGACACTTCACTAGCTGGTTGATACTTAATGAGTACAGAGAAATTAGTGACTTTGATCTCAGTCATCTATATTTTCTTCCTAATTCCCAGGCAAAGATCTCACTTCCTATGTCACTGAAAATATCTACATCATTAGGTGAGTTGTCACAAAGCTCTCTGGACTAGAATTAAAAACCCATTTCCAATTGTTCTCATTTCTATTGGTTTTCTATTGGTATATGACAAATTACCACAAAGTTAGCATCTTCCAATGACACTCACTTATTAGTATCTCAGTTTCTGTAGAATAAAAGTCCAACACAGCATGGTTGGGTTCTTTGCTCGAGACCTAATGAGGTTGAAATCAAGGTATCAGCTGGGCCCTCATCTGGGGCTCTGCTCCTATTCCACAATCACTGCTTATCAACAGAACTCATTCCTTTCTCACATTTCCACGTGGCCCTCTTCATCTTCAAGTGAGCAACAGAGAATCCTTCTCACGTTTAGAATCTCGCCAACTTCCCCTTCTATCACATCTTCCCCATTTCTTTTTTCTGACTTTTTTCTCTAAGGACTCATCTAAGTAAGCCAGGATAATCTCCTCTTTTAAGGCCAGTTGGTTAGTAACCTTAGTTATATACTCAGTTTCTTTTGTCATGTAACCTAACTACAGTGGTGACCGTGGGGGTGCATAAAAGGGACAAAATTTCTGTCTGCCACACTAAAATATGAAAATGTGTCCTCAAAAGCAAAAACAAACAAAAACACAAAATGGTGGGGAGGTTTTAAATCGATTTTATGAATTGATCATATTCCTGAAATCAATCTGATAAAAATAGCACAAGAAAGGAATAGCTGCTCCAGAGCTAATAAGGGGAATGGGGCGTGGTTGTCTTTTGACCTTATTACACTGACCCATCAGGGGTTGGTAAAATTACCACACATATAAAGCTTAAATGGACTTCTTTGTCTCTTTCTCTCTGTCTCCCTTTGTCTCTCTGTTCCTCTCTCTCTCTGTGTCTTTCTTTTTAAGTGTTTGGAGTTATTTTAGAGTTAAATGGGGGGCAGGTTAAAGGTTATTAATGTACTCATTCATTCATTTATTTAACAAATATGTTTTCTATTTTTTTAAAATTTTTTTTGAAGATTTTTTCTTTATTTGACAGAGAGAGACACAGCAAGAGAGGGAATACAAGCGGGGGGCGGGGGGAGGGAGAAGCAGGCTTCCTGCCAAGCAGGGAGCCAGATGCGGGGCTTGATCCCAGGACACTGGGATCATGACCTGAGCCGAAGGCAGACGCTTAACGACTGAGCCACCCAGGCACCCCTATGTCTTTTATTTTTAATTTAGACTTTTGTATGTGTTTCAAAAGCATTAGTACTAGATTTTCAGAAGCTATCCAAGAAAACTGTCACCATTTGGCATTCTTATCTCCCTAGCCCTAGGGTTTTACTTCCCTTAAGAAACACTTAAACCACCTATTAGCTATCCTCAAACTACCTAATATGGATTCCTTTTTGATTCCAGCCCCCTTACCTGCCCAAATTTCCAGAGACAGTCTTAAATATCTCTAAGTCTACATCAGCATCACCTCAAGGCTTCAGCTTGCTGTTTTGTAAGGATATTTTTATAGATTATGTTTGCAGAGGATGTGAGACAGTAAATGAACTCCTCCTGGTTTGATTTCATTTTAAAAAATATTTATAATAGTATAAGTTAAAGACAGCAGATATATTAAACTAATGAACCCATTAAAATAAATATATGCATGTCTCCTAAATACAGAAATTAGTAATAAGTGACTATAGAAAAAAATAGTTAAATTGGACTTCCTTAAAGTTAGAAACTTTGTGATTCAAAGAACATGATTAGGAAAGTGAAAAAATATAATGGGAGAAGATATTTACAAACAATATATCCAAGGAGGGACTTGTATCACACTGTTTCCATATCTACTGGATCTAGCAATAGTTGTACTATGGAGTAGAAGAGACTCCCCGTGTGTGTGTGTGTGTGTGTGTGTGTGTGTGTGTGTGTGTATCATACATACCAAATGCCACATCAGCTAAATTGTCCTAAGATATACATTTTCATTTTATTAACTTGGTGATTATTGATCTTCCTTAAAACAAATAGGCATTTAAAATATCTTACTACATTACATTCTAATAATGATTCTGTTATCCTCAATATTATACAACGTGCCCTATATTAATTAGAGTGACTTTTTTTTTCCATTTAGTTAGAATAAGGTTTGTTGCCAATGAGGAGAAGCTATGTTTTCCAATTCCCAAAACACATTTGCCATAACCGAAGAAAAGTTTTCTAAGTACTATTTATAGAAATCATGTTGACATTTGTGGTGCGTATTATACAGGGGTTTTAAAATCTAAAGGTCGGAACCAAATTCAAAGCAGCTTACTCAAGCCATGGGAAGGGAAGAATTCAATCATCCTTTGGATTACAAGCAATAGAGCTAGGATGGCATGAGTCCCTCATTTGCTAATTTCTGGCTCTGGCACACTAACTTTATTTTCCAGGCTATCTTCTGTATATCGTGAATACTTGGCCACTGTTAGTTCCAGGCTTATGTCCCTAAATACTTAAAAAGGAGAATTTTCTTTCCTGTATGCAAGTTTGAGAGAGAGAAAGAGAACAAGAGAACGAAAGAGGGAAACATTCCAGGGAAGGCCTTTTGCCCAACTTTGATGTCATGGTTCCCTTTGTACTAATAGTCAAGGCCAGGCTGTCAAAGAGGAAGGTGCTTCTCATCTGATGGGTATGAACTGAGCTGGGGTAACAGAAGAAGGTCTCTGAAGGAAGAGTGCAGGCACCAGAAAAGTCTCTGGAAGACATCATGCCAGCTGGACAGCATTGAACTGATGTCTATCAAAATGCACTTTCATTCTCTTCTCTTTGTTTTTTAACTTCACAAAAAATAATTATTTTCCATTTCACAATGTTTGTAAGTTGCTTCAAAGGTGTTGTAAAATGAACGAATAGGTATGGAAAAAAGGTTCAGGTGAAGAGGGGATTGAGGAGCCTTCACTGAAAAGAAGGGACATGATAAATATGTAGGATATTTGAAGAACATAATAGAACTAAGAAGCCAACTAAGGAAAACATAAGGTGATTAAGGCTCGTTTGGGCTGTTTGTATAACAGTGAAGATACTGATTGGACAATGTTATTGAGTTGGTAGAATAAACCAAGGAATGTAGGAAAGTAGAGTAACTTCTGTGAATTAGAGCCACAGGATTGAAGGCTGCCATCATCAGGTGATAAAGCAGGGCTTGGCCCCATGAGATCAGACCCACTTCATTCTTTTGAACTTGTGCAGAGATTCTGCATATTCTGGGAAAAAATAGATGGCTATAAAGATATAACTAAAGCTTTGAAGGGCAAATAACACTTATTCATCATTGTGTATCATTAAGTATTTATCACTTATTATGGGAGAACTATCATAGGTACTTTATTATTACAATGCAAATAAATCTCATGTTACTCCAAAAAGATCTTCTCATTAAACTATGAAATGACACTTGAAGAAAAATAGTGGGGTATAGTAGCAGAAAGAGAAGTACATTCTGGTAAACTAACTAATGATCTCTACAGATAAGTATATATTATTAGACAATATACATTTCTAAATACAAGTACTGATTTGTCCTTGTACATAAATGAAAGAGCCTGGGGCTAGGCTAGAAAGCCACCTCAAGGATTTTTACAGGTACTTTTGCTTTATTTTATTCTTCTACCAGTCCTAAGCTAAAGTGGCACAGAACAAATGCTTGGCAGTTTGGAGTGCATTGTCTATTGTTCCTGAAGTACCATCTGGCACAGCAATCTCGACTGCAGAAAGTGCTTAATGACCATGCTGACTGATGGTTGTAATGGATGCATCTCTGCTACTCTTGCAAGATCTATGAGTAATTCTAACCAGACGGATGACAGTCACAAATCTCAACTGAGTGTTCAGTTGTTTCCAACTCCCAAGACCTTTCAAGATTGTGAAATTTAGCAAAGGAAGCAGACTGGTAAACAAAGTTAGAACATGTCCTCATACATAATAAAATATTCAATAAACAACAAAGGCACATTACTGAGAGTCGAATTCTTGTTCAGAGCTGCACTGCTACATGACTTCTTCGCAGGAAGCTAAAGGGAATAATTCATTTGCTCATATTTCATGTACAGAAGCCAGTATTGCCTTGAACTTCCTCAAATAATAGCATTCCTAGCATAAATTCCATGTGTGAACCAAAACATTAATAAGGGCAAAACCAGAAAGGAAACAAAGGAAATCAACTGGAGATAATAGCACAGTGTATAGTGAAACTCTTGGAACTACAGAAATTACATGTGGATACCAGTTGCATGCATAAATACTTATTTCTGACTTCTGCATTCTCAGTCCAGATGCCTCAGAAGATCTGTAGAAATTGTAACCTTACAGTTTCAACATGGAGTCAGATATCTCAGAAGGGAAAGAAATACCTTCTATTTTGCAAACTTCACTTGGCATAGATAAGTCTATTTCAGATCTTGAGAAGCTAATCAAAGTTAAGCCCAACTAAAGGAACAAATTACCTTTATCTATAGTACATTCCCCTACTAGCATTGATAATTGTTAGTAATAAAGAAAGAGCACCTTTAGTATCTAGTTGATATTTCCTAACCATAGATTGCACAACAAAACTGCATTTAAATATTTTATAGTGAAAATATTAAATTACTACACTGAAACTAGTCAGGTTGTATGAAATAAATGGCATATTCATATTTGTATATGGGTCTTTTATTTATTTTTTTCAAGAAGTGTCTCCTATATGCATGTGTTAGCTCATGCAAAGATTAAAAGACATGGATCTTGCCTCAAGGAACACACAATATAGGAGTTAGGCAGTCCGGATATTTCCCAGTAATATGGACTAGATGTATACCCTGAATCATCCATCTTTTCTGGATGTTTGCCATTATGACCAATGCTGTAGCTTTAAACGAATCAAAATTGGGATTTGGCCAAGAAAGTCTGCCACCATTAGCGAGAACTGTTTTTAGATGTGCAAGGTACCTCTGCACTTTATTTTGACCTAATTAGCTTTCTGACATATTCTAAATAGAACCACAAAACAGAGCTCTCTAAAACAAAAAAAGCCTGAAACTGGCTCAACTTGCAGGAGGAAAGATTCCAAACCATACAGATGTTCTCCCTGCCACTATTTCAATTGGAGACAACTTCAGTCAGTAAAAATTCTGATTAATGCAACAGTTTTTGGTCACATTGGCAATCTACTAAACATTCAAATCACTTGCAGAGTCTGTGAGTTTGGACATGGGGCTGGCTCTGCAACTCATACCACCACCCCTCCCCTGCCCTAGCCCCATGCACTATTCGGTAAGATCCTAAAGAACGCACACCATGTCTCATTCATTAATTCAGTATTTGAAGCATTGAGTATAGAATCTAAACTGGAGGATGGCACATCATGATGAATCCTAGTCTGAGGATAGACTATAGATGAATGGGGCAGAACATACTGTTAAAAATCTGCTCACATTGGATTACATAAATAGTAGACCTTTATTTTTTCATTCTGTACAGGAATTCTAAGGTAAGTCATTTTATCAGTAGTGGACTTGGGTATACAGTAGTTCACATCATGTCAGAATATAATAATTACTAAGTGCTAATTATAAGCATTTTCCACATACATAAATTTTATATTTTGCAAAGATGGCCCATTTAAATATGATTTCATATTTGTATTAACTAATTTACAGATTTAGTTTTAGTTTTCTTTCTGTATTTCTCTAGATTTGCAACTTTTGCATGTGTGTGTATGAAAATGTGTTTGTGTGTAAGGATTCATGCATAATTCTGTATTTTGAATGTCTTGAAAATGTAATTGGTTCTTGAAAAATTTATTAGAAATGTAACATATTCATACTTCATTAATCTCACAGTTTGGATGATAAGTATAAGATTTCCTTATTAAAAAAAAAGCCTTCCTTTAATGTAAAAATATTGTCAAGCTATATAAATCTCTCAAAAATTTTACCTATATTTTTATTTAAATGACATATTCTGAGTACAGTGTGTGTGTATTTGTCTATTTTTCCTTTATTTTCTTCTATTACCTCTTTGATTAAGGTCATAATAGCCTGGATTACAGCTATCAACCCTTAACTCTCCAATGCGTCATAGCATTTCCCCACACCATTACAATTCCTAAAGTAATCTTTCTATAACACAAAATTGAACTTTAGAAAAAATCAAAATATGGAAAGAAAAATACATCTGCTAAAAATGTAAAAAAACAAAACCACACGCACAAAATCTAAAACACCTTTATATATCACACATTACCGAAAGAGTAACTATAAGGCGACAATCTTGATTTTCCATTAGTCTCTCAATTGTGCCCACGTTCCAGCTACATGCAATATATCAATTTTTCCAAATGTCTGGTTATAAAAATGATACTGAGCATCTCATTTTTTTTAAGGTCATATCTCAAATGTCTCTACACATTATTTCTCTGCTTAGAATGCCCTTCACTGCCAGTTACTGAAGGGCCTCTCCTACTTATTCCTGATGACCCAGTGGTTTGTCCATCCTTCTGCAAAGATTCCTTCGGCTCCCTCCACTAGCTCTCTATCATGTTTCCCTGCCTATTTGCATTATGATTTCTTGTTTATAAATCTATCTTCGTATGAGGAGGTAATGATTCTTTAGGGGTTATTTGTAACTTCTGTTTTAGTTTTGCTGTTGGCCTTGTACTGAGAGAAGAAACATTTGTTGCTTCTGTGGTTGTTGTGCTGTTGTTGGAGTCAAGTTCCCAGGAGAAAGTGAAATTATCCCTGAGGTCCATCACTTAAAGAATGTGCACTTGTGAAGAACGTGTATAAAATCCAAACGAAGAAAGGGAGCTATAAGTGAGCTGGAGAATGAGGCTTTTAATGTCTTGATAATGACTTTAGAGAATAAAGATATCGATCATGCAACTTTAGTTCAGGAACTAGTGAAATGGTCCCTTCCAATATGGAGCCTGAGCAGGAGCTTGGAGGTGAAGCACACAACTAATTGAAAGTCTGCTAAACTGTGGAGACAGAGGAAAACCCACACACATATAATTGGGTTGGCATAGGGTCCTCAAACTCTGCGGACATGGTTATGGAAAATCAAAGATATATTTCATAAGCTGGAATAAGTATTTGCTTCTACTCATAATGTTCACTTTCCATTAGTTAGTTCTTCTTTGTAATTGGAAAGACTTTGAAAGTTCCAACTTTTCTTGGCTAAAGGAAGAAGGAAGAAAAAGGAACAATTTTTTGTTCATATTTGAGCCACAATTGTAATCTAGAATCTCCCAAAATTAGATAAAATTTAAGGAGACAAAATTGGGCTCACACTGATCTGTCGCTTTTTCTGCCTTTATATTCTATTTCAATCCATTTAAAGTTTGAATTTTATTTTTCTTGGAAATTTGGAAATACACTCTCTCCCCAGTTTCTTAATAGTAGCTCCTCAAAAGTCTGTGTTACATCTATTGTGGCTTAGTCATTTTATTTTTCTGGCCCTTTCTACATCGCTTCTTGATCAAAATTTATTAAAAATATAAATAAATGTATCAATGATTTAACATTTTGCATCTGTTCATCTGATATAATCTCCTGTAATAACAATATTCATAAAGTCAACTGAGGTAAGTGAGACTATGCAACTCCATGCCATCAGACAATAGTAACACAATATATGTATGCATGTATGTGTACACACACATATACATACATAAAACATATATAAATATATATGTATACATATACAGTATATTTATGCTACTAGTTTGTTTTTTATTTAATTTTTCCTAGGTGTTAGGTGAATCATCTTTCCTTTCAACTACCACTAAAGAATTTTTTTAAAGCAAATTTTCCTCTCTTTGATTTATTGTGCATTTGGAAACTAGTGGATCAATCTTCTGTTCAAAGAATTAAAATGCTCTAGAAGATACAGATATAATGATATCAATTTGGCTTCTTATAGACCATTTAAATTATTTTTCCATTACCTCAACTATGGTCTGGTTAGTTTAGATTGACAAGTAAGTGCTAGTTTAGTTAGCAAGGTCCCACTTTAACAACAGAGGTTGAAGTTAAGTATTTCATATACACTTCACTCAGGGAATTTTGTGTTACTTAAAAAGAATAACTATGAGTAATGGTTGTTGGTCAGCATCATTGATATGCTGTTTGCTCCTCTTCATAGATGACTCTATGAATTGGTATGCCTGTTTTACTCTCTTAATAGAGTTCAATTAAATGCTTCTGTATGTTCCATGAAGTACTGTCCACAAATTTCCAGGGTTAAAGATTCTTAAAAATGAGTTGAGTTGAAATGTCAAACTAATAAATTTTGGCTCCATTTCGGTTATAAAGATCTATGCTCTAAAATTGTATGTATGGATAGTTCTCTTTTTAAAAAAAAAAAAGATTTTAAATTTATTTTAGAGAGGGAGGGAGAGAGAGAGCAGGGGCAGGGGCAGAGGAAGAGGGAAAGAATCTCAAGCAGACTCTGCACTGAGCACAGAACCCGAGGTGGGGCTTGATCTCATGACCCTGAGATCAAGACCCTGAGATCATGACCTGAGCTGAAACCAAGAGTTGGACACTTAACCAACTGAGCCACCCAAGAGCCCCATGTATGGACAGTTCTTAAGTTTTATAGGTAATGGTTGATGTCTAGATATATCAGACTGTTAGTTGACCTGGTAGACTGAGTTTGGTTGAATCTGTATGTGTCACTGCTGATTCTACTGCATACAGTATATTGTTACCGGAAGCCAGATTACTCATTGAAGCTGGAAAAGGATCCAGCTCAGAAGAGGACTCTAAAGCATCATTTGAGAAGTATTTGTCTCTCCTCAATGAAGTTTATATTTTTTATGATTACATTTTTCTTATTTATTTATTTCAAAATTTTTCTTGCTATTGATAAGTTGAAATGTTTATGACATTTTAGCTGACATACCTTGAGTGTAAGTGTCATTTTCCAAGGTATTGTATGCTCTGAGCTATGGATATAAATTTCTTGATGGTAACAGTTAAAGCCTATTATTTGATTTATTTTCCATTCTTATACAGCTAATTCTGTTTCCTTGCAGAGGAGTCTGGGTAGAACAACTGTGCCCAGTCTGGGTAGAACAACTGAAAAGTAGTTGCAAACCCACCTTTATGTGCCTCTGTAAGGAAGAAAGGGGCACTTGAATTTGTAATTAATTACTTATTTCAGGTTCAACTGAGTGTCCACTTATTGGGTGAAGAAGACAGAGTAGATTTAGGGAATCAACTTTTTTTGTGGCTTTATTCAAATATAGAGAATGCAAAAATACACACATTTTTGCTCTTAAATTTCAGTATTTTTGCTTTTGAAATGACCTGGTTAAAGGTTGCACATTTCACACTCTGGCTCATTTCTGTACAGTTTCTGTAACAAGAAAAGTATTTCCAAAATACTGTGGTCAGCTTCTGGCCTATGCCAACCTAATATAATTACTTGGCCAGGATCCCTTGTGTTTGCACCATTGGTCTTTCTTTCATGGAAAAGGTAGAGTTTCACTGTTTTGCAAAAAGGGTGGCAGAAGAAGACGATGGATTTTCATCTTCCCTGTTAAGATAACACTTGGAGATGCTTTGCTGAGGACAGTAAAAGTCATTATTCAAGACAATATCAACTTTATTTAAGTTCCTGAGTCTCCAGAACAGATATTTTGAAAGGTTAAAATTTACTGATGTTAAATATGACCTTCAAAGAATTACTGACAATTTTTTAAATCTCATTCTTTTATTTCAGGTTTTCTAAATATTCCAATAGACACTTACTTATTGTCTTCTTCCTTGTAATTTTTATAGTCCTTTATTTTGTTACTCCCAGGAAAATAAATATGTTCTTTTTCTTTTCTTTTTTTTTTTTTAATTGGTATTGGCACATAAACATGCCTATGTTAGTGCAACTGACTTACCAATTCAACAATTGCTTTGGTAGGGATTTAAAAATTTATTCTAAAATCAGTCTGTGTAATCATACTCATAGCTTACTATCCTTACAGAACACGTAGAAGAGAAAGGAAACCATAACATCTATGTCAATACTGTCAAACTGTCTAAAAGTGTGTTTTTTGTCTTTTTTTGAATAGTAAAACTATAGCAATGCAGTTTCTGGAAATAAATTTGGTTTTAATAGCCCAGGGCTCTAGGGATCCTTTGATTGTCTGATTTAGAATGCTAGCCTAAGCAGTGTGAAAATTAAAGGTTGAAATAGCTCGGTTATCCATGACATTTTACCGCGCTGTTACTGCTGTGGATATATAATAGATTATTAAAATATTTGTTTCCCCAGTGGGATTTTCATTCCTGGTGTTTTGATTGTGATAAGAGCAGTAATCCTTTAACTCTCCCGTTGGGTATAATAAAATTCTTCCAAGTACATGAAAATCAATCATAGATTTCAAATAAGTTGGGCAATCTTTAACCATTGCGGAGAGAGCTGCCAGCTGACATTGACATTTCTTGATTCCCCTTGTCTATGAATTTTATTTTTCACCTATGTTTATGTTAGTACAGATCATTTTTGTTTTCTTGTAATAGGGTCATCTCCTGTGATAGTTTGCATTCTGTCCTGCAAGAAAAACTGTTCTCTGAGTATAGATAAAAGAAGGACTTTTCCTTATTTCTGTTAAAACAAAATAAGCGAGTTTTCCACTGCAGAGGTGGTTAACTGCAAAATGCAGCTTATCTGTAGTTACTGAAATATCAGAATAAATGTGTACACATTTGTACACATACACAGTTTCTTTTGATGTATTTCAACCAACTGTTCATCTTAAAATTATCTATCCTATCAAGAAGAGTTTCATGAATTTGCAGCGTTTGTTTGCTTTTGTCTTTTGCAGTAAGTAAATTGTTGTGACCTCTCCTTCATTCTTGGTAGTAATTCACTAATTACTAACATCAGTTCTCATTTTCAGTAGGGTGTGTAATATGGCTGCACAGTGTCTTGCCCTAAAGGGATGGACCTAAACATACAGCTGACTTAGGCAGGCTGACAGTGTGATGCCTTTCAAATTGATGGCCTTCAAAGATTTACTCAGTACTCACTTCAGTGTAAGTATTACTTTGGAATTGGGATAGGAAAAGACAATATATAGAAATGATGTTACACTTATGAGAAAGACACACACACACACACACACACACACACACAATGGGGGAGAGAAAAAGAGAGGGATTAGATATCATCACCCCCTTTCTTAACCACACATATATTATGCAGAGATATATGGGAGGAAAAGCAATAAAAAACACAAAAAAGCACATATCTTAGGAATAATAAGCATCTCTAATATATATAATAACCCCTCTCTATCTCAAGAGAGAGGCATTATTTACATTATATATATATGTATATATGTGTATATATGTATACATTATATATAATGTATATTATACAATATAATGTAATATATATAATATAATACATATATATAATATATATGCCTCTCTATTTTCATATATATCCCTAATAAATATATATGGCTTGGCAACTTTAGGAGACTCTTTTAGTTTCGCCATTATTTAGGTCACAGATATTCAATGTCAGCATTTTAAAAGATCAGGAAATACGACAACCATTGTAGCAGTGATATACAGATTTTCATGTAATGGTAAGTGGTAATTAAATAGACCAAAGGGAATATTATTGGGAAGGTATTATTATGTAATGACTTATTTCATAATAATTAGTCACAATGGGGCCGCCTTTCTTTTTCACCTACCAACATTACATTTTCATTATTAAATATCCTTAAAAGAGTAGCTGAAAATAAGTAGTCACAAAGGTTGTTTTATCTTAAAACTCTCAGAGTTTTAAGACTTATCAGGAATTATTTCAGTAAGTAGGTTCTAATCAGAAATGAGTGATTAAGAAAAGTAAGGAGGGACCATGTTTCCAATAATTGGGGAAATGAAATGCATCAGTGAGATCCTATATATTCTTTAAGGTTCAACTCAGATATGATCATCAGCTTTAAATGTTACTTTCTTTTAAGGATTTGCTATTTCTTCATCTCTACTTCCATAACACACTGTGCATGTCCCTTTTACAGCACTGTAGGTCCTTCTCAAATACCTATTTTCCTGATGTCAAGGACAGCAATTAGTCATGTTTTAACAGGTCTTGTAGCTCTATCTTCCTAGTGGGCTTTGTAGCTTCTGAAATTTCTTCTAGCTACCTTCATTTAAGAATTTACTATTTCTCCCTCTCTACTTCCA
This sequence comes from Leptonychotes weddellii, assembly GCF_054177405.1. Lineage (NCBI taxonomy): Eukaryota > Metazoa > Chordata > Mammalia > Carnivora > Phocidae > Leptonychotes > Leptonychotes weddellii. The sequence continues at coordinate 27,701,527 of NC_138380.1, forward strand.
TAATGCATTGCCTATCTTTTATAGCATGTATAGCTCTTTTTCATAGACCTATCTTTCAGACCCCAAGAACAGAAATTAATCATGTTTTAATGGGCTTTGTAGTTCCAGATTCTAATTCATGAATTAGTGCGGATGTTTTTCCATAAGCGATTTGGGGATATAAAATACAGCAATATAAAATAATGTTTAAATGTCACAATTCCTACCTTACATACAAAACACCCATGTGAATGTGTGAAAGACACATCTCTAATATATATACAGAATTTACAAATGGTTCAAATAAACTGTTCCTTGCTTTTGGAATTCTTTGGAGATGGCAAGCATTTATAGAAAAACTGGAGAAAAGAAAAAAAAAACTGTTTCAGAAATCTATTTGTAGGGCTGTTGTACTGCATCACATACCCACAGTAGAGGAAATATGGTTGAGGCAATGAATGGTATCTTCTAACATTTAACATTCTGAGAGAAGTTTCAAGAGAATCACTTGGAGAGTTATGAAAGATCTTTCCTCCACTGTGGAGAGAGCAAATTGGTGCCTGACTCATGCCTGAGAAGCCTAAAGAACATCTCTGGGATATACCCTCCTTGGAAGGTAAAAGAAGGGTTGGGTTGATTAAATGCTTGAGGGCAGGGAAGTTGAAAGAGTCCTGCTGTTTTGGTATTAGCCTGGGATCCTGGAGATTCTTAAGGCATGGGGTAAATTTACCATGGGCAAAATATGGCAATGATGGAGAGATGAGTGTGGTCATATCTTGTCCTGCCTGACAGGATTGCCTGGGAGGGATGGGATGTTCAAAAGAAAGAAGAGAGTTCTGCAGATTCTGAGAAAAGTCATGCAAGGCCTCTACCAAGATCATTAGAGCTGAGAAGAGAGGAGAACAATAGAGAATTTTGGAAGAAATATTTATAGTGCCATGAGCCAAGTTAGAATTGCCCTACCCCTCCCTACCTCTCCACCTTCCTGTGGCTTGGTTCCTGTAGGAAAATGGAACTACAATCAAACCAGCAAATCAGAGTTGTGCCAGGGGACAGTAGAAAGCAGATAAACCCTTCATTGAAACTTGAATCCTCTATCCTTAAAGTGACTCAAACTGAAGGAGGGAAGAAGTTTTAACCAGAGCCAAGTTCTAGATTATGATAAATACAGAGGACTAGACATTTGCATGCATTAGCAACTTTGAGACAGCTAGTACTTTTGTAGTACTTGAGATTAAGCAGAGGAAGCAAAAGGCCAGGATTTTCATACAGGGGTAGGGAAGGTTATCCTCACTAAATGAAACTTAAAAAGACTATAGAAGAAAACAATAGTATTGGGTTTTCATTTATCATGAGTCACATTGGTTCAACACAGGTTGCATGTAGAATACATGGGTGAAGTAGATAGTAAGGGAAACAGACCAAAGACCAAATAATCCTGTGTATGTAAGAAGAATGCATTCCACACCACGTTGAAGAGATATTAAGGATAGGTCACAAGTTTGCATCTCTGCCAGCCCATCCTGTCTTTGAAAAATCTCACTGATAATTTTATCATAACCAAAACTGATCTGCTGGTCATCTTCTCCAAACGATGGTATTTATTCTAATGAATGAAATTGCTTTATTTTTTGAAACCTGTGATTTTTAGCTGTTCCTCTATTCTCATCTCAAATTCCAATTAACCACTAAATCCTATCAATACACTTTCTATTCATTTCTTGAAAGATTTCCTTCTCCCTTTTTCCATGCCTAATTCCTTAATTTAGCCTTCTACCACCGTTGCATATACCACTTCTAACTCGTCTCCCTGTTTTCAGTTATACCACATCCACTCATGTTCCAAGGAGAGTGAATTAATCATATGATATCCTGCTTAAAACATGATCATGTGGTAAGTGTGTTTAAAACCATACAGAAACTTACTTTTGCCTTAAAAATGAATAATAACCACATGCATTATAAGTTCCTTAAATACCTGGCCCTTGTTCCTCTATCCATAATCTATTCTCATCACTGAACTTTTCACTCACCTTCTGTTTTCTTGCCATATTCTTGTTCATCTCTGGGTATTTGCCAGTGCTGCTTTCTAAACTTGAAACACAATATTCATGGACCTTTTGTTAATCTGGATAACTTTATTCATTCCTCAGGACTCAACTTCTACCTCATATCCCCCTGTGAAGCCCTTCCTCATCTTCAATAATTGAAGCATGTCCATTCATGTCTTCTTATATCACTTAGATTCACTTATATAAAAAAAAGTAACATTTCACTACACTAATAAACCTATTGCCTATGTTCCTACCCCTGGAGTATAAGTCCTAAGGAAGCATAGAATAGTTTGAAACATACACCTCATGTTATGCCTGATACATATTTTACACACAAAATAAAATTGTTGAACATTTGGGGTATTAAAACTAAGAAGGCCAATAAAAAATGTGCCCAAAGAATGCCACTAATCATGATCTTAGGCTTGTTTCAGCACTATGAGTAAGAGTTTTTTGAGTGTTTACTAAATTCCAGACACTATGCTATAAAAATAGTCCATAATGATCACTTTAAAACTTTATAAAAACCTAACAGGTAGGTACTATTGCTGTCCATAATTTGTAAATGAGAAACAATGTTATCCATGTTAAATAACCTAAAAAATCATCTTCCCAGGATCGAAGCCCATACAGTATGAGTCTGTGTTACTTGTTCACCCCATGCAAACAACTCAGATGTCCTCCCTTCCAAGTTGTAAGTATATTTTGAATATTTTCCAATGCCTGAGACTTTAGGGAGATGCCACTAGTTCCAGTCTGGGTTTGATTCTGCAAAGATAAATGCTTGGGATTCCTTATTATATTCAACACTACTTCCTTTTTAATTCCTTGGATGGCATGTAACTGTAATCCCCCTCACCCACCCCCAACTCTTTGATTGATTAGATGCTTCTGCACCTCCTTGTGAGACTGAAATCAAAGTTCATCACACAATGTTTCCCTCTCTCAGTCTATCTCCTAGGAAACTCAACCCAACCTACACATCTATAATTCTAGGTTGTAAAACACAAGAGCCTAGTAACTCATATCATTTACTTATTACATGAGTCATGAATAGTTTCTGATAAAGATTTTGGCTTTTTCTATATAAAAGCTCTGGATTCACTTCTGAAGTCCAGCCTCCTTCACAAGTGCTAGTACTGAAGAGCAATCCCATCCCATGCCATTACCATCTAGCCACCAAGGTTTACCAGATATCCTAAATGGTGGGCCATGTGATTGCAGAAATTATGAAGGATTCAGAAAGAAGCTAGATTACCTCATTGAGATGACGGAGGTTTATTTGTTCTCCAAATAACAGACATCCAGCATCTAATTCCTTTATTTCATGTGTTCCAAGAGGAAGATCATCAAAGCTAAGTGTGACTAAACAACATTAACAATGTCTAGTGATACAAAGAAATTGATCAGGAATTCCCTGACTGTAGTTACCATGTGTCATACCTGTTATAAATATAGTGGTATTTCTCATAATTTTCCTCTTATTTTGGTGATAAGTAAATAAACTTCATTTTATTTTAGGCAAACATATAACTACCAAGTCCACTGAATTGTAGAATGTGTTTCGAATGATTATATTTTAAGTGTAAAAAGGGCAAGATAACACCTTATTTTCATGGAAGTGAGTCCAGAAATTTTAGACCAGACAAGCTAGAATTTTTATCAGAAATTATGTATGATTCCTAAAATGAGTTATCAAGATTTTAGTATTTTAGGAAATAGATTTGTAGAGAAGTTCTCATATTGGGTTTCTTGGGAAATTGATTCTGAGAGAGATGTTCAGGAATTAAGTTTAAATGTATTCACAGCAATATTACCTACAAAGAGGAGAAGGAAATGAGAGTGGGTAGAGGGAGACATAGAATCATAATGCGTTCATAAGAGAGGTTTCAGCTCATCTCCATGAGAGTGATGGAGCTGGGATAGCCTGTCAGAGTTGTCCAAAACTGAGGTGAAGGAGGGAGGGTAGTGTTTTTAGAATTTAGAACCCTTGTTACGGGGTGCCTGGAAGGTAGGGTAAGAAAAGCTTCAATTTCTCGGGTAGAGTGTGCTTTAGGGACAGTTGTGTCAGGAGGAAGATGCTGAGGAGTTTGTGACAACCAGCCTGTGTTGCCTGGGTGTTCCCTCAGAGGGGATGTCATCCTGGAACCCATGCCCCTGGGTCCCTGAGGGTCATGGGTCATCCTGACCAGTCCCCTCCAACTGAGGCCTCTCCTATCTGGCTCCACATCCTATCTCCACCCATCTGGCCAGGGCTGGAAGCCATTGCTAACCCTATCAATCAATCATTTCAAACAACTTCCATTTACTGTGTAGCACCCAGGCAAAACATCGTCCCAAAATTCTTTTATTTGGCAGATTAAACTTGACATTATGATAAAAAAAAAGTTACACACACAATTATAGACATGATTACCAATGTGTCTTAATCTTAGAAATTACTACTTCTTCACACCAGTGTCTTATGGTACAACACTGATGTCACCTAAAAGACTACACACTAACCCCACTACATGAAGGTGGGAAAAGTTGTGTTTTTTTTTTTTTACTTTGAAAATGCTTTAATGGTGGTGTCTGTACAGGTACTTCAGTGCCCTCAGGGGTTTAATTTATTCAAGTGTTTTAATTTAAGGGTAAATGCTTATAAATATACAATTTGAATGCCTAATAAGATGTAATTATTTACATGATGGATAAATACACTCTTGCTACTTGGCAGAAGCAATAGTAGGAAGTACAATAAACATGCATACTGGAATCTCAAGGATATTTTTGTTCTTCAGAGCTGATGTAGTAGACAAGCATATAACATTTCTGTATTGCTTGGTGGAGTGGAAGAATTAATACACAGTACTTTCTCCAACTGAGAATGTAAGCCAGAAATTGAGCCATGAACCTAAGCAATCATTCTTAGTCTAAATTTGTACTTACCTCAACAACTGACTAGTCATTAGTGAGACTGCTAATTCCTTAAATGGAAAGGATGTCTGATTCCAATTCCTCTCAGTAAACAGGTTTGCACTACCAAGCCAATTCCAGGAAGCTTTACAAGGGTTTAATGTGGTATGAGCTTGCTCAGGTAAGGAGACATTAAAATAAAATTTAATTTTTCTTTCAATAGAAATAGTTTGTTTAACATTATATTTACTTTCTAAATGTTAGCAAACCTTACAGAAAAGTAGATCATCTGAAAATTTATTTTGTTCAGGCTATCAGAGATAGGAAACCTACATTACATAAAGAGCAAGATATTGAGGAAAATAATCCTTAATATGGACAACTATTTCATATACCAACTAATTACTTCAACTTTTTTACCTTTAAGAGATGTTGAGGGATTATGATAAAATTTTCATTATCTACATTGTGGTGATGCTTTCATAGTGTAAACTTATAATTTATCAAGATGTATATTTTAAATATATTCATTTTACTATATGTCTAAATAAACATGTAAAAATATACATACTAATTTTTTGGTTTGTTATTAAGCAGCAAAACTCAATTTCCTCAAAAATCCTACAGAAACCTTGATGTATAAATAGATATACACATAAAGTTTATGGATTGAAGTGCGGATCCTCATGCAACTTCTTCCTTTCCCTTTGCTTATACTCCCTGAGACAGCCCTAATGAAGCCAACGTCCTTTGGACTCAGCATAGAAACCTGATGTATTATGTTACTCTGTTCATGGAAGGCAAAAGTACAAATTTTTCATAGAAATATTTCCAATAATAGATGCTTAAGAAGTTAAGGTTTTGAGATACAAAGGCCTAAATGCCAACTCTGGCCAAATAGTCACTTATAAAAGTCACCTTTTATAGTACCTAATGACTAACACGATCCTCAGAATTTTTTATGAATAATCAATAAATTTCACAAGACCTCTGTAAAACATGACTTTTATTTAGAGGAGAAGCCAAACCTTTTGAGAAGTCATGTGACTTTCCCAGTCATATGGGTAGTAAATGATAAAAGATTCAACCTATATCTGTCTCCTCCAAGTTCCCTTATGAGTTGTGTGTGTATATGCAGATATTCTAGACTTTTAAAGACACCAAGATGCTGACTCATAGAAAATCACAGTTGAAAGAAATATTAGAAATAATTGTTATTCAATCTCCTTAACAAATAAAATGAAGACAAAATGTCTGCTCCGAGCTCGTACTTGTTATGATGGAACTATCTGGGTTCTCTTCACTCAACCTACTTGTCATTATCAAAGAGATCTGTCTGCTGAGACCTTGCAAATTGGTATAAAAAATAACGGAAGTGTGTGTTAGAAGCTCCTTGATTATATTTTGTTTCATTTTTGTTGTTTGTTTAGTCTTCAGTAGAGTTAATTTCCTGAAACAGGAATATGAGACCAAAAAGATTCTATTTTCTTTTCTATTCTCCATTTTCCTCTTATCCTCTAGATCAACATTGCTCCCTCCACTGCTATTTAAAAATTAAGTGTGATCGGAGACCTTTTTTTTAGTTGATGACAATAGAGCAACGGCTACAAAAGGTTTTTGGAAAATTTAAGTCAAACCTACAATTCTACAGTAAATGATAGAGTAGGCTAACAAGATAAAAATCTTTTCAGATTTTCAAGGACTCAGAAAGTTTATTAACCATCAGTATTCCTGAAAGAATATACTGAGTTTACCTATTAGTCCTTGTTCGAAAATCTAAATTCACTTACTGCAAAAATGTGCATTATCTAGACATTCTTAAATGTCACTATTTGTGATATTCTCACTCATATTTTAATCTATATTTTCTCCATCACATTAAATAGAGTTAAATAACACAAAGAAATACATTCACACACAAATACACATGCACACACACTTTCACACACACAGATTGTGTACATATGAACAAATATGCTCTGTAACAAATATAAATATTAGTACTACTTTATAGTGTTTTAAGTTGTTTCTGCATACTAGATCTTTACTATTGATGAATTCACTGGGACAGATGTATTTCTGAAGTAGAAAAACTGAACTATTCAGAATAGGTCCATATGTATTTTACCCAAAGTTAAAGATCATGCTTCTTTTTCCACCTTGACTAACTCAATACAGAAATGCAGCCTTTAAACAAAAATATGGTGCAATATAAATAACCAAGAAGAGTTTTTACAGAGTA
>NC_138380.1:27709199-27748558 GCF_054177405.1 Leptonychotes weddellii
ATAGATAAAATCTTTAAAAAAAAAAAAAAGAGTTAGGTACTATATCTAGAATATTCCTACCCAAGTGGAACACCTTTAGAGGGTATTCTTTGCTCTGCAGTTCCTACAGCTGAACTGAAACCTTCTCAGAGCACCACCACAAACTAAGTCTCTTTCTTTCTTTCTTTCTTTTTTTTTTTTAAGATTTTATTTATTTATTTGTCAGAGAGAGAGACAGCACAAGCAGGGGGAACGGCAGGCAGAGGGAGAAGCAGGCTCCCCGCTGAGCAAGGAGCCCGATGTGGGACTCGATCCCAGGACCCCGGGATCACGATCTGAGCTGAAGGCAGCCACTTAACTGACTGAGCCACCCAGGTGTCCCAAACTAAGTCTCTTTCTACTCAATTCTGTTTTCTTCCAACTCTCCACTCACAACTCTTCATTCATAAGTGTCATACTTATAGCTTCCTGGAAAATGGTTACTTCTAAGTGTAAATTAAAAAAAAAAGTTTTAGACATTTTAGGCACAAGTTTTGGTACTGATGTAAACAACTAAAACTCTGATATTGTATTTGTAGCTCTATTTCTGTTCCTCAAATGATTTGAAGTTGTTATCATGTCACTGTGATTGACATTTCATGCTAACTGTAATGTAAGTAGAGACTGAAATATTTGGTCATTGTGATGATTACAAGTCATACTTACTTGTGCACTGAAGTAAATCCTCTACTAGCTAGCCTTGATATATGTATACATGCATGTATGTGTGGGTACATATGTGGGTATAAGGTATGGCCTTTATACATAGATGAAAGTACTTAATACAAAATCTTAATATCTGCTTCGCAAGTATTATTGAAATTAAGTAAGTGAGATACGTGAAAACATTTATCTTTAAGCTGACTGTTCCACCTATACAACCATTGCTAGGCTGTCATAAAATAAGTGACACTTTAAATTCATAGTAACGGGAACAGTTGCTTCCTGGTTTCATTGAAAAAAATTCTTTATATCAATATGATATTCCCTATATGTTCATTATTACCATTTAAAATCAACAATTTTACTGTTAACCATTCTGTACCTATTATATTTAATTTAATACCATTTAAATTGGTAAGGTTACAACCTGGCACGGGAGAGAGGGGGGCAATGAGCATGGGGATAAATCTTTCTGCATTCCAGCTTCTAAAATAAGCATAATATAATGCTAAAAATATTTAAAGGTAATTGTTGACTGGAAATAACCACAGTATAATGAAACAAAAGCTCTTGATTAGTCTGATTGAATTACACATCCCCATGCATACACGTAAACTAGCAGAGGATAGCCTAGCAGAAAAGTTAAAACCAATGAAATAAGAAAACAAAACAAAACATAAATACCACAGATAAAATCAATGAAGCCAAACCTAGTTCTCTGAGATCAGAAAAATCAGCTCAATCAAGGAAAATAGAAAGAAGGTACAAATTACAATATTAGGAATTAAGGAGGGAGGGGGATTTCTACAGTTCCTATTGTCAATAAAGGAAAAATAAACATAGCATCAGAAAACATGAAGTGACTAGGTAGAAATGTAACAAAATATGTGCAAGATCTATATGTAAAAATACGTAAAATACTGACAAGAAGAATCAAAGAAAACCTACATAAACTAAGAGATACATCCTTTTCATGGATTAAATTATCAATTAAAATGTGATTTTTTCCCTAAATCAATCCATCAATTTTGTTCAAACCCTATAAAAATCTCAGAGGCTTTTTTTCCCCCTCAACAATGAAAACTGAACTGATTCCAAAATTAAGACAGAGGAACTAAATTAGTCAACACAATGTTGAAACAGAAGAAAATATTTGGAGGATTCTCATTACTTAATTTCAAGAGTTGCCACAAGCTACCATAAACAAGATAATGGGATATTGACAAAAGGAAGCGTACAACAATCAATGGAAAAAAATTATAGTCCAAAACGATACAACTACATATATTGTCAATTGATTTTCAAAGAAGTCATGAAGTAAACTGAATGGAGAAAGTATAGAGTTTTCAACAAATTGTTCTGGAACATCTTGACTATATAAAAGTATATATTTTCTTCTGGGATATGTATATCCCAGAAGAAAATATTTTCAAAACACACAGTTGATGAAGGACTTACATATGGAATATATAAAGAATTTGCAAAACACAATGAAAAGATTTAAACAGACACTTCAAGAAAGAAGATATATGGATTGCAAATAAGCAAATGAAAGATGCAGCTTTCCATGGCCACAGTCCAAGTTCTAAGAATGATCTGGCCACTGGCAAACTATTCCATCTGCTTTGCTTGCACCAGGTTCTTGTTGCCACATTGTTTTTAAAACACTATGGTAAGAATAATTTTTTCCCCCTCTGTTCCATTGATCCTTTCTCATGTTAAAAGATAAAACTGTTTGCATAAAAAATGACATTATTCATCATAGGTTTTATGGATTTTCAGTACTCCTGAGTAGTAAAATATAAAGTGTTTATCAGTAGTAGTATAATTTCTTGGGCTTATACTAAAGAAGTCTTAAAAATTCAAATTAAATAAAACATATCAGCATTTTCTTTCAGAAAATACATTTATTTTAATTTAAGAAAAAATCAATCTCGAGTCATTCTGGTTTAAACAAACCTGATGACATCACCAGAGGAATAGTATGGTTTGGTTACATCATGACTGTGCCAGGACTTCAACAGTCACATGAGAGAGAAGGATCCATGAATGTTAATGGTAGGTGCTAAAACAAATTCTTCCTCTCCTTGATTCAAAGACGGATGACAGGAATGACAATCAAAAAACTTAAGAAATGAGGAACCATGTTAGATCTAAAGCTAAATGCAATTACAGTAAGCAGTATAAATACTGCAAATTTTAACTTGAATACTATAATTTGAATACTATAACTATAACTAACTTAAATAACTTGAAATACTATAAACCTTCTAAATTACTAGAATGGGACACAAAGGAAAAGGAAAGTCTAGATTCTCCATGAAAGAAAACAATGGAGAGGATGTGGGATCAATAAAATTATAAATAAAATGACAATATTTGACTGAATATAAACAAAAATAAGTTAAAATCCTATAAAAACAAAACTACCCTCTTAAATAATCCTTGAAGAAGAACTAAAAATTGACATGAAAATACACAGGAAACAATAATGATAAAACAACTACATGGTAGGACCTATGAAATCACACTACATCATTTAATGGAAAATCCATTGCTTTATGTATTCTTGCCATTTGCAAGGATGTGGATGGAGCTAGAGTGTATTTTGCTAAGTGAAATAAATCAGTCAGAGAAAGACAAATACCATACGATTTCACTCATATGTGGAATTTAAGAAACAATACAAATGAACATAGGGGGCGGGGGGAAAAAAAGACAGGGAAGGAACCATAAAAGAATCTTAAATATAGAGAACAAACTGAGGATCCATAGATGGAAGGAGGGTGGGGGATGTGCTGAATGGATGATGGGCAGGGCACGTGTTGTGATGAACACTGGGTGTTATATGTAAGTGATGAATCACTAAATTTACTCCTGAAACCAGTATTACACTATATGCTAACTAACTAGAAGTTAATAAAAATTTGAAAAAAGAATTAAATAAAAAAAAGAAAATCCATTGCTTTAAGTCATTACTTTACCAAATAAGAAATTAAGATGAAAGAATTAAGAAATAAGGATATCTACCAGTATCTTTCACCATGTTAAAAAAAATCAAAGGAAAAACTAGTCATATGACCACATCCATGAAATTACTGCAAATTTTTTTTAAAGATCTTATTTATTTATTTGAGATACAGTGTGAGAGAGAGCAGGAGCAGGGGGGAAGGGCAGAAGGAGAGGGAGAAGCAGACGCCCCCACCCCCATCACTGAATCTGACCTGGGGCCTCTATCCATCCCAGGACCCTGAGATCATCGTCTGAGCCGAAGGCAGTGGCTAAAATGACTGAGCCACCCAGGTGCCCTGAAATTACTGCAAATTTGAAGGATCATTTTGTTACTAATTTTTTAAAAAGAATTACTAGCAATTACTTGGAATGAATCGTAAGTTTTGATTTCTTCTCCTCTGCTTACTATTTTTTTTTAATTTTCCATTTTAATTTTCTTAAATTCATTCTGTTGCATTGAAGTACCTTAGTATATTCTTTTAGGAATATACATAGTTTAAAAACTTTCTTAGTCTTTGAATGTCTAAAATATTTCTATTTTCTTAGCTCATTGAATTATTTAATATAGAATTATGAAATCAACTTATATTTTCCAAAAGAAAATTCTGTAGCTATTGCCTTGCTGTCATAAGCAATAAATTGATTACTTAAAATAATGTTGTATAAATATATTTATACTAATTAATCATTAACTGTGATTTGCTATAGAAATTTTAGATGCTATTTTGAGAATAAGGAAGTTTTCTTCTGTTCTTAGTTTGCTAAGGGTTTTACATCTCTTTAATAAATCCCATTTGGTCATGATATATATATATATATATATAATACATATATATATATACATTTTTTAAAGATTTTATTTATTTATTTGAGAGAGAGAATGAGAGAGAGAGAGAGAGCATGAGAGGGGGGAGGGTCAAAGGGAGAAGCAGACTCCCTGCTGAGCAGGGAGCCCAATGCGGGACTCGATCCCAGGGGCTCCAGGATCATCACCTGAGACAAGGCAGTTGCTTAACCAACTGAGCCACCCAGGCGCCCATGATCATGATATATTTTTATATAGCTCTTGATATATTAGTATTTAAAAAAATTATTGAGGTATAATTAACATACAGTGTTATGTTAGTTTCAGGTGTACATATAATGATTCAACAATTCAATACATTATCAGTACTAATCATGATAAATGTATTCTTAATTCCATTTATCTATTTCACCCATCTCTTATCCTCCTCCCCTCAGGCAACCACCAGTTTCTTCTCTGTATTTAAATTCTGTTGTTGTTTTTCTTTTGTCTTTTTTTTCTTTGTATGTTTGCTTATTTTGTTTTTAAATCCCCCATAAGTGAAATCATATGGTATCTGTCTTTCTCTATCTGACTTATTTCACTTATCTTTTCATTCATCATTATATACTCTAGGTCTATCCATGTTGTTGCAAATGGCAAGATCTCATTCTTTTTCATGACTAAAAAATATTTCATTACACACACACACACACACACACATCCTTATCCATTCATTCCTGATGGACACTTGGGCTGCTTCCATATCTTGGCTATTGTAAATAATGCTGAAGTAAACATAGGGGTACATATATCTTTTTGAATTAGTATTTTCACTTTCTTTGGATAAATACCCAGGAGTGGAATTACTGGATCATATGATAATTTTATTTTTCATTTTAGAGGAGACTCCATACAGTTTTACACAGTGGCTGCACCAATTTGCATTCCCACCAACAGTGCACAAGGGTTCCTTTTTCTATACATCCTTGCCAACACGTGTTATTTTTTGTGTTTTTGATTTTAACCATTCTGACAGGTGTGGGGTGATATATCATTGTGGTTTTGGTTTGCAATTCCCTGATAATGAGTGATGTCAAGCATAATTTCATGTGTTTATTGGCCATTTGTATGTCTTCTTTGAAAAATATTCAGAACCTTTGTTCATTTTTAATCAGATTATTTGTGTTTGGTGTTGAGTTGTATAAGTTCTTAATATATTTTAGATATTAACCCCTTATTGGATATATCCTTTGCAAATATCTTCTCCATTCAGCAGGTTCCCTTGTCATTTTGTTGAGGTTTCTTTCACTGTGCAAAAGCTTTTTATTTTAGTGTAGTCCCAACAGTCTCCTTCTCCTTTTTTTCCCCCTGCTTGAGGAGACATATCTAGAAAAATGTTTCTATGGCTGATGTCAAAGAAATGACTCCTATGTTTTCTTCTAGGAGTTTTACAGTTTAGACTGATCTATTTTTAATTCTAACTTCCTATAGATGTATATTTTTTTCATTCTTAAAATTTGAATTTTGGTACTAAAATTTTATAAAGATGTACCTTAATGTAGGTAGCTACACATTCTCTCTGATACTCATTGGGCCTCAACCTGATAATTTGTCTCTCTTCAAAATTAGCAAATGTTTTTCTATTATTTCTTATATCTACCTCCTTTCTCTTTTATAAACTTTTGTGACTCCTATTTGATGAGTGATGAGTTTTTTTTTACATTACCACCATTTTCTTAACTTTTCTCAAATATGTTATTTATATTTGTAATGTTGCACTGGTTTCAGGAAGAGATCTCTGGCTCAATCTTCTAGATCACTAATTTTTTTCAGCATTTTCTATTCAGCTATTCAGTCCCTTTGCTCATTTGTTTTTCTCCCTCCTCTACCTTGATTTTGATTTCCAACTCATCTAACATGTCTTTTTAGGGATGTAATACGAAGAAAGAAGTGGGGGAGAGGGAGAGAGGGAGAAAGAAAAATTAAGAAAGAAAAAGAAAGAAAGAAGGAAGGAAGGAAGGAAAGAAAGAAAGAAAGAAGAAAAGCTTTTTGAAATCAGCAACTTTCTTGAGAAAATAGTGTTATGTGGGAAAAATATTAATGATTAAGAATTGAAAAATGATTCTGATGAGTTTTTCTTAGAATGTGAAAAATTTTAAGCATACTATAACCAATTAATTTTACTTACAATTCCATTTTAATATGTGTAAAATATAATGTATTTTTTAATTTATAATCTCTGTCTAACTACCAAAATATGTTTTTTCTCAAAAATAGTAAATACAATTTTAAAGCAAAAGAAATAATACTGTCATATTTTAAAAAGCATAATGTCTTTGCTCTCAGTGGCAATAGAGTAGTGGTGACTCATAGACTCAATGAAATGCTACAAAGCAAATGTCATGGTAAAGGACAGCCACATACTTACAAATATGATGTAATGTTTTGAACTTTGTAATTGAAGTGTGCTTAATTTATTAAGTAGTAATTTCTTGGCCTATATGCAAAACTAATGTTGATTATGTCTGATCCTGTAGCCTTTTACTGCTATATTCAAACCATGTCAAAAGAAGTAAGTTACTTCAAGTATAGTTCAAATAGTATTAATTTTTATATAATCTGCTTACCTAAGTAAAATCATTCTATTATTCAGAAGTCTCTATTAATAGGCCATAGACTTAAGTAGGTGAATTAGAACACAAACTATTTTTGTGAGTGATAATTTGCATATGAGTGGAGACTGATATTTAGAGATGCCTTATTTTGCTTCTGATCCGTTTGTCCAGAACAGAAACATCTGTTTCAAATAAATTTTAAGAGAACCCTATGTACCCTGCAAACAGGTAAAATGTTTGATTCTAAAAAGTTTTATTGTTTCTCGGATGGTCAATTATTTGTTTGGCCCATTGTCCACAGAATGTGAAATCATCCCTAGGCTACCTCTGCTTCTTCCTTGGAAAAAGTAAGAAGCCTGCTGGAATTATAAATGTTGGGGCAGAGAAGATGACCACAGGTAAGTAGTCTTAGGTGCAAACAGGTGTTGGAACTGCATGCGGTAAAGCACCAATTCTGACACAAGGAAGAATCTTAAAAAAGATATTTTTTCAACTATTTTCAGATTGCTAAGAAATCCTGACTGGTTTCAATCTCCCTGCAGGAGCCTGAATCTGACACTAGAAATTAAATAATGGTAGAGGCATGGCCCTGTTTTACAGTCAATTTTAGGAATCGTCAACTACAGTGAAGTTCAAATATACCTAGAAGGTGAGATTTAATTGTTCAAAAATGAAGTCTGATGGCAAATAATCATCTAAGCCTGGTAACGTGGCATATTGTGTTAGATAAACAAATGAGTAGAAAAAAGTGTTAAATCTAAGAGGCAGTTCCAAATGTCATTCATAAGTAGCTTTCTATGGATTAAGGTCTCAAAGGTCTAACTTGTCTTCAAGGCTTCCTATTATAGGTAAATGTTTTCTGTTGCCCATTGCCAGCATCCATGTGTAAGAGGTTTGGAATATGTGTTTACTTTTATATACCTTCAGAAGATGCTAGTGACTTCTTCCATTCCCTCAAGCTGCAAAATACCTCTCTGCCTTAAAACTGGGTTCCTGGGTACCTTTCCTATACTCAAGCTGATTCATAGGGCCCTGTTCCCATTCTTCATCAACTTTATTTTAAGCAAAAATCCTAGAATGACACAGGTGTCTCTCATTCCCATTAACTTCCCTTTCACTTCAGAGACAGTACACCTCCTTGTCTACTAGCATCGAATATCTTTCCCACAACGGCTGTTTTCAATGCTAGCTTAGAACTGAACCAGATTTGACAAATAATTTCATGAACATGATCTCATCTTTTTTTTTTTTTTTTTGGCTTCTTCCCAGCATCTAATATTTATGTTCAGTCATTGTTTCAGACACTCCACTTGCGGATTTTTTTTTTTCATTCTCTGTTGCTTTAATTTTATGAAAAAGTTAATTACAAATCTACATTAAACTAAGCTGAATACAAAGTCTTAGTGAAGGAGGTCTGGCGATCTCCTTTAGAAAAACATGGCCACTGTCTTTTGGCCTTAAAATTTCAGGAAGGATACTTTACATGGCTTTGTGTTTGCATATGTCAGTAGCAGAGCATAGTAATAGATGCTGGCATCCATTGTCAGGTGTTCTTCAGCTACCAGAGCATCAAGTCTTTTCAGCAGATCATTTTTTTGGTAAAGACATCACTTCCACAAAGTCTCTATCCCCGGCTTTGGCTTCGGTCTTACATTTGCAGCATCATCTCCATTAAGTCACTGTCACAAAGTGTGTGTACCTGGATCCATACATTCAGCTGGAGAATAGTCAACATCACTTCATAGCCAGTTTCCTTCTCAAGTTCCAGAAGAGCAGCTGCTTCTGGGTGTTCATTAACATCTACGAGACTTGTGGGGAATTCGAGGCATTAGCCTCCCAGTGGCAGGCAGAACTGTTTTCCCAGAATAGCACATTCATCATAAACAGTTCTTTGCGGTGTGAGACAACTGCCATTCCATCAACCAACTGCCCTCTCCTCGCTGTACTTTTCACAGTTGCCCAAGTTCTAGTTTTACCAGTAAGATCCATGTACATTGTTTTTTCGAGCTTGACCCATTTTCCTTCTGAAATTAACTCCTCTGAAATAATAGCCTGTTTGGTATTTTCAGAATTGGTTGGTTCTTGGTTTTTCATTTTCCATTTTCCAGTCTTCACCGTCCTCAGGCAAGAAGTTCATGACCAAGGTTTGGGGCAAAGGCAAGGGGGCTCCTTTGGGAAAGAGAATGCAAAAAGAAAGGACGAGCCCGAGGCAACAGTCTTGGAAGCCTTTCACAGCCCTGCCAAACCATTTTAGTCTTCTCTGGAATTGTAAGACAATAATTTGTGTTGTTTTAAGCCACTAAATCTGTGGTAGTTTGTTAGAAGAGCAATAGGAAACTTACGCAGATGGGAAAGGACATCTTAAGAAGAAGAATCTGCAAAATACAAAGCCCCGAAGCATGACCTTTTCAGAAATGAAGGGAGGTTTGGAGTGTTTTGAGTCCACAGTTTGGTGTAAGAACAGCGGAGGAAGAAATTCATACCAATTGAGATAGGTAAGGTTACTTAAAATCAGACAAAGGCCTTCTGCACTTTTAAAGCAGATTTCTACCTTATAAAATAATTCTGGCACTAATGAGTTGGAAACTCTGGAGGTATAAGACCAAGAGGTTTTTTATATTCTATACAATTTTACCATATTCTAGTCATATTAGTCCTTCACATATGCTTAAATTAGAAGAGCACAAGAGGAAAGGCTTAGTTAAATCTAATAATGTCTTCTATCATGTTTTTTTCTTTGTTCACAATGATTCCTTATTTCATCTTCTTTTCTTATAGGAATGAGCATAAAAAATCATTACAATGAGAGTAGCAGTGTACTGTAATTTCTCCTAGGTACCTTACCATACGGTACCTGTCTCTGTTATTTAATTTAACTTGATCTGTTGAAAATCAGGCTTGTAAGGGCTCATATGTCATACTAATTAAAATGTCATATTCTTTAAAGAATCTAATTCCAAAGAGACATGCATCTTTTAATAAGAAACATTTTCATACTCTACAACTAAGAAGTAAAAATTCAAAAAGTGTCCAATGAACAAAACAAAATGCATGTTAAAATAATACTGATCATTAGGCAGATCATTTTTTGCTGATTCAAATCTTTGGTTTAATAATTCATTTGTCTAGGAAAATGCAACTGACTTTGGATGAATCCAATTAGGTATTTAGGAAAATGCAATTTGTCTACCTATAATAATAAACAACTTAAAAAATAATTCTCAGTCCCAAAGGATATGAAAGTAAAGAGCATTGATGCTCATTTAACAATAATAAAATATGAAAATTAATACAAACTTAACATATCATTTTATGCTATCTAAAGTACATTTTAAAGTTATCTAATTTAATAAATCTTGCAGTGAAAATAGTATACATATTCCACACAAGTAGGATTTATAACCTGTATAACATAACATTTTTTCTACAACAATTTTGTAAAACTAATGTCATTATATAGAAAAAAATCATAAGATGTTCATTCTTATTGATATTATAATTAACTTATTTTTATAATAGTCATAATTCAATAAATCATTTTTATCCCTTTTCCTATTTTAAATAAATAATTCAGTGGAAATAAAAAGTAAATTATCATAAAGATGTTAGTTAATGATACACACTAAATAAAATTTTTAAATTAAAAATGATGCAATTATCTAACATGAAAGTGTTAAATCATCATACATCAACACTGTGAACCATTATGCATACATTAAATATAATGACTATGAAGAACATATAGAAAAATAAAAGTGACTTAGTGTAGATAAAGTGGAAATATCACAATACTGTGAGCACTATGATAATAAGCTGTGTTTATGGGTACATTTTGATATGTCAAAATGAAATGTAATTGATGTGGTTAAATTGTGGTTTTTTTGTTTTTGTTTTCGTTTTTAAGTTTTCTTTTACATTTTTAGGGAGAATTTTTTTTTAAGTTAATGGAATTTCATTTATAACTGAAGAAGTAATTATCTTTACAATGTGAAATCCAGATTTATCTTAAAAATTCTTGTTTGAAAAATGCAGAAAACCGACAGAAAAGTTGCATTTTTAATTCTCTAAATATTTTAGGTGTGTTCTTATTGATTTAGCTTTAAATGTAGGAGTAGCTATATTAAAACAATATTTTGAAATTTTTTTTTTAAATAAATGACACTCTTGCTTTTAGGCATGGCATTATCATCTTTTTCATGATATCCAGAGATTTTTCTTCTTCCCATCAGTCTTGTATATTTAATTAATACTGCTGAAATCTATAAGAAATCCCTTGGAGAGATCTTGGTATCCCCAGAATAGCTGACATGATAGCTGGAGGCACAGAGAAACTTGTGTGACCTGAGAAGGTTTACTCTGTATCCAGACACTTAGGTCATTCTTTCTTATAGTCCAATTTCACTTAAATTTTTATTTGCAATATTCACTGAAATGCATAAAATACTTTTTTAGGCCTTAAGTATGCTTATTTTTTTTAATTGTGCATTTTTGCAATAAACATTAGTTGATCGTGATGAATTATTTTATCTAAACATTATTGACTTCAATTTGCCATTATTTTACTCATACTTTTTGCATTTAAGCTCATAACTAAAATTCTCTATGCATTTTGTGTACTATATTTGTCAAGCTGTAATGTTACCCTAATGATGGACTGATATCTTTTTTAGTGGGCTTTAAACATTTCTGTGGCATTGAATATTTTTGTTCAATGAAAATTAACTAAAACACCCCCTAAATTATATGAACCTGGCACTTTATTTACAAATGGGTATTTAAAAAATACTTACTGGTGGGTAATATGGTTATTATTGTATGTCTATGTGTTCTACACCTTTTTACATCCACTTCAGTCATTTCTTGAGCATGATCCATTTTCTCTAAGTTTCTCTAAATTACTATATAGTTCTTTAGTCTTTGTTCTCTTGTGATTACATGTTTTTTTTCCCTTTTCAGTCATTTATTTATTTATTTATTTATTTATTTATTTATTTATTTATTTATTTTAGACAGAGAGAGAGAGAGAGAGAATGTGCGCTAGCGGGCGCGGGGAGTTGAGGGAGAGGGAGAAAAAGAGAATCTCAAGCAGATTCCATTCTGAGCACAGATCTCTATGTGGGGCTGGATCCCACAACTCTGAGATCATAACCTGAGCTGAAATCCAGAGTCAGATGCTTAACCGACTGAGCCACCCAGGTGCACCAGCATCTTGTTTTTATAAGAAACATTTTAGCGGTGCCTTGGGGGCTCAGTTGGTTCAGTGGCTGATTCAGCTCAGGTCCTGATCTCAGGGTTCTGGGTTCGAGGCCCCAGGTCAAGCTGTGTGCTCAATGGGCAGTCTGCTTCTCCCTCTCTCTCTGCCCCTCCCCCTGCTCATGCTATCTCTTTCTCAAATAAATAAAATATTTAAAAAAATAAGAAACATTTTAAACTTAGATTTACTTATATTCTCTAGATTATACAAAAAATGTTATTCTTTCTTTAATTTGCAGAAATTTTCTAATTTCAAGTTTACCTTCTTCTTTGACCCAGGTTTTCATTAGAAGACTGTTCATTCTCAGGGTCTGCATGCTTTTCCTATCTTCCTTCAAGTGTTTTCCCAACTGTCATTTCCCAGTGAAAATTTCCCTGACCACATCCCACCTCCATCCTTGTCCTCTTTAATCTTTTCCTATGCTTGGTTTTTCTCCATAACACTTACTATTAGTCAAAATATTGTACATTTTATTTTTTTTTTTTATGGTCCTTCTCTCTCTCCTAGTAAAAAGTAAGCTCCAAGAGAACAAATGTGTTTGCTAAGTTTTTTCTTGCTCTTTCCCTAAAATGCAAAAATCTTCCCTGCTCAAAGTAAACACATACATTTTTGAGTTAATGAGTCAATGAATAAATGGATTTTGATGGCACAGGATTTTGGTTTATTTGCATGTTGTTGATCTTCTGACTTCTCAGTTTCTGCTAAGAAACTCAGTATCAGCAACATCATGACTGACTGTGAGAACGTGAAGAAGAGACCATGTAGAACTCAGTTCTCAAATCCCTGAGAAAAGTTTGCAACAGAGGATGCTGTTGTTTGTACGGCTTAGAGAAAGTGGGGGTGGAACTGGATGCAAACTCAGTGACTTGGAAACCATTTTGACTCTATAAGGGAACCCACTGTGAAGACCTTATGTCTCCCGATTATCAAGGATAGTAGCTAAATCAGTAAGTGAGGACACAGTCTATCTTTGCCTATTTGTTGCACACAAGTATTGGAGTAACCAAAGCCTTTCACTGAACCCACCAGTAGAGAGGAAGGTTTATACTGCTGGGTTTAAGAACATGTATCCCTGCTGAACCTTGAGAATGCAGGCCCCTCAGTACTCTTCATAAGAGATCCCCTGACTTCTTAAAGGTATTATGGTAAATTTCCTATTTTTCACTGCAAGTCTTTCTTTCCCCTTTGTTAATCTTACCCCTGCTAAATAAACATTCATAGACTGACATTCTTGTGTAGTAAGCAATCTTACACGTTTTGAAACAAAGTCCACACAAACTCAGAAGTTGGTTAAGGGGCCAGAATACAGTAGTCCCTGCTTCTCTGTGGTCTTGCTTTCCATGGTTTCAGTTACACTCACTCAACCATGGTCAGGAAGCAGATGATCCTCCTTCTGATGTATTGTCAGGTCAATATTAGCCTCGCACTACATCACAATGCCTACATCATTTACCTCGTTTCCTCTCATCACATAAGCGTTTTATTATCTCACATCATCACAAGAAGGGTGAGTACAGTACAATAAGATATTTTGAGAGAGAGACCATATTCATATAACTTTTATTAGTGTGTTGTTATATTTGTTCTATTTTATTATTAGTTATTGTTGTTAATCTCTTACCATGCCTAATTTATAAATTATACTTTATCGTAGGTATATATGTAGAGGAAAAACATAGTCTGTATAGAGTTCAGTACTCTCTGTGGTTTCAGGCATTCATTGAGGGTCTTGGATCAAAACCCCTGGGCATTAGGGGGGGCTACTATAGTTTAAAATAAAGACATCCAAATAAAAATGTAATTGTTGTGTTGATTAAACTAATAGGATAAACAGAAAATAACTAGAACTTAAAAAGAACTTAAAAAGAATTCCATTTCTTAATTATTAAATATAATTATGTAATTATGTAATGGAAGACAAGACTTGGAAGGATGAATCTCTATTCTACCCCTGCTAAATAAACATTCATAGACTGACATTCTTGTGTAGTAAGCAATCTTACACGTTTTGAAACAAAGTCCACACAAACTAATATTCCACAGAAATAAAAAAATGTAAAAATAACTATTAAATCATACAAGACAAAAAGAAAAGATTCCAAACATTCAAATAGAATAAAAACAATTGGTACACCAAAGAAAGAGAGAGAAGTGGGGGGGGGGGGGGAGGAAATGGGATAGACTCATAACAGTGAGAAATATGATCCTATTACTCATAGTATATTAATGATATTCACAATATATTCAACCACTTGCTCAATCTTAGAATGCACAAAAAGTTTCAGAATTACCAGCATGAATTCTACAAAAAGAATCCTACTAGCTAGAGTTTAATATTTCTTTAACAGTTTGTTTGTGTTTAACTTGAGGGCATAGAGTCCAAATACAGTATTCAAGATTTACTTGGATTTGTTCTTTTACCTTCTTCAGGGTGAGGTTGGTTATGTCATTTATGGGAATTCAGTGTAGTCCATCCATTTCTGTTTGAATTCCATTTTTTATGACACCTTTACCAGAACTGTTCATAGTTTTCATTTATTTTGTCCTCTCCCTGTCCCTGACTCTCAGTTTCTCAGAGGGACTGACTCTCTTCTCTCTCTCTCTCTCTCCCTCTTTCTCTTTCCCTTTTTCTTACCCTCTTTCTCCTTCCCTCCCTCCCCAAGATGTAAAATCTTCCAATAATCAGAACCAGACCAAAGTGTATATGCATAAAACTGACACAATATGACATCCTTCATTCCTTTTTTCTTCCCCCACTATGTTCCATCCAACTACCTATGGGTAAGCAATCCTATGCAGCTCTGGTTTAGTCCTCCCATTTTTTAGAGAGTAGCCACAGATATATTTTCCTACCACCTCCCTTATTTTTTAACACAACATGAAATATAGTATTTTTTCTACTTAAAATATGCCCCCCATTGCTTCTCAGCCTTTTGGCTAAGATCAAGTGTAAAATATGCCCCAAGATCATGCTACATTAGTTCAAAAGAGATTTTCCTTATTATTTTTACAGCTTCATAGTACATCATTGTGTCTATATACATTGCTGATTTAGCTAATCTCCTATGTTTGAGCATTTAATTTCCCATAGTTTTTCAATTACAAATAATGCTGCAATTATATAGTAATGTTACAGTATATGGTTCTATTTGTATAGCATATATATATATATATCAGCGTTATTTAACATATTATATATTTAGATTTTATATCTATACATTTATACTTTATAAATATTATTTAATATTAAATAACTTATTATTTCATATTATTTTTTAATATATTAAATTAAATATTATTATTAAAATATTAAAATAAGGTTATATCCCCTGGTTAAATTTGTGGAAGTGAGATTACTGGGTTAAAGGAAATATATAGATTTGTTGGATATTACCAAATTCCCTTTCTTAGGTATGTGGCATCCCTCAGCAATATATAGGAGTGTCTTTTCCCACATAGCCTCACCACAGAGTGAGCTGTAATCTATCTGCCTATCTATCTATCTATCTATCTATCTATCTATCTATGATCTGTCTACCTATCTACCTACTAACTACATATTGATCTACTATATAACTTGTAGCTTACCTAAATTTTGCCAGTCTTGTAAGTGAAAAATATCTCCATATAGTTTTTACATTTCCCTTATTATAAGGAAAGTTACACATTATTTCATATATGTAAGGGCTTTTTGTATTTTTTAATAAATTTTGTTTATTTCTTTGCCTATTTTTTGGACTTTTTTAAGGACTTTATTTTTTAAACAGTTTTGGGTTCACAAAATTGGGAGGAAGCATACCTTTGCTCCACTGCATTGCTTCTGCTACTATCAAAGACTAGTTGACTATATTTATGGTTGTCTATTTCTAAGCTAAGTCTGTCTCATAGATTAGTCTGTTTTCCACCAATACCACCCTCTATTGATTACTGTAGCTTTATAGGAAGTTTAGAGTGGGTTAATGTTAGTCCTCATATTGTGTTGGCTATTTTGGTTCCTTTGCTTCTCCATATAATCTTTAAAATCAGTTTACTGATATCTACAAAATAATTTGCTGAGATTTTGACTGGGATTACATTAAATTTATAGATCAATTTGGGAAGAACTGATATCCTGACATTACTGAGCATGCTTACCCATGAACATGTAATATATCTCTATAGTTCTTTGATTTCCTTCATCAGAGCGTTTTTGGTTTTCCTTATACTGATTTTGTACATATTAGATTTATTCATTAAGTATATCATTTTTTGAGTGCTAATGCAAATGGTATTGTGTTTTTAATTTCAAATTCCACTTGTTAATTGATGGTAGACAGAAAAATAATTGATTTTTATATGTTAACTCTGTGTACTGAAACCTTACTATAAACCTCATTAACTCAAGGAATTTTTTTGTCATTCTTTCAGATTTCTACATAGAAAATCATGTCACAGCAAAGAGAGTTTTATGTCTTCCTTCTAAATCAGTATACCTTTTGTTTCCTTTTCTTGTCTTATTGCACTAGCAGGAACACTTTGAATTTCTTACCAGTAATCATGATATTAACTATAGGTTTTTTCTGTAGATATTCTTTATCAAGTTGAGGAAGGTGCCCCACTATTCCTTGTTTACTAAGAGTAATGAACAGTTATTAGTTTTGTCAAATAATTCTTCTGCATCTGTTGATATGATCATGTGATTTTTCTTTTTATCCTGTTGATGTTATGGATCACAATCACTGATTTTAAAATACTGAAAGAGCCTTACATATCTAGGATAAATCCCATTTTTGTCATGGTGTATAATTCTTTTTATATATTGTTGAATTCAATTTGCTAATTTTTTTTACATCTTTGTTCATGAGAGATATTTATCTAGAGTTTTCTTATAATGTTTTTGTCTGCTTTTGGTATCAGAGTAATGCTGGCCTCAAAGAATGAGTTAGAAAAGTGTTCCCTCTGTTTCTATCTTCTGAAAGAGATTGTAGAGAACTGGTATAATTCCTTAAATTTTTGGTAGAATTCACTAATGAACCAGTCTGCATCCAGTGTTTTATGGTTTGGACTTTTGAATTGACTAACAGCCACCAATGTATTGAATATTAATGTGGAGAGTAGGATACCCTTTTCTTCTTCTTTTTATTTTATTGGGAATATCACTTATGTTTCTGCATGTTAGTAAGATACAGGTTTTAGGGTTAAGATTATATAAATTACATGTGTCATGTTAAAAAATTAAACACCAATTATTATATCCTTGAATTTTTTTTTCTCCCCACCAGGATTGGGTTATAAATTATGCAAAGGTCTTTCCATCATCGTTGGAGACAATCAGATAATTTTTTCTTTAGATCTATTAATATAGTGTATAGAAAATAGTTAACATAGCAGACTTCATTACTGTTCTTTGAAAAACCTGTCTATAAGTTTGACCCTTGGCTGGCATGTAGGAGCTTGGATTTTGGGAGGATCATCATCACTCTAATGGATGAGTGGCTTATTGCCTAAACTTTTTGCACAAGCAATGTGGTTTACATGAACTCCCTTATTTTCCTATAGGAGTTTGGAATTTGATAAATGCTAGACAGAAGATGCCAGTGTAACCAGCCTGTCACAGAAACCCTGGACACTCAGTCCCTGATGAGCTGTTCTGGTTGACAATATTTCACAAATGTTGTCAAAACTTGCTGCTGAGAGAATTAAGTATGGTCTGTGTGACTTCACTGGAAAAGGACTCTGGGAAACTTGTACCTGGTTTCATCTGGATTTTTCTTCATATGCCTTTTACCTATTGCTGATTTTCTTTCTATCCTCTCACTGTGATAAATCATAACTATGAATATGACTATATGCTGATTCTCTGAGTCCTCCTAGCAAATCATCCAAACAAGGGTTGGTCTTGGGGGTCTCCAACACATATGGTGTGTTATATTAGTGGATCTCCCAATATTGTATTAACATTGTATTCCTAGAATAAATCCCACTTGATTATGGCATATTAGTTTCTAATGAGGTGTTGTATTGTTTGCCATTATTTCTAGAACTTTTTTTTTTTAAAGATTTTATTTATTTGACAGAGACACAGCGAGAGAGGGAACACAAGCAGGGGGAGTGGGAGAGGGAGAAACAGGCTCCCCGCTAAGCAGGGAGCCTGAGGAGGACTCCATCCCAGGACCCTGGGATCATGACCTGAGCCAAAGGCAGACGCTTAATGGCTGAGCCACCCAGGCACCCTTATTTCTAGAACTTCTTAATTAATATTAATAAGTGATATTAGCTATAACTTTCATTTTTAACTCTATCATGTTTAGATATAAATATATTCACAAAAAGTATTAGAAAGTTTCCTTTATTTTCCACGAGCTGGAAAAGTTTGAAAAGCATTGGGACTATCTAGCCTTTGAAATTCTGATGGGAGTTTTCCTTTGAAATCATTTGGGCTTGATGATTTATTGTAGGGAAATTTCTTGATAAACTTGTCTATTCTTACATGGAAATTACAAGGCCTATTTAGGCCTTTGACGTATACTAGGGTCACTTTTTATTTTACTTTATTTTAAATTTAATTCCAGTATAGTTAACATACAGTGTTATATCAGTTCCAATTGTACAATATAGTGATTCAACCATTCTATACATTACTCAGTGCTCAGCATGATAAGTGTACTCTTAATCCCATCACCTATTTCACCCATCCCCCTGCCCACATCCCCTCTAGTAAACATCAGTTTGTTCTCTAGAGTTAAGAGTCTGTTTTTTTGATTTGTTTCTTTTTTCCTTTGTTTTGTTTCTTAAATTCTACATATGAGTGAAATCGTATGGTATTTGTCTTTCTCTGACTTATTTCACTTAGCATAATACTCTCTAGCTCCATCCATGTTGTTGTTCTTTTCTATGGCTGAGTACTATTCTGTATGTATATATATATCACATCTTCTTTATCCATTCATCTGTTGATGGACACTTGGGTTGCTTCCATAATTTGGCTATTGTAAATTTTTCTGTAATAAACATAGGGGTGCATTTATCTTTTCGAATTAGTGTTTTTGTATTCTTTGGATAAATAACCAGTAGTGGAATTACTGGATCATATGGTAATTCTGTTATTAATTTTTGAGGAACCTCCCTCAATCTTCCCTGAAATCTTCAAGGAAAAACATACTTTGCTACTGTTTTCTGGTAACTTTCTCTGTTCTTAGAATAATCTTCAAAACCATTTTGGGTTGGCCCCCAAAGCCCACAAATCTGGCAATATTGATGGGAGTCATGCCATTCTGACAGCTGGACCTGAGCAGAGGAAGTGTTAGTGGGCAAGTGTGTCACTTTTAATTATGGTAGGCAGGTCTCCTGAAGTGACATTCATTGTGAAGTTTGTTCTGCATATTTTTGTCTTATTTTTTTGTTACTTACCTGCATGTAAGCATCTAGTATTTAATGATGACTCCCTACTGTTTTCTACAGTGGCTGCACCCACTGTAGAATTTGTCAATTTTGACAAATCCTATTTCCCTAGAAAATTCCCATTTCATCTTTCAAATATATTGCAGAATAAGATTGTTTTTCAATGTATTCAATTTTAATGATTACTCCCTCCTTATCCTTTCTTATTTTTATTACTTATGTTTACTTTGTTTTCCTTAAGGTATCTTGTTATTGGTCTTTTTTGTGAACTTTTCCTCAAAATATCATCTTTTATTTAGTAATTATATATCAACTGTTTTCCTATCTCTACACTGTCGATTTTTGCTTTTATCTTCATTCTTTCCTTTCTTGTTTTTTTCTTTTGTTTCACTTGTTTTTCTATCCCTATACTATCTATGATCTGGGAATTTCATTCACTTATATTTTAAATTTTTATTTATAAAAGGGTTTGTTTTTCATATATTCTGTTATAGAATACTTCATTACCACTACTTTTTAGAAAAATCATTAAATTTAGATTGTATTTTACCTTTTGTCAAAGAGTTGAATAAAAAAATAGAAAAGTTACAGAAATAATGGAGATCTAGTTTACATATAATTATAATACATTACAAACATTAAATAGCCCACTTTTTTTAAATCTCTAGATTAACCATAAACAGCTGCAACAGTTGTACAATATAAAAGCTATAAATAGCCTTCACTTTTCACTAGAAAACTTCCTATAACAGAATATGGAACAGCTTGAAACTAATGGGAAAATCATGTGTTGGAAATAGAGCATCTTTACTTTCCTATTTCTACCGGATGGAGGCCAAAGAACTTCAATAGTTCACAGTTCTATGCTGAGACAAATTAGGAAAGAAACATAAAATAGAGATATTTGTATAGAGTACATTGCCCAGAGATGCAACAAATTGGTCTTTCTAAAAATGATACAGTGCAATGGAGACAGCTAAGAGCTTGTTAGCAATTCCTACAGGTCTCAAGGGGTTTAAAATGTTCAGAAACAGAACAGAACATGGAGTATATTTTCACAGAGACTCAAAAGTTTTTGCAAAATTCACTCTGGAAATCTTCAGGGAAAAACATACTTTGCTACTGTTTTCTGGTAACTTTCTCTATTCTTAGAATAATCTTCAAAACCATTTTGGGTTGCCCCCCAGAGCCCACAAATCTGGCAATATTGATGGGAGTCATGCCATTCTGACAGCTGGACCTGAGCGGAGGAAGTGTTAGTGGGCAAGCGTGTCACTTTTAATTATGGTAGGCAGGTCTCCTGAAGTGACATTCATTGTGAATTTTGTTCTGCATATTTTTGTCTTATTTTTTTTGTTACTTAACTGCGTGTAAGCATCTAGTATTTAATGATGACTCCTATATTTATATCCCTTGTATTTCTCTAGTCTCTTTATTGCCCCTGCATTCTCTCCCACATCATGTACTTCCTCATATAGACCATTAAAAAACTTTTCACTATTCCACGTTGTTTCCCCTCAGTAACTGGATAATGTTTTAAATCTCCTGGTCAAGGCACCACTCTCTTTCACCTGAATTATTACAATAGCCTCCTAACTGGCCTTTCTGATTTTTGCTGTTGTTCCCCTAGAGTCTAGTCTTAACATGACAGCTATTGTAATAATAAGTGTCCCTTATCTGTTGAAATGTTTCCAATATGATGGCTTCTTGTGTCTCTAAGAGATAAAGCCAAATTATTTAAAATGACCATGGAAATCCAACATGTTCTGAGTCTTTCTTATATCTCCCTGACTTTACCTCCTACCACTTCTCTCCTTCTTTAGCATTTCACACTCCCTGGATACAGTGATAGTAGAGGTATTACATTGAGTTTGCTGCCTGTTTTTTCAAAGTTTTTCTCAAGGCAAAGGGGGTAGAGAAGTTTCTGAGATTCTTGTACAAAGTATATATATAGTTCCACTTAAAATAATGTAAACATTTTGTAAACAAGTTTAGGGGCTCTTCTTTTCTTTTAATAAGTAACAGAAAATTTAAATGTAGTTTCAGAAAAAAATATTTTATTGACATCAGGAATCTCTGTTCACTTATGACTGTGGATAGTTGTTTAAATATATTTAAATTTCCATTACAGAACTTCTACTTTATAGTCATTACACTGGAATCAAAAGCTGCTAAATTATATTAGCTTATCAGGATAAAGCACAGTTAGTTAAAATAAATTTTGTCAAGGATAATATTTTATTTGTAAATACTAGTTTACAAATGACTCTTTCATGTAAATATTGTTGTTTGTCCATATTTCCAGGCCCTTTTAAAAGATATATACAGAGTGCCTGGATGGCTCAGTCAGTTAAGCCTCCAACTCTTGGTTTTGACACAGGTTGTGATCTCAGGGTTGTGAGACTGAGCCCCAAATCGACTCCATGCTCGGTGGGAATCTGCCTGAGATTCTCTCCCTCCCTCCCCCTCTACTTCTCCCCCTGCTCACGCACATGCTCTCTCTCAAATAAATAAAATATTTAAATAAATAAAAAAAGATATTAAAAACATTACCAATAACATATAAACTCATGGGATTTTAAAATCTCTTCAGGAAACAGTTTTAAGGAAAAGGAAGGATGTGATTTTTGGGAAATATTTTTTATTGAGAGCCTTGGATAGCATTATCTTGTTTAATTATTATAATAAAGCAAGTATTTTAATCCCATTTACAAGGAAACTGAGTCTCAGAAAGGCAAAATGGTTCTTTCAATGTCATACAGCAAGTACGCATCAGAACTGAGACTTAAATCATTTCTCTCTATAAATGTTCTGCTCTTCCAACTGTGCCACCCAATGGTCTCTTAAACAACTGTCAGGACTTTTGATATAATGACCACATATGTGTATTCATTGGTTTTAAAATCTTTACACATCAGGAAAAATGTTTAATATCTGATTATATATTAAATTGAATTTGTTAAAATAGTAAGGCATTTAAACATATACTATGATATATCATGTAAATATTTTAAGTGTAGCATTTTTCTTCTTAAAGGAAGATTTTAGCAATTGGGATAAATTTAGAGAAAACAGTTTTCTTTTTCTGAAGTATAATTTATACACAGTAAAACTCTTCTTTTTAAAAGATTTTATTTACTTATTTGAGAGAGAGAGCGAGAACATGAGTGTGGTGAAGGGCAGAGGGAGAAGCAGACTCCCTGCTGAGCAGGGAGCCCGATGTGCGCTCAATTCTGGGACTCCAAGATCATGACCTGAGCCGAAGGCAGATGCCTAACTGACTGAGCCACCCAGGCACCCCAAAACTCACTCTTTTTGATGTAGTTCTGTAAATCTTGAAAAAAGTACTCAGAAGCGTAGTTACCACTGCAGTTGAGATACAGAACTGTTCCATCACTCCAAAATAGTGCAGTCTGCCTCTTTGTGTTTCAATCCCTATACCCACTTCTAACTCCTAATAATCACTAATCTGTTTTTATGTGTTTTCATTTTGTTGTTGCTGTTGTTGATCCTACCATTTTTCCTTTTTCAGAATATCATATAATTGGAATCATGTTAAATGTAGCCTTTTGAATCTGGCTTTTTCACTAGCATAATGTATTTGAAATTTATGCTGTTGCATGTATCAGTGGTTTTTTTTTTTCATTGCTAAGTAAATATTTCACTGCATGGATGTATCACAATTTGTTTATTCATTTACTAATAAAGTTTCCTTCCAGATTTTGGCAATAATGAGTCAAACTACTGTGAAATTTTAGGAAGATTTTTGTTGAACATAAATTTCTTTTCTGTTGGGTAAATATCTAAAAACAGATTACTGGGTTTTATATAAGTGTTGCTTAACTTTATAAGAATCTGCCAAACCACTTCCAGAGTGGTTGCACTATAAAAGTAAATTTAATATTGTGACTGTATCTGTTCAATAACAGAATTTCCTAATACTAATACTGTATTTTAATCTACTATGAAAAGTCATGTTCTAGAAAAATTCAGCCATTTATCCTAAACATTTTCCATGTTAGTCAAGTTGACTGCATAGTATTCAGATTTGTATCCTAATAATGGAGACTCAGAGATAATAATGAATAACGAGTTAGTAGTAAGTTGAAATATTTTTTTAAATGAATGTGTTCAGTAATTTTCTCATTTAAATGATTAATACATACTTCAAAATTTTTAATCAATTCCAATATTAAAGTATTATAAATTAAACCTAAATCTTTCAAATAATTAGAGTAACTATTAAAGTTGGAATTCAGAAAACTTTATTTTACAAAAATGTTCAACTTGAAATAAAGTAACGGTCAAAGCTTACTGGGCAAAGCAAATTCAGCAACACTGATGTGACAGCCAGTCTTTCAAAGAGCCTTAATGTCCCCCTCTGTCTTTTATCTATCCAGCCATTATCTTACCAGGTTTTCTCTCACTGAGGCTAATCTTTTCCAGTTCTTTCTTTTTTCCTTCAAAAACAGCATTTTAGTCCAAGTCCTTGTGTTTATTTCCTTGATCATTCAATATCCTTCTAATTGGTGTCATTTCTTCATCCATTATCCATTCTTACTCACTTTATATAACCCTCCAAAGTGAAGGTTCATTTACTCAGTTGTATTTCAACAACTGCTTTGGTTTCATAAATATAACAAAGTTAGGAACAAATTCCATCATCTGTCATTATAATGCCAGTTTTTCTTTCCAGCCTAACTTCTCTTAGTTTTCAGAATCTCTGTCTTTGCACAAGGGAAATTAGACTGTTTAAATGTGCCTATATTCATATTGTTCCTCTGTGCCTTTCTTACGCTTTTTCTCTCTGAAACTACTGTATCCTCATTGTATGTATGCGTGTGTGTGTGTGTGTACGTTTATCTCTAGGGCACACCAGTAATTTTTATTTCCTTCTGTATATTTTTTACATATTTTCCAAGCTTTATATAATGGATATCATTTGTTGTAAGAAATTATACATGATTCCTATTGATAAGGAAATTAGGCTCAGCAATATTCTTAAGTACAAATATACACTTATGTATCTTAAAAGTAAATTTCATTGCAATGAATCTTCCCCTAACCCCTTCAATTTGATGTTATATATCTTTCTCTTTGGACCTCTCACAATTCATCATTAAAGCATTATTAACTTGATTCACAGATGCATTTCTTCAGTAAGGTTAAGAATCATTATTAACAACTTCTTCCTTCACTCACACCATAAACTGCTGGTCAAACTCCCTGTTGATTTTTAAACACTTTTCAGATTTTCCAGTTTCAAACACCAATACCCAGATGTGCATACCTAATCTTTCTTTGACTGAGTGATTTACTAGCCTTCACACAGGTTCTTTTTTCTCTGGTTTCTTTTCTCTACAAAAACATCTCCATCTAAAATAAGATTTTGCATATATTACTGACCATATACTATACAATGTGAATGATAAAATATGAATCAAACAAATGGAAGACAACAGAGATAACAAGTTGAATTTTGCTTACTCATTGGCCAGATAACTAAATCCAAATTCACTGTACTACATACAAGATTTGTCAGGCAAGCCATTACCATGAATACTTCTACACATGTGATTGAAGTTTTATAGACAGATATTTTTAACAACAAAATATCCTGGATCATATTGAAACTTATCAATCATCTATAGCAGTTTTCTTCAAAATATGATAGGTAATTGATGATATGCAATGACTTTCCAATAGATATGTATGTAGACATGGTCACTTTTAATAGAACAATGTCTAGATCATCAACTGTCATGAGTACTCTTTTCTTATTATTCTACCTGAGAATGAATCTGATGTCCTACAAGGTCTCTACTCCTACCTCTTTTTTTTTTTTTTTTCATATTTGTCCTTCACTCATCCAATCTAAGTCATATGGGACATTTTCCCAGGGTGTAGAAAATCCCACAACACTGAGAAACATTGGTACAACTCAATAGATACTGATTTTATGGTTACTACATTAACAAAAATAGGAACATAAACAGTATATGTCTCTTTTCCAGAGGAAAGAGAAAACATCAATAGTGACAAGGTTTTATTTGTATCTTTACCATTTCATTTCTTTAAAAAAAAAAAACAACACAATAAAATCTGAGGCAAATATCCTACTTCCGTATGACCTAATCTTAACTAGCTAATTTCACCTTCAGATACCCTATTTCCAAATAAGGTCATCTCCTGAGATACTGGACATTAGAACTTCAACATATGAGTTTTGGGGAGACACAATTCAAACCATAACAGGAATACACCCCTAAAGAAGTACTAGGACTTCAAACCCACCTAGGCCATTCTTCTTAGTGGAAGTCTTCCTTAAAGAGTTTGGAAGTTTCACAAATCAGCAGCTCTGGTTTTGAACTAAGAAGCAGGTTTTATATATAAAGGTGAGAACAAAATGACTAAGTTGAGTCCCCACATGCTTTACCTCATCACCATTACTCTGGAGCCAAAAGTGGAAGGAGAAAAGATGGAGAAGATGAGATCCCCACTGAGTGTTTTTTATGAGAAAAATGTAGAAAAGAGAAAACTTACATTATATTTTTAGAAGGTTTCTCAGGGAAGGAAATATGTTGTACTTGAAGCATGCCAAGGAAGAAAGAAGAGAAAAAAAATTTTCAAGAATGGCATAGAGAAATTAGCTTTATTTTTTTTCCTCTTCTTTATATATGGTTTCTACATTTTTTGGTCTTCACAAAGAAAACTGAAAGTTATGTGACCAATTTATAAAGAGCATCAATGACACAGTCAAATGAGCTCTGCCTTTGTATTTTTATTAAATAAGACCACCAAAATATGGCACCAGGATTGTGGGACACTTTGAGAGACCAGGAACTATACTGGTTAAGCTTGAATGGGGTTAATATAAATAATCCAGAAATGAATAATTCTTGCTGTTGCTGGATATGATTTGGGTTAAGGAGAAAAAGCATGGTTTGCCATCAGGAACCAAATCAGCTACTACTGTACTGACCTAAGACACCCAAGAAAACATCACTCAAAGTTGTGCTACAATGGCTCCGTCCCTTGACACAGCTCTGCAGTTAAAGAGGTCAAGCAAGTGGAGGGAAGAAGCAGCATTTGACATGAACAAATAATATATAAATAAGTTACACAACTCAACACCCAAAAAAACAAATAATCCAATTAAAAATGGACAGACACAGGAACAGAAGCATTTGACATGAACAGATGCTTTTTTTTAAATCTATGGCTTTATTACGTTGAAGTATATTCCCTCTAAACCTATTTTGTCAAGGGTTTTTATCATGAACAAATGTACTTTGTCAAATGCTTTTCTCTGCATCTATTGAAAGGATCATATGGTTTTTATCCTTTCCCTTATTGTTGTGATGTACCACACTGATTGATTTGCAAGTACTGAACCACCCTTTTATCTCAGGAATAAATCCCACTTGATCATGGTGAATGATTTTCTTTAAAATATATTGTTGGATTCAGTTTGCTAATATTTTCTTGAGGATTTTGCATCTCTGTTCATCAGAGATATTGGCCTGTAGTTCTCTCTCTTTCTCTCTCTCTCTCTTTTTTTTTTTTTGTGGTGTCTTTATCTGGTTTAGGTATCAGGGTAATGTTGGCCTCATAGAATGAATTTATAAACTTTCCTTCCTTTTCTATTTTTCTAGAATAGTTTGAGAAAAACAAGTATTAACTTTTCTTTAAATGTTTGGTAGAAATCACGTATGAAGCAGTCTGGTCCTGGACTTTTGTTTGTTGGGAGATTTTTGTACTGATTGAATTTCACTGCTGGTATTTGGTCTGTTCAAATTCTCTATTTCTTCTTGATTCAGTTTTAGGAGGTTATATGTTTCTAGGAATTTATCTATTTCTTCCAAGTTGTCTAATATGTTGGCACATAATTTTTCATACTCTTCTCTTATAATTGTACTTCTGTGGGGTCAATTATTTCTCCTCTTTCATTTTTGATTTTGTTTCTTTGTGTCCCCTCTCTTCTTTTTCTCTGAGTCTGGTTATCAATTTTGTTGATCTTTTCAAAGAACTAGCTCCTGGTTTCATTGATCTGTTTTTTTTTTTTTTTGAAGTTTCTATTTTGTTTATCTTTGCTCTACTTTTTTTTTATCATTTCCTTCCTTCTACTGGTTTTGTGTTTTGTTTGTTCTTCTTTTTCTAGCTCCTTTAGGTGTAAGGTTAGTTTGTTTATTTGAATTTTCTTTTGCTTCTTGAGATAGGCCTGTCTTGTTATAAACTTCCCTCATAGAACAGTTTTTGCTGTATCCCAAAGATTTTGGACCATTGTGTTTTCATTTTCATTTGTCTCCATGCACTTTTTGATTTCTTCTCTGATTTCTCAGTTGATCTCTTCATTGTTTAGTAACATGTTATTTAACCTCCATATATTTGTATTCTCTCCAGATGTTTCTTTTTGGATTCTGAATGTATATGTTAGATTCATCTGGTCCAATGTGTCATTCAAAGCCAATTTTCCTTGTGGATTTTCCGTTTGGATGATGTATCCATTTATGTAAGTGGGGTGTTAAAACCCCCTACTATTACTATATTACTATCAATTCCTTTATGTTTGTTATTAGCTGCTCTATGTATTTGGGTGCTCCCATGTTGGGTGCATAAGTCTTTACAATTGCTAGATCTTCTTGTTGGATTGTTCCCTTTATGATTACACAGTGCCCTTCTTTGTCTCTTGTCACAGTCTTTGTTTTAAAGTCTTTTGTACAATATAAGTATTATTACCCCAGTTTTCTTTTCATTTCTATTTGCATGGTAAATGTTTCTCCATCCCTTCGCTTTCTAGCTGCATGTGTCTTTAGGTCTGAAATGAGTGTTTTGTAGGCAGCATATGGATCAGTCTTGCTTTTTTATCGATTCCATCACCCTATATCTTTTTTTTTCAGTGTTTAGTCCATTTACATTCAAAGTAATTATTGACAGGTGTGTACTAATTGCCATTTTGTTACTTATTTTATGGTTGGTTGTCTTTGTATTTCTTCTTTGTTCCTCTCTCTTCTTGCTGTCTTCTCTTGTGGTTTCCTGGTTTTCTTTAGTGATACACTTGGATTACTTTCCCTTTATTTTTTGCATATTATTACCTGTTTTTGATTTGTGGTTACCACTAGGTTTATATATAACGTCTTCTGCATATAGTAGTCTATATTATGTGGATGGCCACTAAATTTTGAACCCATTCTTTACTCCTCTATTCGGGCCTGCAAAGTTTCTGCTGAAAGATCAGCGGATAGTCTTTATGGGGTTTCCCTTGCATGTAACTATTTTCTTTCCTCTTGCTGCTTTTAAAATTCTCTCCTTATCAGTACTTTTTTGCCATTTTAATTACTATGTGTCTTTGTATGGACCTCCTTGGGTTGATTTTGTTGGGGGCTCTCTGTATCTCCTGGATCTGGATTTCTGTTTCCTTCCCAGATTTGAGAAGTTTTCAGCTATTACTCTCCAAATAAATTTCCTGCCCACTTCTCTTTTTCTTCTCATTCTGGGATCCTTATAATGCAAATATTTTTACACTTGATGGTATCACTGAGTTCCCTAAGTCTATTTTCATTTTTTTAATTATTAATTTTTTTCTCTCTCCTGTTCAGCTTGAGTGCTTTTCATTACTCTGTCCCCTAGGTCACTTAACCATTCTTCTGCTTCCTCTTGTCTACTGTTTATCCCGTCTGGTGTATTTTTAATTTCAGTAATTGAGTTCTTCATCTCTGATTGGTTCTTTCTTATATTTGCTATCTCATTATTGAGGGTCTCACTGAAGTCTTCCACTCTTTTCTGAAGTCCAGTGAGTATCTTTATGACCATTACTTTAAATTATCTATCAGGCATATTACTTAGCTTCATTTCCTTTACCTGTCTTACTGTGATTTTGCCCTGTTCTTTCATTTGGGACACATTCCTCTATCTTCTCATTTGTTTAGCTCTGTATCTGTTTCTATGTGCTTGGAAAGTCAGCTTTATATCTTGCTCCTGAAAGTAGTGGCCTTATGAAGAGGACCTGTAGTGCCCTGCAGTGCAGTGGTCCCTGTTCACCAGAACCTGGGGCTTGAGGGTGCTTCCTATGTGTGTTGTGTGTTCCCTACCCTTGTGGCTGAGCTGTGATTACCTTCAGTCCAGTCATCTACAATGGGTCCCTTGGCCTGTTGTGAGCAGGGTTTGGTTTCTGTGTTGTTAGTGGACCAGTCTGGGATGCTTTGGGCTTGAGTTGGGTTAAATCAGTCATTTGCCAGAAATGCAGTAGAACTGAGTTGCAGGAAGCATTCTCTGTGTTGTCCCTTGAGAGCTTTCATTGGTGGGCAGGGCCTGTAACCTCACCCACAGTCTGCCCACACCCACTCCTAGAGTTGCAGTTGGACTAGTGTGTGTGTTTATTATCTCTGTCCCACTCTCTGGGTCAGGAGTCACTTTGGAGTGGTGATGGCCCCTGTTGGGGCTGCTTGCACACTGCTAGGCTTGCGGCACCATTTTGGATGGGCTCTAGCCAAGGGTGTATTGGAGGAGGCAAGTCCATAGGAGAATGTAGGGCAGGGATCATGATGTCAGTAAGGTCTGCACTGTCCACGGCAGGAATGGACTTGCAGTTTCCTGGAAAAATTGTGGAGGCTTGAGGGGGTTGGAAAGGGTAAGTCCACAGGAGAACATAAGAGTGGGGTACGTTGTTAGCAAGCTAGATGGAGAGTTTTAGTGATACGTTGGTTCCTGTAAGTGTCCATATACCTAGGCTAGGGGGCATGGGAGAGAAATGGAACTCACCAGCTCTTCTTTTCTCAGAGAAATTCCTGAAAATCCCAAAGATTCCTGCCCCTCTAACAATCATTCTGAGATTAGCAAATAAATCTTCCTGTATACCTTAGGTGTTTTGTTTGTTTTCCAAACTGCTGCTTGTATGCTGTATTTCCTTGGGGCTATTTGTTGTGCTGTCCCTTTAAGGGCAAGGACTCAGTTTCCTACTGCCCTCCTATCTCTCCCATAGCTGAGCCCACTGATTTTTAAAGTTCCAGGTGGTAAGCCTCACTGATTTTTAGGTCTCTCTGGTTTTCAAAGCCCAAGTTATGGGGATCCATCTTCACCATATAGGTTCTTGTGCCTGGGGTGCCTGGTATGAGGGTCCAGTACTCTCCCCTCTCTTCATCCATGGCTTCTCTCCCACCCAGAGACAGTTCCACTGGTCCTTATGGCTCCCAACTGTGTTTCTGCCCTTCCTACCTACTTCAATGTGGTCTGTTATCTGCCCGTAGCCGTGAAGAGTCTGTTCTGCCAGTTTCTAAGTTGTTTTCTGGGTTATTTACATGGACGTGTGTATTTTCTAGTTGTATCCATTGGATCTGGTGAACTTAGGATCCTAATCCACCATCTTTTAAATTCTAATCTTCCACTGCTCAATGGATTGTGAAGACTTAATTAAAAATCATTTCATCAAAAGAGATTTTCTTTTTTAAATTGATTACATATTGAATGGCATTATTTTGGAAATACTGGTTTACATTTTTTAAATCATTTTTTTTTCTTGTTACCTTTTTAAATATGGCTACTAGAAAATTTAAAACCACACATGTGGCCCACATTATATTCCTGTTTCTACTATAATAAGAGTCTGATTTGAAATGTCGCTCCATGGTCCATTTGTGATATTGTAATTAAACTCACTTGAATAGAATCTAAAACAAACAAACAAGAAACCCCCCCAAAAAACAAAAAAACCCATAACTTTCCACTTTACTTAATGTTAGTAATAAATAATACAGCTAAAATGAATTTGTAGTTCCAATGCCAATTGAATGTATAAACAGTTTTTTCATTTTTATGTTTGACTTTATATTTGTTTCTTCACTTTTAAAAGTCTACCATTTTTATTTTCCCCAAGGTATTACATGGTAAGAAGACTATTAAAAAAATGTGTCTTCCCAAATACTGTACTGAATAAAGTCACTTATTGAAGGCAGAACAAATAATGTATAATGCATTTTTTTCCCAGGAATTATTGTTTCAATGGTTTCTTGTGCCACTTAAAACCTCCTGAGTAAGCTAAACACAAATCATGCGAGAAATTGACTAGATGAAATTTCCACTCAGAGGGTTGGATTCTACTCTTTGATGAAAACCATATTTGGGTTTTGAAGCTGCAGGACCACCCTCAGATTCATTCATGGGGATAAAAAATATTAATATCTCAAACAACAGAAAAGCAGTACAAAACAAGCAATAAACCACAGGTATGTTCTTAAAAATGTGTTTGTATTTTTCCAAGATAGGCCTATTTGAGAAATATGTAGTATTTTCAAGTCATATTTAAATAATTTTATATTCATTCTAAATTAAAGATTTTCCCATATGAATAAATCACATCATCCTTACTAATAACATACACAGTTAAAAATTATAATAGAAATGTGTGAAAAGTAATTCCCAATCAAATATGATATAAGGAAGAACTGATTTGAAAGAAAATAAGATCAGGCTCATATAGTCATCCCTACCACTATGTTA
This sequence comes from Leptonychotes weddellii, assembly GCF_054177405.1. Taxonomy (NCBI): domain Eukaryota; kingdom Metazoa; phylum Chordata; class Mammalia; order Carnivora; family Phocidae; genus Leptonychotes; species Leptonychotes weddellii. The sequence goes on from NC_138380.1 coordinate 27,741,424, forward strand.
ACAATCTCAATAACTGAAGTTTTTATAAATACTGATATCTTACATAGACCTGGGAATAAATTTAAGAGTAAACCACATATTTAAAGAAAATAATAAAAGCCAATGTCATCTGATGCAGGCTGTTGAATTTCCCCTGCTAAGATTAGATCAATCCACAGTGCACCAGTATACTTTTTGGGGTTTTGTTCATCATATTTAATTTTCTCTGGGATGACACAGTTATAATTTCTTTCAAAAGATTATTTACTCTCTCTTAGTTCTCTTTCTAGTGAACTTTGTCATTAAAAAAATGAGCCAACATCAGAGTTTAGCAAAAAACAAACACAATAACCAACTAAACAACAACAAAGAAAGAACAAAAACCTTTGCCATTTCATAATGCTAGATATTAATTTTTCTCAATTACAACCAGTCACTAATGTTAATAATAAGATAGGTGAATAAGTTAATAAAGAGCAACCTTATTTTTTTTTTAAAGATTTACTTATTTGAGAGAGAGAAAGAGAGAGACAGAGATGGTGCAAGTGGGGAGAGGGGCAGAGGGAGAAGGAGAGAGAAAATCCAAGCAAACTCATGCTGAGCATGGAGCCCAACCTGGGGCTCAATCCCAGGACCCTGAGATCATGACTGGAGCAGAAATCAAGAGTCAGATGGTTAACCAACTGAGCCACCCAGGCACCCCAAGAACAACCTTATTTATTATTAGGAGCATGAATATCTATGGAAAACCCTGATGATCTTTTTGTCACATAAATTTTAACGCCCAGAGGAATCACTCTTCCTTGAACAACAGAGACCCATACTCATCCTCATTCATGTTGGCCTCAACTGCTATAAATTATACTGATCTTAATAAAAATGAACAAAGTTCATATAATCAAAGCATTGTCTCAGGAACTACTTTAAACTGTCACTATATTTTCTTTGTTTTAAAATAGATATAAAGTAAAAAAAAATAGATGTATAATCCAATAAATTTCACTTGCTCTCTTACCTTGTATTTTGCCATATATTCTCATCTTTGGATAAATTTGTATATTTTTCCCTTCTTTTCACCATTGGTCTTATTTTTTCAGGAAAAGACTATAACAGGGACCCACGCATTTACCAACAGAAAAGAGGAAATACAAACCAAACCAAACCAAATAAGAATACACAGAAATCATACAGTTCACAAAGGAAAAGAGATAGAAGACAGAAGAATCACGGATTGTGGCAAGCTGCTCTGAATTTAAAATAGTGGCTTATCCACAGAAACCTTCTCCAGCCTAAAACAAATATGGTTTCTTTCATTAATAAGTTTTCTCATCTGTTCCATCAGAAAGTCAATGCTGAGAGTGCCTGAAGCTTATGTTCGTGGTTTTCTAGATCTATGGTCTTTTAAATCCTTTTGCAAAAAGGGTCCATAAGTTTCCCTTTCTTCTAAAGCTCTCTAAGAAGTGAAAGACATAATTTAGCTAAAGTGTTTTTATAAATGATTATGTAATTTAATTTAGTTTCATAATTATATCATTTTAGAAATATTTAGTTTATGCTGACCCCTGGCATTATTTTTTTTCTATCTTAATGGATACATTTAATTTTCCTATTATCAACTTTATATTTAATTCCTGGGATACTTATCTTCTAGATCACTGGGAAAAATTCTAAGTAAATAATATGACAGTCTATAGTTATTCCCTAAGCACTTTTTACCTATCATATTTACCGGAATTTAATTTAGTTAAAATCTATACATCTTAAGCTAGTGTTTAGTGTTTGTAATTTTACTATTCAAATTCATTTTCTACAACTGACAAATTCTTTCTTTTATTACTAATATTGGAATTATTTTTTAAAAAGAAAATCAGAGTCGGGGGCCTGGGTGGCTTAGTCAGTTAAGTGTCTGCCTTTGGCTTAGGTCACGATCCTGGGGTCCTGGAGTCGAGCCCCACATCTGGGTCCTGGCTCAGCGGGGAACCCTTCTTCTCCCTCTCCTCCCTGTTGTGCTCCCTCTCGCTACCTCTCTCTCTCTTTCTCTCTCTCAAATAAATAAATAAAAATCTTAAAAAAAAAAGAAAAAGGGTTTTTGTCCAAAAAATAAACTCTCAAAAAAAAAGACAACTTAAAATATTTGGTTCTGTGATTTATTAAATGGTTTTTATGGACAAGTGACTTGAAGAATTAAACAGTACAGCATTAATTTCCTATTCCCATGGAGACATAGTAGTAGCAGGAACAAGAATAAAAAATGTGACAAGGAAATGATGTAAGAGCAAACTAAATGTGGAATACTAGGGGTATTTGAAAAGTAAATTCTCACAAGCACACAAAGCTTGCTTCTAACAAGGAAAAAAATAAGGTGCTATTTAGGTGTTATTCATCAGCTACAAAATATTTTGTCAGATCTTATGTTTTATTTACTTGTAATTTTTTTTAAAATAGCTTTACTGACATATAAATCACATACCATATAATCCACCCATCTAAAGTTTACAATTTAATAAATTTACCATGTCCACAGAATTGTGAAATTACCACATTTTTAAAAAAAGATTTATTTATTTGACAGAGAAACAGCAAGAGAGGGAACAAAGCAGGGGGAGTGGGAGAGAGAAAAGCAGGTTTCCTGTGGAGCGGGGAGCCCCATGCGGAGCGGGGAGCCCCATGCGGGGCTCGAACCCAGGACCCTGGGATCATGACCTGAGCCGAAGGCAAACGCTTAACGACTGAGCCACCCAGGCGCCCCACATTATCACATTTTAGAACATTGTCATCATCCCCAAAGGAAATCCTGTGCCCATCAGCACTAACCCCCCCATTAGCCCCCATCACCCTAGCTCTATGTAACACTAATCTACTTTCAATCTCTATGGATTTGTTGATTCTGAATTATTCATATAAATGGAATCATGTAATATTCAGTCATATGTGAGTGACTTCTTTATGTAGCATAATGTTTTCAAGGTGTATCCATGTTTCTAGCATGTTATCGATAATTCATTCCTTTTTATCCTGAATACCTTTTTGTTGTCTGGATGTAAGAAATTTTATTTATCCCATCATAAGTATTCATACACAAATTGATGGATGTTTGGATTGTTTCCACCTTCTGACTCTTAGGAATAATGATTTCTAACAAGAACTCTGAACATTTCTATAGAAGTTTTTCATAAGTTTTCATTTCTCATGGGTACAAACCTGGGAGTTGAATTGCTAGATCATATGGAAAGTCTATGTTTAACTTGTAAGAACTGTCAGAAAACACCGTTTTATAATCCCACCATTTAATAATCCCAATCATCAATTTTATAATTTCTCTACATCCTCAGCAACACTTTTTGATTATCTGTGTTTTTAAGTATAGCCATTTTAGTGAATGTAAAGTGATATTTCATTGTGTTTTTACTTTCGAGAGTATTTTTAGAGCAGTTTTAGCTTCACAGCAAAACTGAGGAGAAACCACAGAGATTTCTTTCTCATATATCCTCTGCTGACACACAGGCATAGCCTCACCCATTATTAACACACCACACCACAGTACTATATTTGTTACCACTGATGAACCCACATTGACATATCATAATCACCCTACTTCCACAGTTTACCTTACAGTTCACTTTTGTTTGGACAAATGTATAATAACAAGCATCCGTCATTACAGTACCATATAGAGTATTTTCACTACCTTAACATTTTTCTGTGCTCTGCCTATTTATTCTCCCCCCACCCAACCCCTAGCAACCACTGATCTTTTCTACTGATTCTACAGTTTTGCCTTTTCCAGAATGTCATATTATTGTAATCATGCAGTATGTGGTCTTTTCAGATGGCTTCTTTCACTTACTAATGTGTATTTAGATTTCCTCAATGTCTTTTCATGGTTTGATAGCTCATTTTTGTTTAGCATTAAACTATTTAATTGTCTGGATATACCACAGTTTATCTATACTTTCACCTACTGGAGAACATCCTGGGTGCTTCCAAGTTTTTGGCAATTGTAAATAGAGTTATTATATACATCTGTGTGCAAGTTTTTGTGTGGACATAAGCTTTCAAATTCTTTGGGTAAATACCAAGGACTGCAATTGCCAGATCATATGGTAAGCATATGTTCAGTTTTGCAAGAAACCACTAAACTGTCTTTCAGAATAGCTCTACTATTTTGTATTCCCACCAATAATGAAAGAGAGTTCCTGTTCTCATTATTATTTTTTTAAACATTCAAAACTCCTTGAAAGGAAGGTGTCATTACCCATTGGCCAAAACAAACAAACAAACAAACACCAAAAAAATCCAAAACTGAACTTAGCAAAGTCATATAAACAACTAAATGAAATTATCAGCTTATTACAGAACAGTTCTTATTTGGGTTAAGACTATCTTGGGCTTTATAGGGTATTAGGATTCCTGGGCCCTACACACAAATGTAGTAGCATTCCCCTTATCATAACAAGTGTTGACTAAGGGGGATCACGTTTACCTATGCCAGATGAGTTGACTGGTAATCTGGGAAAGATATATGAAAAACTAAGTAAAGACAAGGCAATGGCAAGAAACTATGCCCAAAAAACCCCAAAGTAACAAAATGCTAAATTCTGGATCAAGTGCCACTGCTAGAGGTAGGAGATACAAAAAGACAGTTTCTTAGGGAAAAATAGGGAAATCTTAAAAATAATGGACACACTTTTAAGCAAACTGAGCAAAGGGCGCAAACAGTTAAGTCTCTTATGGTTCCAAAGGGCAGGGGTGCAAATATGGCAGACACTCAAAAGAAGTTTGCCACACACACCTGGATTCAAAGGAGGTCTCAGGACTGACAAGGAATGAAAGCCAATGCATGGCAATAAATAAAATATGGACAACACAAAATTTGATATATCTACAAAGTCTGCGTCTGTTATATGTACTGATATTTTCACTTTTTTTTTTTTTTTCTGCAAAAGCAAATGCTCTGGAGAACTTCAATGAGTAGTTTTATTTGTTTGTTTTTAACGGATGTTCGGAAAAGAGAAAACTATGATTAAAAAATTGTATCTTAGTTTTGCAAAGGTTGAGCCCTCTAGGAAAAGTCATATTCTCTACTTGTGCTTTTTACTTAGGGAAGGCTTAATAGAACAATATTTTTATCCATAATTAGGCAATTCAATACCCAACTGTATTATAAAGATACATACATTCAATATGATAAAGGACAGGCAGGAGTAATTTTACACTGCTTTTTTAAAAATGGTATCAACATCTCATTTTCAACAATCTTAACATCATAATAACTAAATATGCAGTTTGCTACTATGTAAAGATGTTAACAGTCAATAATTTTAATTCAGTGCATCATGCAGAGATAGTAAGATAAAATATTCATCATCAAGGAGTTCCTAGTCTTGTAAGGAAATATAAATAGATAAATAAACATCTACAAAATAATGTCATTATTGCTTTGAAAAAGGACTACATGAGTTTCACTAGCAAAACATTTAAAGTATTGCATTTAATTGTGAGAACCACATTTTGAGAAAATTACTGAGGAATCAGTTTAGAAGGTGACCTGACTGATTAAGGATTGAAAATAAAACTAAATCAAGGAAGTTTAAGATATATGTTTTATTGTTGCTGGAGCAGAGAATGCCAAAGGGAAACATTACAGCTGAGTTTTGAATATGTAACAAGCTATTATTTCAGTATTGGAAGCAAATTATACCCTTCCAGAGGGCAAACATATGACTAAATATAATTAGATAAAAATACATATTTAAAAATCACTATTTAATATTTATAGCTTCCCAACAAAACAAAGAGCTATTTTGTCAAGTATTCATAACTATTAAGTATATTGATTACATCAGTGGAGGTTTTTAAGCAACCTAGATAACCATGTGACACTATAGAAGAAATTTGTTTTCTCATTGGCCAATTAAACTAAATAATCTCCTCTATCTCTACCAGTTAAAAGACATTTTAAATCAAACTATGAAATAAAGTCAATGGACCCTTTATGTGCAAATAGGATCTTTGTTTTGGTTGCCATAATGATTGGCGAAAAGATGCTACTGAAATTTGGTATGTCAGAACGGGGATATCAGATATCCTACAAAGCCCAGCCTTGGAATGTTCTCTAACCTACAAAGTTTTGAATAACCTGATTAACATTCATAGACATCAAAAACCTGTTAAAATTATCTAAACCTAAACCCATACATTTTAATTCAAAAGGTGTATTTATATATATTATTGTGACTGCTAGTTCAGTGTGCTTTCCAATATAAAACCATCTTCATCTACTAGAGCATTTTAAATCGATAACAGCAGGATCACAATATATTTTAAAAAATACATTTCTACATAATAGCAATGCAAATTGGAAAATAAAATATTTTTATTCATATCATCAAAAATAAAATATACTTAAGATTAAATTTAGTAAAAGGAGTGCAAAACTTATATGCCAAGAAGAACTACAAAATATTGCTAAAAAAAAATATAAATCTAAATAACTGTATACACATATATATTCATGGATTGGAAGACTTATATTCTGGCACATAGATGAATCCCAAAAACATTATACCATGTGGATGAAACCAGATGCAAGACATTACTGTGCAATTCTATTAATATGAAATATCCGGAAAAAAACAAATCTATTCAGACAGTAAGGATGGGAATGAGGACTGACTGCAAAGAACCCAAGACATCTTTTACTGGTAATAAATATGTTCTCTTATTGGATTGTGGTATTGAATTACACACTTATTGAATGAGTCAATTTATAGCATGTGAACAATACTTCAATATACTGCAAAAAAGCTGCTAAATATCCAAATACTTGCACACATACATGCAACATTTGTTAAACTGACTTTTTATTTATTTAGTTTTTTAAAATTTTTTTTTTGAGATTTTTTTATTTATTTGTGAGAGAGAGAATGAGAGACAGAGAACATGAGAGGGAGGAGGGTCAGAGGGAGAAGCAGACTCCCTGCTGAGCAGGGAGCCTGATGTGGGACTCGATCCCGGGACTCCAGGATCATGATCTGAGCCGAAGGCAGTCGCTTAACCAACTGAGCCACCCAGGCGCCCTAAACTGACTTTTTAAAGTCTTGGAGTGACTGACCAAAAGTGCAGAAACTGAAATTAAAATGACTAATAATTTTAA
>NC_138380.1:27749058-27764164 GCF_054177405.1 Leptonychotes weddellii
GGATGCTGTCTTGAGGCTCAAGGGTTTTACTACATGAATAATGAAAAATAAAATCTGAGTCTCTGTGTCCAGACTAATAGTAGTAACAGCAGTCCTGTGAACCTCGTGTGTTTGAAGTAAATCCCAGAGTAAGCTAGCTCAGCAGTCACAAGTGACAACCGAGCTGCCAATTGCACACAGCAGCCTCCACTGTCCATCCCCTGACCATTCTGCAGAGCTCAGAGAAGGTCCCTATACAGCTCTGTTTGCTCTTTGCTCAGCAGCTGGGCATCAATCCAGGTGATGACTCTCTCCTAGAGTCTCCAGGCCAGGCCCAGGTGTAGCATTCCTCCTTTCATTTATTCATTTTCTTTTTGTCCTTTTGCCTTTAATCAGAGTTATTTGGTAAAGGGCTTTATTATTTAAGGTCAAAGGAAAAAACTCAGTAAGTGAAGAACTTTACTAAGGCATAATTTAATTCAGTTGAGAAAAATTACTTTTTTTTTCTTTTTGTATTTTATTCCAAAGGAATGACCCTGATAAAAATCCGAAGTCCAAGGAGAAAACCAGAGCTATATCACCAAAACTGCTGAGAAAAAACTATAGGATGAACAGGGTCTTGTAACAGTCCTCATATCATAGTGAGGTTTTACTCTGTCCAAGAGTAAAGCTGATAATAATGTGTCCCATTTAATATCCTATATAATAAATAGAAGATGTACTAAAAGGGAATGTTGTATCATGTGTGTGGTATCATGTACTTGGCTGATCCTCAATAAACAGAACATATCTCATCCTGACCATTCATTTATGGAGGATAGGTACTTCTGTCAAAAATAAAGGAAATGCATTTGGTATTAGTTACAGCAGTAATAGCCCTGACTTAAAAGCTGAAATGTGCCTAAAGCAGAAAATCATCATTGAAAAATAGGTACAAAATAAAAATATGATCACAACAAAAGCCACAGAATATGGGATTTTGCTTAATACCATCTTTAGATGAATAATTAAGATAGTTTTTAGGTCTTGGAAGTAAAAATTCTGAAACAACACCTGAACTGTGACAGATAAAGCATGAAACAATGATGATCAAAAAATCACTCTTGAGGACTCATTAGATGAGTCCAGTAAATTTCCCCAGTCAGTGCAAATCTCTGGGTCTCTCTGTTTATTTAATGAAGCTATTGCTGTCTGAGAAATGAAGTAGATAACCAATGAGTCAATGACATGAACAGGACCTCTTCTTTGCTTCCAGGTTATAAAAGAATCAGAATTAGAGATTACTTGAGAATCTCTATAGAATAAAAATGACAGGTGGCTCCTATATCTTTGAGAGGAAACTAGACCAAGATGTCAATTAAAGAGAACATTTGCAAATTGGTTCCAAAGACCAATTCATCAAAGCCAATATAGCTATTATTATCATTTAAAAAGAGTCTAGAAAAAAGTAATCTAGCCAGCATCAGAAATTCTAGGAATCCTTGGGTCATTAGATACCATTCAGCATGCTAATATTAGGCTAGTAGCTTGAAAGTTTATAATCTGCACACACACATGCACGCACACACACACATGTCCTAAGTAATTGTTGAGATTACATAAGTCTATTAAACTTTCATGTCTAAAAACATGTCACAGAACCTTACATTTTAGGTAGGGAAGGAACAATAAAGTATCATTCTTACAAGTAAATTATTATCACTCTTTTATAGGTTAGACAACTGAAGTCTAAAGAGGGAAGGGGCTTTAGGTGAAATGTCCAAAGATCCAGTGAAGGTGAGGACTTCAGATTGATTGATTGATATTTAAATTCAAATTCATTAACATATAGTGTATTATTAGTTTCAGGGGTAGAATTTGGTGATTCATCGGCTGCATATAATACCCAGTGCTCACTACATCAAGTGCCCTTCTTAATGCCCATCACCCAGTTACCCCATCTCCCCATTGACCTCCCCTCCAGCAACCCTCAGTTTTTGTTTTGTTTTTTTCCTATAGTTAAGAGTCTCTTATGGTTTGGCTCCCTTTCTGTTTTTATCTTATTTTATTTTTCCTTCTCTTCTCCTAGGTTCATCTGTTTTGTTTCTTAAATTCCACATATGAGTGAAATCATATGGTGTTTGTCTTTCTCTGATTGACTTATTTCACTTAGCATAATATGCTCTAGTTCAGATATTGTTTATTGATGTATTTTTTTCTATCAGATATAAATTTCTGGTATAGGTATAAATTTCTGGTATTGGTAAGGGTAATATTATCTATATGACTTCCATTCTGCAATATAACTACAAATTAGTTCTATCTCATTTTTCTCTGTAATCATTTGGACTAAGAATATTAAAAAAGAGGTAAAACTTATCATTACTGAACTTCTTCAGATCATTTTCTATTTTTTTCGCATTCTTATAAACAGTTAACCCATAGTAGTTTGATGAATCAAAGAATAAAATCCTCAGAAACAAGTCCAGATTGTTTGAAGTCTGCTTAAATAAGCCATTTGAACCATTTGCTTTTTGACTGACAGACATCCAAGATATAGTTTTATATATAAGTATCACCTGCCTTTCAAACATTGGTGTTACACCACTTTACTTTTAAGAAAGACCTACGTTAGTACCTGTTTTTGCTCACTGAAAGAAATCCAAAGAGGATTTTTGCTTTTACACAAAAGAGCTAATAGCAAAAGTAGTGTTCAGTGTTTGTTTTGCAGCAAGCTGTCACAGAAATAGCAGGGACCCCAAGCAGCGAAAGTGGCACCACCAAGGTCTTTCCCCAGGAACTACACTCAGCATCTCAGCATCAAACTGCCATAGTTTTGAACTGTGTCTGTAAGCATTTGTGCTTTATTTCACTTTATTTTGTGCATCCATTAGTTAGATGTTTCCTAAGATCAGAAAAGCCTAAGAAATGTTATTTTTGGGTCTGAGAATGCTACATTTTTTTTCCATATGAATTGCTAATTGCTTCTTCACTTCACCCCATTTTGGCTTATGAGAATTTTCATATAAATGCTCTACTTTTAGATAATGGTAGAAATTTGTATTATATTCCATTCAAATAGAGAATATCACACTGGTGAAGCTCTTCTCTGCTTTTAAAATAGCAACACCATGACTTAATTGCCTTTATGTCCACTTTTAATGGCTGTAAGTACAATGTTGTGAATTACTCCTCCCAAACACCAAAGATATACCTAAGTATCTTGATGTCAAAATACCATTTCTCCTGATATGTCAAATTAATCTACACCTGTCCCATTGCAGTCATTTCACTGCTATATCTTTTGTAAAAATTTACGAATGCTGATAACAGAAACGTTTTGGGCATGCAGAGCTCAAAAGATGTCGAAACTGTTAAGCCCACAAAGAGTACAGGAAAAGGTTAATTATTCACATTATAAGGCTTTTTGCAGAGAGATGGGCAGGCTCCCAAGCAGATTGGGAAATGACCAGAGAGACTAAGGAAAGAGACTGACTTAGCTTTTATTGTGGTTAGAGGCTCAAATGCATGGGAGCCAGGATGTGTGTGGTTTGAACTTCCCACTAGCACCAAAAGAGGGAGCACACAGACTTTGATATCAGCTTGTCCAGCTGTAGTGTGGAGGAAAGATTGAGTGGTGGGGCTTGAAATCTATTAGCAGTCAAACATCAAAAACAGAATCATCTTTTTATTAAACTTACCTGTCCCAAATAGTACCAGACATATTTCCCTAAGTTGTAAAAACCTACAGGGAATTAAATAAAAGATACTTCTTTTAATGAATAATTAACATATATCTATTTTTTTCCCTAAGTTTTACAAATGTTTGTTAAGGGCAAAGCCTGAAGATAGAAACGGTCTTGTTCTAAATTCAGATATGTGGATGCATAGGAATGTGCAAGCAAGAACAATTTTCTTTACGCCTTCCATCTGGGGATACAAAAACAAACGTCTTGATAGAGAAGTCTGTGAGACAGAGCAAAGAAAACATCAATAAAACATACTTAATGTACAGACACACACACACACACACACAAGTACACACACATATGCACATATGAGTTTTCACAATTTGAAAAGTAAGCAATGCTTTTCTGCTATTTGCAATACTCATTTCTAGAATGTGTCATTAGCTGGAAAAAAAACATGTTGAAAGGCAAGAAAATATAGTTGGGCAATGCTTATTTAAGTTAATAAAAATAATTTGAATATTTCCCTGAGTTTCTTGAATTTTCTAAATACAGTGGGTGAAATATTTTCATTTTTTCAGTATTTGTTATGCATTAGTCAACAAGGCATTTAAAGACTATACTGAGTTAAAAGAGTTTTCTCAATGAGAGAATAACAAGTAGGATTAGTACTCCATTGATAAACCTTACAAAAACATTTTGCATAATTCTAAGAAGTTAAGATAGTGAACGACTCTAGGAATGATGTAATATTTTGTAAGTTGAATAATTTTCAATAATTTGGTTTCAATAAGTTTGAAAGAATGCAATCAAGCAATCAGCTGATAGCCCATTAAAATAACTTTTGGTAATATCAATATGTGTGTTTTGTTCTATAACTCAAAAGAAGTTTAAATAATTGAATGATGTTGCTACAATAGATTTCCCTCTATGCTGATCTATTTATTTAGATTTAGAAGGCTTATTATGGTTTATATCTATGAAACTGAAAAGTAAGAGTAGGAATAATGCTGAATCATGTTTCCTTCTAGCAAGAATATCATATTCAGCCATGATTTATAATTTAATGAAAAAAAAGCTACATGTATTTGATTAAGAGATGCATTTGTGAAATCTGAGCATGTGGCCTTAGGTGTAGATTTAGGCTAAAACCCTAAGGTTAGCCATGAATTCCTTTTGTACGTACCATTTTGGCTTTACTACCAAATAAATTTACCAACAGAAGAGAGAGAGAGAGAGATGCAATTGCAATAATACTTCACATCTTTGCTATATTTAATAATGATTTTTAAAAGTTTTATTCTTTCTATACTGATAAAAAGTATGGTTATAGTTGAATTCTAAAATCTTACTTTAAAAATTAGATTTTTATAATCAGAGAAAGTATTTTATTTAATCAAAATTTAGTGGGAATTAGACGCTAACTAAAACACTATCAGTGTCTGGCCCTTGGCCCACCCCAGGGTCTTCTGCAGTTTGGGGAACATGCCTCCCATGCAGAGACAGCTTCTTGCCTTAAGATTTCCATCTCTGCCTTAGAGCTTCCTCTGGTTATAGTGGCTTGCTTGACCCAAACCTAGGAAGGCAGGGAAGTCCCTTGAATTAATGTCTCCAGGAGAATACCTTTACCAGTAAGGTAAGGAGGTACATAAATAAGCCATAGAGCTTGCCTTTCAATGAGATAATTATGGCACATGAATTAGTCAGTCTCCCTACACGTTTCAGTAGGATTTGACGCAGTTACTACTACTGTTGCCCACCACAGTCACACACTCATGATAACACTCTACTGTTTCCTTCCCTCCTCTGCCTCACTTCCCCAGTCCTTTGCCATGCTTCCCTGAAGATCTCCAAAATGAAATACTTAATACCACTTAACTGTCCTCAGGGCTATTGATACCATTAGCTAACTTTAAAAAGAAATGTGGTAATTTTATATTTAACATATAATCAATTACAATATGCCTAAAATTACCACCTTTTAAACTTTGAATTAATAATGGGAAATTACAGAAGTCACCTAAAATGTGAAAGGGAATATAAATTGTCAAAGTTATTTTAAGGGGTACACGAGTAGATTACTGTCACGTAGAGAAAAGTTTTGGGGACAGGAGCCAAAATGGGATTATAAGCATATAAAGTAGATGCAGGCAAAGACACAGAAGAGCAGTTCATGCAGTGGATGAAAAAACACATATGGTTGAGTTTAGGTTTTCCATTCTCTATCCCTACCTTTTGTTTTGGGGGAGTTGACCTTGTAGTGAAGCAGTGAAAGAGGAAGAGGAAATGAATGAGAAGGATGTGAAGAAAATCCCTATTGTTTGCTCTGTTTTAGTCACTACATAACCACCAGCACATTACTTAACTTCCTTAAAATCTAATCAGAACTATAAATATGGAAAGACTTTTAGCATGTTAGATGTTTTTTCAAGGAAATACTTCTGAAATATCACTCATTTTTATTTAATAATAAGAAGGAAAATCACGTGCAGGTAACTTTTCAGTTTGACCTAGGAAAATGTGGATAACTGCACAGGCTTTCCATAAGGATTAGATGAGTTAATTCATTTAAGGTCCTTGTCCCAGCTCCTGGAATAGGGTGAGTGCTAAAAATGTTATATAAGCAAATAAACAAGAGACACGCAGGAGAGTATGTTTAAACTTTGTTTAACTTCTTGAGGTAAATTACCTTGTTTCCCACATGACAGTGACGCTCTCAGGGATCCAGTATTAGAATGGGTAAACTTTAGCTCCAAAAGTCACTTCTTGGGTTCTTATGACATTTTAAAGTTCAATACTGAACGCCAATTCTAAACTTCAGAAGTTTGGGAAGGGAAATACACTATTAAGCTAAAGTTTGTCCTCTGTGGCATTAGACACCATATACTAACAAGTAGGTGTGACTTTGATTTTCTCTTAGCATACAAAACAGTAGAATTAATAATCCTGTATTAGTTCAAAGTCCTAATCTCTTTCTGTCATAATGTTGGATTCCCACTTCTGTTCCTGCCTAATGTATTAGTGCCATTGATCATTCCAATTTAAGTATACGTGCTGCCGAAGTGAGCACATGTTAGTACTACTGAGATGTGTTACAGTACAAAGAGTATATAATGTCTTTTGACATAGGTTACACTCAAGAATGTTTACTACCTTAGAAATGGAATAGTGATATCACTATGTCAAAATATGTGGTATAATGTGATCCATCAAAATATCTACAGATAAAAAATAATGAATGATTCTTCCCAACTTCAGAATAGTTGTTTCTAGTGATACAAGATAATGCTGTATGTATTTACATACAGGGCTATGTTTAGAGCCAGATGAAATAAATATTGTCTATCAGTTTAAGGATAAAAATTATCTCAAATGCCACAAATTTAGCAGCATAATTATCTCTACAAAGAAATGAGTTTTAGAAATAATAGATTCTTTTCTGAATTGAAATGTCCCATTTACAAACAAATTAATTTAAAAGTCTCTATGCTTGGCAGAATTCTAAGATGGACCCTCAGATTCTTACCACTTGGCATATAATATACATGGTATATATCTATATTATATATAGAGAGATATATAATATATATTAATGTGATACATATAATATATATAATATATGTATTCATCCATTTATTTATATGTACATATATAGTTCATCCATTAAATAAGGTAGGAAATCCTGCTACATGTAACAACATGGATGGACCTTGAGGACATTATGCTAAGTGAACTAGGCAGACAGAACAAAATAAATACTGTATAATTTCACTTATATGCGGCATCTAAAAACATTAAACTCACAGAAACAGGAGTATAATGGTGGTTGCCAGGGGCCAAGGGTGGACAGAATGGGAAGATGTTTGTCAAAGTGTACAAACTTTCAGGTATAAGATGAATAAGTTCCAAGATCTAATGCACAGATGGTGGCTATAGTTAACAATACTGTATTGTATATTTGAAAGATGCTATGAGAGTATAGTTTTAATGTTTTAACCATAACAACAACAAAATGGTAATTACATGAGGTGAAGGATGTGTAAACTAACCTGTGTGGATATCATTTCATAATACACATGTGTATCAAACCATCACACTGTGTACCTTAAACTTATACAATACCATATGTCAATTATATCTCAATAAAGTTGAAGAAAAAAGAAAAAAATAGATATAAACAGATTATCATACAGAATAATAATTATTTATCTCCAGATGGGTTAACATAGTTTGTAGTTTATTATTATTATCAAAAAAAAATTTGTTTATACCATATCTAATTCACTGGTGAGGAGACGGAGCCTTGACTGCATGAGATGTTGTAACCAAGGTCATACATTATTAGGAGAAGGAGACAAGAGTTGAACTGAGATCTATGTGCTTCAATGCCCATGTAATTGACCTAACTATGATGCTTCTACCAGTACCCTACACACACTTTCCCCAAGATAAAAGGAACAAAGCAAAAAGAATTCAAGAAAAAAAAATATTTGCTACTATCGCTATTTTTTCTAGATTTATTTTTTAAAATTTTTATATTATATAATGTTATGTGCTAATTTTAATAGTAAAAAGAAAACATTTAAAAAAATTAACATTAAAAAGTGTCACCAAGGGGCGCCTGGGTGGCTCAGTTGGTTAAGCGACTGCCTTCCGCTCAGGTCATGATCCTGGAGTCCCAGGATCGAGTCCCGCATCGGGCTCCCTGCTCAGCAAGGAGCCTGCTTC
The DNA here is from genome assembly GCF_054177405.1 of Leptonychotes weddellii. NCBI lineage: Eukaryota > Metazoa > Chordata > Mammalia > Carnivora > Phocidae > Leptonychotes > Leptonychotes weddellii. The sequence goes on from NC_138380.1 coordinate 27,757,434, forward strand.
TCCCTCTAACCCTCCCCTCTCTCATGTACTCTCTCTCTCTCATTCTCGCTCTCTCAAATAAATAAATAAATCTTTAAAAAAAAAAAAATAAAAAGTGTCACCAAGTTCAGCTGTATCTCTCAAATACCTTTTGTTAGTTATCTCTAAACCATTCAGAGTAAAATATTATCTTTTTTTCTTTTTTAAATATTGCTAGACAAATAATTTAATAACTGTTCTTAGAAAATTATTCTCATATTGTTTCAGTTAAAAGGTAATTTAAATACTTTTCCTCCTTATTGTGAGAAATGATAGGTCAGTATCCCCTGGAATAAGCCCTTCAAATAGCATATTTCTGTAATGGCTCTTTCTAAGCCACTACCTTACTGAAAAGCCAAGACTGTTGACTGATAGGTTTCTTTTTGTTTCAAACCACTACTTAAACTTCTTACAACTTCAATACTGTGTAAGATAACCTCTGAAATACTTAATAAAATACCTATAAAATTAAAATGCCTCTTAAAACCAAATTTTACCCTGCCTCTGGTTTACTACTAGAAAGCAGATGGAATACTAGGTTCTCACTGGAGTAAAATGAAAAGAAGAAACCAAAACCTCTTTACTGCCCAGCAAGATTCTAGGGATAGTGGTACCTAGCAGATAGTATTACCTAACCATCCCTTTAGAATCTGATGGCATTATTTTTTCCCACTTTATCAATATTGACAACATTCACAACTGCATGAGGAAGAGACAATACCCTGACTTGAGAGACATCTGGAACTAATCCCCCTTTCCTTTTCTCCCCCAAAAAGGGCACAAAAGTCAGATAGCCGAACTTACATAATAAAGAAAAAATGTGTTCCTTTATTGTAAAGAATCCGTCCTTATGAAAATGTTTGCCCAATGAATTAAAATACCTATTCAAATTAAAATCTTCAAATTCTTCCCAACATTACACCTCATTAAAAGCAGCCAATTGATAGCAAAAAAGTCTACTTCCCCAATCTTTGGAAGAAAGTTGGAAGCCGGGCACCGAGCCATGTGGATGTGTGAGCCTAAGCTGGAAGGCATATCACCAAGTGGAGTAGAGGACAATGAAGAGAGACTTGCCGTTGAACTGGTTATTAGATACAAAAGATGTTCAACCTTTTAGATCCCAAGATGGAGCTTGACTAATCAAAATTTTAAACTGTATCATTTTATTACCTTGACTCTGTAGAGCCAAAACTATGTAACTAACAAAGATCTTCTTCAGAACAGAATCACTAAAACATAAATGTAATAATTTACTATAAATTCTGTAAATAATGTATGCTAATAAATGATATCTGTGGCTGACAGAGTGCCTAATAAATTCAAGTATCATCATATTTGATTCAAATCGAAATCCATTAAGATTACTGCAATTCTCTCCAGATTTACAGATAAGCAAACCCTCAGACAAGTTTTATTTAGTCAGAGATCAAGGAGTTGGTTTATGTCAGATTGGATATACAAACCTACATCTATCCAACTCCAGAGATTTTTCATCTTCCCTCTATCTCATTCAGAAATCTTGCTTCATCACTAAGATATTTATCCTTTGTTCACATCACTTTAATAACAATGTGATTTAATATGTAGCTGATTAAATTTGTTATGGTAAGAAAACTACAATATAAGGATATCCTATGGGTTAGAAGTGTTTATATTTGAATTAATATTCGCTATTACTACTAGCTTCAAGGATTGACTTATTTTCTTTTATGAGGAATCAGTGTTAATCTTAAGTAGGCTCCTATTTATACATTTGGTCTATAATAATAGCACACAGAAAATTTTTATAGTGCTTAGTTTTTTTATAAAATGTATCTTGTCAATTTTTTAAATCTATTTTAATATGTTGGGCACTAGGTAAGGCTGGGCAGGGTCCACAATGGAGAGGCACAAAGAATGTCAGATCTAGACAAAGCCAGCCACTCCTCCTCTTGTTTTATAAAAATATACACTACTTTATAAATAGAAAAGGAGTTAAGACAAGGGAATGAGAATGGGTTTTCAAATCTGAAAGATTCTGAATTCAATGTCAACCTGGGTCACTTATAGCTGTTAAGTGTACCAGCTTTGAACCTCATTTGGTTTCAATGTTCTTGTTTTTTGTTTTTTAAGATTTTATTTATTCATTTGACAGAGAGAGAGGACAAGCAGGGGGATCAGCGGAGGGAGAGGGAGAAGCAGGCTCCCTGCTGAGCAGAGAGCCCGACGTGGGGCTCCATCCCAGGACCCTGGGATCATGATCTGAGCCCAAGGCAGACGCTTAACGACTGAGCCACCCAGGTGCCCCGCAATGTTCTTGTTTTTATCTATAAAGCAAAATGCCTGCCAACCCCATTCCCCAGTGCACACGGACACCAGGAGGGTTTTTCGTTTTGTTTTTTTGTTTTTTTTAATCAGACCTGAGATAAATTAAGGAAGCTAATATGATACCTCATAGATACTCTATCATTAGTATTGCTGATACTGCCCATCCTTGCTATCAACTGGATTGCTAGGATGCTACAGGTGCCTTTTGCTTGTTTCACTACCTTAAAAAATACAGTACCTTCACATATGTTCTCTTTACTGTATTAAAGGTGGCATAATGATTTTGTGTGCTTATGAATATGATTGTGTACATACGTGTGTATATATCTATATATGCATGCCTGAGAGAGAGAGAGGGAGAAGGGCGGAGGACAGGGAAGAGGAGGAGGAAGAGGAGGAGAAATGAGAGAAAAAGGAAGAGAGGAGAAAGGAGGTAAAAAAAGAAGTTAAAGGACCAAGAAAAACAAAGAAAGTAAAAGGGAGGAAAATCTGTATATATAAGTAAGACTTCTAGGGTTAGATAACAGATATTTTTTTATTAAAGTAAAATATTTTGCAATAATGTCATTGGTTTATGTAATCTGGAGAAAATAAGGCTAAATTTAATTCAATTGTCTGTATTTTTCCCCTCCAGAACCTTGTTACTACAGGTGAGAGACTGACAATCTGAAATAGAAAATTAATTCGCTAGATTTTTATTTTCTAATCTCTAGGTTTTTATAATTATAGCTAAATGAAATTGTTTAAACTTGAGAATGTATACATTACTCATACTAAGTACTTGAAAATTGAGGGTTAATTTAGATATATTACATACTGATGTATTTATAGAAACTACTGATGTCTTAGTATGTTTAAAGAAAGGAATAGTAAACACAGAGTGTTTGATTAAAGGACATCATGCAAATTAATATTTATCAAAAATGTTCAAGGGTTATTTATTTTAAACTGTAAAATGCAGTCCATTTATCACTCCAGCATTTGCAGAAGCTTTTTGGTTCAATTAGGGACTTCAATATGACTGAGGCTATTGACAGAGGTGAGGAGTAGTCCTAGCACAGTTGCATTATTGGCCTCTTTCCTGGTGTCCTTCTTGGAAAGAGATGCCTTTTGCCTCCCACACGTTTGTTGTCCAATCAGCCACCAGGCATCTGGTATAGCAGATGGGCCCCATGTATACCTGGAACAGTGGTGCCAGGACCATCAGGGCTTTCTCCACTTCTGCATGAATTTACTTGTGCTTTACTAGTTAGAGGGCATTTTTCCATCCTGGAAATATGCATTGAGCAGTAAATATGTGGAAGACTGTGAGGTTAAAAACTGAATACAGACATGAATCCTGACCTCAAGAAGTTTCACTAAGGGATGCCTGGGTGGCTCAGTCAGTTAAGCGTCTGCCTTCGGCTCAGGTCATGATCCCAGGGTCCTGGGATCGAGTCCCACATCGGGCTCCTTGCTCAGCAGGGAGCCTGCTTCTCCCTCTCTCTCTCCCTCTGCGTGTGCCCTCTCTGTCAAATAAATAAAATCTTAAAAAAAAAAAAAAGAATTTTCACTAAGATAAATCCTTTGCCCACCTTTAGATTTAAATCCTGTTTGATGTTTTTCTCACCAGGTTTACTTCTGGTCTGGTAATCCAGTCACTGAGGGATTGAATATTACTTTAATTTTCATGTGATGTTTCTTCTTTTATTTTTTTATATTCTTCTATTTTTACATATTCTGTAACTTATATTCTTTTTTGCATGCTTGCTTTGTTTTATTAAGCTCTCCCCACCTCTATGTTTTATCCCACCTTCCAGTCCTATTTCCTTTCCTGTAATATTACCAGTTTTAGGGGTTTCTTAATCATTTCAAATTGTCAGAAGAACTTCTTTTCAACATGCACATGCTGTAACTTAGCCCCAAGAGTTTTTAACAGGTTAGGTCTAAGGTGTGCCTTAGTCGGGTGTATTCTATCCAGTTCTATCTATACTGCTGACATTGATTAATTAATCACCAATTCAAAGATGACTGTGGCTATTGCGGTATACCTTTCCCTTGAAATTTAGGAACCAAGCTTCCTATGGTGGGAACAGAAATAAAAATACCCCAGGATTTCAGTAGTAACGTTGTGTATTTTTTTATGGCATAGAGAGAGGTTGGAGAGGATACTATACCGAAGGTTCTATTACAATATATGTAAAACTGAATGGGCACGGAAAAACTTGCTTATAGGACAATAGCTTATTGCAAGAACATATAAATATGTTTTTTCTTAGCCCCCAAGAATTATCTCCATGCTATCAAGAAGCTTTGGGCTGAGAATACTCAGTGAGTTGCAGTGTATTGAAATATACCCACTACTCAATAAAAAAAAATTGTTGGTTCGTAGTTTTGCTTCTGTGAAATAAGTAGTAAAATAAACCACATAGTAAAAAACACTTTGATATGTAAGAATCAGTAAGGACACTGATACTTTAATGGAGTACACAACTAAAAAATAAATAAAACAGAGCCAAAATTAACCATTACTTTAAGTCTCTTTCATCAGCAAAAGATGTCTGCTAAACATCTCCCTTCCTAGTCATCTCCACCTCTTTCCATAGATTTCCATATGTTTAAAGACACATAGATTTGCCTTATAAAGTTGTATACACTGTCCACCTACCACCCTCTAGATTCCTATAAAAATGTAGCTAAATAAATTTGAAGAGAAAATACATTTTATTAATCTTGTCACATAATTTCTATTTATTCTTCTTTAATTATAGTTAGTCACTTGTTTTACAAGTTAAAGTCTAGATTTTACAAGTTAAAGTCTAGATTTGCTGCCTCTTACACATTTCCCACTGGTCTCTATTGATAGTATGGGCAACAAACAGGCTGTTCTCAGTTGAAAGCAGATGACCTGATGTAGCCATAACCATGCCTCCCAACACTTTCTCTTTCTCATCAGGGTCACAAAGATGCGCTCTGTTCTTTGAAACTACTTTACCTTGCTGTTCTATATCCATTCTTCTTATTGCTTTTTAATGGTTTGTGTCTTTATCCTACATTAAAATTTCCTATAAAAATCTATTACAACTTCACTACTGAATTATTTTAAAGCATATTATTTGAGAATATGACCAACCACATTATTTATAGTTCCCTTTATAATAATTCATAGAATAAAAAAGTTTATAGACTGAGATATCAGGGAAGTCTTTCCTTTTGTGTAAATATATTTGCTGCCCCCCCCCCCTTCAGGCAATGGAACTGAGATTTTCCCATTTTCCTTTGGTTACCAGAAAAGTGCAGAAGCAGATTTGCAGCCATATTTTAGAATACTTGTAATGTCTATATCTACATGCTGCCCTTATTCCTGATATTTTATATCTTATGTACATTTCCCCTGCACCAATTACATATTTGTATTTTTCAATTTCATTGACCATATTTAGATAATTTTGTAAATGACCTCTCCTCTTTGGTGTAATAACAGAATTATATATAAGGAAACTACACAAGGACGCCTCTTGAACCACTGCTATTCAATGTTGTATAGGAATTTCCAGCCAGAACAATTAGGAAAGAAAAAATAAAAGTAAAAAGCATCCAAACTGTTAAGAAAGAAGTAAAATCATCTCTACTCATAGATGACATATTACTACATATATAAAATTCCAATGAATGCAAAAGAAAACCACTAGAAATAGTAAACAAATGCAGTAATATAGGTGGGCATGAGATTAACATACAAAAAAAGAAATTATGTTTCCATAAGCATGCAATGAATAATAAAAAAACTAAGAAAGCAATTCCATTAATAATAACATCTAAAAGAACAAAATACCTAGGAATAAATTCAACCAAGAAGGTGAGTGACTTATATACTAAAAACTACAAATCATGGCTAAATGAAATTAATGACCTAAATAAATGAAAAGACAACCCATATTCATCTACTACAAAGCTTAATACTGTTAAAAAGGTAATACTTCCTAAAATGATATATAGACTCAATTAATCACAATCAAAATTCCAATAATCATTTTTTTTCAGAAGTGGAAAAGCTCATCATCAAATTCAAATGGAATTCAAAGGGATCCCAAATAACCAAAACAATCTTTAAAAAGAAGAACAAGTTGAAGGGCGCCTGGGTGGCTCAGTTGTTAAGCGTCTGCCTTCGGCTTAGGTCACGATCCCAGGGTCCTGGGATCGAGCCCCATATCGGGCTCCCCACTCCGCGGGAAGACTGCTTCTCCCTCTCCCACTCCCCCTGCTCGTGTTCTCTCTCTCTGTGTGTCTCTCTTTGTCAAATAAATAAATAAAATCTTTAAAAAAAAAAAAAAAGAACAAGTTTGAAGGACTTATACTTCTTTTTTTGTTTTTGTTTTTTTTGTTTTGTTTTGTTTATTCTTATGTTAATCCCCATACATTACATC
>NC_138380.1:27764664-27795117 GCF_054177405.1 Leptonychotes weddellii
GGGGTAAAAATAGTCTCCTTAACAGATGGTGCTGGGACAACTGGTAAACTACTTGCAAGAGAATGAATTTGGACCTCTACCTCACATCATATACAAAAACTAACTCAAATGGATTAATAGTGTAAGTGTGTGTAGGCTATAAAACCATAAAAATCTTATAAGAAAAACTCGGGGGTCAAAAAAAAAGAAAGAAAAAGAAAAACTAGGGGTCAGTTATTAGGACCCTGGTTGAGTAATGGATTTTTAGATTTGAAATAAAAAGTACAAGCAACAAAAACAAAAAAGTAGATAAATGATTTTATCAAAATATCATAAATCAAAATATCAAAAAGATATTATCAAGAAATATCAAATCAAAATATCAAGAAGATATTACCAAGAAAATGAAAAGACATCATACAAAATAGAAAACATTTGAAAAGCATGAGTCTAGGATTCACTTTATCATTTTACAACTCAGTGATAAAAAGACAACTCAATCTAAATATGAGTAAAGAACTTGAATACTCTATATTTCCCCAAATAAGATATACAAGTGGCCAACAAAATTTAAAAAGGTATTCAACATTTTAGTCATTAGGGATAGGGAAATGCAAATCAAAATGACAGATGCCACTTCATGCCTACTAGGATGACCATAAATAAGAACAAAACAACAACAAAGAAACAAACAAACAAAAATCCAGAATATAGCCAGTGTTAGCAAAGATGTAAAAAAACTGGGAGCTTAGTAGATTGCTGTTGGAAATGCAAATAGAATGAAAAATGATTCAGCCATTAAGAAAGCAGCTTAAAGTTCTCTCAAATTTAAATGTGGAATTACATATGACCCAGAGATTCTGTTCTCAGATATACATTCAAAAGAACTAAAAGTACATACTCAAACATATACAAGTGTACACAAGTTTACAGTAACATTATTCACAGTATCCAAAAGGTGGAAGCAGCTCAAATACCCATCAACTGATGAATGGATAAAAAATTGTTGTATATTCCTGTGATGGGAGTACTATGCATCCATATAAAACTACTAATACATTTATAATTTGGAGTTCCTAATTGGAAGACAGGAGCAGGAATCAGGTTAAATTATAAACAGAGTATTCAGAGTAAGCCCCCACAAAGAATGTCAAATGATAAAGCAGATTTGAAAACTCTGGGAGAGAGTTTAGCATTTATTTCAGGCAAGAGCACTCCAGGCAGAGAGGACAGGAGAACAGGGCTAACACTTGCCTGGCAAGTTTTCCATGGAAGCCAGTGTGGGCATAAAGGTGCATTTAAAAGGGAGAGCAGTAGGAGATGACATCACAGAGTGCCTGAAAAACCAGAATATGTAGATAATTTTGGACCATTTTAATATTGTTTTTTTTTTTTTCCTCTGAGAAAAGAAAACCACTGTAAGGTTTGAACAGAGGATGGGAATGATCAAACTGATATTGTAAATGGACCAGTCTACTGATATCTAGAAAACAGATTGTAGAAAGGCAAGGAAATAAGAATTAGGATTCCAGCTAATAAAAGATGCTGGTTTGGACTGTGCTGGAAGCAGGAGAGGGACTGAGACATGGTCGGTTTATAGGTAGCTTGTTGGCAGCATTTTTTTGTTGTGTGAAAGGACAATGACATCAAGAATAATTTCATTATTTATTGGACTGAGCACCTGAATGGTTTGTGTTTACATGAACCAAAATGAGAAAGGTTGCAGGTGAAGTAAACGGTGTAGAAGAATACTATATTTTTTTAAAGATTATGTTACTCTATAGTTCATAGACTTTTCTCTCACCAATTTATTCCATACTTAAATAAGTCACTGTTATTTATTTCACTTTAGAAATTTTGAATCTTTATACCATTTTACTACTTTTAGGATGATCTTCAATATATGCCATTTTGTTTTCCACAGTAATACCATATTGAGGAATGTTTGAATAATGCTGTTATTTGTTTTGTATTTGAAGGTGAAGACTGTACATCACGCTAGGTTTTCCTTTCCAAGTAAGAGTAATGAGTGTTCATTTGTATTCTTCAGACTTTTATAGGTCAGTGTCATGACCCAATGTTAGTGGTACAGCCCTATGCCATAAATCAATTTCCTTTTGGGGGGATACGGTTACAGTTTACCTTCTATATTAAATCTGCTTTAACTGTCTATTAATCAACTGACTACAATCTACTACAAACCTGTTTAAGAAAATATATCAGCTCACATTTTATATTTCCTAGAAGAGACCTACTATAATAGAGTCGTGAGTATATTTTGTGACTATAAAGATTCTGGGCCTAGACAAGTCATAAAAAAATTTTTTTAAAAATCTAAAATAAATATACTCCATTAGTACTCCCAAGGGCATTTTTTCTCACTTCAATGACCAAACATGCATCCAGGAATAGAGCTCTGGGGCTATTTCAGCTGACAACCTAGTTTGTAGTGTTTACTCAACCACAGATAAGGCTTAACTTGGTTTGAAAAGGGAAATAAAACGTAGTAGTTTTTCTCCCATATATATCCTGGATTGAATCTTACAAAGATCAAAAGCAAAAAGAATTAAATGAATCTATTGTAAAACCAAAGAGAAAATGCTATTTTCATTGGCTTTTTGTTTTTCATTATGCTAACTTCAAAAGTTACTAAAATATTTTCAAATATAACTTTAAAAGATCAAATACAGCAGCTAAGTAGAATAAAGATTAATCATTATGAGAGTTAAAAATTCAACTGAAATGAAAATACAAATTTGAGTGAAATATTAATATGATTGTATTTTCTATGACAGGGAGATTAAAGAAGTGAAAGTTCAATGCAGAAGTGATAAATTACATATTGATTCTCATGTTTTATTAAATAAACTTATTTTACAAAATTCTGTATATAATAAGAAATAATATCTGCATATTTATTATCTCTCTTGTTACCATGTGCAAATTTAAGAGAACCTCTTAAGAAATATCAGTAATATGTTTATACTTTATAACTCTTTACTCTCCCTTCATTTAAACAGAAACCATTTTAGCAAAATTCCTTAGTGTATGTGAGGTGATCAATAAGGATGCAAAAATAAAATATTTGTAACAGGATCTGGCACCAACTTCCAACTTGTATAGCATGGGTTTCCCCAACAACAAGCAATTCTGATACCAGTTGAGTGTCCTTCAGTTCAACTAAAAACTGACACTATCTATGCGGGGACAATTTCAGATCCCACACTTTAAGGGTTCAGTCCCACAAGACTGTCCTCCGCTTCAGACTCCAAGCACAAGCCTAGGCTGTTACATGTATTTCTGACCAACTGGCTATAAATCAGAAGTTCTAACAACTCCTTCCTTGGGTTCGATTAATTTGCTAAAGTGACTCATAGAACTCGGAGAAGCATTTTACTTACTAGATTACCAATTTATTATAAAGGAATATGACTCAGAGACAGTCAGATGGAAGAGATTGCATATGTCAAGGTAAACAATGAAAGCTTCCATACCAACTTCTTTCTAGTGTACCACTCTTTCTGAATCTCCATGTGTTCACCAACTGGAAGGAATTTGTACCCTGTCCTTTTGGATTTTATAGAGGCTTTATTACATAGGCATGATTGATTAAATCATTGGCCCATTGGTAATTGATTCTATCTCTAACCCCTCTCTCATCCAGGAAATCAGGGAATATGACTGAAATTTCCAACCCTCTGTTCACAAATTGGTTCCCCTGGCAACCAGCTTCTGAATCCTTAGATGCTTTCCAAAAGTCACCTCATTCATATAAACCCAGCTGTGGTGGAAAGGAACTTGTTATGTTGAATACCTATTCAAAGATAGGTATCTTGTTATTTAAGACACCTATAGTTCACTATTATGGCACTGACGAGATTTCAGGAACTAAGGGCAAGAGACCATATACCAACACAAAAGAGTCTCCCACTGCTCTTATCTCAGGAAATCCCAAGGGTTTTGGGAAATGTAAGCCAGGAGGAACTATGGAGAAAGACCAAATATATATGAAAATTATATTTGGCATCTGAATGACCAAACATACTTTTCTCATAAATCACAATATTTCAATTCTCATTGCATTTAGAGTTCCACTGTCTAACAATAAGAAGTATTTGAAAATGTGAATTACCACTAACTATAGGAAAGCTGACACTACTCTGTATACTGGCTGTTAAAAATGATTAAAGAAAACAATTTAGGTGATACAAACAGACTTTATCACTTCATGAAATGGACAGTCTCCTTTCAGAGAACTGTAAAATGGGGTGGAAAGCAGGAAGCTTGAATAGGATAAAGACTAAAGAACAAGTAAGAAGAGAGTAGAAAATCTCTGATTGGCTAGGGCCACGCAGTTAACTTTGTTTTGGGTAAGAACAAAGAACTAAGCATAGAGCCCAGAGTTGGCTTGATATCTGGGGATTGGCTGAGTTGATATATGTTGTTTCTGGTCAAGTAGAACATATAGGGGCATAAAAGTTACTTAATTTTCTGTTTGCTAATGTGACACCCTAGGAAAGAGAGGCTCCACCTTGGACCTAGAAAGTTATTTATACAGCACCCCTTTTGATCATCCTCTTGACCATTCAGGACAACAATCAAAAATATCAGTCTTGGCATGACTCAGAGTTGCCGTTGCCTCTCTCAGGTCCCAGTGTAGTATTCACAAAATATTATGTCAGGCTCCCACTCTTAGAGCTGTTTACAGGCTTCTGGTTTCATTGTTGTTGTTCTTGTTATTATTGTTTTTTGTTTGTTTGTTTTAATCATTCTAATCAAAGAGAGACTACCTGTTGACTGATCAATGGCTGCCCAAATGCATTTAAAACTTTCGAGAAACCATAGTGTATCAGGGAGACAATAATAATTATTAGCAACAAAACAATACCCATGATTTAGAGAGTAATCTTGAATCAGGGTCCCCATGGCCCAATCAACTAGAATCAAATAAATCAAAAAAAAAAAAAAAATCCCAAAGAGGAGAATACTTCTTTCACCCAGTTGGCCTTTTTATGTACTTCATATAACTGTGTCTCCACTTCTCCTTAAGTGTTTATTTAGCAAATTTGTTCCAGAGAAACTGAGGCAATGGAAATCAGGGAGAAGTCTGTGATGGACAGAAAGAACTACCAGATCATCAGCATCATAGCAAATCCAACAGTCAGTTGGAGGCTGGATTATGCTCTTTACAATGCCCTGAGATATGCAAACAATGGCATTATCTTTCCGGGACAGAGAAAGGTAAAAGGTGAACAAGATAATGGCAAGGACCTCTGTGATGCTAGAATCAGGAAAAGGATGGCCAAAGAGGGAAAGAGCTATAGAAAGAAACGTTCTTGATCTGACATCTTGGGAAGAAGCAGTCTACCCAATATTGGCTATTTCTCTTCCTAGTCGATTTGATCTTGAGGTTTCCTCCATTGATACAGGACCAGATGACAGCTGTGAAATTTGCACTCAATGTTCAGCACCTTGTAATTTGGCAGTGGTATCAGTGGTCAAGAGTTCATGGCAGGGTTCTTTCCATGAATCTCACTTTTAAAAACCATCAGAGTGAAACAATAATTGTCTGTAAGTGACAAAAGCCTTAAAAATACCCATGGATGAGAGTTCATTTAATAACGAAATGTAGTTATTTCTGTGGCAGACAATAATTCAGGATAATAATTAGACAATGTGAGTATTCACAACCTTCTAGAAACTTTAAACAATTTCTGAAATACCTATGTTAGTAACATATATCAATACGCATATAACTTAAGAAGGTCTATCATCATTTCTGATTTGACAATGCTTCCCATGTAACTTAACATACCAAATAAACCTAACATCTTTCCTTCACAAAGTGAGAGACAAATCCATTGGGATGTTCCAGGACTCCTTGAAAAAAATCCCAAAGTTAGTTCAAGGTCCAAAAGATTTCATTTAAAATTGGAGAAGTTTGTCAGAAATACCCGTAAAACCAAACCAACAAAAATTTGAAGGCAAATACATAAAACTACATAGTTGTGAACAAAACTGAGCTCTTTTAATACTTAGAAGACTGTATGTATGTATGTTTGTATGTATTGTTAAGTAATCAAAGACCTGAGAAAGACAACATGAAACATAGTAAATCTTTGCTGTCCGGGCAGATTATTAAAAAGATTAAGAAGAACATTTTATTATAATTTCTTACTTAGAGCAGACCCATAATCTAAGAAAACTGTCCTTTTTACAGAGAAAAAACAAATTCTAATTTTGCACCAGTGTGCTTTTGATACTAAAACTTATTTTTAAAAAACTCAATTAAGTTCATTCCAGTCTTAACCAGGTTGGCCACACACAAAATTTCCTTCCCAAGCTTCTTTTTTCACAAACCAATTACAACTAGTAGTTTTAGTGACAAATATTGATTAGAATTATTAATGTTTAGAATCCATTATTCCTAGTGAAAACTGAGAAGTAAGCAATTGTGAATTGTCTGTTACACTAGCATTCTGTGGATTTGCAAAATTATAAATTTCATAATTTCTAGAAGTATATTCTTCCTCATAGTATTTTTTTTTCAATGTGGCACTAAAGATATTTAATAATAGATCCATGTATCATTAGTTCTTCTGTAAAAGGAAGCCAAATGTGGATACATCTATGTTCAGTAATTGATGTTTCAGCATTTTATCTTATTTGGAAATAATCTGGATATTCAACGACTATCCATCATTTAATTTACCTTAATCTCATAATTTTAATGTTTCAAGACGCCAAAAAGATATTGGAAATTATTTTGAAGTAGACATAACATAAGGCATAATTTTTGTTGAAAAACTGATTTATAAGCTTTTATTTTACTAATATCTATTTACTTGTCAACAGTTAGGTTGAGGTTACAAAATTTCATGAGACATTGAATAACTAACTATATTCAAGTTATTCTTCTTGCTGACCAATTTTGTAAGATACAAAGATACTATCTTAGCAAAATCCAGAGCCACTCCTAAAGATGGCCCAAAAGCGGGGGCGGGGGAAGACACAGACAATTCCCCTGAGAACTGGCAATAGTCCATAAGGCCATAGACACGAATGAAGTGCAACACACATTCTTAACCAGCCGTATTTTTGGACCTCCAACCTCACAGTTGAGCTGCGTGCATATGCCACAATGAACAACCTGCAAGCCTTATGCAGGCAGAAAGCCAAACAAAGTTCTCAAAATACAGAATAAGACAAACTGCAGGCTTCTAAGTGAGTGGGGTTTAAAGTAGACAGTAGAGTCCCAATGTGTCTACCAGAATTTGGCATGGTTTTCCACTAATTTTAATTCTAGTTTTCCTTTGGCTATTTAAGGGAATAACTGGTGGCAGCTTATTGGAGAATCCCCCGGGGTTCCATCAACTCTGGGAGGGGTCCATATGAAGGTCCTCCTTTGAGAGTGGAAATGGGGGCATCTGAATCAGTGTCAAAGGATTTGCACAAAACCTTGGGAGACAATCTCTTTCCCAGTGCCTTAGTTGATTGCAAATAAGACATCAATTTCTGGGCCAGTGTTTTGATGATGAACTCCCTAAGAGGGTGCAACAGGGGAGGCCCAGGTTCTGCTTTAGGCTTCTGTCCTTGGAGCGGCTCCAGTGATTAGGCCACTAACCTGGGAAATTTTTGTTTACACTCTTCAGAGTGGAAAGGCAACTGAGATAAAGGATTAATAGACTGAGTACTCAAGTAAAGGAGGATAGAAGGGAGTAGGAGAATCACATCAGTCTTACAGTTTTGGGGTTTTTTTAGGTACCTCTTCTATCTTTAATTTTTCAATAAATTTTTCAGTAAATCTTTCAGTGAAGCTAGTTTGGAATACTGAAGCCTTTTGGAGCCTTTAGCATGCCAATTAAAATCAGTACTCCATTTTCTTTGTTTTATTTATGGGCCCTTGCTTTCAAGAGGACTTCACAAAGGGACAATCTTATCTAATTGGAATGTTCCCCCCATAATGACCATTGTAATTCTAGGTAGTCTTAGTAAGATTTTACCATTTTTGTAAATGTCTACGGCTTCTGGGATGACAGTTCTTATACATAAAATAAACAGGTATTCCAGAAGGTGGCACTGTCAATTCTCTGAATTTGAGGATCTCATGTCTTCAGCTAAACCGTGGGTATTTCAGAGCCGAATTAATAGACAGATGTGCCGGTGGGTTGGGAATCTTGTGTTGTTTATAGTGTACCTCATTGCACAGAAATTTTCTTGAGATTGGCAAGTGACCCAGTGTCAGTCTACCCATTCTGTGCCCAACTTATCCTAGGATAGGAGTCTTAAGGTAGGTGGCAAGCATTCTAACAGCTTTTAAGTGCTCAACCCATGTCCAGCAATTTTGCAGCGTTGGCTTCTGAGATTCCCATTAGGGATACATCTATTACCCCTTTTACTAGAAGATTTCTTTATAGTGGCTCATGCCCTAATGGCTTTTAATAGTACAATCTGTGCCTACTTTGATTTTGAATTTGATGGTCAAAACATTCCAAATTTCTTGTCTTTATTTTCTCAAGTTTCCCAGGTGCTTATGCTGTGGACTTACCTTGAGATTCTGTATGTCCCCTAATGCTTGGCACCATTACAGACTCCTTATATAACTACCTCAGAACATTTCCAGGAACAACAATTTTTACATAAAGTTGGTTTGGATCGGAGAGCTGCACACAAGGGAGCTCAAATCCGAGACTGACTTACCCAGGGCCCTTGGTAATGATGACAGGAACAGTAAACTCATGAAGCTCAGTGGACACCTTGCATGTGTGCATCTCCTGTCTGGCAGGCCTTCAGCAGTTACCTTCAGATCCCATGCTCCATCACCAAATACTGTCAAAAAAATGGTTAAAGAAACAATTTAGGTGATACAAACAAATTTTAACACTTCATGAAGTGGACAGTTTCTTTTAGAACTGTAAAATGGGGTGGAAGGCAAGAAACTTTTGTAGGATAAAGAATAAAAAACAAGGAAGAGAAAAATAGAAAATATCTGATTTGTTGGGATCACATAGTCAACCTTGTTTGGGATGAGGAGGAACAAGGAAACAATTACAGAGCCTGGATTTGGCTGACTGGATATATTATACTTCTGGTCAAGTGGAGCATTACAGGGACACAAAAGTTTCCGTTTGCTAATGTGGTACCTCAGGCAGGAGCAGCTCCAGCTTGGGTGTAGAATTATTTCTATTTGATCTATGTGGTAGGTAGGCTAAAAAAGGGTTCTCCTAAGGGCATCTACATCCTAATACCTGGAAACTGTGAATATTACCTTATATGGTAACATCTTTGTAGATATGACTGAATTAAATATTTTATGGTGGGAAGATAATTGATTATCAGAGTGGGCACTAATTGCTATCACATGCTTCCTTACAGGGAAAAGCATAGTGAGATTTGACAACACCCAGAGGAGAAGTGAATGGGAAGATGGAGCAGACAGATTTGAAGATGCTGACTTTGAAGACTGGAGTGAAGCCAAGGAATGCTGGCAACTGCTTGAAGCTGAAAAAGGCATGAAATGAATTCTCCCTTTAAGCATCTCAAAAGATGGAAGCTGTGCTGACACCTAGATTTCAACCCTATGATACTGATTTTGGACTCTGGCCTCGAGAACTGTGAGAGAATTAACTTCTTGTTTCATGTCACCAAATTTGGGGTAATTTGCTGCAACACCCATAAGAAACTAATACAAGATGTTATCCAGCCAAATCTGGATCTAACTGGATCTGACAAAGAGTCATTGAACTTTCAAAGTTTTCAAAATAATTAGAAATATGGTTTCATATCGATTATTACATATGAGGAACCTCATCTTCATTTATATTGTTAACTGAGGTAAGTGCTCATATAATATTAAGCAATTAAACCTGCAAACTATTTACACATAAGCATTCAGAAAATAAATAGAATCCTCAGGATTTTTTTCAGGGTTTTAAGACTCATGATATTCAATTTCATATGTTACAAAATTTCATTTAGCCTATTCCTCTAGGTTTTCAACTTAATCATGAAGAAGTGACATATCTTTTGAAAAGCACTTGTATTTTCTGTCAGAGTAAAAAACAGCCACAATAACACACACACACACACACAGAGTATGGAGACAGGTCAAAATAAAGTCCTTTGTTACCAGATATTGTTGGAATTTGAAAAAACATATATTTGAAGTAATACAAGTAATTAAATCAAAATATGCAACATGAGAAGTTTGCTATGCAGATTGCTCAAAAGTGCAGATTCTTAGATTGTTACAGGATTTTCATAATGGAATACTAAAAATTTCTCAGGAAGATTTGCAATGTAAAACACATGCATACACACACACATACATACTGCACAACATATATATGTATGTATATAGATGTGTGTGTATTTATATATATGTACATATACACACAAATGACAGGTTAGATATAGCTGAAGAGAGAATTAGTAAACTCACAAATCAATATAAAATATAAAAATGTGGCACAGAGACAGATAGAAGAATGTATAAAAAATAGATTGCAAGTCATAGAGGACTGAGTGAGAAGGCATTACACATATCTAATTTATTTTAAGTAACTAGAGATAATTGGGTAGAGAAAATATTTGTGAGATATGAGCTTGATTTTTTTTAGAAATAAAAGATATTTGCTTCCAGTTTTAAAAAGCTCAATTACTCCCAATTATTAATAATAAAAAGATTTCCGCACTCACATTAACTGTAATATAACCAATGTGTTAAGATAAAAACACAAACATAAAATCTTCTAGAAAAAAAATGATTACACAATCAAGGATAATATTCCTTGAATTTATTCTTAAACTACTTTATTGAGCTACAAGTGACCTACAAAAACCCGTGTACGTATTTAATGTATACAACTTGGTAATTTTGGAGATAAGTATAAATCTGTGAAACCATTACTCGAATCTATGCTATTAATATATCCATCACCTCCTGGAGTTTCACCCCACCCTCTTTATTATTATTCTTTATAAGTGAAATTGTTTTGATAGATGAGAGTAAAACCAAGATATTTTCAGACAACATAAACAGAGAATGTAGTACAATTTTGCAAAATAATTTTCTTCTTTAGTAGGTTTATATGTCAAAATCAAGAAGCACAATAAAACTAAAATTCTAAACAATAGCATATAATTCTGTAAAAGCAACTCAAATAAAAATGAAGACAAAAGAAAATAATTTAAAAAATACATTTTAAGAAATAGGGGCACCTGGGTGGCTCAGATGGTTAAGCATCTGCCTTCGGCTCAGGTCATGGTCCCAGGGTCCTGGGTTCTAGCCCCGAATCGGGCTCCCTGCTCAGCGGGAAGCCTGCTTCTCCCTCTCCCACTCCCCCTGCTTGTGTTCCCTCTCTCACTGTGTCTCTCTCTGTCAAATAAATAAATAAAATCTTTAAAAAAAAAGAAATAAATCCATAAAGACCATAAATAATAATTTGTATAGATAAATGAAGATAAATGTCAAAAATTAGATGCATATTTTAAAATTTTACTATATGCCAGTGCATCTAAAAAATAAAGTTCAAAAAAATCAAAGTAAATTAATAGGAATAAAAAGATGAATGAGGCAAAATCAAGAATATGAGCCAGTATATTACTATCAGACAAAAGAGAGTTGAAGTAAAAACAGGACTGAAAGTAAAGGGTAATGGTCACAAATATTTGAGAAGTGATTAAACTGGAAAGACAAAAGGTTTCTAAACATGCTATGTATCTAAAAGCAAAACATCAGTAATTAATAATACAAGAAGATAAAGAAGCATACAAAATAGGTGAAGGGAATTAAGAGATACAATCTTTCAATTATAAAATGAATGAGACATGGGGAGGGGATGTACAATGTATAGTATAGGGAATATAGTCAATAATATTGTAAAAACTTTGTATGGTCACAGATGATAACCAGACATATCATGGCGATCATTTTGTAATACATATAAATATTGAATCATTATGCTGTACATCTGAAACTAATACAATATTGTATGTCAGTTATACTTCAAAAACATAAAAGTACAGTTAATCCTTGAACATCACGGGTTTGAATTGCATGGGTCCACTTCTACATGGATTTTTTTCAATAAATACTGTACTGTAAATACATTTTCTCTTCCTTATGATTTTCTTAATAACATTTTCTTTTATCCAGCTCACTTTACTGTAAAAATACAGTATATAATACATAGAACATAGAAAATATGTATTAATTGACTGCTTATGCTATCTGTAAAGTTTCAGGTCAACAGTAGTCTATTAGTAGTTACGTTTTGGGGGAGTTAAAATTTTTATGCAGATTTTCAAACACACAAATGTTGGTGCCCCTTACCTCTATATTGTTCAAGAGTCAACATTATATGGAATGTTTGAATGACAAAAATATAAACTTGATCAAAATGCCAAATGCATTATCCAGTTTTGGGTGCAGTGTCCATTCGATTTTATTCAAATACACATAAAATATTTATGAATATGACCAAATTCTTTATAATAAAATTTCAAAAAATATGAAAATATATTGGAGAATATATTAGAGAATTAGTCTCTGATTACATTGACAAAATGGTAATATTCACAACAAAGAGATAAAAATACATTAAGATAAAATCTCAAATCTTTGAGAAATTATAATGAAGAAATTATAATGGTGATTACAATATACTTAGAACTAAAAAATAATAAAATACAAAATTTTGCAGTTTAACTAATATTTAGAGGAAAATAGTAGCTTTAAGGATACTCTTTTTATCAAGAAAGAACAAACAAAACAAATTATCTAAGTGCCCAATTTATTATCATATAATCTCAAAATTCTCATGGAAATGCTGAGGTCATTCCATCTTCGACTTTGTGTTTTTGGCCTCAGCATCAACATTTAAGTTCCTTGTGTATTCCCAATTTTTGACAAACTATATATTCTTTTCAAGATGTTTATTTATTTTATTGATTTGCTAATTCTGTATTTATTTCCTTAATTGATTCTATTGGCATTATTTTTCTCAGTCCCTCACAGACACCATCCCAACCTAAGTAGAACTATAATGTAAAGTTCTTATTACTTTCCAGCAGCTTTTTATGAAATTCTTTTGTATAATAAAATAGTAGGTTTTAAAAATCTGATGGGTAAAAATATTCCTTTATATTATATGTTTTTAAAAACTGATTTCTGACTCAGTTCCTTTATGGCTTCTAATTTATCTATTTACCTATCTACCTATTTAACAGCAATTTTTCAACCAAAATTTATATCTCTTTTAATGTAAAGCTTTATGTTTTATATCCATGTAAACCTATTGGAATTTCACAATATTTTGCAAATCAATGCCACACAACTGTTCTATTTTTCTCTCCTCACAGCTTTTTGAGTAGATTTTAATTAAGCTTAGTTTTCTTTCAGTCTCTCCTGAAAGCACTTCATCATTTGCTGTGTTACATCAATGTCATTTCCATTTCTGCTTATTTGCCTTATTACCTTTTCCCTCAGGAAGTGGGCTGTGTACAAAAGCGTGATCTTCAAAGAACAAAGTTGGTCTTGAAATGTCTCCTCTGCTACCATTCAATATCACTTGTGAGTCTTGTTGAATACTAATATAGACTCAGGTAAATAATGAATAATTAAACACAATTGGACTTGTTTCAAACATTGTCGCTTTAAATCTTTTTATAGCATAAACATACATATTATGTAATCAAGGACTTGTACAACTAATAATCATGATTTCCAATTTTCAGTTACAAAAGAGGCCAGGCATAATTACTAGAAGTTCTGTCACAGCATTTTGTTGTTGTTGTTGTTAGGTTTTTAGGCCAAATATATATATATATATATATAAATTTTATTAAGTGATGGCCTTGCATTTTAATATGTTGCATGCCATTACTATATTTAATCATGAAAATTAGTCATAAAAATGTACCTACCAATGAATTAATGTCATCTATAACAATATTTTTTAGACTAAATGAAATCTCATTTCAAGCTTAGAAATACAACTTAATGTGGTAGTAATTTCTTTGGCATTAAAAAAAGGCATTTTAGGGGTACCTGGTGGCTCAGTCATTAAGCGTCTGCCTTTGGCTCAGGTCATGATCCCAGGGTCCTGGGATCGAGCCCCACATCGGGCTCCCTGCTTGGCCAGGAGCCTGCTTCTCCCTCTCCCACTCCCCTTGCTTGTCTTCCTGCTCTTGCTATCTCTCTCTCTTTCTCTGTGTCAAATAAATAAATAAAATCTTTAAAAAAATAAAAATAAAAAAGGCATTTTAGAGACACTTACTGGTGGCTTTGAGAAGGGATATAATTCTATAGCTACAATCTAACATTTAAAATTGTGAGAATTAAGTAGAAGCTCATTTTAGTAAGCCATTGATCACTGTGTGTGTGTGTGTGTGTGTGTGTGTGTGTGTCTATGCATGTTGTACAGAGAGAGAGAGGCAGATAAAGAGAATGTGAAGAAGAAAAAGAGCGAATGAGAATATGAATTATTGATTTTGGTTCTGAACTTGAAGTGTGTTCTGCCTCAGTCTTTCATTTCTGATACATTTTATAATACATTTTGACGAGTATTCAAGGCCAAACTTTGATCAAAGTCAAGCACGAGACTGATAATGCAATTTGTCCTGGTAAAGAGAATCAAGATGCAGAGGATGTTTTAATTTAGAATTAACAAATTAAATATCTTTAAACACTTGTTTATAAATATGAGATCCTTTCATGTGCATGCTCTTAAATTTTCCTATATGATAATTTACTCTGAAATGCTTCATGTAAAGAGTATGACATATGTATATATAACATTGTTGACTTATAAAAGGAGTGTTAAAAGCAAACTAAAGCATAGTAACAATTTGAACAGTCTGAGCAAAAATCAACTTGAATTGGGCAATGCCAAACCAGAAGTGGTTAGAAGTACTTTGCCCACAGGAGCTAGGGAAATGACGTATATAAAGAAGGGTGGATGCAAAGAGAGGAAATTATTTTATTGACTATAGCTTAAATCCTTGTTGGCTATTTGAGATTGGTTGTTCTTAGGTTTTCATTCTGTAACCTTGAGACATTTACAGGCTAAGATTTGGGTTTACTTAGGTAGGTCACCGTGGCTTTAGAGCCACCTCAGTCTAATGATCTCCCTGTTTAATTAATTCAACAGATGTTAGTATTTGAAACATACTAATCAGGAGTCTAGATTTTAGAGATGGCTGATGGCAAATTATTAAAGTATTAAAATATGTTCAGGGGCGCCTGGGTGGCTCAGTCGTTAAGCGTCTGCCTTCGGCCAGGTCATGGTCCCAGGGTCCTGGGATCGAGCCCCGCATCGGGCTCCCTGCTCGGCGGGAAGCCTGCTTCTCCCTCTCCCACTCCCCCTGCTTGTGTTCCCTCTCTCGCTGTCTCTCTCTCTCTGTTGAAGAATAAAAAAAATAAAAATAAATTAAAAAAATAAAGTATTAAAATATGTTCACATAAAAGAGTTAATTAAATAACAGAATTTTAGAATAATTTTCATTAAGGAAATGACAGATATGCAAGATATGTGGTTGTTCTGAAAATTTTTCTGGGCTCCAGTGATCATACATGGATGAGGTTTACGAACCTGACAAGAACAAAAGCCTAATAACTACAGAATAGAGCTATAGTTTGACAGCATTGTCTGTCCTGGATCTATAAAGTCTCTGTTCTAGTCTACCTCTGGAGATAGACACACTTCCTATAGAAATGTGTTTTCATTTACCTTAGGTAGATTCCTAGGAGTGGAAATTAGTAGGTTATACAGTCATGTTAATTTCACACTTTTAATTTCAAAGTTACATACTTAGAACTTCAATTCCATTATCATTCTTTTGTAGTTTTCAGTGTACAATTCCTGAAGTTCTTTTGTTTTCATTCCAAAGTCTTTTATTCTTTTTGGTGCTATTGTAAATGGAATCTTTTCTTCTATCCCGTGAAAGTTCTCATATAAAATCATGAATCATGTCATTTGTGAAGTAAGCCAGTTTTACTTTTTTGTTTTTCCTTTCCTATATGGCTGTTTTCATTTGTTTGGTTGTTGTTGTTGTGTTTCTTCCTTTTTGCATTGGCTAGAACCTTTGGTGCAACTTCAAATAGAGGCAGTGAGAGAGTGGACCATCATGTTCTCTTCTGGAAAAGATTCAATTTTGTAAGTAGGATGTTAGCTCTAGGTGATTGTTGTGCATTTTTTGTTTTTTTGTTTTGTTCTTCCCCTACATGGTTTTTATCCTGACTAAGGATAAATAAGGACTAGTAACTAAGATTTTTTCTTTCCTAGTTAGTTGAGAATGTTGTCTTGAGTAAGTTTGGGACTTGTCAAATGCTTTTTCGTCTTTTGAGATGACCATGTGGCTTTTGTCATTCTTTTGAGCAATATGATATATGACATGAAATTACTTTTTTTTTTTTAAGATTTTATTTATTTATTTGACAGAGAGACACAGCGAGAGAGGGAACACAAGCAGGGGGAGAGGGAGAAGCAGGCTTCCCGCTCAGCAGAGAGCCCAATGCGGGGCTCTGGGATCATGACCTGAGCCGAAGGCAGACGCTTAACAACTGAGCCACCCAGGCACCCCGAAATTACTTTTTATGTTAAACCATATTTGCCTTCTTGGAATAAATATCACTTTGGTAACGGTTCAAAAAATTTTATGTACATTGTTGTATTCAACTTGATAATATTTTATAGAATTGTTTGTCTATATTTATCAGGGATACTTGTCTGTATTATTTTTATTTTTCTTGTAATGTCTTGGTTTTGTGCTGGTATCAGGATAATATTGTTTTAGTAGAACAATACATGAAGTGCCCACTCCCCTTCTGTTTTCTCTAAGATTTTTTTAAAGATGGATATTATTTTTTTCATTAATTTTGTATGTTTCAGCAATGAACTCTTTGGAGTCTGGGATATTTTGTGGGGAGATTTTTAATTAGTAATTCAATTTATTTACTTGTTATGGCTGTATTATAATATTCTTTCCTTGAAAAAAAGTTTCAGTAATTTCTATCTTTTGTTTTTAGAAATATGTCCAATTCATCTAAGTTGTCTCATTTATTAACATACAGTTGTTTATAGTATCCTGTTATAATATTTTTAATTTCTTTACAATTCATTGTGATATCTACTTTTTAAATTTTGATTTTAGTATTTTTTCCTCTGTCCTTTCACTTTGTCAGTCTGGCTAAGGTTTTTCAATTTTGTTGATCTTTACAAACTACCTATTCTTTGTTTCATTTATATTCTCTATTGTTTTTCAGTTTTCTATTTTATTGATTTTCATTTTGATCTTTAATATAATATTTGTTTTCCTACTTATATTGAGTTTAGTTCTTCTTTAACTCATTTCTCAAGATTATAACTGAGATTTCTGAGTTAGTTCTTTGCTTTTACTATAGGCATTTAAAGGCTATTATGAACTGACTTATATCTCCCCCAAAATTCATATGTTGAAGCCCTACTACCCAGTGTGCCTGTATTTGGAGATTCCTTCCTTCCTTCCTCCCTTCCTTCCAAGATTTTGTTTATTTATTTGAGAGAGAGGCAGAGAAACAGAGCACAGGCAGGTGGAGGGACAGAGGGAGAGGGAGAAGCAAACTCCCCACTGGACAGGGAGCCAGACGTAGGACGGGCTCAATCCCAGGACTCTGGGATCATGACATGAGCTGAAGGTAGATGCTTAACTGACTGAGCCACCCAGGTGCCCCTGGAGATATCTTTAAAGAGATCATTAATGTTAGATGAGACTATAAGGATGGATATCTAATCCAATAGGACTGGTGTCCCTTTTAGAAGAGGAAGAGACATCAGAGATGTGCACGCACAGATGAAAGGCCCTGTGAAAACAGCAAATAAACAGCCATATGCAAGCCAACAAGACAAGGCACAGGAGAAACCAAATCTGCCAACACTTGGCAGTCCTGGATCTCCAGCCTCCAGAACTCTAAGAAAATAAGCCTCTGGTATGTAAACTACCCATTCTGGGTATTTTGTATGGTAGCCATAGCATACTAATACTGAGCTATGCATCTTTCCTATAGGCATCCCTTTAGCTACATCCCATTTATTGCGGTATGTTGTGGTTTTGTTTTCATTTAGCTCATAACATTTTCTAAATTCCCTGTGATTTCTTCCTTAACCCCAACATTATTTTAAAGTGTGTTGCTTAATTCCCATTTTTACTTGTGGATTTCCCTAATTTCCTTATTTTGTTGCTTTTTAATTTAATTTTGACTTGGTCAGAGAACATACTTTGTATGATTTCAATTTTACATTTATTGAGTCTTGTTTTATGACTTACCGTATGGTCTATATTGGAGAGTGTTCTTTATCGGCTTCAGAAGAATAAGCTTTCTCCTTTTGTTGGGTAGAGTGCTCTATAGATATTACTTATGTATATTTGAATCATACTGTTTCCAAGTCTTCTATATACTTAACTGTTTTTTTCCCAACTTGTTTTTATTCACCTTTAGAAGACAGTAATTTTTGTGTCTTAGTGTTATTGCTAAATCGCCTATATATCCAATCTATTCTATCAGGTTTTGCTTCATATATTTGGGGTCTCTTTTGTTAGGTGCACATATATTTATAACTTTCACATCTTTCTGATATAAACTGACGCTTTAATATTCTAAAATGTCTTTTATCTTCAGTAATTTTTGTCTAAAGTATACATATTTTTTCAGATATTAATACAGTCACTCAAGGTCTTTTATGGTTACCATCCGTATGATATATTTTTCCTATATTTTCACTGTCAATTTATTTTTTTCTTCAGATATAATGTGAACTGTGTGCTTCTTTTAAACAGCATGTAGTTATGGGGGCACCTGGGTGGCTCAGTCGGTTAAGCCTCTGCCTTAGGCTTAGGTCATGATCCCAGAGTCCTGGGATCAAATCCCACACTGGGCTCCTTGCTCAGTGGGGAGCCTGCTTCTCCCTCTGCATGACGCCCACCCTGCTTGTGCTCTCTCTCTGTCTCTCTCTGACAAATAAAAAAATAAAATCTTAAAAAAAAATAAACAGCATGGAGTTATATCTTGCTTTTTATTCAGTCAGACAACTATGCCTTTAGTTTGGAGTGTTATTCCATGCACATTTAATATTGTTACTGATATAGCTGGATTTATGCCTGCCATTTTATTGATGAAAATATACATAAATTGCATATTAATATATATTACAAATATATAAATATATAAATTACATTATATATATATATGGTCTTATGTCTTATGTCTTTGTTTAACCAGCTCCCCAGCTTCTTTTATACTCAGTGGATATTTTTAGTGTGCCATTAACATTTTTCTTATTACATTTATTGTTTTACTCTACTTTTGAGTTACTTTCTTTGGTGGTGCTTTAGGGATATATAAAATATGTTATATAAATATAAAATAAGAATGTATGTTACTATAATGTCTGCAATATCTATGGAAGAAATATATTTAAAAATGATAGTCCTAGGAGTATACATATATATTTTTTTCACATCTTTAAAATGAGTTCAGATATGAACAGATTTCAGAAAGGAGAAAATATATTTATCATCATTTATAGAACTGTACATAATTACTATTTCTAGTTCTCTTCATTTCTTCTTGTGGTTATGAGTTACTTACTGCTGTCTGATGGTGTCTTATAATCCCCAAAATATAATTTTATAATTATTGTTTCATACAATTTTCTTTTAAATTTGTTAAAACAATAGTTATCTTGCCTCTTACAATTATCTACATAATTACCTTTCTACGTGACCTTTATTTCTTTGAGAGGATTTGATTTGCCATATAATGTCATTTTCTTTTATCTGGAATAACTTCCTGTAGCATTTCTTCTAGAATAGTCCATTATGAAAGAATTCTCTCAGTCCATTTACTTAGGTATGTCTTTATTTCACTTTTGAAGGATAATTACACTAGATATGACACTATTGGTTGACATTTTTTCTCTTTTTTCAGCACTTTGAATATGCCATCTCACTGTCTTCTGGCTCCCACTGCTATTTCTGGGCAGCTAATAATGTTCCCCTTGTCTGTAAGGATTTTCTTTTCTTTTTCTTTTAAGGTTTCCTCTTATTCTGTGCCTTCAACATAACCATGATGAGGAGGACTTGGTTGGCTAGGTCGGTTAAGTGTCTACCTTCAACTCAGGTCATGATCCCAGGGTCAGGCTCCATGCTCAGTGGGGAGCCTGCTTCTCCCTCTCCCTCCGCTACTCCCCCTGCATTTTCTCTCTCTCTGTCTGTCAAATAAATAAATAAAATCTTTTAAAAAATGACCATGATGAGTCTAGTTGGAAATCTCTTTACACTAATTGAAGTTCATTGAGCTTACTGGAAGTACAGATAAATTATTTTCATCAAATTTGGGAATTTTCTGCTTCTATTTCTTCTTTCCTCTTTCTCCTCATTATGTGTATGCTGCTGTATTCATGGATACCTTATAGGTCTATGAGTTCCTATTCACTATTCTCCATTCTTTTTCTTTTCTCCATACAGGATAATCTCTATCGAGAGACTCTAGCTCGTTGATTCATTCTTCTTCCATCACAAATCTGTTGATCTTCTCTAATAAATTTATATTTTCAGTAGTTGCAAATTTTTAACTCTAGAGTATCCATTTGGCTATGTTTTTAAAATGTTAATCTCTATATTGATTATTTTCTTTTCTTTTTTTTTTTTTTAAGATTTTATTTATTTGCGAGAGAGAGAATGAGAGACAGAGAGCATGAGAGGGAGGAGCAGACTCCCCGCCGAGCAGGGAGCCCGATGCGGGACTCGATCCCGGGACTCCAGGATCATGACCCGAGCCGAAGGCAGTCGCCTAACCAACTGAGCCACCCAGGCGCCCCTCTATATTGATTATTTTCTATTTGATGAGTCATCATTGTATATTCCTTTAGTCATTTAATCATGGTTTATTTTAGTTCTTTGGAGATAGTCATAACTTCCTGCTAAGTTCAACATATGAGGTCCCTCAGACAAATTTTTATTAATTTCTCTTTTTGTCCTGTGCATGGGTTAAAATTTCCCTTTTCTCCTTTTGCACATCTAATTTTTTGATGCTGTTATTGTTGAAAACTGGACATTTTAGATGACATGACAAATATTGACTCTGACTTCCCACTCCAGGGTGGTGCTTGTTGTTCTTTTTGTAGTTGTTTCCTTAGTGACTTGCCCAACTGTGTGTAGTTTTTACCCTATTTGCCTCTGTTCATTTTTTGTCCTTTTAGCTATATTATATTCTAGTCAGTCTTCCTAGAGTTGCCATTTGATTAGTATTGCTCAGTTGTCAGCCAGTGATTCAGCAGAGATTGTGTTTAATCATCTTGAGCCAGTAAGTGTTTCACCACTGGCCAGTGGAGCTGTGCATAGGTTAGGGAATGCACTACAAATTAAAAGAGAGCTTAGAAATGTTTTACAGGCACTACTTCCTTCATTCACAAGGCTACAGATGAGGTGCTTACTGGTCTCTCTTGAGCATGAATTTAGCTTTGTGCATGCACTAATCTTCCATAAAAACATGGATAAGTGTAATCTTCAGAAAATATTGGGATCTCTTTATCCTGGTCTCCAGTATAAATTCATGATTTGTTATTCTATTTTTTGCCCCAACTGGTATAGAAATATCAATATAGTTATTAATGATCTACCCTGATTATTTGCCATTATAATTATTATTGTTTTTGATAACACTTCTGGGAGTAAAATTTTCCATGCTTTGATCCCAGTAATCTCCTTATTCTATTAGTTTTCTCTGACTGCCCCACCCTTGTAGAACTTCTGTACTGAAGAACTAGGGGAAGAAGTATTGAGAGTAGGCCAGATAAAACACTATATACTTCCATTTTTCTTACTGTGAATCAGTACATTTTTTTTTTCTAAAGAACTTATTTATTTTACAGAGAGACACAGCAAGAGAGGGAATACAAGCAGGGGGAGTGGGAGAGGGAGAAGCAGGCTTCCCGCGGAGCAGGGAGCCCAGTGAGGGGCTCGATCCCAGGACCCTGAGATCATGACCCGAGCCGAAGGCAAACGCTGAACGACTGAGCCACCCAGGTGCCCTGAATCAGTACATTTTCTTAAGTAAGCCATTTGTCCTGACTTTTTGTCAATTTCCAGAATCTTTATTTTATTATTATTATTTTTTTAAGTAGGTTCCACACCCAGCATGGAGCCCAATGTGGGGCTTGAACTCATGACATTGAGATCAAGACCTGAGCTGAGATCAAGAGTTGGATACTTAACCAACTGAACCACCCAGGCGCCATAATTTCCAGAGTCTTTTAAATGGTTGAACAATCCTGTCCAGGTTTGCCATTGTTCTTTTTAGGCAGGATTTGTTAAACTCTCATTCAGTCATTCTGGAAGTCACTTATGCCCTTTTAATTTTTGTAATCCCAGCATTTCTCACGGTGATGGTGATAATTTACCATCATTCATCAAATTTAGAACTTATGTCTTAGCCAGATAATCTCATTGTTCCTGATTTTCATTGATTCTGAAGATATAAGAAACTATGTTGTAATGATCAGTTCTTTGTATTTAGACTTGTAACATCACTTTCAAGGAATTCTGAGTTTCCATGTCTATAGAATGCTCTGTAGTTCTATTTTTTTAAATCTATATACTGTCATACCAATTTGCACATCTCTATGAAATGATAAATTTAGAGAATTTTTTTTTGTGAAATGCTAAGAACTCATTGACTTAAGAATTATTTTATAATACAGCATGCTCACTCTCTCCTTTTTTAAAAAAATTTCTACCTCACATTTCAATATTATACTTATGGTTTGTGTTGGGTGGGCCAATGCTATTATTACCAGGAAACAAGCGACTTTGAGATTATCTGAACCTGAAAGAATCTTCCCCATTTAACAGAATCTAAAGTTTCTTTGTTACATTGATTGTCACAGGATGCAACATTCCTCTTGGCTACTAAACTTCAGAATATTTCTATTTAACTACTTCATGAACACTTCCATATAAACTCAGTTCCAGATGTTGGTTGCCACTCATTTGGGTGGTTATAATCTTTTTATTTTGAATCACTTCTCCTTTTATCCGCCCGATTGTGTGCAGAAAAAACGTTTAGAAGGCATTGGCAAATCGTTTTATTTATGTACTCACATATTTATTTCATCCAGGAATATTATTAGATATATAGTACCAGCACAGTGCTGTGCTCAGGGGGCATACTGACAAATAACCACATTCCCTACATGTATGTCTATAGCTAAAAAAAAAAAAAAAAAGGAAAGAAAATGTGATACAATGGACAAACACCCAATTTCCAGAAAACTGAAACAGTTTGCATTAAATACATATATCACATCGTATGTTATGAAGTTCTATAGCTATCTAAAATTCTTAGATATAATTGGAGATCAGCTACAATTTTAATGCAAACACTGAAAGGAAAAAGTCTAAATTTTAGCGCAGCCCAAGAAGCCATTTGTGTGCAGATATACAACTATAAATATTTAACTTTAATTCATATTGAATAAGTCCATATGAAATGATAATGATGTCTATTAGATTGGATAAGATCCGTAATAAGAGCCTAGATGTGGTCTTTGTCCAGAATTTTTTTTTATGAAATCATTTAAATTCTGAGTGTTAGGTTTTTACATTGTCAAAATAGAGTGGTATGCATTATGCTCTTCCAAGAGTGATATTTGGCAGGGGGGATAAAATGAAAATAGTATATCAATTTGGATTGTTACAAAATGATCAACGTCATTTTATTTATTATTTTTCTTGCCATCTGAATGTTTTGTATATGATCTACTATTTTTAAAATTTTAGGGGCACCTGGGTGGCTCAGTTGGTTAAACGTCTGCCTTTGGCTCAGGTCATGATCCCAGGGTCCTGGGATTGAGTCCCCCACTGGACTCCCTGCTCAGCAGGAAGTCTGCTCCTCCCTCCCACTGTGCTCTCTCTTGCTCTCTCTCTCTCAAATAAATAAAATATTAAAAAAATAAAAAAATAAAATTTCAATACGATGACAAAATTTTAAAACTATAGCAATAGCATAAATCAAACTCAGCGTTTGCTTTAAAAGTGTGTCTTAATTCTTTTAAAAAATCACTCTCATTTCACTGTAATCAGTAAGTCTAAGTTGGACACATTTTTTAAAAACACGCTTTCCAGGGGCGCCTGAGTGGCTCAGTCAGTTAAGCGGCTGCCTTAGGCTCAGGTCATGATCCCAGCGTCCTGGGATGGAGGCCCGCATCAGGCTCTTTGCTCAGCGGGGAGCCTGCTTCTCCCTCTCCCTCTGCCTGCTTGCCGCTCCCTCTGCTTGTTCTCTCTCTCTATCTCTCTCTGTGTCAAATAAATAAAATATCTTTAAAAAAATAAATAAAAAAATAAAAACACGCTTTCTAAGGAAAGGAGAAAGATTGTGGACACTGTTATTTCAGAACAAAATATATAAAACCTCTAGAGTACTCCAAGTGTTAACTATGGCCCTCTAATTTTGAGTTCTTCACTGTGATGACAGAGTCTATTCTTTCTAAAAGGTTCTGCCTTCCACTGCTGCCACTTCTTCCCATGGTCCTTGTTACTCTGTCAGTTTCTCCTTTGCTAAATTTAAAACTGAATAATGAGGTCATCCACAGGGCCTCTTTCTCCTAGGACTTTTGAAAGCTAAGACTTTTTTTAATGTTCAAACTGCGTCTCAATTTCAATTCTTATGATGACATTATGACATCCTGAATAAAAATAAGAATGGCTTGTCTGGAATTTTATATTAAATTTTAATAAGAAGTGTATTTCATGGTATTTTGATTTTTGTTTGGAGAGAATTTTTATTGAACAGTATAAGAAGTCTGATTTTTATTTGAGTACATTTCTCTTTGAACAGATCATTTTTTCTTAGAAATGCTATTTATTTTTAAATTCTCATATGGTTGGCGCCCATTTTTTTTTGGCCCATTTTGGTATACAGGCCAAAAATTTTAAAGTATGTATAGATTTATGTAACCATCAGCACATTCATGATGCAGTATAAGTTCCAACATCCCCCAGATTACCTCATGCTATCCTTTTATACTCCCACTTGCCCCCTAACCCTGGCAACCATCGATCCGTTCTCTATCAGTTTAGTTTTGTTTTTTGGAGAAAGTCACATAAATGGAATCATAAAGTATGTAACATTTTGAGGTGGGCTTTTTATACTCAGTGTAATACTTCTGAGATTTATCCAAGTTTTTGTATATACCATAGTTTTTTATTTTGTGTTTGTTGGACTATCATTGTGTGGTTGTACCACAGCTTATTTATTTACTATTTTTAATGGGAGATTTTTGTTTTTTGATTTTTTTAATTTTATTAAATTTTTAAAATTTTAATTCCAGTATCGTTAACATAGTGTTATATTAGTTTCAGGTGTCCTATACATTACTCAGTGCTCATCATGATAAGTGTACTCTTAATCCCATTCACCTATTTCACTTATCCTCCACCCCCCTACTTCTCTGCAACCACCAGTTTTTTCTCTATAGTTAACAGTCTGTTTCTTGGCTTTTCTTTCTCTCTCTCTCTTTTCCCTTTTGCACTGATCACTTAAATGGATCAGAGTTGTTCTTGTTTTTAATAGTGTGTGGGCCTTTACATTTCATAAAGTGATGGACACAGATGTATTATTTCTTAGGGTTTATTTGAATCACTGTCTTACTTTTGGAAAATATTTCATATTAATTAAAGAAAATCTGGTATTTTTCCTGGTAATGTTCTAAATTTATTTGCACAATAAGAAGACAAATGACTTTTTCAGAAGTGATACTGAGCACATGAAGAAGATACAGACATTTCCCTTTATGTTATATCAAAAGCCAACATCTATATAGTATCTGACATGTTTAGTTCAGGTCTGTGTGTCTGATAGATTCAATAACAGTTCCATTTGATCAGCCATCCTAGGGAAACACTAATTGTGTCACTTTTCAGAAATGTAAGAGCTTAAGTTATTGGATTTCTGCTTTCAGTTTTACCTCTGACTTCAAAGGAGTCAGAAGGCCAACTATTGTCAATGTTTATTGCTTATGAAATATTGTAAGAAGACATATGAATCCCCTTTAACTCAAATGACACAAAGATGGAAATGTGGCCTATCTCACGGCCACTTTTTTTTTTTCTCTCCTTAGTCTCAACTCCAAACAGTGCATTCCCTTCTAACTGTTACTTCAAGTATCAATACCCAGCTCTAGAATAAAACATTTCAGGCTTGGTATGAAATCAAAGTTAAGTAAATTGTTCTTTGGTATGTATCTAAGTGGGTTTTTTATGTCCAACAAACCCAGACCTAAAGAAGATAATGAATATGCTTGAGATTCCCTTGAGAGCATATTATTGTCTTCATGAGATTTAAATCTATATTCATCTATGGTGATTATATCCCCATTTGGGATGATGAAAGTCAAAATAAAGCCATTTTTACATTTCTGTTTGAGCATATAGTTATAGTTAACTAAGCAAAAAATATTTTATATTGACTGAATAGTGGTTAGAATTATAGATAATTATAAGTGGAAGAAGACAGAGTTTACCACACAAATTACATATGATATGTTTGTATTTATATCTATAAAATGAAACAAATGGAAAAGTACTGACTGGGCCAAGATCAAGAATCTAGCTCCATAAGCAGAAATCAGAAATCTTAATTTAAATTACATCTTCTTTCCAATACACATCATTACTTATTTTTAACTCCAACTGCTAGTAATATGATTATTGCATCTATATTTATTGAATATTTAATGTGAGCTAGCCATTTTACTATACAATATTAAGTGGGAGTTTTTGTAGTTTAACCAACAAGAATTTCCTATTCACATTTATGCAAGATTTACTAAATGGTATGTAAATTGGTTAAGTAATCATCACCCAGATGTAGTCCAGAGAAAGCTAAAGCTCTAACAGGAGGCCTATCCATTGATCTATATGAATCGAGAATGCTAAGCATTTTTCTTTCTCTTTCCATCCTGCACTCAACTCTACCTCCAACCCAACTGAGGCATCAAAAGAACTCTGAGATACTGGGAATGGTAATTTCTAAGATGGAAGATCCACATATTGATCCTGGGTTAATGATTGATAAGCTTCAGAAACTCCTATATTGACTCCAGGCTGCTTCTTGAGAGGGGCACACGAGAATTATTAATATAAACTAGCACATGTCCTTGGAATTTAGGAAGCTTAAGACTGGTGTCTCACTATCTTCTGGAGAATTCAGAAGGGGTGAGCTGGCTTGATCAGCTTTCAGTGACATGGAAGGAAATGAGTATATGAATGAATATAGCTTGCTCTTCAAGATTTTGGTTTTTTAGGGTGAGCCATATGCACAATAAAGAAGGTAGCCAGGCTCAAGTTGCCTGTAAAATATCCTACTGGCTGGCTGATGGAGTAAGGTCACCTAAGGTTATAGAATCTGGTCAAGAACACAGTGAGTGTTGCAAGAGTAAAAATAACCAGTTTCTTTCATTTTCAAAGGTAATGGAAATTACATTAAATCTGTTCTATGAAATATAAATTTGAAGAAACGGTAAGAATCTCTTCATGGTTTCCTTGCCTAAAGAATAGACCTAAGTAAAATTTAAAGTATGAGACAAAAAATCATTAATTGTACATTATTGTCAGTAAATGTCTTACCTCAACTAGCTTATTTTATTTTAGGGCAAGAAGTTAAAAAGAAAAAAATGGATCTTTCTAACAGATGCTAAATTGGATGCAAAAGTTTTTCCCCTTAGCTTATACAAAATTTTATACAAATACAGGATTTTCTCCAAGTTTTCTCCATTTTGTTGAGGCAAAAACTATAAGGTCATTCACGAAACATTTATACAACATCGTGGAGAAAGCATTATGTTAAATAAAATTAGTTTAACAAGTCAATTTCAATTTAATAATTCTTGTACTTTTTTTCTTGCTCTTGAATCATAATTATTAAAGTTAGGAATAAGGTGATTTTTTTTTAAGATTTTATTTATTTATTTGAGACAGAGAGAATGAGAGAGAGAGAGCACATGAGAGGGGGGAGGGTTAGAGGGAGAAGCAGGCTCCCTGCCGAGCAGGGAGCCCGATGCGGGACTCGATCCAGGGACTCCAGGATCATGACCTGAGCCGAAAGCAGTTGCTTAACCAACTGAGCCACCCAGGCACCCAGGAATAAGGTGATTTTTTAAAAAGATTTTATTTATGCATTTGACAGAGAGAGAGTACAAGCAGAGGAAGAGGGAGAAGCAGGCTCCCCACAGAGCAGGGGGAGGCTAATGCAGGACTCGATCCCAGGACCCCAGGATCATGACCTGAGCCGAAGGCAGTCGCTTAACCAACTGAGCCACCCAGGCGCCCAAGGTGATTTTTTTTTTAAGAGCAATGAAATAAATAAAATGTAGAAGAGAGAAGATAAGGTATATTATGTATATTTCACTGTACAAAGTATAAGCACGCTGAGATATATTTAAAATGTGAATATTCTCACCCCCCACACACAAAACGGTAATTATATGTGATGGAAGTATTAGGTAACACAATGGTGGTATTCATATTGCAATATATGTGTATCAAATCAACACACTGTACACCTTAAATTTACACAATGTTTTATGTCAATTACACCTCAATAAGGCTGGGAAAATGTGAACATTTAGTAAAGACAAGTATTCTAAACTATTTTTTATGTCCTAAGAGATTGAAATAATACTTAGCACAATCCCTCATGATTTTAATAGTGACAAAAATTTGAATTTGCCAGACAGCTAGCTTGGTTTAACTCTCTAGTTACATAATATAATGAAGTTATTTGGCACAAGAACATTAAATTTGTTATTTTGGTTTCATTGATATAGAGCTAACTCATCTATCTGATCAGAAACAAAATGCTACATATAATATGTAGCTACATACATATGCTATAATATAATATGGGGCCTTGTATAAAAATGAAGTTGATGATGCAATCAGGCATACCTCTACAATGTAAACTTTCTATATCATTTAGATTTTTTTTCCTGATATAGAAACTTTTTAGTTTTTTAACCCCTGCACAGAAGTACCACCTTGCAAATTATGTATTTCATATTTGTGGATTATTTGGCTCCAGTCTTCTTTATAAAATCATTCTTTTCTCCTAGCTTACATTAGAGAATTTATCATCTACTTTTTACTGTGCAATAAAACTTAATTTTAGGGGCACCTGAGTGGCTCAGTTGGTGAAGTGTCCAACTCTTGATTTCGGCTCAGGTCATGATCTCAATATCCTGAGATCGAGCCCCAGGTCGGGTTCCAGAATCTGCTTAAGATTCTTTCCCTCCACCCCTCCCCACCCCCCACACTCTCTCTTTCTCTAATAAATAAATGAATCTTTAAAAAAAACTTTTAATTTTAAACAACTGTAGAACCTTTTTTTATCCAGTCCATAAGTCTGTGGGTGGGATTCCGGTCTGGGCAAGGTCAGCTAATGCAGAATCCTCCCTTGTGGTTGCTGTCAACCGGAAGATGGGCAAGTGACTATGTGATATAAGATGGCCTCACTATTAGGTAGTTAACTGGCACTTAAGAATTCCTCCAATCTTGGGGCGCCTGGGTGGCTCAGTCGTTAAGCATCTGCCTTCGGCTCAGGTCATGATCCCGGGGTCCTGGGATCGAGCCCTGCGTCGGGCTCCCTGCTCGGCAGGAAGCCTGCTTCTTCCTCTCCCACTCCCCCTGCCTGTGTTCCCTCTCTCGCTGTGTCTCTCTCTGTCAAATAAATAAATAAAATCTTTAAAAAAAAAAAAAAAAGAATTCCTCCAATCTCCTCTATCTGACCTCTAGTCTCCCAGCTTTTTCAGGCTACTCACAGCATAGTCTCAGGGCTCTGAGCACAGCAAGAGAAGTCTAGCTCTAAGGAACAAGCTCTGTTCAAGCCTAATTCCTGTGTCATATCTGATATTTCCATTGTTCAAAGAAAATTATGTGTCCAACCCAAATGAAGGCAAAGATCTTATAAATTATATTTATTTTCCATCCCCCAATGCACTGTGGCATTTCAGATAGTACAGAGAAGTGCGGTAACATTTCATTCATGTTATTACATGTAAGGCAAATTAGCCATTAACCTATTTACTCAGAATAGAGAAACAGAAGTTCTTTCTGCAAAGGAAACTATAAAAACTTCCTTTATGGCTACTTACCTAAAAGTGCTGGGTTCAAGTCATTTGTTAAGCTCATTTTTCTTTTTTTCTATTTGCCAGTTCTCATTCAGAGGAAAAAAAAAATGTCTGGGCTAAAATTTACAAGTCAGGAAACGACAGATGTTGGCGGGGATGCGGAGAAAGGGGAACCCTCCTACACTGTTGGTGGGAATGCAAGCTGGTGCAGCCACTCTGGAAAACTGTATGGAGGTTCCTCAAAAAGTTGAAAATAGAGCTACCATATGATCCAGCAATTGCACTACTGGGTATTTACCCCAAAGATACAAAA
>NC_138380.1:27795617-27813518 GCF_054177405.1 Leptonychotes weddellii
GTAATAATGGTTTTATTTGAGAACTTAATTGGCTATTTATGTTTAAAGGAAACAGGTTATCAAAGAGTAGAGACTTTAAGTATCATTGCTCTCTCTTTTTTAAGAGTATACTCTTTATTACATTCTTTCTCTTCCAGCTTTATTGAGGAATAGTTGAAAAAAATTATATATTTAAAGTGAGACTTGATATTTTGATATATGTATAAAATGGAAAAATTGCAACAATCGAGTTAATTAACATGTCTATAACTTCACATAGTTAATATTTTCTTCCTTACTTCCTTTTTCTCCCTTTCTCTCTCCCTCTTCCTCCCTATCCACCTTCCTTCTCTCCCTCTTTTTCCTTCTGTTGAAAACACTTAATAAGATCTACCCTCTCAGCAAAGTTCAAGTATATAATACAGTATTGTTAACTACTGTGACCATGCTGTACATTAAATCTCCAAAATTCATTTATCTGTATAACTGAAACTTTGTACCCTTTGACCAATATCTCTCCACTTCCCCCTACCCTAGTCCCTGGCAACCACCATTCTCCTCTCTGCTTCTGTAAATTTGACTATTTTAGATTCCACATATAAGAGAAATCATGCAATATTTCTCTTTCTGTGGTGAGCTTATTTCATTTAGTATGTTCTCCAGATTCATCCATGTTGTTGCAAAGGATTTCCTTCCTTTTTAAGGCTGAATGACATTCCAGTGTATGTGTGTGTATTTCACATTTTCTTTATTCATTCGTCAACAGACATTTAGGTTGTTTTCATATCTTAGCTATCATGAATAATGCTGCAGTGAACAGGGCATACAAATATCTTTCCAAGCTCCTGATTTCATTTCTTTGAAATATATTTCCAGAAGTGAGATTGCTAGATCATATTATAGTTCTAATTTTAATTTTTTGAGGAAGCTCAAAACTGTTTTCCATAATTGCTATACCAATCTACATTCCCACCAATAGTGAAAAAGGTTTCCCTTTATTCTACATCCTTATCAACATTGGTTACTTTTGTCTTTTTGGTAATAGCCATTCCAATAGGTCTGAAGTGATATATCATTATGATTTTTGGTTTCCATGTCCATTATGATTAGTGAGGTTGAAAACCTTGTCATATACCTGTTGGTCACTTATGTATCTTCTTTTAAGAAATGCCTATTCAGGTCCTCTACTCTTCTTTTTAATCAAGTTATTTGAGTTCCTTGTATATTTTGGCTATTAACCACTTATCAGAGATGCAGTTTGCAAATATTTTCTCCCATTTTATAGGTTGCCTTTCACTCTATTGTTTCCTTTGTTATGCTGATGCCTTTTAGTTTGATATAGTCTCAATCTTTTTTGCTTTTGTCGCTTGTGCTTTTGATGTCATATCCAAAAAATTACTGCCAAGATCAACATGAAAAAGCTTTTTCCTTTGGTTTCTTCTAGTTGTTTTTTGTTTTCAGGTCTTAGGTTTAGGTCTTTAATCCATTTTGAGTTGATTTTTGTATATGAAATGAGATAAGGGTTCAATCTCATTCTTTTGCTTGTGGATATCTAGTTTTCCCAACACCATTTGTTGATCCTTTCCCTATTGTGTGTTCTTGGCACACTTGTCAAATCGTAAATGTGTGGATTTCTTGGTTCTCCATCCTGTTTCATCTGTCTATATGTTTATATTTATGCCAGTATTATATGGTTTTAATTACTTTAGCTCTGTAATATATTTTAAAATCAGGAAGTGTGAAATCTCCAGCTTTGTTCTTTTTGTTCAAGATTGTTTCAGCTAGTAAGAGTCTTTGGTATTTTGTATGAACTTTAGGATTACTTTTTCTATCTCTGTAAAGACACCTCAATATTTCAATAGGAATTGCACTGAATCTGTGGATCACTTTGGGCAGTATGGACATTTTAACAATATCGATTCTTCCAATTTATGAGCATGGAATGTTTTTCCCTTTATCTCTGTCATTTAAATTTTCCTTTATCAGAATGTTTTGTTTCATAATTTCAGTATACAAGTCATCCACTTCTTTGGTTAAGTTTAATTCCTAATATTTTATTATTTTTGACATTATTGTAAATGGGACTATTTTTAAAAAATGTTTTGTATATATATTATTCTTTTTAATGGAAGTAGAGTTGACGCACAATGTTACATTAGTTTCAGATGTGCAATATAGTGATTTGATGAGTTCATGTTTTTTTGTTTTTGTTTTTAAGATTTTATTTATTTATTTGACAGAGAGAGAGAGCAAGAGCAGGAGCACAAGCAGGGGGAGCGGGAGAGGGAGAAGCAGGCTTCCCGCGGAGCAGGGAGCGCGACGCGGGGCTCGATCCCAGGACCCTGGGACCATGACCTGAACCGAAGGCAGACGCTTAATGACTGAGCCACCCAGGCGCCCCTGATGAGTTCATATGTTAAGCTCCAAGTATAACTACCATCTGTCACTGTACAACACTATTATAATACCATTGTCTATATCTCCTATTCTGTAGCTTTTATCCCTGTAATTTATCCATTCTGGGATTGTTTTCTTAATCTACTTTTTGGATAGTTTGTTTTTAATGTATAAAAATGCAACTGATTTTTGTTATGGTGATTTTGTTTCCTGCAATACTGAGTTCATTGATTACTTATTTAATTTTATTTTATTATGTTATGTTAATCACCATACATCATTAGTTTTTGATGTAGTGTTCCATGATTCATTGTTTGATTGATTTCTTTTAACAGCTTTTTTTGTTCTTTCTTTTGGTTGTCTTGAGGGTTTTCTGCATATATGATTATGTCATATGCAAAGAGAGTTAATTTTACTTTTTCCTTTCTGATTTGGAAGCCCTTATTAATTTTTTTCTTGTTTAATTCTTCTGGCTAGGGCTTCTATTACTATTTTGAATAGAAGCTCACTATAAGAAAATTCTTTAATGAAAGTCACACTTACAGTTCTTATTTATCCTGAGTTTCTTCTCACTTTTCTTTCTGTATTCTTTTTAAAATATATTTTTAATCTCTAAACAATTGTCAGAGTTTACTTAAAGATTGTCTATCACATACAGACATCATTTTAGTAATTGATCTTGAAAATCACATTTTTAAAAACCTTCATCTATAATAAGCAGACTGAAAACTACAGTTTTTGGGAGAACAGTGCTTTGTGAGACCACAGAATATAGGCTGTCTCTATTTGCCATAATAACATGTGGACAGCTAAGCAATTTTTTTAAACAAATTAAATCCACAGTAAAGTGAGTTGCTTTTTTATTTTATGGTTTCACCAACATCTGGTTTCTACTTTAAAATGCCAAAATAGCTAGTAGAAAATAAAACTAAAATAGAAATATAAAACAATGCAGCATACAAATACTCAAGCAAACCAAATCTATAAGCACACTGCTTTTTCTATTTTTTACTCCTTAATTTACTGAGTCCACTTTTGAGTCAGACAGAGTGATCTTAATTCTCAATGTCATGCATTGGTATATGGAAATCAAAGGTCTTCATAATAATGACTACTACTTCTACTTTTACTACTAGTACCTCAAAGACTGTCTTTTTCTTTTGAAACCACCTTAAATACTAGTTACTGCACAAGGCACTTTTTACAAACCAAAAATTCAGCCAGTGACCCTGTGCACTGGTTATTATTACTTTTCCTCCATTTTATAGATGAAAGAAGTGAGACTCACACAAGAGATCACAAAAATGAAGCAGAAACAGAATTTAAACTTCAAAAAAGATTTCTGTTCTCAGACTTTTTTGAACTTTTATGTTTTATTCATTTAACTTTTAAAACATTACTATAATTGAATATCAACACAAAAACTTCAGGAGGTAGTAAGAATATTATTATAGGGCGCCTGGGTGGCTCAGATGGTTGAGCGTCTGCCTTCGGCTCAGGTCGTGGTCCCAGGGTCCTGGGATCGAGTCCCACATCGGGCTCCCTGCTCCTTGGGAGCCTGCTTCTCCCTCTGCTTCTCTCTCTCTCTGTCTCTCATGAATAAATAAATAAAATCTTTAAAAAAAAAAAAAAGAATATTATTATAATCTTTCACTCAGTCACTACTACATATAAAAAGGCCAGCAATGGTATTATTCATTGGCCCCTATTAATTTGCTGGTTTGCCTCTCAAAGAATGTTAAGTATAGGACGGAAGAATCATTTGTTGTGTAAAGCAGCTTGGTTTTGTTGGTTTGTTTTTAATGTCCCTCATAAGATTCATGATCAGCAGAAATTTTCCCTGTTCTCATTTATGTACCTAATAACATATTGTTACACAAGTTCACAACAGAAAAAAAAACCTATTTGAATGAAGTCCTTCATAGTTAAACAAGCAAGTTAAGCAGCAATTAGAGCAAATGTTTCTTAGGAAGAAGCTAATTCTAGGGATTTATTAGTCATTCAAATTTAAGTGATGTGAAATCACACTCTATGTTGGCAAAAGTAGATGATACTCCCGACATATCAGCTCCAAAACATGTGCACTAGTATTCTAATAATCTGGTATGTATATGTAGAAAGTTACTTTTTATATTCCTATTCAATAAGCTTTCTGTATTAACATATTAGTAGTAATAATTCATATTCCAGATTACTGTGATATTATAAATTCATGACTTTGTGGTCTGCAAATTAATAAACATCTGTATTTCTTCATGTCCAATATTTACCATTTTTCATTTATTATTGTATGCACTAGGATAGCCAAAATATTGATGAATGGCAGAAGTGACAATTTTGTCATTTACATCATGCCTAATCACAAGAGCAAATTTTGCAATATATTAAATTTACTGTGATGCTTGCTAAAATTTTGAAATTGTGCAAATGTTCTTCATCAGTTTAAGGAAGCTCAGTTCTATTATTATTTTGTGGAATTATTATTATTATTCTACATTAAATTTTATAAAAGATTTCTGCTGTACCAAGTTAGATGCACATTTAATTTTTCAACTTGTTAACATATGGAATTGTAACTACTGTTTATATTGAATAAATCAGTTTAATGAACAAACTAGTACTTTTATTTTCTCTAATACCCAATTATTATTATTATTTATTTTCATGCTTTCTGTTATTATCTTCTTTTTTTTTTCCTTCTACTTTATTTTGATTTATCTTCAGTGGGAATGCTAGTCTTACTCCAAAAAAATATTTCACTATCATAAGTGCAAATCCTCTTCAACTTTGCATTTAAAATTTGACACAATCAAAAATCTTAGAATAAAGGAATGACTTAAATTTTAAGACTAAAATGTCCTAACAAGAATAAAAATGAGCAAAATGTTTTAGTTGTTAACAATTTTATTATTAGTCATTCGAGAAATGTGAATGCTACTTGCATGCAACTGCATAAGGAAGGTTATTGTTCTTTACAGATTTTATATATATCTATGGTACTATATTTAAAAAGGATATCAGAAACTGAAAATTTATAATTTGAGCTTCTCTGTCATCTTTTTTCTGACTTTTAGGTAAAAGAGGGGAAAAAAATTTTGTTTGTATAGAGATTTAAGTTTGCAGATAGATGAAGATACTCTTTGTTAATGCAGAGATTATCATTTTTCCAAGATTTTCTAGTCAGCATGTAGTGGAAATAATGCTTAAAGAAACAATCTGATTCTCATGACTTCTGTGATCTTCTAATTAATCCCTTGTTGTGTGTTTTCTTTTGTTTTTGACATGGAGCTATTATCCAACATCTGTCCATGCATTATACATCTTTCGTTGAAAACTTTTGTATGTGTCTCATTATTAGTATCTACACTTCTACCACCACCACCATCATCTAAGGCGATTTCAAGAGCCATGTTAATTATAAAGTAAAATACAAAAATTATTATTGTTTAGTACTTTCACCAATTTTATCTTTCAATGTTCTTCATTTCTATTCTAATTCTGGTACTCAATCCACTATTTTTTTTAAATTTTATTATGCTATGTTAATCACCATACATTACATCATTAGTTTTTGATGTAGTGTTCCATGATTCATTGTTTGAGTATAACACCCAGTGCTCCATTCAATACGTGCCCTGTTTAATACCCATCACCAGGCATTCCTATACACCAACAACAAGACAGGAGAAAGAGAAATTAAGGAGTCGATCCCATTTATAATTGCACCCAAGGAATACCTAGGAATAAATCTAACCAAAGAGGCAAAGAATCTGTACTCAGAAAACTATAAAATACTCACCAAAGAAATTGAGGAAGACACAAAGAAATGGAAAAACGCTCATGGATTGGAAGAACAAATATTGTGAAGATGTCAAAGCTACCTAGAGCAATCTGCACATTTAATGCAATCTCTATCAAAATACCATCAACTTTTTTCAAAGCAATGGAACAAATCATCCTAAAATTTGTATGGAACCAGAAAAGACCCCGCATAGCCAGAGGAATGTTGAGAAAGAAAAGCAAAGCCGGCGGCATCACAATTCCGGACTTCCAGCTCTATTACAAAGCTGTCATCATCAAGACAGCACGGTACTGGCACAAAAACAGACACATAGATCAATGGAACAGAATAGAGAGCCCAGAAATGGACCCTCAACTCTATGGTCAACTCATCTTTGACAAAGCAGGAAAGAATGTCCAATGGAAAAAAGACAGTGTCTTCAATCCAATATTAAATTTTGAACTTTGGCCCATAGTTGAAGGTATACCAACCTCAAAATTATAAACTCCAACACTATAATATTTGCCTCTAACCACACATATTTTCTCAATTATTTTATCGTTTTCATTTTATTAATACTCTCAGTTTCTAAGCTTTTGTCTGTTCCTAGTATATCATCACATTTCCATGACTTTTTTCTTATTTATCCAGAGTAGATCACATAACATATCTTTTCAATTACCGAATTTAAAGGTATTGG
The DNA here is from genome assembly GCF_054177405.1 of Leptonychotes weddellii. Classification (NCBI taxonomy): domain Eukaryota; kingdom Metazoa; phylum Chordata; class Mammalia; order Carnivora; family Phocidae; genus Leptonychotes; species Leptonychotes weddellii. The sequence continues at coordinate 27,802,475 of NC_138380.1, forward strand.
CAACATTATAATTTCATTATCTTCTCCCCTTTCCTATCCACAAAAACACTGATCACATGCTGTCTCTACTCCAGCACTAATGTCTGCCAAGAGCTGTAGGAGAAAACCACACAAATATAAGAATAGTTGCTTATAAAATATTACGATCCATATACACAGACAGGTCTTCAGATTCATACAGGAAATATTAACATGGTCCTGTTCAACTCCCTTTCCAATTTTCCACAATAGCTCTTTTAAGCTTTGACCACTACTCTCAAGTATTTTATTTTATCCCATTAACCTTTCTGTCAGTGGAACAGGTAGTGGAATTTGACAGTGAATGAGAAGGAAATTAGTGATGAATTCCTTCCTCATCTTCCTCCCCCTACCCCAACAATATCACTACCCATCCTATCTCTTTCCCAGAATCTCAGAGAAAGGCATTTTTTCTTATTTTTAAGGCAAACAGAGTAGTGCCTGCCACTGGTTGTTGCCCTCATCATCAATATTCTCATCAAAAATTCGCATTGCCCACTATCTATTTTTCCTCTAATGAAGAACTTTTTATTTCAAATGAGTTTTTGCTGCATCCATAAAACACAGTCACACATTTTTTATTGTAAAAATATCCTTTTCTTACCCTATATTTCTACCTAGTTAATGATCTTAGTATCCATTCACAAGCTAGTAAATTGATAGGACAGTCTACACCTGTATTTTTAATTACTACCCACAATTATTTCTTCAATTGTACTAGAGTTTGGTTCCTAGTACTTTGGAATCACAGAAACAAAAAACATTAACAGTCTCCTGTTAAAAATAATTAACAAGTTCAGTGGTTTCATTAACTATATTCTCTACAAAATTTCTTTTTTTTAAGATTTTATTTATTTATTTGACAGAGAAAAGAGAGACAGAAGAGAGCACACAAGCAGGGCCAGCAGCAAAGGGAGAGGGAGAAGCAGACTCCCCACTGGGCAGAGTCCAATGCGGGGCTTGATCCCCATGACCTGAGCCGAAGGCAGACGCTTAACTGACTGAGCCACCCAGGTGCCCCTCTCTGCAAAATTTTTAATCAGTGATTACAGCTATCTTTAAAACTTCTTTAACTCCCATGATACTTTTCTCCTAGTTTTTGATTCTCTTTTTATTTTCCTGAGCATTCTTTCCTACTTTCTTTGAGAGATTTCATCCCTTGATCATAACTTGAATTCTGGTGTCTCTCATAGATTCTTCTCTTATCATTTTATATTATCTTCATAAAAAATATATGTACAGCAGCTTCAGTCAATTCAAATGCTACTTTATCATTATGATGCCTAATTCTTGTCTCTAGCTCTGTATTCTTCCCTAAATTCAATATCTACAAATTAACAATTCTGTACTGGCTATTTTGGGGCTATCTCACATTTACCTCAAACTCATTATCTTTTCTTGCATACTTACTCATCTCAAAGATTTATTACTTCAGTAAAAATCACCACCAGCACAGATGCCCAAAGCCAAAATATTAGATGTCACCATCACCATTATATTCTGAACTTTATCTACTCTTTTAGCAGCTATCCCTGTCTTTAGGGCAGAAGTTTACAGCCACACACCGATTTTTACCTGCCATTATGTACATCTTTTAAAAAATTAAGACCTGATAATACACTGTTTACTTAAAATTGTTCAATAGTTCACTTCATTATAGGCACTATTTCAAACTTCTTAGCATGGCACATAAGTCGTCATAATCTGAACCTTGCTCATCTTGGCAAGCTCATCCCATAAACAAATCTACCAATACAATGCCTAACATTTTCTCTTGTAAGCAGCCATTCATGATGAATACACCTTTCATTATTCATTAATATACAACTAAAAGACCAAACTCTTCTGAGTTTTATAGACTTCCCTCTCCTACAGCTAGTTTTGCTGAGTTTACGCATTCCCTCATTTGCGCGAGGATTGCACATTCGTGTTTATATTATAATGACAGAAATGTGCTACTGCATTTTCCCATCTATTACCATTTCATTGGCTCCTTGAGAGTGGGGAGCAGATTGTGACTGTTTTTTTCACTATCACTAACTGATACTTTGGTAACTGATATGATAGGATGCTTTGTCAACTGAAAAGACAAAAACATTAAAAAAAAAAAAAGCCCTCTCCCTTTAAAGTAATTGCAAACTAATCTGTGGAGATAAAATGAAGTTCTAGCTAATGTGAATACCTTAAGTGATACAATTAGTAGGACTACTCAACCAATTTCCAGCTAAAAGAATTATAGATAGAATAGCTAAAAAAAAAGGACACAGTCTGCAAAAAGAAACAATAGGCATAAGTGACTAGAATATACAAATGACCATGTCTGGCTTTGGTAATTGGGAGAAAGTAGCAAACACGGAGAATGGTTTCATCTGATGAACTTTTGTGCCACTGTCGTAGTGACACTTTCTCATCTCATCCCAACTTCATTTATCTGAAATTGTGATACTGGTAATTATAAGATTTCCTTTTCGATGTCAATCCAACTGTCAAAAATTAATTGTTGACCAGTAAAAGCTGAGAAATAGATGAACTAAAAACTTGAGTAAAAAAGGCAGTTACGGGCACCAAACTCTCCCATATCTTCTAAAATGTTTTATATAAACATATCTTATTTTTAATAATGATTATTAACAGGGCGCCTGGGTGGCTCAGATGGTTAAGCGTCTGCCTTCGGCTCAGGTCATGATCTCAGGGTCCTGGGATCGAGCCCCACATTGGGCTCCCTGCTCAGAGGGGAGCCTGCTTCTCCCTCTGCCTTTCTCTCTCGCTTTGTCTCTCATGAATAAAAAAAAAAAATCTTTAAAAAAAATAATAATAATGATTATTAACAGCTACATGATTCAGGGATTATTTCGTCTCACATTTGACTTTGTTTTGAAAGTGCAGTTGTGCATTTCAATTTTATTTTTTACTTGAGTTCATAATCTTACTAAGTCTGAATCAAAGGACTAGAGTACAGGTTCCACGATGCAAAATGGTTTTGATGTTTCAATTTCCACACACACACACACACAAAAAGTACATAGTGATAAATCTATGTGTCAGTAACAAATGAATTGCAAGTGAATTCTTAAATACTGATGTCAGAGCATTCGGCATCAGTTTTTCAAATCCATTTTTTCATGTTTAACTGAAATCAGCAAGTTAGACAAGAGTAAAGTTTCAAACACACTGAAATAAATTCTCTGACAATGTAACCCAGCTGTCAGCAACAAACGGGGTCACAAGTTGGTTGGTTGAACCGCAATGTAGAAATTGAGAAATGAGCAGCTGAGTTGAAAATGGAAATAGTATTCTTTCTTAGAGACAGAAAGCAAATATGACATGGTGATAAGCTCTGCAAGTGAGATCTGAGGAAATACTGATTTTTACATTGTGTACCTGGGCTTCCTTCCATGCCTGACATGAAGTTATTATTCGGTCTGAATGCCGCATATTATGCCATAAAATATGCCACAACTTTAAAATCTCCTTGAAAAGCATCTTTAGATAAGAACAGTGAATAAGGAACAGCAATAACAAAAAATAAGTGTGTTTCATAGATAAAAGTTCTAGTGAATTGAGTATGTCCAAAAAGTCACCTGTAATTACTACTAATCAACTGTACAGACCACGAAAAGAAGAAATGAAAAATGAGATACGTAGCAAAAAATTATTGATGCATTGTTATTTTTCATATTTACTTTATTGCATAATGTTTAATATTGCGTTTAGCCAAGATCATTTTATAATCTTTGAGATGTTATTTTTGTATTATGTACAAACTACTTGTTGAAAATCTCAAATTCACCTAAATTTTTTTTCCCATTGTGCATCTGAAAAAATCAGTTATTTGACTGAATTTAGCTGTTAAAAAGATTCAAAAGCTTTTTGGGTGAGTACTTAGTCCTAAAGTACCTAATATACTATGCATTATTTAGGTAGATAATGATTTCCTAGAAGTTTAACAGTAGCTTATTTCAAAATCAGTTAAAGATCTAGCTAAAATTAATTTTGAATAATAATATTCTAGTAATATTAACATTCACAGTCAACTCAAATGACCACTCTCATTCCCTATTTTTGGGTGCTTCATAAAAGTATGATATACTAAATTATGATGCATTACCATTAAAAATTAGATTAAAATGCCATATTCATAAAACAATTGCATCTTAACCCTCACAATACTGAATAATGGAATAGAAATGGAATGGGAATGATAACTGAGTAAAACAAATTTCATTAGGAACATTTTTACATCCAAATCAAATACTTCTGAAATTACACTGGACAAAGGGCAGTTGAATGGGACCTAACAAAATAATGCTCTGAAGCCCTACTGAACTTGCTTAGATCCCTAGACTAGGAAGCACTAAGGAGCCAGATCTCACAGCTCCTCCAGCAACATGGTTTTGAAATCAAAATCTCAAACTATATGTCCAGGGATTGGAGATTTAATATATTTAAACAATCATACAAATTAAATATGAACAATTTTTAAAAATTTAGAAGAAAGCATTTTCTTATTCCTATAAGTAAAAGTTCATCCCTAGTATCGTGTAACACATAAAACCATAAGTGATATTTTTTATTTCTAAAAATTTTACCAAATGAAAATTTGTCAGGTATGTATCCTATACACATATTTTTAAAAATGACATTTTATTTTCTAAAATGTAGCCTATGTTCTTATAATGAAGGAAAATGTCTTCAAAGTGTCAAACTTTTGGCTGTTTAGAAATCAGGTTTTCAGTGCAGGTGTATTAATTTCTGTGGTGATATTTGCAAGTTCCACTTTTTATAGTGTATTTTCTAATAATTAAATAGAAATATATTCCATGCAATAGAATTGTTTTTATAATCTGTAGTAAATTTTTCTAGATATAGTACTTTTTTCATGATAACTTCCATGCTGTGCTGTATTACATTAGGCCCATTATCTTGTAATATATTGTTTTCATTTATAATTCAGATCGGTGGTTTCAGTACATGATCTTCTTTCTTAGGCTTTTAAATATTATTAGTGATCTGTTGAGGAATAGGCTACTTTACTGAACAGAAATTTTAAGTAGTATATATCCATTTTTAAACAGATACTTGTTATTATGTAAATAAATATATATATTTTTTGTAGTTTCAAGTTTTTATTGAAATTCCAGTTAGTTAACATATACTGTAATATTAGTTTCATGAGTAGAATTTAATGGTTCATCACTTACATATTAACACCCAGTGCTCATCACAAGTGCCTTCCTTAATACCCATGAACCATTTAACCATCTTCCCACCTACCTCCCCTCCAGTGACCCTCAATTTGTTCTCTAGGGTTAAGATTCTGTTTTATGGTTTGCCTCTCTCTTTTTTTTCCCTACGTTCATCTGTTTTGTATCTTAACTTCCACATACAAGTGAAATAATATGGTATTTGTCTTCCTCAAACTGACTTATTTTGCTTATAGCATAATACACTGTAGCTTTATCCATGTCTGTGCAAATGGCAAACTATCATTCTTTTTGATGGCTGAGTAATATTCCATTATATATAGAGAGAGAGAGAGAGAGAGAGATTATATATATATTATATTGATATATTATCTAATAATATAATATATGTCTTATATAGATACGTAGAGATATATAGATGCATATAGATATGTATAAATGTATATAGATATATAATATTCCAATATATATGAGTAATATTCCAACTGTATATCTATATATATGGCCTATATATCTATAACATATGGAATATGTATATTCCTAGGTCTTTTGATTGGAGCATTTAGTCCATTTACATTCAGAGTAATTATTTTATTTATTTATTTATTTATTTACATATTTTATTTATTTATTTGACAGAGAGAGACAGTGAGAGAGGGAACACAAGCAGGGGGAGTGGGAGAGGGAGAAGCAGGCTTCCCGCCGAGCAAGGAGTCCTATTCAGGGCTCCATCCCAGAACCCTGGGATCATGACATGAGCCAAAGGCAGATGCTTAATGACTGAGCCACTCAGACACCCCACAGAGTGATTACTTATATGAATTTAGTGCCATTGTATTACCTATGAAGTCATTGTTTCTAGAGAATGTCTTTTCCTTTCTTGTCTTTGTGACTTTTGGTCTTTCTTTCACACTCAAAGAAATCCCTTTAATATTTCTTACAGGCTGATATAGTGGTCACAAACTCCTTTATTTTTGTTTGTCTGGGCAAGTCTTTATCTCTCCTTCCATTCTGAATGACAGGCTTGCTGGATAAAGTATTCTTGGCTGCATATTTTTCCCATTCAGCACATTGCATATATCATGCCACTCACTTCTGGCCTGCCAAGTTTCTGTGGCGAGATCTCCTGCTAGCCTTATTTGTTTTTCCTTATAAAGTTAGGGATTTCTTTTCCCTTGCTGCTTTTAGAATTTTTTCCTTATCTCTGCATTTTGCAAATTCCACTATGATATGTCTTGGTGTTGTCCTGCTTTTGTTGATTTTGATGGGAGTTCTCTGTGCCTCCTGAGTTTGCATGTCTGTTTCTTTCCCCAGATTAGGGAAGTTTTGAGCTATGATTTCTGCAAATAAACCTTCTGTCCTCTTTTCCCTCTCTTCTTATTCTGGGACTCCTATGACATGGATGTTATTACACTTCATGGAATCACTGAGTTCCCTAAGTCTACTTTTGTGATCTAAAATTTTTCTGTACCTCTTCTTTTCAACTTTATTATTTTCCATAATTTTACCTTCTGTATTATTTATTTGTTCCTCTGCCTCCTCCATCCTTGTGTTCATTATATCCAGTCAGTTTCAAATCTCAGTTACTATATTTTTCATTTGGGCTTAACTAGTTTTTAGGTCTTTTATCTCTGTGGCAAGGGACTCCCTGGTGTCTTCTATGCTTTCATCAAGCCCAGCTAGTATCCTTATGATTGTTGCTTTAAAATCTGAATCAGGCATATGACTTCTGTTTCGATTACATCCTTGGCCATGACCTTTTCTTGTTCTTTCGTTTAGACTGAATTCCTCTGTTTTGGCATTTTGTCTAGGTCTCTGTCTTCTTCTGTGTGTTAGGAAAGTCTGTTATGTTTCCTGCTCCTAAGAGTAACGGCTTTATTAAGAAGAGGTTATATAATCCCCAGGGCCTGGCACTTCAGGAGGTGTCCCTGGTGTATGCTGTGTGCACTCTGCTGTTGTGTTTTGGCTGCTCTTTCCCTCAGGTCAGTCCTCTACAGACTTTCTCCTTGTCTGCAGTGGGGAATGTTTGGACCTTGGCCAGAGTATGGCAAGTTTTAACTAGGTGTGCTCTGGTCTGCTTGTTAAAACAGGCCTGATGCTATTTCCTCTAGAGCTGAAGCTCTGCAGCACTCTATGGTCAGTAGACTTAGTGCGTGTGGGGGCTTGTGCTGGTCGTCCAGGGAAGGGGCCTGCTGCTCTGGTTCTCAGGCACACCTGCCCTAGTAAAGAAGCACCTGCAGAGTGCAGGAGGTCAGGGCTTGGTGTAAGCAGCTCCGGTTTCCACTGTTGGTGCTGTGCTGCTTACTGAAGTTAGTTTATGCTAAGGGGCAGGGGAGAGAAATGGTGCCAGCCAGCTTCTTCGTGCCTGGAAAGGGGAGTTCGCACCCACTGCTCTCCAGGAAGCCCTCCCAGAAGAGGGAACAATCTCCCCTGTGCATCCCAGACATCCCTCAGATCCCTGTTTTCACCATGTCTATGTCCAGCCATCTGGTCACCCAGCAGCGCTGTGCGCTTATGTTCTACCCCACACAGGCCAGCTGAGTTTTAAAACTCCAAACTTTAGGACCTTGCTGGTCCTCTGGGAGAGGGTCTTGCTGCACTGGGACTGATGTAGGTTTGTCCCAGAAGGACAGTCACACTAAAGCACAAGAGCATGGGGTTTGGAGTAAAGTACAGCAAAGAGCCGATGTCCAGGTTAGCCGTCCTCAGCAGGTGTCTCTGCACCTATGCTTGGTGGGGTCGGGGGAGGGAAATGATGCCCACCAGCTATTTTGTCCATGGAGAGGCAGTGCCACCTCTCCCAGATGTACTCCAAGAAGGTGGAACCATCTCTCTGTCTCTCCCAGTGCAATGCATCCCAGAGGGTCCTCAGATTTTGCCACCCGCTCCCAGGCTTCTGTCCTCCTCCACAGGAATACTGCAGCAAGCTCAGGGCTCCACATCAGCCACACTGTGGTCCCTTAAAACTCCAGTCTTTGAGCTTCACTGGTTGTAAAAACTCAGGATAACCAGTCCCTCTTTTCCCCAGTCAATGGCTCTGGGGAAGTGGTTTCCTTGTGCAATCCCCTGTGTGACACTTTCTCTTTGTCTCTCTCCCTCTCTCTCTCCTCTTTCCATGTTCAGGGTTCCCTAGCCACCACAGTAACCACGATCTACTTCTCCCCCCCAACCACGTCTCCGCACCTCCTACCTTCCACAACATGCCCTCTTCTCTCCCTCCAGTTGTACAGTTTTTTTTTTGTCAGTCCTCAGATTGGTTTCTTGGGTTTTGATATTTATCTAGCTGTGTTCAAGGGATGAGGTAAGCCTAGGGTCCTCCTACTACTCTACCATTTTAGCTCTTTTAATTAAATAAGTAATTTTCTTTTTTTTTTTTTTTAGTTTTTTTTTATTCTTATGTTAATCCCCATACATTACATCATTAGTTTTAGATGTAGTGTTCCATGATTCATTGTTTGTGCATAACACCCAGTGCTCCATGCAGAATGTGCCCTCCTCAATACCCACCACCAGGCTAACCCATCCTCCCACCCCCCTCCCCTCTGGAACCCTCAGTTTGTTTTTCAGAGTCCATCGTCTCTCATGGTTCGTCTACCCCTCCGATTTCCCCTGCTTCATTCTTCCCCTCCCTAAATAAGTAATTTTCATCTCTCTAAAGTTTATGGATACTTTGCTTTCCCTTTGTTCCTCACCCTTTGTTCTGTTAGTTGTATGTGACACATAAAAATCCACCTTCACTATGTTTTCGTATTTATGATAATGTCAATCAAAAGATTTGAGTTAAATGTGATTTTAAGCAGTCAATCTGCAGAGATGATCTTTGGGAGATGACAGTAGATACCTGGTCTGTAGGTTATTGGCTAGCTCATCCCAAAGCTCAGCAATCACCTTGAAGTTTTCATTTTACATGGCAAGTACTTAAGGAGCAGTCTCATTTGTGTTTGACTGAGACCACCAACAACATGGCAAATGTCATGAAAAAGGGAGATTAATGCCTGCTCTAAACTACAAAAGTCTTTCCCAACAGGGTAGGAATTTCATTATTTGTCTACAAAGACTGCAGTTTCATCTAGGGACATGTGACAATGTAGAGTTTGTCACACATTTTCAGAAAGTCATTATACTAAAATACAGGCTCTTAAGTAAATGTTATGAGGAGCTCAGAGTGAAGGTTGAGACAAATCATTTACAGTGTTGCAATATATACTGCCCTATGAAATCTGTAATAATATATTCATCTGACAATGGGATCCCTGTTTAAATTAATTCAAATATTGGATTTTAAACAATAATTATTTCACAGATTTAAGAATATTTTGCTCCTTTTCTTGGATTGTGTGTAACTGATACATCAGCATATACTGAAGTTTGCAAGTTTTTTAAAAAGATTTTATTTAATTCTGTAAATCTGCAATTATTTCAAAATAAAAAAGTTTAAAAAATAAAAAAAAAAGATTTTATTTATTTATTTATTTGACAGAGAGAGAGAGAGAGAGTATAAACAGGGGAAGCAGCAGAGGGAGAGGGAGAAGCAGGTTCCCCACCAAGCAGGGAGCCTAATGCGGGGCTCTATCCCAGGACCCCAGATTTATGACCTGAGCCCAAGGCAGACCTTTAACTGACTGAGCCACACAGGTGCACTGTGAAGTTTCCTAGTTTTATATGCAGAAGGTTTTACACAGAGATAATGCCTAGAGAAAGATCATTTCATTTGGAAGATTGCCATCGATAACCATGATACCAATTTCTTTATGAATTACAACTTATAAACACTATCAATTGTAATTTCAAACACCATACATTAGATAGCATTTGTTATATAAATAATGAAAAAATTGCTTTGCAATGATTATTTGTTCTCGGCTAATTGTTTAGTGCATAGAATTTGATGGGTCTAAAATTTTTTGTGGGACTCTATTTCATTTTTTCAGATACTATTATGATCTTACATGTTTCTATATTTATTACTTAACATAAATTTATCTAATATCTAACTCACTTAAACACTGAAATCCAACTTATGCATATTGAGCTCCCTCTGTATACTCACTAAAGTAGGCATTCAAAGATGCATAAGGGGGCGCCTGGGTGGCTCAGTTGGTTAAGCGACTGCCTTCAGCTCAGGTCATGATCCCAGGGTCCTGGGATCGAGCCCCACATCGGGCTCCCTGCTTGGCCGGAAGCCTGCTTCTCCCTCTCCCTCTCCCCCTGCTTGTGTTCCCTCTCACTCTGTCTCTCTCTCTCTCTGTCAATTAAAAAAAAAAAAAAAAAGATGCATAAGGATGAGGACCCTGCTATCAAGGTGGGATCCAGGAATATAGATTGGAGCCACAGTAGCATGTAAAAGGACACAAAGAAGAAAGGAAGAGTCCAACCCAGGGACTTACTAGATTTTGGGGAGTGCACAGTGGAATAAGTGGATCCTAAAAATTTACAGTGAAAAAGAAAAAGCAGCATGCTGGCTTTAAATGAAAAGGTGACAGCTATCCTTATGATCTCTCATTGTGCTGCCTAAATCAAATTGGAGCCACTGACTTTTGTTGGGGTCTCAGATTCAGAGTCTCCTCTAAATCCCTAAACCTTATTTACATATAGTTCAGCTAAGCTGAAAACTGATGACGTCTGCTGTGGCTGTTCAGCCTGAACACGAGCAGCTGTGCAAAAACAAAATTGGATATGGTTGCTACATCAGTGGGGAAAACTCAAAATTTTAGACTTGCAGATTAAAGAGGAAATACAGTTTAAGACCAAGAACTGTGTTAACAGAATGCAGTTGCTGGTCAAACTATCTGGATTATTTGTTCAGATGCCCATGGTAAGGG
>NC_138380.1:27814018-27840865 GCF_054177405.1 Leptonychotes weddellii
CAAAGACTTGAACAGTGTGGAAACCAGGAGTGAATCTGTTGGGAGACAATTTACCATGAATATTTGCACTTTTCTGCCTGGTTCAGATCTTGGGAGCAAAAGCACATGTTTAAATAATAAACATGCCTTAGAAGATTGAAAGAGTGTTTCTATAAAGTTAGACACCTCTGAAAAGATTTGAAAACATAAAGAATTCTCTTCTTCCCCTTCCTGGAGACTTGTGTGTATATTTGAAGGTAGTAAACCAAGAGATGCATTTCTCCTGTCTTCCAGAGGAAATGTGCTTAGGTGAGCAATCTGTCTAACTCACTAGTATGGAGAATGGACATATGTGTCAGCAGTCTATAGAAGTTCAGAGTCTCCTAAAATTTGGAACCACGTGGTTAGGCAATCTATTGTATTTACTTGAGTTGCCCCATAGGGATTGGGATGGAGGGAAGCAGCACTAAGATCCTCCGGCTGCTTGTGTTGTGACTAAGAAATGGCCTGTGTCTCTGACCCAGAGGTATGGTGTCTTCTGTCAGTATGAGTATATAAAATGATAGTAGGCTAACTCATTAGCTTGCAAGTAGGGTAAATCCAGTCACTTGACAGTTTCTGATCTAACTCTTAGAAATTTAGATTTAGTGTCATTTTGAGACTTTATCTAAGTCTAGTGATTTTGTGCATGATTATGGAAAGGAATATTAAGTGATGAAATCCACAGTGCCATCATTCAAGGATATAAACAAATTGTACAGTAAAATGTATATGTATTCTCCTAAATCATTAGTGAAAGCTGACATGGAGACACAAAAAACAATTAATATAGATAAGATAATTTCAGATAAAAGTGCTATGATGAGGAGAGGTGGGTAGGGGGAAGGGTGAAACAGGCGAAGAGGATTAAGAGTACACTTATCAAGATGAGCACTGAGTAATGTATAGAATAGTTGAATCACTATTTTGTACACCTGAAATGAATACAATGCTGTATGTTAATCATACTTGAATTATATATATAAATAAATAAAAGTAAGTGCTATGAAGAAACAAGACATTAGCTTAAGGGAGGAATCAATAGAGGATGCTTACAAGGACAGGTGTAGGAGGAAGAATAAAAAAAATGGGACTGTGAGTTTTTACAGACACATAAAAAAGAATCTCTAACTTAAGGGAGTGGTTAACTATGTCATATGTTTCATAGACCATGTATTGTGTAATTGGCTATAGGACTTGAAAAGGAGAGACTGTTAGTGACTTTGGGAAATAACTTTTGAATGAAGGCAATAAAAGCCTGAGTAGAATGAGTAAGTGGAGGACTTGAGGCTAGAAAGTAGAGATAACACTTTTAGTTAGCTCTTCACAGATATTTTACTGTGACAGGTGGCAGAGAAATAAAACAGTGCCAAAGCAGAACATGGGAGCAAGGGAATGTTATTTTAAAAATGGACAATATTAAATGCTCTTTGAATGTTGGTGGGGGTGCTCAGTGGAAATGAAGAAATTTATGATGAAGCAAGTGAGGGATTAAAGAAAAGAGTGAAACTGTTGTCTACACAGGGCATGAGCCTGAATTCCAGAGGCCTTACTGTGAAAGCCAGGATCCAAATTCTGTTTGAATATTTAGTAAAGAAAATCACATAAATATTATAAAAAGTAAACACTCTATACTATCATGAAATAGTGATGATGAAGGGAACTAAAGGCCATAGGGAGCCTTATACGTGCAGTGCACTGTTCTGAAGTGTTCTGTAATTATTCCTTGATCTAGAACTAAATGTGGGAATGCAACATGGTTTTATGTACATGAAACCTAGCATCAGAGAGAAAAAGTTCCCATTCTGAGAGAGATTGTTAATAAATCTCACATTATTTTAAAAGATTTTTGCTTGCTTACAGCAGTGAGCTATATAGAATCTTGCTATCCTGTTCTTAGGGTTAAAAAAATTCCCTGATAACTCAGTAGACTGATTAAATTCAAGAGTTTTATGAGCCCTGTAGGACATTTTCTCACACAAAGTCTTATGACCAATGGTAGACTATGAGGAAGAATATAAGGAATACTAAGTGTGAAGCTTATTCTTACAATCATTCATCCTATTATATTTATATTATCAATTAGTACCAAGATTTATCAAAAATATTTATAATAAATATTAAAATTTAACTCAGCAAAAAAATTGCAAACAACTCAGTTCAAACACTGGCAAAGGTTTGATTAAATATCTTTTCAAAAAAATAGACAAAAGTCAATAAGCACATGGAAAGATGCTCAATATTATTATTCATTAAGGAAATGCAACTCAAAACCACTATCAGATTCCACTTTATACCCAGTAGGACAGTTATAGTGAAAAACAAAATGGAAACAGTGTTGGCAAAATTTATTGAGATTAGAATCCTCAAACATCATTGGTGGGAATGTAAACTGGTGCAGTTTTTGAAAATAGCTCATCTGTTCCTCAAAGAGGTGAAATTAGAATTACCTTGTGACACAGCATTTCTACTCCTAGGATATGCATAAGATAATTGAAACTACATATCCACACAAAAAAAACTTGTACACAAGCATTATTCATACTTGCCAAAAGGTGGAAACAATGCAAATATCTATCATTTGATGAATGCATAAACAATGTGGAATAGCCATACAATTGATTACTTATCCAGCCACAAAAAAATGAATGCGGCACTGAAACATGCTACATACACTATGGACGAATCTTGAAACCATTATGCTAAGCCAAAGAAGACAGACTTAAAAGGTCATATACTGTATGATCACATTTAAATGAAATGTCAAGAATAGGCAATCCATAGAGACACAATGTAGATTAGTGGTTGTTCAGGGATGGGGAGGGAAGAAATGGGGGCATAGGATTTCTTTTCAGGGTGATCGAAATATTCTGGATATAGATAGTGGTGATCATTATGAAGCATTGTCAGTATACTAGAAAACACTAAGTTATTCACTGTCAAATAATTAAAACGGTGGATTTTATGTTATATAAATTGTGTACCAATAAAATTATAAAATATTAAAATGTACCATTTTATTTAACCCTTCATCAAGAAATGTCTAGGAAATGTTTAGGATTACAGTTAACACACAGAAAAAGTGAGTAAGTTCATGAGTTTGAATTCTCTACATGGACAGTTCTCTGTTTATTATTCTTCCCTATTATTTCATCTAACTGGGTAACATACTATTGTTATTTCTTGAAATTCAGTTTAATTAGAAAATAAATTTTAATATACCTACCTATGCCAATCACTATACTTGACTTTAGAAATTGAAGATAATTGGCTGGTGCATACCATTTAAGAAACTCACAGCCCAGTGACTATGGCAAAAGATGTAAATGTGGGTAACGACAGGGCCATATAGAAAAACTGGGTTCTTTTGATAGACATTCATATGTATATTTTCATTCACCTGTGGGATCTGTCTAAAGATGTAATTCTGATCCAAACTATGCCCATTTACTAGTGTTTCTCTAGCTTAAAGGGCAGATAGTTCCTGAAGTTTATATATACTATATATTAAAAAGTATATATAAAGTAATATATATGTTATACACACAGATATGAAAAATATATATACATGTATATGCTCAATAATTCTGGTGGTGTTTCTGTGAAGCTGACTTTCCATCATATTTATAAATTCCCAAAAATATGTTTATAGTTACGTTACCATTCTCACTTTTAATAAGGTCTGGCAGAGAGAAAAGAAACAAATATATACGTATTTTTTTCTCTAGAAGCAAAGACTGAGGTTGACTAAGGTTTGACTGAGATTGTTCAGAAAGGCTACCCACTGAATAATCTTTAATTCTAACATAATTCATAAAATAAATTAGAACACAAAAATTAATATATTAATTAGAAGTATCATTTTAAAAACAAATTCATTATTATAACAATTTTTAAAACATTTTATTTATTTATTTAAAAAAAGAGAAAGAGTGTGAGCACAAGTGGGGTGGGAGGACATAGGGAGAGGGAGAAGCAGACTCTCTGGTGAGCACAGAGCCCAACATCGGGCTTGATCCCAGGAACCCAAGGTCATGACATGAGTTGAAGGCAAACAATCAACTGAGCCACTCAGGTGCCCCTCATAACTATTAAAATGTACTTCACCAATGGTTTGATTCAAAAGGACCACTTGTATTCAAAACAACTGCTGGTTTCACAAAATCCAGTATTTTATTATTAAATCTCCTCTGATCATATACCACCATCCTCTCCCAAATGTGTAAAACCTAGCTTTTGCTCTTCTTTTCCCCCATGTTCATATTCCCTAGTTTTTCTCCCTTTCACAAGGTAATGAAGTATTGTCCTGTTAATTATTTTGTGCTTTTCCTATTTAACTTCCTTCTTTGTCTTTATCTCTAATCCATGAAAAATTTCACAGTGTAAATGGTTTCATGCTGGTATTCATTGTAATATTATACCTTCTTGTGGATAAGTTGTAAAGATCTCTATGCTAGACATAAGTCACTAGTAGCAAGTCTCAAGTAACCAGACAGGCTGATCTCCAATTTAAATGGCAATTCAAAACGTCTTCATTTGACTGACACTAGAAATATGATTGGTGTAATTTGATTTTTAATGGCTAGAAAGAAGGCATAAGCATTTAAAACTGGCATACAATAAGAATCAAAGTTAGTTACTTCATCACCAATACTGAGATAATGTTTATTGAATGCACATACTAACACTAGTGGAAATTAAACTATAAATACAGTATTATAATTAGAAATGTCTCTTAGAGAACATATTTGTGTCAATAAAATATAGTAGAGACATAAATCCTCCACATAGTAGAGAAGTGATTCTAGATTTAGAACACCATTTTCATTTTTCATGTTCTTTGCCAGGCGAAAGTAAATTCTCTGATTATCCAGATGGTTCTCCACATTTCACATGAAATGAATATTAAATGAAAAGGCAAAAATCATGTCTATCAGTCTATAGTCCTGGCTATTTGAACTTATGAGATTATTCTGAAGCATCCCATCTGAGTAAGCAAAAATTAAACATTGTTCTGATTGCTAGAGTGAGATTTTTCATTACGATTTTGCTTTACCCTCCATGTCAATACTGTGCTTTTCATTTGATAACAGATTTTCATAATTGATATAATATAATGTCAGATGGTTACAAGAGACAGGTGGGGGAAGAAAAGACATACATGTCAGTTATATTTGAACTACCTAGGGCTATAGAAAATTGTGTTGCTTGAAATTGAGTATATGCTATACCAAATTATAATTATTTATAGAGATTAAAACACAATGATGTAAAACAATGGACAGACTTTATTCAACGTTATCAGGCAGGAACAAATTTCATATTCTAAATAAAGCTGTTATAATAAAAAATTAGCATAATTCTTCTCAATTCTTAATTTAAATATCTAATTATATTAAGATATAATTCTTTCTTGGAAAAATAAATGTTAATTTGTATGCACTTAATGGAATTTCTATTAAGTTTCATTTTCCAAGCTCATATGAAATGTTCTAGTTATTCCTGAAACTTAAGCCCAGCTAAGACTGAGTAGAAATGATAGCTTGCTATGTTCATTAGAGTACTTAATGCTCTTGTTGTATTTCCTGAGGCACATACTTGCATGCATATGTATAGGAACAGCATGTAGGGAGAGATATTGACAGTATAGTTAAAGTTTAGGATTTCTTGTCATGCTTTCTATATTTCTGCATGCAGTGGATTTTGGAAATGATTTATGAGTCATGTGCATGATTGCTCAGTGTTGAAATTACTGCTGCAAGAATTCATAGTCTGGCTTGTTTGCTGTTACTGACAATTTGTGGGTTCAGGTTTGTCATACAAAGGAAATTAAATATCAGTCACTTATGTTTTTGTGATGCTTTCAGTATTTAAAAAGGATCTTACCATTATTGTTTAATTTTATCTTCAGAGTAATTCTTTGTAGGTACTAAAACATCCCTATTCTTATTAGTAAAGCAAACTGTGGTACTTGGAGGTTGTTGATTTTTCTGAACATCTTTTTCAATTAGGAAATAATTTTGAGGTTTCAGGTTAACTGAGGAATCATAGGGAGAGACTCAATATTTCTGGCAGAAGAAATAGTTACTGAGCTTCTATCTGGGAAAGAAAGATATCTTCCATTGACTTCCATTGATTTTTCTCAATGATTTATTTTTGCTATATGTACACTATTTGACTACATGAATGCTATAATTTTTATGCTGTATTAAGATAATATTTTACTACTGAATCTGCAAGAAGTAAGCTAACAAATAAATATAAAATAGTGGTATTTGCATCTGCAAGTCATCTGAGGAAAAGTCATGTTCTTCAGACCAGGAACTATATCTGGGTGAGAAGGTCTAGATGTTATGCTCACAAAAAAATCATTCTCGCTTCTTGATCAAAAGTGTCAAAGCTGTCTAGATATATGTAATATAGGCTAGATGTTAGAATGACAGTTTACATCAGGAGAAAAGCCAAGATATAGGGGAAATATGCACATGAAATATATTTGCATGGTTGTGCTAGTATACTAGGAAACTAGCTGAAGATGTATTGGGCAACATATGGTATAGACAGACATTACAATCCCAGGAAACAATTAGATATGATATAACACCTTTATTTTTAACATTCTTTATATTAGAGTTCTATTTTCCTCTGAATTCAGTGATTCAATTCTGAAGCAAATATTCATTCAGTCCTCTTACATGTAAGATTCTATTCTAGAAACTAAATACATAAATAAACAAGATAGATATAACTCTTTGCTTTAAGGGATCATTTCCAATTATGACTATATTCTAAAATTTTCCAAACCCTTCCAGTTGGGCCAGTTAAATTAAAAGAGGTTTTTGTTTTGTTTTGTTTTGTTTGTTTTGTTTTGTTTTTCCTCTCCACATTGGAAGGGAGAATGCAGTAATAATCACTGATATAAACAAAGAGAAAGGATATATGGGAAGAAATTGCTCAGGTACCTTTTTTTTTATTAGCCGATTTTTTTCCCAGTTAAAAACCTCAGAAATTCTGGATATTGCTTAATAATTCAGATTTCTTTTATACCCCTGGAGATTGTGTTTGGTTTCTAATTATGTATCATCCCTTAAGAGATCATCTGCATTTTCTCCAAGCATTAACTAACTAGGGTCTTCATATATCAACATACATTAAAAAATGCATAAATAATCTATTGATATTTTATATATAGCCACAGGCATACATAATATATAGATGGGTGTGAATCTTTAATTTGGCATTATTTCATGATAATAGCTGTTTTGTGAAAATTTTATCATTTGTTTGGCTGATATAAGTGTTTTATCACATAGAGTCCATAGCATAGCTGCATGTATATAGTCAATCCCTAAATATTTATATGGTTTTATTACTCACATATACTTTCAATGATTATTCTAGATAATATGAATAGTCTATATATGTATTTGACTTCTAATGCTGTGTAACAAATTGCCACAAATGAAACTGCTTAAATAGCATACTTGTATTAGAGCTCACAGTTCTGTCAGTCAAAAGAAGTCCAGGTACAGTATCACTGGGTTCTCTTTTCATGGGTCTCAAAAGGCTGATATCAAGACATCAGCCAGGCTTCACACTCATTTAGAGCTCAGGGTCTTCCAAATTTACTGATTTTGGCCAAATTCATTTTCTTGTGGTTATTGGACTAAGGTCCTCATTTTCTTGTTGGCAGTAGGGAAGAGATGCTCTTAGCTCTGAAAAGCCACCCACGTTCTTTGCCACAAGACTTTTTCATCTTTAAAGGCAGCAATGGAAAATCTTCATGCTGAATTCTTCTTTGAACTTAGAATGTCTTTCACCAGGAATATCTATACCATTTTTAAGGATTTGTTTGGTCAGGCTAGGTCCACCAAGAGTACGCTCTCTTTTAAAAGTCAACTGTGCCATATAATGTAATGTAGTCATGGAATGGCTATCCTATCACAATTATTAAGGATTATGCAGGGTATGTATACCAGGAAGCAAGAATCTTGGGGCCATCTGAGAATTCTGACCACTCTCAGTATCTCTAACTATGTTATAAAATGAAACTTATCTGTGCTCTCATAGCATGGTTATGGATCAAGATAATAATGAATTTGTGTTTTGTATTGTATGCATCATCTTTTTATGACAATATATATAGGAAAGGATACATTCTTGCTCTGAAAAGCTATCACTTTAGGGGTGTGCAGTGGGTTAAATGTCCGACTCTTGATTTCGGCTAGGGTCATGATCTCATGGGTCAGGGGATTGAGCCCCACATTGGGCTCTGCGCTAGATGTGGAGTCTGCTTGGGATTCTGTCTCTCCTCCTGCTCCTCCCCACCCCTGCTTGCTCTCTCTCTCTCAAATAAATTAATAAATCTTAAAAAATTAAAAAAAAAAGAAAAGCTATCAGTTTAATGTAATTTTATTTCATTCAGATGGATTTGGAATTCAAAATCCAAGTCATAATCAGGTATCATTATGTGCATCTTTTAAATGAAAGCCCCAAAGAAATATTTAACAATCTGAGATAAAGGGTTGTTTAAAAAAATAACTTTCCTGATGTCATCAGCTTGATCAGTGGACATAAAAGGAGTTGAACTCAAGAACCTTGAATCAGTTTCATGTTTTCTTTAATACCAGATGCTATGTAGGGCACCTGGGTGGCTCAGTCAGTCAAGCATCTGCCTTTGGCTCAGGTCGTGATCCCAGGGTCTGGGATCTAGCCCCGCAATCGCTCTCTGCTCAGCAGGGAGCCTGCTTCTCCTTCTCCCTCTGCCTACCACTACCCTTGCTTGTGCTCTCTCTCTCTGTCAGATAAATAAATAAAATCTTAAAAAAATAAAAAAGAATACTAGATGCTAAGTAAAACATCTAAATTACTTTCTCTATTTAATAACATTAATAACATAAAGTTTAAAACTTCAATAATTATAAATGCTTGACATTACTTCTAAACTTATTTAAAATCAATATAATAATGTTCAAATTCTATTTAGAGTTGAAAAACACAAACAAGTTCATAAATATAATTGAGGGTTTCATGAAAGTTATTTAGGAGTACACATTTGGGATACTTTGATCAATAATTGATCCATAAAAAGACTTATGTTATAAAAGAAATCATAAACCTTGCATATGTATGCTTGAATCACAAGCCATGTTATTGAGACTTATATTCAATGTGGGGTTTTAGGTTTAATTCAAAATCCTAAACAGACTCATTCATTTTTTTCAGTAAATATATTTTCAGAGCTTGGTAGAGCCAAACATGGACTAGGTTATGCAGAGAGGAATGGGAAGAGGAGGAGAGAAAAAGAAGAAAGTACAGAGTACTGGTTAGATGAAGAGCAGAAGGGATTATGGGAGAGAGAAAGAAAAGAACATAGAAAAATTAATTAATAGAGGAATTAAGATGACCAATGGAAACATCAGCAATGAAGAAATGGAAAGAGGAAGAGAAAATGGATTGGCTGAAAAAAAAAAAAAAACTGGTAGATTTAAATAACTAAACTTCTATTTTTTTGGCTCCACCATCCTTTGGCTGAGCATATTGCCTTGAGATGACACAATGTCTGGGCCTTCAGCATCACCTCTGTATGCCACACAGATGAAAGAAGGAGACCAATAGAACATATGAGTGGATACTGCCACTTGAATAATCATGCAATAACTTTCTTTTACATCCATTTGGCAAAAACTGTGATACATTATCACTCCTAACTGTGAGAGACACTGAAAACTGTTAGCTGGTACACTGCTATATCATCCTTCACATCTTCAAAATCAAGGATCTGTCAGTAAGGCATGCATAGTAGGAAAAACATATGGTGAGTAATAACACACTTGACCCTGACCCAGAAGGTGTAGATGCAGGTATTTTGAAAATGGTGAAAATAAGGAAATTTCTTATGTGAAGGCCTCCATTTTAAAGCAAGATCTAATACTGAGGTTCAAAGGAGTGCTGATAAGTTAAAAGTTGAAGATTTGAAAAAAAATTGTAAATGAGGACAGTGAAGAAGTCTTGTTTAATAATCACAAGAAACTAGGTATGTATGGAGATCAGTAAAAACTGTTAAGTATTTTTCTAATGGTTAGCAACCTAGGTGTTAACAAAGAAAGGCAGACATTTGGATTAACCCAGGGCTGTTATTAGGGAGTTAAAGTTGTTGAGGAAATAATGGTTTAAATGATGTACCGGAGAAAGTAAGCAGAGTAGCAGAAAGAAGAAACACCCAAGAAGACTACTGGAGTCATGGCTGATGTTTTCAAGTAATCTTAAAAAGAATTATATTGTGAATAATTGAGTTGTGAGAACTATAAAGATAGGTATGGTCAGATTTTGAAATGAATTTCTGATTTCAATGGGGTAATAATTTCAGTGTTAATATGAGTTAAAGAGACATAATGGTAATGAACAACTCAATGTCTAAGGTCTTGGTCAACAATCTAAGAGCCTGGGTTATGGGATAAATCACAGATCTGGACTCTGAATGTATGTAGGATAATTACATTAAACTATTATGATGAGAAGAGGAAGACGATAAGCCAGTGCTAAAGCCATTAATAAATGAAAGAGAATAGATAGAAGTAGCCTGAAAAATAAGTTATTAGCATAACAGAGTTGGACTTCCCTATAGACATTGATCTCAATGAAAAAATGCAATAATTACAAACTTCCATTTGAGATAGAAAGCAAGATTCCAGGCAACACCAACTTGGTGAACATATTGAGAAATGGAAAAATGCCTGTTAACCTCAGAACAGTCCTTTAAAAAAGACACAAAAAATGAATGGAAAAGGAATGGAATGATCCTAAAAAATGCAGACAGCAATGAAACAATACTACTAGTAGTAAGAAAGAACAGAGGTACCAGGACTGTAAGATGTTGAAATCAGTGCAAGCTGGAAGAACATTTTTGGCTTATGATTTTTTTTTCTGCATGTGAAAAGAATCTGAACTAATGTGAGAATTCACAGTGCCTGGATAGACAATATCTGACTAGTATATGCCTCCCTGGATGAGATTAATTGAAGTGCCCGGAACACTGGTCCTCCTTCGAAGTTTCTTGGCTGAAAGCGGCCAGATTCTTACTGTGGCTCAAGGTTCTCATCTAGGGAGTAAGTGTTTAAGTTGTGAAGAAAAACAGGCACCTGTGGGGGTCATGTACTTGACGAACTCCTTGCCTCCTTGCCCTTACCACATGCTGCCCCATATTTTATTGTCCCGACCATTAAGGTTACACTTTCCTCCTTGCGTTGCACTTGTGCCTGGTGCATTGATATCACCCCAATAAAAGTGGAGGCAAAGCTTGGCTCGAGGCCTTTTGCCACTAGGGCATGTGGTCCCCAGGTCTCTCCTTTCTCCTAGTAAGGTATCTGGAGTAATCTTTTCATTTGTTGTCTCGGGGTTTGCTGGCCAAACCCAACAAGCTAAGATGCTAGAAATACAAATGCAGAATTAAGTGCACATTTGTTAGTTTGAAAATGACAAAATCTGTTGATAACTTCTGAAGCTGGGCTATGGATATAGAGTTCATTATACTCTTCTGCTAACTATTGCAAAAGGAAAGAATAAAACTTGTATAAAACATTGTAATACAGCTTCTTTCCATGCCTATGTGAAGTCTACAGGGTCAGTGTTTGTTATGAAGATTTTATGGTAATATGTATTAAAATTTTATAGAATTTGACTTCCAATAATGACAGAGTCACTTGTTTGCACTAGCCTACTCACATAAAACCATTACAGAATGTGAAAAATATTAAATTTTAACCATTCAAAGGCATTATAGAGTAACTAAAAGCAGATAGAAAGGAGAGGGGAATTACTCTTAAAGTAGAATTGGAACACTTTATGTCCCAATTTGCACAGGACTCAAATGGCAAAAATCCTCAGGCTTCCAAAAAGAAATCCAAAATAATCAGAGGCATAAAAGTAAATCTAAAATTATAAAGTTTGGAAAAAATTAAAGAATATCATCATTATCAAGGGATAGGTAAGGATTTCTTTAGAATGCATAAAAAAATTCACAAAAGAAGAAAAGGGAAATTAGACTTCATTAAAATTTAAAAGGTCTGTTGATCAAAACATACTTCTGGGGCACCTGGGTGGCTCAGTTGGTGAAGCGTCTGCTTTCGGCTCAGGTCATGATCCCGGGGTCCTGGGATTGAGCCCCGCATCGGGCTCCCTTCTCGGCGGGAAGGCTGCTTCTCCCTCTGCCTCTCCCTCTCTCTGTCTCTCATGAATAAATAAATAAAATCTTAAAAAAAAAATACTTTCAAAAAAGTTAGTAGGATAGTTACACACTAGGAGAAAGTACTCTCCAAAAATATATTTTAAGAGGAAATTATATTGCCTAAAACTCAATAATATAAATACATAAACTGATTAAAAATGGGGTTTTGAAATCATTTGAAAAGATACTTTAGAAGGGAAGATATGCCAATGGTCAACATGCCCATAAACAGTGCTAAAAATCATTAGTCATCAGGGAGTATAAAGTATACTGACAATGAGATACCATTACATGTCCACCGAATGGCTAAAGTAAAAATGTAAAAACACTAACAACAACAAATGTTTGTAAGGATATGTAATAAATAGAACTTTCATATAATCCTGATTCAGTCCTTTTGATTAAAAAATATATGTCAGTTTCTTATACAGTTAAACAGGCAACTACTCTTTGATCCAGTGATTTCATTATTAATTCTATATCCAAGAGAAATTTTTTAAGAAGTATGCTCAAAAGAAGATGTCTATAATAATGTTCATAGCAGCTTTATTCACAATATCCCCAAACAGACAAAAAAAAATCAATTGTCTATTATCAAGATAATAGATAAATAAATAATGATATCTTCATATAATAGAATATGACATCACTAAAATAGAATGAACCACTGATACACACAACATGGATAAATCTCATAGACATTTTGCTGGGGAAAAAACACAGTAGAATACATAATTTTCATTCAATTTATGTGAAGTTATGCAACAGCAATGTAACATTAAAAAGAAAACCAAAAGAGTGGATTTTAAGGGTGTGTTGAGTTGAATATGAAGTGATATATAGGAAATTTGGGGGAGATGTAAATATTCCATGTTATAATAAGGGTATGTTTTCTAGACTCATATGCAGTTTCAAATATGTATATATAAGATTAATATATTTCAGGTAAGTTAATTGTATTAATAATGACAATAATAATAAGAGTGGAAGTATGAAGGTACAGACTGCAAATAATGAAAGAATGTTGATAATTGCTGAATCCTTAATTATGAATACAGAGAATGTTATACTCTCTTAACTGTGTTTAAATTTTGCATAAAAAAGTAAACATCTATTAATATAGTAAGCAGATTTGCATTGCATTTCACATTCTTAGAAAAGGAGAGTGAAAAAATGTAGAACTGTAACTGAATTTAATTTCATTAAAGAGTTTGAAAAATTATGTATGATTTGGTATGAATCCTTATTCTAATTTGGGGTATGAAAGGATCAAGTAAGTGTAAATATCCAGGAATTTATTTTAGGTGAAGATTTGAGAAAATTAGTGTCATAGGTTTGAAAATACCTTCATAAAAGTTGACATTAGCAATAAGATTTGCAGAAATAAAGATTGCATAGAATAGAAAGCTAGAGGGCTGCCCACACAATGTTGAAGGTGGTTTGTATTTTGAGATCTGTAATAACTGAAACCACAGAAAATTCAGATAAACAAATGAAAAAGAACTGCATGGTGACTGAAGTGAGGGAAGAAAAAGTTTTTAAAGGAGAGATGAACAACAGGCTAAAATGGCACAAAGATTAATAAACACTCATATGAGAACAGTAGATTTTCCTACCATTGGGTGATCAGCATTGCTTTTTTTTTTTTTTTTTTCCTTTTTTAGCTTTGAAAGATTCTCAGTACCTCAAAAATGGAGAATTGACATTTCCGTGACTGGATTTTCAGTGAATGAAACAAACCCTTTTAGAAAAAAATTAAAGAACAAACAACATAAAAACACCCTTTAAAAACCAGTTCTGAAAATATTTTTTATTTTAGTTTGAAAAATTGCCATTATTTAAAAGTTTGAGATTTAGTTCACAAAGAATATCCATGACATAATTCTATTGATGGTGTAATCATTTGGGTAATTTTTTCTTTAAATTATTTAAAACATATTCATTTGTTTTTAAAAGCATATGAAGATGATCCTCATTATTCATATAAGGACAATACACTTATATGATCAACTGACTTTTGACAAAGCCTGTGCTGAAGTACTGAGTATACTATGACAAACCAATGAACCTCAATGCTTCTATCACCATCACACTTTACACAAAACTGACTTGAATTAGGTAACAGACCTAAGTGTAAAACAACATTGTAATAACTCTAGAAGAAAATATAGGAAAGCACTGTATACACTTGGAATAAGGCAAGATTTTCTTAAGCTAAAAAAAGCAATTATAGAAACAACCAAAAAAGTGTAGTAATATGGACTACATAAAACTAGAACTTTCAGGAAAAGACAGTGTTCAGAAAATGAACACATAAGCCATATGCTTAGAGACATTATTCACAACACATATATCTGCAAAGGAAGTGTATACAGATTATGTAAAAACATAACTGAAAATTAGAAAGATAAAAAACTATTAGAATATGCAAAATACTTCAACACTGACAAAAGTGAACATATGAATGGTTAATAAGTCCATGCAAGTATGTTCAACATGGAGTTCTAGATTCAGCTTCAAAATATAAAGAGCTTGGAGACAGTCACTTTCATGATTACAGCAAATCTGGAGAAACAGGTGAATACAGAAAGTCACGGCTAAGATCTGCTTATCTGGAGCAAAAGAGCTAGAGCCATACAATAAATGGTAACTTTGATGAATTACTGGAGGCAGAGTGTCGACTGTTGGGAGAATGAGAAACTCTTAGCGTCCTATTTTTAGGAAAGTACAACTTCAGGAACCACAACTGGATCTCCTGTTAAAAAGCAAAGGGGAAAAAAAAAAAGTCTTCTGTTTCTGGAAGGGGGAGAGGGAAATTAACTAGTTTTAATTATGCCTAGAGTGCACTCCATAGTCAATGTTCCATTAACAGTGGAAAAGAAAGACTTTGGCAGAGCTTCATCCAACCTCATAGAATGGAAATTAACTAAATTCTACCCCCTCTAGCCTACTTGTCTCATCTAAAGGGGTGAGGGGGAAGCTTTAAGCTGAGAAACACTTAATAAATGTCACAGATCAGGGACACAGGTTCACTAAAAGATTTGAGACTTAATCAGAGGATCACAGAACACTTTCCCTCCACCTACTCATTACCAGCTCATTAATAGAGCTCCAGTATAACAACAATGGCTCACTGTGGAAAGATAACCAAAGCCCAGATTATATTTAAGAAGGACTTTTCCTAGCCAGATTAACAAAAAGCTTCATATTAAATAGCTTATTTACCTCAGTTCTCATTTCTTCATACATCGTGTCTGAATTTGAACAAAGAATTACGCCATGCTAAAAGACAATACAGACATATCATGCAAACACTAATGAAAAGAAAGCTGGAATAGGTGTATTATTTTCAGACAAAGCAGCCTTCAGAACAAGAAAGATTATCAGTGATAAAGAAGGATATTACATATTGACAAAGGGGTCACTTCTCAAAAAAGACATAACAATCCATAAGGTGTTTTGCACCCAATGACAATACATCAAAATGTGAGGCAAAACTTACAGACTTGCAAAGAGACATATAGTTAAATCCATTATTTTACTCCAGTGACAGATGACTATAAAGAAAATGCGGTATATGCAAAGAAGGGGATATTATTCAGCTAGGAAAAAGAAGGAAATCCTGCCACTTGCAATAACATGGATGAACCTAGAGGACAATCCAGTGAGTGAAATAAGTCAGTTACAGAAAGAGAAATACTGCATGATTCCACCTACATTAGGTATCTAAAATAGTCCAATTCATAGAAGCAGAGAATAGAATGGTAGTTGTCAGGTGCTATGTGGAGAGGGTGATGGGGGAGTGTTTTCCTTTTTTAATTATCTCCAGCTTTACTGTGGTATGACTGACAAAAGTTGTATATATTTAGGTTGTACAACATAATGTGTTTTTTAAGGTGTACAACAATCTAATGATTTGATACTACTAAAAAATGACTACCACAACCATCCATTACCTCACATAGTTACATTTTTTTAATGGTGAGAATAGTTAAGATTTATTCTCTTAGAAAATTCCAAGTATATAATACAGTATTATTAACTATAATCATCAGGCTCTACAATAAATCCCCAAAACATATTTATTGTATAACTGGAAGTTTGTATTCTTCCACTAATATTTTTCTATTTCCCCTACCTCCCAGGCTTTAGTGACCACAGTTCTATTCTCTAGTTCTTCACATTTGACTTTATAGATTCCACATATTAATGAGATCATACAGTATTTGTCTTCCTGTGTTTGGCTTATTTTGTTTAGCATAATGCCCTCAAAGTTTATCCATGTTGTTGCATGTGGCAATATTTCTTTCTTTTTTATAGCTGAATAATATATATTTTCCATTGTATGTATATACATATACCATATTTTCCTTATCTATATATCGGCTATTTCAATTTATATAAAGTTTCTGTTATGCAAGATAAACAAGTTCTAGAGATTTGGTACACAACATAGTACCTATAGTTAACAGCCCGTATCATGCAAACTTTAAATATGTTAAGAGGATAGATCTCATATTACGTTCTTACAAAAAAAAAAAAAAATACCACAAAGAACAAACACAAAGAAATTTTTGGAGGTGATGGATATTGTTAGTATCTTGGTTATGATGATGGTATCATGGGTATATGAATATATCCAAACTCATTAAAACTTATACATTAAATATATGCAATTTTTGTATATTAATTATAACTCCCTAAAGCTTTAGAAAATTCCCAGCAAACTATGAATAGATGGGAACTTCTTCAACTTAGTAAAAACCACCTATAAAAAACAAACAACTAACATCACACTTAAATGTGAAGAACTGGATGCTTTTCCTCTAGAGCAGGGAACAAGACAAGAATGTTTACTCTCACCACTCCTGTTCAACATTGCACTAGAATTCCTACTAAGGCCTTAGAGTAAGAAAATAGAAAAAAAAAAAAGTATACATATTGGAAAGGAAGACATAAAACTTCACAGATTGCTGACTTTCAATGTAAAAGCATGAAAGATTAGATAAAACTCCTGCAACTGATAACTGGCTATAGTAAGGTTTCAGAATACAAGATTAATATCTAAAAAGTCAACTGCTATCTTATACACCAGCCGTAAAAAATTGGAATTAGACCTTAAAAACATAATACTGCTTACAATAGCACCCAAAATTAAATACTTCGGTTATATAACTCTAATAACATATATGCAGGACCTATTTACAGAAAACCAGAAAGCTGTTCAAAGAAATTTTTTTTTTTAAATCAGATGAAATGGAGACATTTCATGCACATTGACTGGAAGGCTCAATATTGTTAAGCAATCTGTTATTCTCAACTTGATCTACAGATTCAACACAATCCAATGAAAATCCCATCAAGGGATGAGCTGAGTACAAAACCTATCTTACGAATATTGAGAAACTCATTGTAAATTTGTATGGAAAGCAAAAAATTCAGAATAGCCAATACAAGAAGAAGGAGGAGGGGGAGAAGGAGGGAGGAGGAGGGAGGAGGGGGAGGAGGGGGAGGAGGAGGAGGGGGGAGGAGGAGGAAGGAGGAGAAGGAGAAGAAAAAGGAGGGGGAGGGGAGGAGAAGGAAGGAGAAGAAGAAGGGAAGGAGGAGAAACAAAGCTTGAGGACAGACTTTATTCAACTTTAGGACTCACTACATATATGTAAAATAATCAAGACAGTGTGGTATTGGCAAAAATATAGACATGTAGCTCAATTTGCTCAAAAGAATACTGAGCCCAGAAATAGACCCACACAATTATTTTCAACTGATCTTTGACAAAGGAGCAAGGACCATTTAATGAACAAAGGACAATCTTTTTTTAAACAAGAACAGCTAGAATAATTACGTATCTAAATGCAAAAGAATATATACATCTTTCATTTAAAAAAACTGAAAATGGCTCATTAACCTAAATATAAATTCATGTCCAGTAAAAAAAAAAATGTCCAGTAAAAAAAGGGGAAGGGGGAAATCTACGTGACTTTGAGGTTTGGGGATAAGTGTTTGGATAAAATAACCAAAATATGATCCATGAAAGAAAGAATTGATAAATTAAGACTTCAGTAAAAGTTTAGCAATCTTACTGTATGAAAGACACTTCTAACAGAATGAAAATTCAAGGCACAAAGTGTGAGAAACCATGTGTAAAATATTTACCTGATAAAGGAAATATATCCAAAATACTGAGAGAATTCTTGAAACTCAACAGTAAGAAAATAAACAACCCAATTTAAAAAACGGGCAAAAGATGTGAATGAACAACTCACAAAAGAAGATATAAAGATGGCAGATAACTATACGAAATGATGACCAACATCATGTCATCAGGTAATTGGAAATTAAAATAATAAGTTAAAATACACATTCCTATTAGAATGGCTAAAATTAAAAAAAAAATGAAAACCCTGAAAACTCAAAATGCTGGCAAGAAGGCTGAGCAATAGGGCTCTCATTCATTGCTGATGAAAATGCAAATGTATACAGCAGCCAAATTATAACGTAATTTGGTATGACGCCAAACATAATCTTAGCATACAATCCAAATGATCACACTTCTAGGTATGCCCCAATTTATTTGAAAATTTATGTTTACCCAAAAAACCTGAACATGAATATTCATAAAAGATGTATCCATAATTGCCCAAACTGGAAATAACAAATACTTTTTTTCAACATGAATTGATAAAATTATGTTATACCTATACAAAGGAATATTACTCAGTGATAAATATGAGCTATCAAACCATATTCCTTCTTTTTTTAATTATGAAAGGAAATTCATTTCAAAAGCATAAGGGAACATTTACATTTGTACAATGTGATAAAAGGTGTCTCGCCAAAGAAAAAAAAATTCACGGACTGAAGTTTTTCATTCAAATTTTTGAAGCAAAAGTAACCTAAGTTGTGCACTATTGCCTTAGGAAAGATAAGGGAAACCATGAGTTGGTAAAGCAAAGAACACAGTCAACTCAGTATTAAACTTGAGAAAGTAAAGTCACTTCTGCTCAGCTTTGAGTTTACAAATATGCTTTAAAAGGGAAAAAGAGGAAAAGTTACGCTTAATGTTCAAATTTATATAACTGTAGTCCCAATACAGTTTCTGTACTTGAAATGGCTTTAGGCCACTTCAAACCATATTCCTAAGTGGAAGAAGCCAATTTGAAAATCTATGATTCGAATTCTATACAACTTGGAAAAATAAAAACTACAGAGACAGTAAATTAATCAGTGATTGCCAGAGTTTAGGGGAAGGGATAAATAGATGAAGCACAGAATTTTTTTAGGGTAGTAAGGGTGACTCCATAAGGATGGGTGCAAGGCATAACACATTTGTCTAAACTTATAGAACTTTATAGGACAAAGTATGAACTTGAAGGTATGCAAAACGAAGGACAGGATAATTTAGGAGGTTAGGAGGTGGTATGAAATATGATAGTCAGATATGAAATCAGACTATGACAAGAGAATCTTAACTATATTACAAGTGTATGAAACAAACTCACCAAAGCTTGTTGTTGATGTAAGTAACTTTGGAAATGAGTAAAATTGTGAAATAAAGATGGGAAAAAACCTGCTCATAAGTTCTGTCCCCTAATTGATAAAGTTGTTCTCTGGGGCTGTATGAGGTTAACAATTCTGATACGGCTACACTTGTATACTTAAAGAGCCATTATGTATATGGATTACAGATGGTAGGATCCAGGTTTCTGACTGTTGCAGTAGGAATCCAGAGATAAAGAAGGAAAAAAGCTGAAATGATCCAGATGGCAATGGTTTAGAGTTGGAAACATCAGTATAAACTCATGGTTAGCTTAATTTATAGAACATTATCTACAGAAATATAGACATGTACATACACATCAGTTAGTATGCCACATACATTTCTTTTTTCCATTGGATGAAAGGGCCTAAAACAAATGACACCCCAGTAGCAATGAGTCTACCTACGGTCCAGATCTGGCTTTCTAGTATCATTCTCCAAGAAAGAAATTAGGGCTTCTTGGAGATATGACTAATTCTAGGTGTAAGAAAAGGACTATTCAAGATGAGCCTGGTGCATTTGTAATGGTAAAAAGTAAACTCAAACAAGCAAAAACAAGCAGAAAGAAGCATCAGACTTGGAAATACAGAGAACAAACTGATGGTGCCTATGGGTGGTGCAAAACCGGTGAAGGAGATACAGGCTTCTAGCTTTGGAGTGAATAAGTCACAGGAATAAAAGGTACAGCTTAGGGAATAGAGTCAGTCAATCGTATTGTAATAGCATTGCGTGGTGACAGACGGTAGCTACACTTGTGGTGAGCATACCAATAATGTAATAGAGTTGGTGAATCACTATGCTGTATACTTGAAACTAATGTAACATTATGTGTCAACTACACTAGTTAAAAAAAAAGGGGGATGGAAGTATGTCAAAGGTACACAAGAGCCTTAACTAAAAGAGCTTCCAGTAGCCAAAGCTGGAACAATTTCGGCAAAAAAAAATTAGTATGAGATTGTAATCTAAAGTCTACAATAAATGTCCATGAGTTTATACTGACATGAATAATTAATTGAATAAATTAATAAATGGGATGAAGAGACAAATCTCTCAGGCTGAGATTTTAAATAATGTATGTGCACACCACCCCCGAAGGAGTGACAGCTTAACTCTCCATCACTTCTGGGTTGGCTGAGTTTATTAATTTCTATCCAAAGTCGAGAGCAAAGGAGAGGGAAGAATAACTTTACAGTGGAGAAATCTGAGTACTATCTGAACCAGGTGATCAATGTCAAAATCAACAGTCATAAATCATGTTGATAGTTTTTGCCTTTCATATGATGTAATGAAAATGGTATTTTCCCTCTGTGTTCTTTATCCCAATAACTCATATTACCAGTCTCACCATAATAAGATATCAGATAAAATCTAATAATGGGCATCCTACAGCATACCAGACCAGTGCTCCTCAAAACAGATAAGGTCATCAAAAACAAAGAAAGTCTGAGAAACTGTCATAATCAAGAGGAGTCTAATGAAACATGACAACTAAATAAAATGTGATATCCTAGTTGGGATCATGGAACAGAAAGGGATGGTAGGCAAAAACTAAGAATATATGAATAAAGTATGGACAATTTGCATATTGTAACAGATATCTCATTAAATGTTAGATAAGAGGAGAAACTGTGCAGTGTATAAGGGAACTCTATACTATCTCCATAATTTTTCTGTAAATATAAAATTGTTCTAAAATAGTGTTTAATAAAAATACATTCAACATCATTAGAGTTCTGAGAAATGAAAACTAAAGCCTTTGAATGGCTAAAATTTAAAAGCCTCACGATATCAAGCGCTAGCAAGTATGTAGTACAAACCAAGCTACATTGTTGGTAGCGGTGTCAAATCTGCAACCACTGTGGAAACCAGATTGGCAATCTTTTAAATTAAAAATTCACCTACCATGATTTACTCCTAAGCATTTATCCAAGAGAGAAGGTAGTATCATGAAAAGCCTTACACAATTGTTTTGGGCTTCTTTAAAATTCATAATTGCCCTAAGCTGGGAACGATGACATTGTGTATTAATGAGAAGAATAAACAAATCTAATTGTGTTATATTCATAAAAACAAACACTACTGAGAAATAAAAAGAAATAAACTACTGGTATAGATAATGACACAAACGAATGCTATAAACTTTTGCAGAGAGAAGTAATAAAATGATCCCAGAATGAGAGATTCTGTATACTTCTATCTATTTGAAATTCTAGAAATGACAGAACCATTTTATAATGATAGAAAATAACCTTATTTCTAAGATTGCCTGGGGTTGGTTGTGGGTAGGGAAAGGGTATTGACTTACTAGGGCCTCAAGGAGACTTTCTGAGGAGATAAAAATATCCCCATATTGACTGGTGTGTTCGTTAAATGGGTATGTACATTTGTCAAAGTCATTGACTTATTTACTTAAAATGTGTGTGAATTTTAATAAAATCATTTCACAATAAAGTTCATTTTAAAAAATGGAAGGAGTTAAGTATAAAAAAAAACTAATTTCCTGAGTTTCTTATATTTTGGCATCCTTTTGTATTACTTTCATCCTACAACTTTTACAGAATATTTGATTCTTTCAGATTATAATGATATACTGATATTCTTTCAAATTTATTCAAGTGATCATTTCCTTTGCATACCAAAATTTTATAGCAGATCTATACCTATCTATACATATATATTCATAGACACTTAAAACATCATGTAGAGGAATGAAAAAATACTAAAACCTCTGTTTGATATATTATGAAAATGATGGTACACATAGGATAAGAGACTGATAAATGATCATTAGATGACACATTTTTTTCAGTAAAAGCAATGTATTTGGTTCTATAAACAGCTACAAAATGGATTAATATTAAATTTCCTTCTAAGCTACCCTTTGTAATCCTGATTTGAGTTCATAGGTTTGTCAGACTTGGTTACTGCATGGAATGTGTTTGGAGACTAACGTAATTTCCATTTCTTAAGAAAATAAATGCATACCTATTGAAAGTCTCTAATTGATCACCCAAGTCTATTTCCCCTTAAAGTCTATATCCTAAGGGTTTTCTGAGCCTAGAAAGTTGGGAGTTCTGAGGTTAGATCTATAAGCATCAATTTGCAGTTTTATTTATTTTTAATAGGCAATTTTAAATTACACAATATTGACATTTTTAATACCAAATCTCCTTAGATCACATAGTATGTATTATATAACACAAATATACGCAACAGGGGCACCTGGGTGGCTCAGTCCCTTAAGTGTCTGCCTTAGGCTCAGGTCATGAACTCAGGGTCCTGGGATGGAGCCTGCTCAGTGGGGAGTTTGCTTTTCCCTCTTTCTCTGCCCCTCCCCCTCGACTCCCAAGTGTGTGTGCGTGTGTGCATTCTCTCTCTCTCTCTCAATAAAATATTTTTTAAAAAAAATATGTGTAACAAAAATGTGAGAGAAGGAAGAATTAAAGATGACACCTAAGATTTTGATTTTGTGATTTCCCTGAATAGCTGGGAAATGATACAATCCAGTGAGATAGGCTTTAAAGATGCAGATGGTTCAGGAAGAAGGTGAAAGATCTTCACATGTCACAAATTGATCTTCTTATTGCGCAGGTGTAGAAAATGTGGTCCTGAGAGATTGGAGAGAATGAGAATATTCCTGAGGTCACATAATTATTCACAGCAAATTTGGGGACTTTAAATTATCCATCTGTTGCTCTTTCTGCTCTATTCTCAATGGACACATGCAGTCACAATCATTACCTCATCTAATCCCCAGAGGCTCTAATTCAGTACTTTTGGGATGAAATTCAAATATGTGTTTTTCAAATAGAATAGAAAAAAGAATGTCGGCAATGTTGCAATGCTCACCAGGTTTGGAATGGCTGCATTGTACTATATAAAATTATCTAACATATATGAGTCTTTATCTCTTAAAATAAATGCATTTAATATTCAACTTTATTTTTATTCTGTATGAAAACTTGGATCTTTCACCATATTTGGCTCTTTTTTCCATTTAAATGAGATCCTCACATGATTTAAAGGTTACTGTAAAATCAGAAACATGATTCTCCTATGTTATCAGACTATATCCAATTTTCTCAGTCCCATGACTTCCATTTACAAATTGAAAAAATATCCCTGTCTTAAAGAAGAATGAAATACAAAACCTGGTCTATAGTATTCCTTCTATATTGCCCTGAAAATTAAGGTGAAAAAATATTAGCAAAAAGCAGAAACCATCTTGCAGAAATAATGGAGAAATTGGAACTATAACATTCAACTTTAAAAATGAAAAATTCTGGTGATAAAAATAAATCCATTTGAGAATCTGATTTTTCTTTTTTTTTTTTTTAAAGATTTTATTTATTTATTTGAGACAGAGAGAATGAGAGAGACAGAGAGCATGAGGGGGGGAGGGTCAGAAGGAGAAGCAGACTCCCTGCTGAGCAGGGAGCCCGATGCGGGACTCGATTCTGGGACTCCAGGATCATGATCTGAGCCGAAGGCAGTCGCTCAACCAACTGAGCCACCCAGGCGCCCAAGAATCTGATTTTTCTTAAGTCAGAGATCTTTTGGTTGCAAGAAAAGAACTTCAACTAAGTTGTCTCAGATAAAAAGAGGAAGATGAAGTAAAACAGGTCTCAAGACTAAAACAAATTTAAAAAAAAAAAAAAAGGTCAATATAAGGAATGTAGCCAAGTCCTGTGTAATGCAAATAGGAGTGGGCATTGATAGGTTAAAATTCCTTACTCACTAGGGCCAAGTAATCAACCAATCTCTCTCTCTCTCATTCTCCCGTTTCTTGCCACAGCAGTCGGCTGTCCACTTCTTTCTTTCCAGTCTATACCAGTTTTCTCAATTCCCTCAGCTTCTTAATGGTTCACTGTAAACTTCCAGCCCCAGTTCAGCATTACGAATGTTCAGTTGCAGGGGCACAGCCACCTATAGCCCCACTTTTTTTTTTTCTAATTCAAATTTTTGAGCAAAACAGTGAGAGGAGAGCCTGAGTTTGTGTGTGAGAGACAGAATAAAATGGAAAAAAGGGAATTATTTGAAAGAAGTGTGGTTAGATCGGTCTCGTATTTTTTTTATTTTTCAATTATTTGCCTTCTAGTCTTTAGCATGACCTATCAGAAGATGCAGGATCTGGTACCTGCCTCTTAACTAGTTTCATTTCATGATGCTCTACACCTTATCTCTCCTTCCCAGCCTCATCCTCTCCCCCCATCCCCCCTTTTATTTTCATTTCTTAACAGTATGCTCTTTTTTTCAGCTCAAGGCCTTTAAACATGTATATTTTTCTTCCTGGAATGCTTTTCACACCTCTCCTACTTACTTGCTAGTTAATTCCTACTTACTCAGATAGATTTGATAATTGAGAAAATAACAGTTAATGGCTGTTTCCCATTTTTAAGAGTAAAACCACCTGTTTCAACAGTCAACTGAAAATAATGTATTTTCTTTGAGTATAAAAATCAAGATAAAAGGGATCATATCTTTCTTCTTCACTTAAGTATTCCTAGAATAAAGGTAAGTGTCCAGTAAGTATCTATTGAGTTGATGGATTAGGGCATAAATGAAAAGATGAATGGATGAATTAACACATTTTATCCAGTAAAATTCAGTTGCTGGAGCCACATGCCAAGAATGTGATTGTTTGGTTTTATTCACTGTTTTCCTTTTGCTAGTTCCTCTAACAGAGGTAGTTCATGTAATTTACCTATGAAGTCCAACTCTGGACATGTAACCAACAAATATCACATAAACTGGCACAAGATCTCTTTCATTATAGTTGTATGTGCATTTCTGGCAAGAATAATAAAAGAATAACACTATTTTATTGAATACCACTGTGCCAAATTCTAAGTGCTTTATATTGCTCAAGAAAAATCTCACCATAGTTCCAGATGCACATGTCCTTAAATACTGGGATTATTCACAATTTGTGAAGCAGAAATTACCATTATCTTCCTTAGATACTTTTTTGGGGGCCTAGGTGAATATTAAAGTTTCTGTGCAGATGTATCTTTCCCATTGCTAGGTGAATTTTTCCTGTCAGACACAGGCTCATGCAATCACGATCCCAGCTCAGTCTTGAGGACTGCAAAATATTATGTGGGGCTGGCTACCTGAACGGGAAAGAAAAATTGTTTTCTTTAAAAATGAGTATGACCTAGCTGGCTTTCCTAAACCTAAACTTTCCAAGTTATACTGATTGCCACAACAGTGACATAAACATTGGGATGCGGGGAATGAGAAGTTGTCAAGTGGGGTCTGAAACAGTGCTTTATAGATACTGTGCCAGGAGAAATTAAGCTGGCTGAAATCAGGCACATGAAATTAAAAATTTTGTATCTGAGAATGCAGGTTGAATATTGCATTAAAATCAAGCAATGAGTTGAAGTAAAGCCAAAAAATAGAGTGAGATGTAAATTAGATAACCAGCAACAAAATTACTGATGAGTTTAGGTGCAAGTAGGAACTAACTCTGATACTGCAGCCTATCCATCTTCTCTGCCATCACTCCTGGGTATTGATCATTATGAGCCAATGAGCAAGATAGAAACATCCATTAGGAGCCAACATGTCTATAAGTGATACAAAATACATCTCCCAATTGAGAGAAATTGAGAATTAGTTTCCAGGTTTATCATTGAGCTGGAATTAGTATCTACATTTTTTTAATCATCTAGGATTTTTAAGATCACTTAAATCTTTGTTATTATTAATAAATCACTTAAATTTCTGTTATTACAAAGTAATAATGATTTTAATATATATTATATATCTCAGGTATTTCTTAGAGATTGCACCAGAGCAGCTCATCTAATTAGACAAAAATCTCGATGTAGGAAAGGAAAATTATTTTATCTATATTAATTGTTTATTGTGTCTCCATGACAGATTGCTCACCTAAGCACATTTCCTCTGGAAGACAGGAGAAATGCATCTCTTGGTTTACTACCTTCAAATATACACACAAGTCTCCAGGAAGGGGAAGTAGAGAATTCTTTATGTTTTCAAATCTTTTCAGAGGTGTCTAACTTTATAGAAACACTCTTTCAATCTTCTAAGGCAT
>NC_138380.1:27841365-27866775 GCF_054177405.1 Leptonychotes weddellii
CCATCTTGCTCCGCCCCCCCAATCTCATAGCACTTTTGAGTGTGGAGTCCATGCAAGGCTTAGCTGGATTACCTAAAACACTGCAATCAAGGTGTCATCCAAAGCCAGGTTCTCCTTAGAAGCTCTACTGGACAAATATCCCTTCCAGGCTCACACTGTTGCTACAGTATTCAGTTCCAGCAGGTGTCTAGACTGCGGGTCACAGTTTCTTCCTGGATATCATGCAGATTGCCCTCAGTTTCTTGCCATGTGACCCTCCCTATACGCAGCACACAACATGGCAACTTGCTTCTACAATGGCAACAAGGGATCAGGAGGTGAGAATAATAAAATAATTAGAAATTAAGCCCTGCTGTCATCCAGAATATAAGGAGAGATAAAGAGTTTCCCAGACAAACAAGAACTAAAGAAGTGTGTGACAACTAAACCAGTCCTGCAAGAAATACTAAAGGGGACTCTGAGTGGGAGAAACACTAAAAGCAACAAAGACTAGAAAGGAACAGAGAAAATCTCCAAAAACAACAACTTAACAGGTAATACAATGGCACTAAATTCATATCTATCAATAATCACTCTGAATGTAAATGGCCTAAATGCTCCAATCAAAAGACATAGGGTATCAGAATGGATAAATAGACATGCTGCCTATAAGAGACTCCTTTTACAGCTAAGATACCTGCAGTTTGAAAGATGGAGATCCATTTCTCATGCTAATGAAAGTCAAAAGAAAACCAGAGTAGCCATACTTATATCAGACAAACTAGATTTTAAACCAAATACTGTAACAAGAGATGAAGAAGGACACTATATCATAATAATAAAGGGATCAATCCAACAAGAAGCTCTAACAATTGTAAATATGCCCCCAACTTGGGAGCAGCCAAATACAAAAACAATTAATAACGAACATAAAGGAACTCATTGATACAATAATAGTAGGGGACCTTAACACCCCACTTACAGCAATGGACAGATCATCTAAGCAGAAAATCAACAAGGAAACAATGGGCTTTGAATGACACCCTGGCCCAGATGGACTTAACAGACATATTCAGAACATTTCATCCTAAAGTAGCAGGACACGCATTCTTTTTGAGTGCACACAGAACATTCTCCACAATAGATCAGTAAAATAGATAGTAAGGTAGATTTTACTAAGGTAAAAATCAGGCCTCAGCCAGTACAAAAAGACTGAGATCATACCATGCATATTTTCCAACCACAATGCTATGAAACTTGAAGTCAATCACAAGAAAAAAATTTGGAATGACCACAAATACATAGAGGTTAAAGAACATCCTACTAAAGAATGAATGAATGGATCAACCAGGAAATTAAAGAATAAATAGAAAAATACATGAAAGCAAAACAAAATGAAAACACAACAATCCAAAAGCCTTTAGGATACAGCAAAAGTGGTCATAAAAGGGAAGTATATAGCAATACAGGCCTACCTCAGGAAGCAGAAAAGTCTCAAATATACAATGGAATCTTACACATAAAGGACCTAGAAAAGGAATAGCAAATAAAGCCTAGAGCCAGCAAAGAGGGGAAATAATTAAGATTAGAGCAGAAATAAATAATATAGAAATAACAACAACAACAAAACAGTAGAGCAGATCAATGAAACTAGGAGCTGGTTCATTGAAGGAATTAATAAAATTGATTAACACCTAGCCAGACTTATCAAAAAGAAAAGAGAAAGGACCAAAATAAAATCACAAATGAGAGAGGAGAGATCACAACCAAAACCACAGAAATATAATTATAAAAGAATATTATGAAAAAAACACACGACAATAAATTGGGCAACCCTGGAAGAAATGGACAAATTTCTAGAAACATATAAACTACCAAAACTAAAACAGGAAGAAATAGAAAACCTGAAAATACTGATAACCAGCAAAGAAATTGAATCAGTAATCAAAAATCTCCCAACAAACAAGTGTCGAGGGCCAGACAGCTTCCCGGAGGAGTTCTACCAAACACTTAAAGAAGAGTTAATACTTATTCTTCTCAAACTGTTTCAAAAAATAGAAATGTAAGGAAAACTTCCAAACTCACTCTAGGAGGCCAGCATTACCCTGATTTCAAAATAAAAGGCCCCACTAAAAAGCGGAATTACAAACTAATATCCCTGATGAACATGGATGCAAAAATTTTCAACAAAGTACTAGCTAATGGGATCCAACAGTACATTAAGAGATTTATTCACCATGATCAAGTGGGATTTATTCTTGGGTTGCAAGGGTGGTTCAATATTCACAAATCAATCAACGTGATATACCACAATAATAAAAGAAAGGATAAGAACCATATGATTCTCTTAATAGACGCAGAAAAGGCATTTGACATTTACAGCATCCATTCTTGATAAAAACCCTCAATAAAGTAGGGATAGAGGGAACATACCTCAACATCATAAAGGCCATATACAGAAGACCCACAGCTAATAGCCTCCTCAATGGGGAAAAACCGAGAGCTTTTCCTCTAAGGTCAGGAACAAGACAGGGATGTCCTCTCTCACCGTTGTGATTTAGAATAGTACTGGAAGTCCGAGTCTCAGCAATTAGACAACAAAAAGAAATAAAAGGCATTGATATTAGCAAGGAAGAAGTTATACTTTCACTATCCCCAGACAACAGTATACTCTATATAGAAAACCTGAAGGATGCCACCAAAAAATTGCTAGAACTGATACACAAATTCAGCAAAGCTGCAGGATACCAAATCAATGTACAGAACTCTGTTGCATTTCTATATACCAATAAGGAAGCAGCAGAAAGATTATAGGAATTGATCCCATTTACAGTTGTACCCAAAACCATAAGATACCTAGGAATAAACCTAACCAAAGAGGTAAAAGATCTGTACTGTGAAAACATGAATAGACATTTTTCCAAAGACATCCAGATGGCTAACAGACACATGAAAGATGCTCAACATCACTCATCATCAGGTAAATACAAATGAAAACTATGCTGAGATACCACCTCACCTGTCAGAATGGCTAAAATTAGCAACACAGAAAACAACAGATGCTGGAGAGGATGTGGAAAAATGGGAACCCTCTTGCACTGTTGGTGGGAAGGCAAACTGGTGCAGCCACTCTGGAAGACAGTATGGAGGTTCCTCAGAAAGTTAAAAATAGAAGTATCCTATGACCCAGTAATTGCACTACTAGGTATTTACCCAAAAGATACAAAAATACTGATTCGAAGGGGCATATGCACCCTAATGTTTATGACAGCATTATCAACAATTGCCAAATTATGGAAAGAGTCCAAATGTCTATCAACTGATGAATGGATAAAGAAGAAGTGGTGTGTATATATATATATATATATATATATATATATATACACACAGTAGAATAGTACTCAGCCATCAAAAATAATGGAATCTTGCCATTTGCAATGATGTGGATGGAGCTAGAGTGTAGTATGCTAAGCAAAATAAGACAGCCAGAAAAGGACAAATACCATATGATTACACTCGTATGTGGAATTTAAGAAACAAAACAGATGAACACAGGAGAAAGGGGGGAAAAAGGAATGAGGCAACCATAAGAGACTCTTAACTATAGAGAACAAACTGAGGGTTGCCGGAGGGGAGGTGATCAGGAGATGGGCTAAATGGGTGATGGGTATAAAGGAGGGCAATTGTGATAAGCACTGGGTGTTCCATGTAAGTGGTGAATCACTAAATTCCATTCCTGAAATCAATATCACACTATATGGTAACTCACTAGAATTTAAATAAAAACTTAAAAATAATAAAAATAAAATCTGACACAAATACCACAAAATATTGCAATTAATAAACTCTCCTTGTTGGTTAAATAAAAAAATAAATAAAGTGATGGTACTTATTAAGAAAAAAAAAACAGACAAAAAAACGAGTTTAAATCTTGGCATCAGGATCTTGGATCCACTCCTTTTGATTCTCAAAAGGGTTGAGATTCTTTTCTCTACTAACTTTCTCTACTAACTCTGAAGATGATTCTAACATCTAGATGAATGATCAGTAGGATTTATATTGAAGAAGAGATAGAGAACATTCTACACAGCCTAGCATGTATGCAGTTTGGGAATACTGTAAACATGGGAATTAATACTGCTGGCTTGTTCAGGAACAGATCATTGTGGGATACAGATCTATTACTACTAACTACACAAAGACGAGATTGGTTGTACATATCCGTGCTTGACTCTGAAAGGCCTCAGGTGCCTGTATAAGCAGTTTGTGAATTTTATCCCACATTTATTGTGAAGTCAGTGCCTTTTGAGTAGAGAAAAATATGAATTAAACAATATGACTCATAATTATTCAATAAATCATTGGTAGATACAGTAATAATCACTGTTACTATATATGTGCTCAAATTTCTTCTTGAACAATTTTGAATCAGCTATAGACTCAAATCACACTGGTAAATTGTTTTTGACTGTTTTCAATATATTAATATGTCCCCCAAAGTGCAGCTTTAATGCAAATAGATTACAAGTATATGGGGTTCTATTGTGACTAGGTTTGTAATTCCTCCTTTTAATGTACATTTTATATTGTTGAAATTCAGATAAGCGATTCCATTAACCTCAGTATCTATCAGTATGCAATGTAATGGAAAATAGCTCTTACCAATTCATTGTGAAAAATGTACAGAAAAGCTGTTCAACAGTCAACGATTAAGCAGAATGAGACACACATTTTGGGGGGATGACTTCAAACAATTATACCTGACACGTCTGCCAACTAACATCAACATGGCTGCATTAAAAATTAAAAACAGATTTCTGTGCATAATGTATTTTTAACACTTAGTATATGAAGAAAATAAAT
Organism: Leptonychotes weddellii; assembly: GCF_054177405.1. Lineage (NCBI taxonomy): Eukaryota > Metazoa > Chordata > Mammalia > Carnivora > Phocidae > Leptonychotes > Leptonychotes weddellii. The sequence goes on from NC_138380.1 coordinate 27,846,208, forward strand.
CAAGCAATGCTCTTCAATGTTTAACACTTGTCAGTGTGGGGATGCTTTGAGGTTTTGTCAGATTCACCTATATTTAAGATTCATCATTGATGCCATCTTCTTGTATTTCAGTATGAAAGCATCTAGTAAAGGAATTATTATTTGTCAGCACTTAAGTACCAATGTGGAAAAATTAACTAAAAGATAACATACAGACCTTATTATGACTAATATAGGTAATAAACTGATCTAAACTCTGGAACTACGTCTATGATGCTGAAAATGATTATGGTACATGATGACTTACTTCCTCAGGATGAGTACTGAGAAAAAACTGCTTCTCATGTAATAATAATAATAGAAGAAACAATTTAACCAAATTATCCAAATCACGAAAATCAAGAAAATGAAAATAAATTATTTTATTTTGAAGGTGATCTTTACTCAGTCTACCAATTCAAATGATAACCTCTTCTAGAAACACTCTCATAGACACGTCTAGAAATAGTATTTTACTAGATATCTGGGCATCCTTTAGCCCAGTCAAGTTGGCACATAAAGCAGCAATCACAAATAGTGTGATTTTTTAGACTTTGACATTCAAGTGGTAACCATTTACTCCAAATAAGTTAATTTACCTGTTTCCACTAGGCTCTAGTCATTATGCTATTATGGTACTTAACTCTGGTTCTCTACATTGTAACCCTAGAAAATGTAATCAATATTACCTTCATAGTCAGTACAGCATCACTAGCATTTACTGATCATGTATAATGTGCAACAAAGTACTTGCCTTCCCTACTTTATTTACTTATTTTTTAATCATCTGCTCTATGTCGTAAGTCAGTTCAGAGCTAGAGGCATGTGTTACTCATCTTGGTATCACCAGTTTAAATATGTACCTCAATAATGATTTGATAAATATGTAGAGAATTTGAATAAATTGGCATAAAAATTATTTTCAGGATTCTCAATCCTAAAATTGGGATACTAACTGCCACATCTTATTCCCTCATAAAGAGAATTAAAAAATCAAAGTTTTATTATACAAAATATGTTTCTTCTACAATACTACACAAACATATCATTTAGATTTTAAAGAATGAGAGCATTTAATAGAAAAATATGTGGCTTTATAGTTGAATGGGGTGTGTGTGAGTGTGTGTGTGTGTTTGTGTGTGTATGCATGTTGGGAAATGAGAAGATAGATGTTTGAAGTTAAGGTTCTCTAGCTGCCAAGAAGTCCTTGATCAGCAGGCAACTGCTAGACCAGCTCTCTCATCAGTGAAGATGGCACTTTGATAGATTTGGCCAGGTAAGATAACAATAAGCACAAATGAAATTAGATTAGTATTCATTTAACAGCAGGATGCATGAGCTTCATTTTTACATCAGTTCCTCCTTGCCCCCAAGTCCCATGAAAGCAATGCAGACTGAGCTCATATGAATGCTGTGCACATTGAGGTCTTTGTCACAGCTAAGGAAACCTGAGCTTAGGAAACCCCCAACTGTATGAGGATTCTACCAGCAAACCTACCCAGACTTTATCCCAGAGGGACCCATTATTGTTATGATACTGGTCAGGAAACAAATTTTCCCTCTGACCTGGAGAGAGACACTATATTTGGCTACCATAGCTATTTGATATGAAAATCTGTCTCAACTTGAAAAGACAGTCTGAGATAAAGTTATCGTAAGTCACACAGAAACACTTCGGGGAGTTGTCTCACAACAACGGTAAGTATAGGCTCAAACCAGCAGGACCAATACTCTTTAGTTACCAGTTATTAATGAGTATATTTTATCTAATCTAAGAGAGCATAAAACTGAGTATGACTGCAATTGTTGGTTATGTCCAACATGTTTGTACAAAATCTGAAGGCTCTCTTCTATATTTGACCCTTTTAAAAGAGCAACCACTGGCCAAGAACTAGTGCTATGCTCTGGCATATGTATATGTGTGTGCGTGTGTGTGTGTGTGTGTGTGTGTAATTAATAACCTTTATTTTAAAGAAGTTTTAGGTTCACAGCAAATTAAGGAGAATGTATAGAATTGCCATGTACTTCCTGTATCCACATGTATACAATCTCCCCCACTATCAATATCCCTCATCACAGCAATATATTTGTTACAATCAGTGACACTACAATGACACATGATTATCACCTAATGTCCATAGTTTAATTAGGGTTTACTCTTGGAGTTGTACATTCTATGGGTTTCCACAAATGTATAAACAATGTATCCACCATGTGTGTGATACAGAGTAGTTACACTGCCCTAAAAATCCTCTGTGCTGTTTATTTCTCTCTCCCTTCCCTCCTACCCATGGCACTTTTTACTATCTCCAGAGTTGTGACTTTTCCAGAATGTCATAAAGTTGGGACCGAACAGTATGTAACCTTTTTAGATTGGCTTCTTTCACTTAGCAATATGCACTTAGGATGTGTTCCATGTCTTTTCATGGCTTGATAGCTCATTTCTTTTTATGTCTGAATAATATTCATTATCTGGATTTACCAGTTTGTCCATTCACCTACTGAAGGGCATCTTGATTGCTTCCAAATTTGGAAATTATGAATAAAGCTGCTATAAACATCTACGTGCAGGGTTTGTGTGTGTATGTATGTGTGTGTATTAAGTTTTCAATTCATTGGGTGAATAACAAGGAGGGTAACTGCTGGATCATTTGGTGAGAGTCTGTTTAATTTCGCAAGAAACTAAAACTGTTTTCTAAAGTGATTGTACCATTTTTCCATTCTTGCCAGCAATGAATGAGAGTTCCTGTTGCTCCACATTCTCCTTGCCAGCATTTGATGTTGCCAGTGTTTTGGAATATTGCACACCACTCCGAAGCCGTGTTTGGAAAGAAGCGTGCCAATGGAAAAAGAAGGGGGGTGGGTTGCGAGGAGAGGGAGAGAAAGAGTGTGTATGTACTCCTGCTAACAGTTAAGCATTGCTTTAAAAACCTTTTTATGTTTGAATAATTTTTATATTTCATTTACAAATATCCCTCCAGTTATGAGAACTAACAATAGTAAAATTCAATTAACAAGAAATGCTGTTTCATTGAAGCTTTTCTGGTTATATGTTTACTGTCTGATTCCTGTCATAGGAGAATGCTGCCATGCAGAAGATATTTGGGCTGCTTGTACTACAGAATACTTTTTATTATTTCTGCTGCAAACCGAAAAAAAAATGCCAGAAAGAATACCTTCCTGTAATGGACACCTCTGAATCCTATGTCTTTTCTTCATGACACACCATGTGCTGTAGGAGACCTCTGTCTGCCATGGGAAGCACAAAACTGATGGAAGTTTGAACTCAAACTCACTTTTCAAACAGAAAATGCTCATTCTCTATGTTGAATTTTCAAATAAGATTTTGTCTGAGTAACACGATTCAGATGATAAAAACAAATTCCTTAAAAAAAAAAAAAACTATTGTAGTGAGTAGGAGTGTCCAATGTATTTGTTACTAAAACCAAATCTCGGTGGGAAAAAAAATTATATTCCTTAAATTTAGACAGGATACAATTGTTTTTTTTCCTTTATGTTAAGGTGAGAAAAATTCATTTTACTAAAATCTAAAAAAAAAATCAAGGAAGGGATTCCAATTTGAAATAAACTGAACCTGCATGACTGAATAACAGAAAAGCAAATGAACAACAGCAACAAACCACAAAAGAAAAAGAAAGAAAAAGAAACAAAGTTAAATGTAGTCTCCAGTGACTTCGCTATTTAGCAAAAGTGAACCAAATCCTTGATATTGTTTACCATTGCAGGGTGTTTTTCTGATAAATCCTTTTATCATTTTATCTTTTATACTTCCACCAGCTTAATGTGACAAAGCCAGAAAATAAAATTGTGAGATATACACATGATTACCAAACCTAAAGGTATCCCCTCTTCTCAAGGTTAAGAGCAGAAAAAGCAGAAAAAAAAAATAACATTTCTAGGGTAATCACTAATACATCATTTACTTTTAGTAGATATTAATATTATTTCTATGTTGTTTTTATAAACATGAATAGGTAACTCTTTTTGACCTATATACAGAGAAATAGCCCAGACTCTGAGATATCCTAAAAATGAAGTTATGGAGAAAGAAGGTACAGAGAAAACTTTTAAAGGAAAAAGATTCTGCCTGGGGGAAAAATAATACACTTCTGTTGTAAAATAATTGATCAAAAACTTCAATGCATTGCAAAGGTTAATGTAGGGCGCCTGGGTGGCTCAGTTGGTTAAGCGACTGCCTTCGGCTCAGGTCATGATCCTGGAGTCCCAGGATCGAGTCCTGCATCGGGCTCCCCGCCCGGCAGGGAGTCTGCTTCTCCCTCTGACCCTCCTCCCTCTCATGCTTTCTCTCATTCTCTCTCTCTCAAATAAATAAATAAAATCTTTAAAAAAAAAAAAAGGTTAATGTAGTAATTTATGAGACAAGTAAATATTGGAAAAAAAAAACAACACATTCCATTGTATTAAAAAGTGAAATTTCTAGCAGGAGAAATCTGAGCAAATCAGTAGCTCAGGGGAAAGGTTATCTTCATTTCCTATCAGAATTAACAAGTGAAATGGATGTCAGAAGACACACAACAAAGTTACTCTCTAGGTATACAATGAATGACAAGTGAGCAGGTTCATTCCCAAAGGAAATTAGTGGGCAAAATTTATTTGAAGAAGTAATTATCTAAAGTAAGGAAATCTTTGAAACTCTTTGAACCCTGAAATGGGCAATTCCTCTGTTAAAGATCTGATAAAGGCAAGGAAAAGTAGAGTACTCTGCATTCTGTCCTTTTAAAGGAAAAAGTAGTAACTTTCATCAACTTAAATATTTTAATTGTCCTTGCCAGCACAGTCCTAACTAAAATCTAGCAAACATGACAGTACCTGATTCACAATATAAAATATGATATTCTTCTAAACAAACTTTCCTTCCTTCTATAGCAAAATTCAAAATATCAAACAAACTTAATGACAAATGAAGCTATAGATGCCTAAATGATTGATTTTAAAAAGCCCCAATATAAACTGGGAAAATGAATGTTGTCATGGAAAAGAGTGATGCTATTATTAATCATCTAGAATTAAACATTTCTTTTTAATTCTAAAAAGCAAAACAAAAGTAAAAGCAAACTTGAATATACTATCAAATAAAATGTACAGATCTTGGGCAGGTTGGAGATTGTAGGGTAAAGGGCAAGACTTATTTTCCATGTTTTTTTATAGATTCCAAAGGTTTATTTTCTATGCTGAATTTACTCTAACCTTGATGACACTACTGTAAGCAATGTCAAACTGAAAATTTGAATTCATTATTGTTTTTAATGAATTGTGTTGAACCTAATGCCTAGCTGGTGCATTAATAAGTCTGACCCAGATAAATAATGTTGACTAATATATTTATTTGCTCAGTGAAAAAATTTAAAATGTGTATTCCTCTATTCTAAGTTTTTCAGTATTTGAGTATTATTTTTATAATAAAATAATTAATTTCTATCCTTGCAATTAGTACCCATTACATCATTTTAGATGTAAATTGAACATCTTAACAATGTTGTGTAATATTGCTCAAAACCCCCTAACTGCCCTCTTGCCAGAGTGAGGGCAGTGGTGGCAAGGAGTGCCATCTCCAAAATCAGCTTTGTGTTTTCCAAGGCTCCAGTTCAGAAAGTCCCCTTCTTACATGGCTACCACCTTTTCTATAATCCCTCTGGTCCAAGGGACAATGGCATTTCATAGTTGCTCATCTGTGGGTTTGCCTCATATTTCTTATTTTTTTCTATCTCTTTCAATAATTAGCACCCAGACTTAAATTCTTTGAGCTTTACAACATAGCACAGAGGCATTGTTTCCCTGACTGCATGTAGTCATATTTCCTGAGGACTATATATTGCAGAGCACATTAACTCATGTTTATTTTTTATTTATTTTTATTTTTTTAAAGATTTTATTTATCTGACAGAGACAGACACAGCAAGAGAGGAAACACAACCAGGGGGGAGTGGGAGAGGGAGAAGCAGGCTTCCTTCCGAGCAGCAGGGAGCCCGATACGGGGCTTGATCCCAGGACCCTGGGATCATGACCTGAGCCGAAGGCAGATGCTTAATGACTGAGCCACCCAGGTGCCCCTTAACTCATATTTGTAACAGCAACTCTCTTTGAGAAGGTACACTAATAAGGTGGCTTTTTTGTGTTAACATTACAGTAAAGCTACTAGTTTAACCTCAGATATGGGTAATAAAAAATGTTCTACCTCAATGATTCTCTAATCCATCTTTCAAGTTTGTGGTGTTGCAGGCGTCTCTCTGACCTTGAACCTATTCTCCCAGGGACAGTTGTCTTTAATTAATAATCTCTAAGTATCTGTCCCTAGATATCTAGTTTCTTAGGTTTTATTTCTTTATAAGAATGTTATCATAATTCTAGATGTTTGTAATAGGTCTGCTGCCTGTTATTTAAATTCTGAAGACTCACATGTTTGTTCCCATCTAGTTTGACCAACTAGATATTATCATATACTTCTATTTTGTCTATTGTAATTGTATTTTAGTTATCATCTCTTTCTGGTTTAATCTCTAGAAATGACGTGTCTCCATTTACCTGTCCCTTGGTCACTGTTGTCTTGGTTGTACATCACTGCTTCTGCACTTTTCATAGCCAAACCTGCACCCAAACCCACACACTTACCTAGATGTCTACTCCTGGCCTCAAGTCAGGACCGCTTGATGGCATCACAATTCCAGTTATGGCAGAAAGTTATGACTGTTTTATATTTCTACCTAAATATATGAATATATTCAATATAATAAAATAATTTTGCTAAGCACATTCTATTAACTTTGCTGATAGAAAAATAACTCAGATTCTGCCTGAAAGGTTTTTCCAAGTTATCGTCAGAGAGTCCTAGGAGTTAAGGACTTAATGAAGTGAGTTTAATGTTTAAGAAAAATATTTTTTTAATATTATTTCTTTCATTCAAGATAAGTGATAAAAAAAAATTTGACATTCTAAAAATGCAATGGTTTGAGGTAGAGGCAGCATTGAGAATTTGTTTTAATTTTAGTTTTCTTATATGATTCAAATTTTGTATTGGGTCGTTTATCCTCTGCAAATAGCATACTAGCTTATTAATTAAATATACAGTAAGTATATACATGTGACAGACACTACTCTGACTGAATATAACATGATAGTCATCTTCATTTTATATGAACCATATCATAAAATATGATTGGAGTATACAGAGAATGTTATAGGAAAATTGTATCTTTCTCAGGTAACTGTAGCTTATCGCTTGCATTGCCCCTGTGGCATTCAGTAACTTTAATCTCTTTAATCTGGTATCAAGGCAACTGCCACTTAATATTTTCATATCACTTCCTGTGTTTTATTTATACAATATCTTAGCAACCAACAAATTGATTGTCCTCTCTTCCCCGAAACATAGCTTAACATTTATAGATTATATTCCTTTTATAGATTATATTCCTTTTTGTTGGAAAATATTCACCTCCTATTCAAATCCTATCCACCATTCGAGATCCAACCCCTGTTTTTGCTCCATGAAAATTTCCCATGTTACTCTTGCCTATGAATGAACTCAGAGTATTTAATCTTTCCTTCATTTCCTCTCTTATTTGTGTACCTGTAACACTTTCTATAGCCCTCTATTACAATATATGAAATACCGTGTTATGATTTTCTGTAATAAAACCTGAGCCTCTTCTGTACAGCTTCTGTAATAACCTATAAACTACGATAACTGTGAGGTTCTCTAGGACAAGACATATGTTAAGGCCTATTACAGTTCTTAGCACATAATAGAAAATAAGTATATGTTTTGTTTAATAGAACTGCATTGCTCATTGGATACCATGTTGTATTATAAATTCCTTCACATTCATGCCTTACCCCTTCTATTTTAGACAAAATATAAATGCTAGGTGGAAGGAACTATGTCAAATTGAAGCTTATGTAAACTAAGCAACTTTCTTTTTTTTTTTAAGATTTTATTTATTTATTTGAGAGAGAGAGAGAGAGAGAATGAGAGAGCACATGAGAAGGGAGAGGGTTAGAGGGAGAATCAGACTCCCTGCCGAGGAGGGAGCCCGATGCAGGACTCAATCCAGAGACTCCAGGATCATGACCTGAGCTGAAGGCAGTCGCTCACCAACTGAGCCACCCAGGCGCCCTAAACTAAGCAACTTTCAATAGTGCACAAGAGTAACTGTCTACATAGGAGAGATTTCTTAAAGAATATTGTTATGATTTTTTCAATACAAGTTTGGGAAAAGAGGTGTTGTGAATCATGAGAAAATCAAAAATATTTATGTTTGGCATATATAATTTTGAACAAAATATACCTTGCAATATTTAGGGATTAATTTCTTCATTTCAAAATTACTAAGCATTACTTCAGTAAGAAAAAGACCTATTCATTAAACATTAATGAGAACCTATCATGTATCATACACAGATATTAATCAAATTATCACAAAAAAAGGGTGAGCACCAAAAACCAGAGTTATTTAATGCAGGGAACACCATTGTGTGGAAGACCATAATAAAGAAATCTAAAGTTGGAGAGGAGTGGGTCACAGATTGAGTCCCTTAGCTAGAGACCTTGAGACATATTGGAGAGAATAAGTAGTGATTCCCCATGCAAATGGGAAGCTGAGCAAGAAGAGACAGATGGAATACCATCTATATGACTGTGCAAGGTATCCAGGCTCAGAGGCCTGAGACAGACCCCCAAAATTATGACACTTGTCATGGAATATGGAACAATAAAATATTTTATGTTGCTAGAAAGAATAAATTTATATATAGAGAAAAGGTCTGTGATCAAGCAAAGAGAAAACAGTGGCATCATGTTAAGACTATCAGAATAAAAATTGAATAGGGAATTCCAGGGGGTTAATGATACCACTCCTTGACACTTTGTGAACCACTGGAATTGTGGAGTGGGAATACGAAGTGATTCTGATCATATTGTTACAGGTGGAGTTAAAATAGAGTCTAACAGAGAAATCAAGATCACACTATAGGGAACAAAAATATCAGAAAGTTCGGGCGCCTGGGTGGCTCAGTTGGTTAAGCGACTGCCTTCGGCTCAGGTCATGATCCTGGAGTCCCTGGATCGAGTCCCGCATCGGGCTCCCTGCTTGGCAGGGAGTCTGCTTCTCCCTCTCCCGCTCCCCCCTCTTGTGCTCTCTCTCTCTCTCATTCTCTCTCTCAAATAAATAAATAAAAAAAATCTTAAAAAAGAATATCAGAAAGTTTTTTTTCTTAAAATTTTTATTTCATTTTTACATACACTGAAAGGGGCTGTCAGTGTGTACTCTCACCCCAGCCCAAGACTGCTGCAGTTGGACTTGCTTAATTAGGCATTGTTTTCTAACTGGTTCAGCTCCTTGCTTTCCACCCGATATTGCTACTGTAGTTTCAAAGCCCAATATGAGAAGAGCTGTGACCTGAGGAGAGACACCGCTTTATCTGTTATTTACCCCATAAGGAACATGAATCTGCAAACTTGAGAAGAGCTAGAGGGTTGGCTGGGCATAAAGGTCTGGGTGTGTGTGTGGTATATAGGGTATGTGGGTATATTGGTATACATGTTGGGGTAAATCTAATTTGAGAGACTGATTTAGAAAAGATAGACTAGAATAAACCATTCTCTCTACATTCCCTCACAACCTTTGGATAACCACGACCCCAGTGGAAGAGTGCCAAATAAATATAAATTAAATGAATAATACCTCATAGAGGCTCCATTTTACTTATCCATCAATATGTGCACTTTGGTTTAAAGCAAAGACTATGTTGTGTTTCTGGATGTTCTGAAATATATATATATATATATATATATATATATATGATGAAGAACAAAAGTCCCTAATTTTTAACCCTGTATCTATCTTTGTTTTTTTTCATTTTACTTTTTAAGATTTTATTTATTTATTAGAAAGAGACGCTTATGCTTGCAGGTTGGAGGGGTGAGGAGGGAAGGGGGAGGGTAGGGAAAGGGAGAAAATCCCAAGAGACTCCAGGCACTGAGTGTGAACCCAACCTAGGGCTTGATCTCACATGACCTGAGCTGAGAGTTAGACCTAGGGCTTAACTGACTGAGCCATCCAGATGCCCCTTGTCTATCTTAGTTTTGTAATGTTTGATAATCCTGTCTACCCTTTAATCACATTTTTTTCATGTATAAAATAAGGATACCAATTTTTACCTCCTCAGATTTTCTAAGTATTAAATAAAATATTTCTATGAGACATCATCTAGCAGAGTGTGTACTATATAACATCTGCTCAATAAACACTAAAGTGACCTATTGTCACACCAATGCATATCTGGGGGCGGGGAGGGATTCCTGCCTCTGGGAAGGGAGAACTTCTTCCCAAGCCTTTTCTTTAGGCCAGTATTTCCAAATCCTTGCACATAATTTGATTATGTTCACATGTAGGCATATGACCTGCAATGATACCCTATGTACCTCACTAAAGAGAGTATATTTGAATATAACTGATATTATTACCGATATAATATTGAATCTCAGACAAGTTTTTAAGTGATTCATTCTTATATTTATGTCGCCACATAGTACAACAAATAACATATCTGAAATACACCTCATAATTGATTTTAAAAGACATGTTTTCCTGTAGACCACCTCAAAGACAGCAAATAGGTTTCATCTTACAAGACAGTTCCAATCAACTGGTAACAACTGTACTGATTTCAGTATGTGCGAGGAATGGAAGCTGGCACAGTAGTTCATTCAGGGGAATGCTCTAATTGATTAACAATATCCACTATTAGGACAGGAGGGAGAGGTAGTGGCTCACATGACAGGTTATTGGCCATCCTAGATGATTTTGTTTAACTTCGTAATAACTTACTGACGATAATATCATATTGATAAGCATTTAGAAACTATGAAAATAATACGTGATTTGGAGTAGAGAGCCATATATAATAAAATTTAATTCCTAAGTACAATAACGTTTGTTAGTTTTATTTTTTAAACTAGTCTAAAACTTACTCCACTAAAGCCATATTTAAAACAAAAGGAACCTAAGCTGTAATCAGGCTTTTCATCCAAATGTGCGTTAGTAAACCTTTGCCTTGATAAGAAATACAAAAGACTTATTACTTTGCAGGGCCCTGTAGTACATAAAGAATTTGATTAATGCATTTGCAAATGACATTGAAAGAACTTATATTTATATATGTGCATGAATAAAATAGTTTTAATTTGAAAATACAATATTTATGATTGAAGCTATTTATCTTCTTAAGGGATAGAATCAAGAAATTAATTATATTCTCACAATGATTAAAAATAGAATTTCACCTAAACGACCTCCCTCGTTTACCTTTGAGAGAAGGATGAGTCTATATTTGAATAGTTTAATGTATCCACTCTTCATTAGCTTGGATATAGTGAATTCTATTATTTTCTAACAAATACATAATATGTGAAGAGCAGCCTATAAATATCTTTTTTATTCAATGAAGCATCAAAGGAAAATTAATGCTTCAGTTATTTAAAACATTAAAGGAGACACTATATTAGAGAATTAAATATTTAAATTAAAAATAGTTCTTAAAAATAATTGACAATAAGAAATGTTATCAGTAAGTATTATACAGTAACTCTGTAAAAAGTATTTTATTCATAAGACTTTTTTAAAATTTATTTTTATTTTTTTCTTTTTTTATTGCATTTTTCCAACAGCAATTCTGCCGACACAGAGCTCAAGCAGCCACTTGATTTAGGCGACTTGCAGGAACGCGGTTCTGACTCCTAGCACCCCAGGAAAGAGCTCGAACAGTGGGGCAGTGACTTGGGAAGATGGGACAGAAGAGTTTCTCATGAGGAGAGGGCAGGCAAAGCCACTGTAGCCCCTGAGCAGCAGCTGGGAGAGCCTGATGCTTTTTTTTTTTTTTTTTTTTCTGTTCTGTTAATCACCATACGTTGCATCATTAGTTTTTGATGTAGTGTTCCATGATTCATTGTTTGCGTATAACACCCGGTGCTCCATGCAGAATGTGCCCTCTTTAATACCCATCACCATGCTAACCCATCCCCCCACCCCTCTCCCCTCTAGAACCCTCTGTTTCTCAGAGTCCATAGTCTCTCATGGTTCATCTCCCCCTCCAATTTCTCCCCTTCATTTTTCCCTTCCTGCTATCTTTTTTTTTTTTTTAACATATAATGTATTATTTATTTCAGAGCTACAGGTCTGTGATTCATCAGTCTCACACAATTCACAGCGCTCACCATAGCACATACCCTCCATAATAAGGCTTTTTTTTTTTTAATGGCATAGACTAGATTGAATCATAACTCAAAAGTCCCAATATAGGTTTTCTCCTTCAATGCAACAATTCAGATATGAAGACCTTTATGGTTTCAAATTGTACCACGTTTCTCTTTGTTGCCCACAAAGTTCAATGCAATCTGAATCATAACTTTCAGTATTCTTTTACATATGCATATCCAATTTTCCCAGCACCACTTTTCAGGACTATCTTTGGAGTATTCTTGGAGTATTCTTGGCTCCCTCATCAAATATTAATTGACTGTATATGCACGGGTTTATTTCTGGGCTCTCAACACTGTTCCATTTGGTTATGTATCTATTTTTATGCCAGAATCATATTGTTTCATTACTATGGTTTGTAGTATGGTTTGAAATTAGGAAATGTGATGCCTCTGGCTTTGTTCTTTCTCAGAATTGCTTTGGCTATTCAGGATTTTTTGTGTTTCCATACAAATTTCAGACTGTTTTTCTATTTCTTCGAAAAATGCCATTGCAATTTTGATAGGGATTGAACTAAATCTAAATCTGTAAATGGCTTTGGATAGCGTGGGCATTTTAACAATATTAATTCTTCTAATCCATGAACATAGGGATATGCTTCCATTTGTCTGTGTCTTCTTCAATTTCTTTCATCAAAGTCTTGTAGCTTTCATTGTATGTCTTCCACTTCCTTGGCTAAATTTATTGATATTTGTGTTTTTGATGCTATTGTGAATGGGATAGTTTTCTTTTTTTTTCAAATGTTTTATTGTTAGTGTATAGAAATGCAGCCAATTTCTGTATGTTGATTTTATATCTTGCAACTTTACTGAATTTGTTGACTAATTCCAACAATTTTTTTGGTTTAGTCTTTAGTATTTTCTATGCATAAGATCATATCATCTACAAATAATGACAATTTTACTCCTTCTTTTTTGATTTGGATGCCTTCTACTTCATTATCTTATTTGACTGCTTTAGCTAAGACTTCCAGTACTTTTTGAGTAAGTGTGGTGAGTGGGCACCTTTGTCTTATTCCAGATCTTAGAGGAAAAGCCTTCTATCTTTCACCAATGAGTATGATGTTAGCTATGGTCTTGTCATATATGTATGGCCTTTACTATGTTAGGATATGTTAAGATATTTTATATCCAATATGTTGAGGGCTTTTTAAATCAGGAAAAGGTGGTGTATTTTGTCAAATACTTTATTTCTGTATCTACAAAAATTATATGATTTTTATCTTTCATTATATTAATGTGGCATATCACATTTATCGATTTACATATGCTAAATCGTCCTTGCTTCCCAGGAATAAAAATGATAATATTTAAAGAGAGAAGCAAGATTCCATGATGGCATAGTATGGGATTTGCTTAGAATATCAAAATAATTTGTTTTTGAAGTCATTTAAGGCTCTCAAGAGCCAGTGCATACATCATTTCCCAAGTCCTTGTTCAGGGACATCATCTTGGTAGCTTGAAATTGAAAATGGCAGAGATATTTACACCACAGAAATTCTTAAACATTACAGATCAGTGTCTCCCTCTCCACCACCAAAATTAAGAACTGGTTTACCTGCATACTACTCAATCAGACAACTTGGTTCAAATCCTACCTTCCTCCTAACAACAGTGTATCTTGGATGTTTCTTAGCCTCTATGACTATGATTTTTGTCTTCTATTAAGATGGGGATAATAGTAAAAAGACAGTTATCTTTTAATTTTGTTGGGAATATTTTATCAGATAATCAACCTCAAGCCTTTAGAACACTTCCTGTTACCTAGTAGATGCCTGATAAATGTATGCTAAAGTAATATTTATTATTATTTTGCTTAAAGATTTTCAGCAGCTGCATGCTATATTGTGAGATAAGGCAGTTGGAGAGCAACATGCTTTAGGAAGGTTAAGTTGGCCCAGATGTGGAAACTTCATTTGAGTTTGCAGAGACCCAGGATTGTAAAGTTCAGCAATTTGTGCACAACATAGCCAACAACCATTAAGATTATTCTGAGCACTATGCAAGGGCAGTCATGTGTTATAGAAGTTCCATCATTCATCCCCCAAAAGACAAAATAGTTGATTTTGATGGAAATGTACTTAATGGCCCATAGATTTAGTCATGGTCACAAAGAGTAAAGACCTAGGAATAAAACCTGTTTCCTGGAATGTTGTGTAGCTCTGACTAGTTCGTTAATTACAATACAAGCTGAGTTTTTTCGGAAACAGAATTTGAATAGAGAAATGGTATTTCCAAGCATCATTAAAAATTAAAATCCAAATAGATTAGATTTGCATAAGAGTCTAAATAATTAACTTGGTGCCATAAATATATTAAGGTATTAATCAAAGATTTAGGTGATTTAAACATGAATATAATACAGTCTCTAATCTGAATGGTCATTGTATTTATGTGATGTGGATATACACACATAAATTTTAAATTAAATATATCTCTTTAAGCCAAAACAAAAAAATTCTAAAGATTCAGCTTGGGTAGTAAAGAAGTTTCTTAATCTCAGGAAACAAACTGAGGGTTGCTGGAGTGGTGGGGGGTGGGAGGGATGGGTTGGCTGGGTGATAGTCACTGGGGAGGGTATGTGCTATGGTAAGCAGGCTCCCCGCTGAGCAGGGAGCCCGATGCGGGGCTCGATCCCAGGACCCCGGGATCATGACCCGAGCCGAAGGTAAATGCTTAACCGTCTAAGCCACCCAGGCGCCCCGTATTATATGTTTAAAAAAAAAAAAAAAAAAGAAGAAGACAGCAGGAAGGGAAAAATGAAGGGGGGGAAATCGGAGGGGGAGACGAACCATGAGAGACTATGGACCCTGAGAAACAAACTGAGGGTTCTAGAGGGGAGGGGTTGGGGGGACGGGTTAGCCTGGTGATGGGTATTAAAGAGGGCACGTACTGAATGGAGCACTGGGTGTTGTACGCAAACAATGAATCATGGAACGCTACATCAGAAACTAATGATGTAATGTATGGTGATTAACATAACATAATAAAAAAAATAAAAATTAAAAAAAGTTTTCTTAAAATAGATAAAATTTGATAAAAATATGGCAGGTAGAGAAGAGAAACAGAGATATGTGTCATTATCTCTAAATCAGGAAAAGCTGAGGCTAGGGAAAAGGTTATCAAAATACAGAACAAAAATAAGACTGGAAGGCCATGTTAGCAGAACTGAAAATATTAGGAATTAGGAATTAGATAATTAGGAATTAGATAATTAATATTAGGAATTAGATAATTAATATTATTTGTCCACATGATTAAGTAAAATTTTTATATGAAAAATTGTTACCTAAAAATATTTGTTATAACTATTTTTCTACTCAGCAATGTAGGAGTATTTAATTTTTCTATTATCATCATTATTATTATCACTAGATTAATTACATGGCAAGAGAGAAATACCACTTTTAGGTATATACAACCCTTATGTGTGTTATAACATGCCCTTTTGGTTTTCCTTCCTCTGAGTACATCTCAGAATCAAAAGCAGATTTTATGTTGTCCTTATGAGCTGTTGACATTTTGTAGAACTGATTGTTTTATACCTAATGTGTCTATCTAGTAAGTTTATTTTCCTTTTTTTTTTTTTTGAGTAGATTCTTTTCAAAGAATATGGCGTCTTCAAAGGTCAACAGATATAAATCTTGATGAGAGAAACAAATGCTGAAACAGATTGTCTCACAATCCACACCAAAGCTAATAAGGGAATTTGATAAAAGTGGAAGAGCAAGATTATCTTTATAAGAAAAAAAAAACAAAACAGATGAAAGTAGCAGGTTCATTACTCTTGCTCCTTTTGATTTAAACTATAAAATTAAATAAATTACAATGTAAAATCCATTATATAAGCTCCATTTAGTTCAGTAAAATTTGGTACAGCTGGGTAAAAGAGCAGATGGTGACACTGATTGTGGACAGCACTCTTCAAAACCTAATTGAGAATGCTTGAGGGGAAACAAAAAAGGCAGGTGTAATATAAAGGGACCCATATTTACATTTCACTCTAGACAGTCATCATGCACATCTGTTCTTGGATATCAAAGAAAAACATGATTCCGTTAGCTTTTTTATCCAGCAGGCTCATCAAATGCTTTGGAGATTGAGGTGGGATATTCTGAGAAACATGTGTTTGAATGGCTAACATAACTAGAATTATATCATTTCAGATGGAGTCTTCATCAGAAATTTGAGGAAATATAAGACCATAATATATTTGATTCTGAGGAATAGAGGAAAAAAATGATTTGCATCATAAATTGCTTAAGTAGTTCACAAAAAGCTTCTACTATGCATATGGATTTTTATCAACAAAATTTGATCATTGTGTCTTCAGAACACATTACATGAGTTTGTGTTGGAATGGGTCAACTAAATAATTTTACAGTTGAGTAAACCAAGCCTCCAATGGAATTCATTATTTTCATACAGTCATGCAGCTTATGAGAGAAAAATCTAATACTTAAATTTAGTCTCAGAATCAGGAAGATTTTGTATGTAATTATCATAATTTCTGACTCTATTCAGCTTAAACAGTAGGTTAATTTATTATCCCACATAACAAAATCTTCAGAGAAGGGGGCAGAGAATACAGGGATGGTTACATAAGCAGCTCAACAGTGTCACTAACAATCAAAGTACTTCCCATATCTTCACTATGCCACCTTGTGACAGATATGACATATTTGATCCCATGGCTGGTTCCTCACATGGTCACAAGATATTGGAGCTTCAGGTAGCTCCTGAGGTAAGCCGATTCCTTGTTCCATCTAGCACAACAGAGAGATTCTTCTTTACCAAGTACTGAAGCCATAGCCTTTTAATCCAGACTGGCCAACTTAAGATACTCTATCCATCTTTTGACAAGTAAGAGTCAACAAAATGTCAAGTGAATGATGATGATGATGATGATTATAGTGATGATAATAAAATTAGCACTCAATGAAAATATATTATGGGCTAAATTCAGATGTCTTATATGTTTTATATAGATTTAATACATATTTAATATATATGAATACATATGTATTCATGTGGAATGGAGACTTTTGGGCAACAAACAGCACTAACTACAGTCTCTAGTATTCTACACCATCTGATGTGTGTAAGGAGAACTCTTTTTTGTTTGTTTTTTGAAAGATATTATTTATTTATTTTAGAGAGGGGGAGCACATGTGAGAGGTGGAGAGCAACAGAGGGGGAAGGAGAGGGAGAGAATCTCAAACAGATTCCATGTTCAGCGCAGAGCCCAATACGGGGCTTGATCTCACAACCCTGAAACCATGACCTGACCTGAAATCAAGAGTTGAAAGCTCAACTGACTGAACCACCCTGGTGCCCCAGGAAAACTCTTAATGGAAAGTCTCAGTAATTATTTTGTTATTGTGTTTTAAAATAAATTAATAAAATACAGAAAATTAGGTTTGGTGGAGATCTTAAAGTTCATTTAGTCAAAACACCTACCTCATTCTTTAATTAAAAATCTACCCCAGTTTTGAATACATGATGTGACAAAAACTTGCTATCTGGTAAGCCAGTCTTCAATAGAGGCCTATAGAGAAGATATTGCTGTAGTTTATGTAACCACCAGCAGTGGTGGATTTTCCCACATTCAATGGTAATAAAATATTTAAGTGTCCCTGGATTACTGTCACTATTTCTAAAAGGAAAATGTGAACCTGCATCCAACCTTTTATCTTTTTAAGTCATTTTTACTATTTTTACTTTAGGTTTGAGACTGATTCCTGTAAGCATTTTTTTCAAACTCTAAAGTGTAATCATGAATTTTTACAAATTTAACACAATTACACACTAACATCTGGATCAGGAAGCAGGACAATAGCATCCCAACTACCAGTAATTACATTGGTTTTATTTCTTATGTCCCCTATCTTTTAAACCTCATTGTTGGCTATTCTCTCCTCTCACTCTCTTTGCAAACATGGAATCTAAGCAACATTGCCCACAGTGTCAAAAGAGGAATTCAACCGAGAGAGAGAGAGAGAATTTTAAGTTAAAATTCAGCAAGAAACTTTACACAAGCCATGATGTTGAAGTCCAGAAACAATTGTACTATGCAGATGAAGAACATTTACTTTTGCAAACACTCTATCCTTTATCTGACAACTTTAGTTGGCATATCTCCAGAACTTCAAGAGAATAATGATGAATAATATATCCCGAATTCTCTCAATTTAAAATATCTACTCTTTATTTATGTCAAAGTATATCATATGCAGAGGTTAGATTTACACTCACATATCACTCTAACACTTATAGTAGGAAGACCACTGTAAAGCTGGTACTGTAAAGCATTAGTGTTTCTCCTGAGGCCCTCTCAAAAAAATCGTGTGCCATCAATTCATTTACCAATGGACAGTTAATGGTTAGTTAATATTTATTCTAAGTATAAAATAGTTTTTTTATGTTTTGTTTCACAACTAGTGTTATTCCACATTCGGAAGAATGAAGTAAAAGAATAATTTTATTAATTTTCAAATTTTATGTATTCAGAAGTTATATTTCAATGACTTTTGGGCCTACTTGTGTTTTTTTCAGTTTTCCTGTGCTGGATTCCCCACAGAAGAATGACAAGAAATTACATTTTGTTTCCAAATAATAGCAATGCAAAAGGTTCTAATAATCAGCTAACTGGTTTAGCAAAATAAAACAAAACAAATATTTTACAGGTTTTTTCTATTCTAAATTAAGCAATAACCCAGTTAAAAAGTTATTCATACAGGGGCGCCTGGGTGGCTCCCTCATTAAGCGTCTGCCTTCGGCTCAGGTCATGATCCCAGGGTCCTGGGATCGAGCCCCGCATCAGGCTCCTTGCTCTGCGGGAAGCCTGCTTCTCCCTCTCCCACTCCCCCTGCTTGTGTTCCCTCTCTCGCTGTGTCTCTCTCTGTCAAATAAATAAATCAAATCTTCAAAAAAAAAAAGTAATTCATACATATACTGTATTCATACATACATTGTATGTATGTATCCATCAAGTATGGATTTTCTTTTTTTAAAATTTTTTTATTTAAATTCAATTAGCCAACATATAATACATCATTAGTTTCAGATGTAGTGTTCAATAATCCTTCAGTTGCATATAACGCCCAGTGCTCATCACATCATGTGCTCCCTTAATGCCCATCACCCAAATACCCCATCCCCCCACCCAATAGCCCTATGAAAATGAGTTTAATGTAATCCTCACTGGTAATCTTTGGTTGGTGTAAACATATTGATTTGAAATCATCAGAATGTTCAGGTACCTCTAAGAATCATATAAATAATTGTTACTGAACTAAATTACAATGCTAAGTATAATAGCTTTTAGATGAAAAGTTTAAGAAGTTAGTAACGCTTCTTTTTTAATGAGCTTTTCAAGCATTTGCTTTAAATTTCTTAACCATGAACTGTTATGCAATGTAATGTTTAAATATTAATATAAATGTTGTAATGAAATTCTATACATATTAATTATGCATTTTCTATATTCAGGCTTTAAGAACTTTGGATGTTTTATCTCTTTTCACCCCATAAATAGATTGAGTTATTGCTGCTCTGAGAATAAAATGTGTGTGTTTGTATACATAAAACCATGTCTATTTACACATTTATACATATTATGTGTACACATACATATACACACACATATAAATCTTTCAAAAAATAATTGGGCTATACTTGTTCTGTGTGACTGGTACATTTAGGGAAAATACATTTACTTAGAGTACATTCTACTCTATGTAACTAAAATCTTATTGTATAGTAGGTATTACAAATACAAGTAAATTCTTAGTAGTTAAAATTTAGATAAAGATAAGTCAGACATCTGAGACATAAGAGGGTGAGAGGAAAAGGAAAATGATAACCTACTTTAGTATGGGAAGTGTAACTTCTAAAAGTATATATCCAAATAACATATTTAACTGGAAGAATTTTACAAAAAGAGATCTGCAACAGGCACAATACCTTTCAGAGGGGCTTACATACTCACATTTAAAAAATGGAGAAAACAATGATTTCATTTAATTAAATTGTGTTTTATTTTTTCCCCAGCTTGGGTCAAGGTAAGCAGGGAAGCCTACACCCTAAGATCCTCAATAAAAAATAAATCATTGGGGGGGGCGGAGCAAGATGGCGGAGGAGTAGGAAACCTGGATTTCGTCTCCTCTCAGGAATTCAGCTGGATAGGGATCAAACCATTCTGAACACCTACAAACTCAACAGGAGATCGAAGAAAGGAATAGCAACAACTCTCT